>NW_026126470.1:17478333-18150000 GCF_943737965.1 Phodopus roborovskii | reverse complement strand
TTAAAGCCAATTGAAATGTAATAGTTTGATGACGGGAATAAACCAAGATAGTTTCTGTATTTTTTCTTAATTTTTACCAGAAGTTTTCTAGTAAGTTGATCAATAATATGAATACAAGTAGACATGTAACTATTAATTTAGACTCAAGTAATTTCAGCTTCTCATTTGATTGCCTTTTTTTCCCTGTACACTTTCATTTCTGACAGTGAACAACTTTTATGAGTTAGGATTATTGAGGCTTTTTACACATTTAATTGATGTTGGATGTATACCTTTAGAAGTGCCAAGCTTCTGAAAAATGGAAGCACTGTCAAGTAAATACAGCAAGATCAGAGAGTGTACCATTCCATTTCCCTTAATTCTGAAGCTTGAGAAAAAATCAAATAAGACTAAATCGGCATGTGATCAGAAATGTCATTGATTCATTTTTAAGCTTCCTTTTAAGTAAAAAGCTGTTGGACTTCATGTTAGATTAGAAAATGGAGACTAAGTTAAAAATGTTTTTCTACATTTTATGCAAGTGAGATATTTATTTGGACAGGACAGTTTGGCAATGTAAGACCTATAAAAATATTCATATTCTGGACATGAATTCTCAGAATGTAATCTGGAAACATAATCAGAAATGCATACAAATATGGATGAGTACAGAAGTCTCTTACATATTGTAATTGTCAAAAAAAATTAAAACAACCATCAGCATTGAGCAAATAATATACTATTTTCATGCAACTTTTATAATCTTGTATTTGTAGAACAGTTCATAGAAAAGTAGTCCCAGTATGTAGGGTTAAAAAAAGGAAGGAAGGAAGGAAGGAAGCATGAAAATAAGGAATGAACATAAATTTGCTAAAAGAGACTTTACATTAACATTAGAACTTGTAGGATGGGTCCATCTATAAAAAAGATTTAAGAAACAAAGAACATAAAATAATGCTTTTTACTCTGAATTTACTGTCTTTAGTAGTGCCATTAAGACATGATTGGGGTAGGGTGGACTGGAGAGATGGCTCAGAGGTGAATAGCACTGGCTGTTCTTCCAGAGTTTCTGAGTTCAGTTCCCAGCAACCACATGATGGCTCACAACCTGGCATGGGTATAAGTGCCGGCAGAACACTGTACATAATAAATAAATGTTTAGAAAGAAAGAAAGATGACAGGATCTGGGCAGTGGTAACCGCCCACCTTAAATCCTAGCACTCCAAAGTAGAGGCAGGCAGATCTCTGAGTTTGAGGCCCACCGGGTCTATAAAGTAGTTCTAGGACAGCCAGAGCTGTTACACTGAGAAACCCTGTCTTAAAAACCACAAGAAAATAATAGGGAACTATGATGTGATAGAGCTTTAGTAAGAGAGAGATTTGGATGCTGTAGATCATCCAGATAGGCTAGTATGCTGTTTCTAAGGTGTACATGAACTCTGGAGTTGTTAGCCTGTATTTGAAATGTAGATTCACTGGTGTGTGATAATGGACAAGTTCCTCAACCGCCTTTTTCTCTTGAAAGGTTAAAATAATAGCTAGGTCATGGAATTACAAAACAAAAACAGAGTTAATAGAAACTGTCTATTGTATGGTATATGGTCAAGAAGAATTTACTATATTCTAGAAATATTTATTATTATTATGAGAACTTTTCTCAATGAAGATTAAAATAAGCTAATGAAACAACTTTAAAAAGTAAATATCACATTAGTATTGATTGTAACACTGTTTGAGAGGTCTTTTTGTTAGTTACAGATTATATCACTATTATTATTGGGTGCTTGGAATTCAGCCCAGTAACATTAAAAACTCAAAGCAATTGCTGACCACTGAGCTATGTCCACTATATCCTAAAAGCACATTATAATGGATAGTATCATTGTCAGTTAATTTCTGTATGCATATTTCATAGCTTCAGGTATGGTAGAGATGTGAAACAATTATCTAAACTTACCCAGTAGATAAATTCCAGGGAATAGTACTAATGTCAGATTGTCTTGGTTGAGTCTTGATTAAAAGCAATACATTTCATACTTTCTGTTGTAGGTACTGTTTTTCTACCTAAGCAGAATGCATGTTGTGAGGTACATTTTTGCATTCATGCTACTATTTAGTAGTCACTTGGCAAAAAAATTTTTTTCTTTACACAGTCCAAGGAGGCAGTTAGGTGGTAAGCAGGCTGCTGCCTACTCTGCTAGCTATATTTTCTACATTCATTGGTGTTCTACATTACATTGGGTTAAAATGTAACAGGCTTTATTAATTTATAATTTTTATTAACTTATTTTGGCAACTTCTATGAAAGAAAGTACTATATAAAACAGGTTACATCAAATGAAGCAATAATGTTTTAGGATTACATGTTAATAAGTATGTGTGATAGGCATGGTTGTATTGTCCTTGAATAATTACTTTTGAAACAATTATAGATGAAGTAAAAGCTGTCTCCCTTAAGATTTAACCTTATTACCTGGGATATAAAAGCAAGTTAGTAGCAATAAAAGTGGTCACCAAAAAAATTCCATTAGTGTTTGAAGAACTGGTTGGAGTCTTTTATTAGTTACCTATCTTATTAGCTTAGTCTGCAAAACTTTGCAATGTTAGGGCTAGGGATATACCTCAGTTGGTTGCGTACTTACCTAACATGAAGCTTAGGGTTTACCCAAGCATTGCAGTAAACCAGGTGTGAGGATTTACACCTCTAATCTCAGCACTTGAGAGGTAGAAGCAAGAATATCATAATTCAGCTCAATAGCAAGTTTGATGCCAGCCTGGTATACATGAGACTCTCCCTCCCTCCCCCAGCCTCCCTAAATTGTTAATAAGTCTAAGTAACCATTTTGGTCTCTGTTTAGTTAATGTCCATGTGCAGTTTGTGGTCTCTGATAACTTAGGGGACTGGTAATTGCTCTGGGCTCACACACGTACTTCTGATATCACCAGGCTGGGCAGCCTTTGCATTGCCTCTCTTGCAGACAGTCATACCTAACAATCTGTCTCCAGGTTCTCCACAGGGTGTTTTGTTATTACTCACATTCACATATGTTGATAAGATTTATGATTGAGATTCAATTCTAATTATTAATTTAACTCTGTTTTGTTATAGATGCATTCGTGTCAACAAGTTTCAGAGAGTTGATCCCGATGTCCTGAAAGCCTGTGAGAACAGCTGCATTTTGTACAGCGATCTGGGCTTGCCCAAAGAACTGACACTCTGGGTGGATCCCTGTGAGGTGTGCTGTCGGTGAGTCTTCCATGTTTAGCAGCTGAACCAATTTTACCACTCTCTCCTGTGTGCTGCATCTATGTCTCTATAGCCAGGGGCTGGCGCTCTGGCTTCCTCAGAAGAGGCTTATGAAATTACCGGTGGAGAGGTGTCTTGTACCACGAAGAACTCAGAAACAGGTTTTCCTAGAAGTTGGCCAAGGACTTTATTGTACACCCAGAGGTAGAATGTGTAACTTAGGCACCTGCTCCTCGATGGCCCTTTCTCTCATCTGATCAATCCCATCCTTCAGGTGACCTTTAGTTGGTCTCCGTCTGCCTCTTGTTTCTGTTTTTAGGTGACATGGTAACATTTTAAAGATTTTTAATCTCATCCTTCTCTCTAACAACTGTAAAGGGGTTAGATGTGCAGTCTGTTAACTTTTAATAAAAACATAATGTAAACTAGGCAGCTCTGCAGATTCCAGAAAGGAAAGCAGCGTTCTTCGGGTAGTTCAGGGTAGTAAGGGAGGGGAAATAGAAATAGTATGCCCATTACAATGAGGTATTATTTGTGCCTGATTAGAAATATCTACAAAATACAGTGTTAGGTAACACAAAGTTGCAAAGATGACTGAGAGGGCGGTGTTTGAGCTGCAGTGTGGAAGGATAGTGAAGGTGACAAGGTAGGGAAGCTGTTTTCTCCGGGAAGAAAGGCAGGAGAAACCAGTGGCAGGAACTCCCACAGTTTTCCTGCGGTGGTGCCCATGGAGAGTTTCTCTGTGTGTGTGTGTGTGTGTGTGTGTCTTTGATATGTGCAGGATCTTTGTGTATGTTATAAGCCCCATTATTTGAACTCTCTTAATTGCTTGAGTTATTTCCTTCAGTTTCTTTCCATAAAGACTGTACATTCTTAATACTAAACATATTTCTCACACAAGATACATTGTGTGTGGGTTTGCATGAATGCATGTCTATATGCACTGTGCATTCCTGGTGTCTGAGAGAACCAGAATAGGGAACTGGAACTTGAAATGCAGTTATTGATAGTTATAAGCCTCCATATGGGTGCTGGGGACTGAATCCAGGCCCTTTGGAAGAGCAGCAAATGATCTTAGCTGCTGAGCCTTCTTCCTTCCTTCCTTTTTTATTTTTTTTCTTAAAGGCAAGGCCTTTCTATGGTACACTGACTGTCCTGAAACTCAACTGTGTAGACCATGCTGGCCTCAAACTCAAGAGATTTCCCTGCCTCTAAGGTACAGCTAGATTTTCCGTTGGATGGACAGACCCTCTCTGCTTCATACCTGTTTGTACTGTGAACAACTAACCTCTTCCCCGTATCCCTGTGTAAGAAAGTTTTGTGATCTGTGAGGCACGTAGCAGCTGTTGCCAACTTCTTCCTCCCTACAGTAGCTGTAGTTTGGACATACTTATTTTAAATATCTAAAATTTTGGTGCCCAAACATGAAGGCTTTGTTATATGGATAGACTACATTACTAGATAGTTCATTCTTTTTTCCCCGTGGCAGGGCTCTCTGTAGCTGTGGCTGTCCTGGAACTCAACTCTGTAGACCAGGCTGGCCTTGAACTCTGATCTGCCTCCTGAGAGCTGGGGTTAAAGACAAAGGTATGTGCTACAGTGCCCATCTAGGTAGCTCATTCTTAGTAATGGCAGATAATAATTGCCTACTGCTGTTCCTTCCATCTTATTAGTTTATACTTGTACCTACTAATAGGTTCATATATGACCATGATTTTTCTCCAAACTGGCTACTATGCAGAGCTGTTTTTGTTCTTTTTTCCTTTCTGAGATAAGGCCATGGGTCCGTATCTGTTTTGTAGATCAGGATGGTCTCAAACTTAGACAGCAGCATGCCCCTGCCTCCACAGTGCTGGAATTGAAGGCATGCACCACCATGCCTGATGTGTTGCTGCATTTTTTAAAATAGTTAATATAAATTAGCTTAACCCTGTAATGTATACACTCTGAAAACAGAACCCTCCCACAGAACAACATAACAACATGATCTATGTAAATTAATAGAGAGCACCAAGATAAGGAAATGTATTTTTGAACCCAAACTGGAAAGATAAATATTCTGAAATTTAGAATAGTGCTGATGTGGTAGACATATAATTGAAAAGTATCTATCTTCAAAAACAACAACTTGGGGCTGAAGAAGTAGTTAACAACATGTACCTACTACTCTTCCAGAGGACTCGCTTGGTTCCTAGCATACATGTAGGTAGCTCAGAACCAACTGTCCATAACTTAAGCTCCAGAGGATGTGATGTTTCTGGAATTCAAGGGGGACAGACTTTATATGTACATCCCCACAAACACATACATAATTAAGATTAAAAATAAACTTTATGAAATACTTGAAGCCAAGGTGGTATAGTCAAAACTGTGATGTATTTATAGAGAACATTCTTCCTTGTCATATAGAATAACATAGAGCTTAGTAGGTTATCACTTGGTGAAATACTGGAAGATATATAATAAATGATTTTTTTCCTATGAAGAGAAAGTCTAAGAATAGCTGGCAGCTTTATCTGTTCAGTATTATTCTACAACTTTGATGTAATTTATACAATCTTTTTCTGTTAAGGAGCATTAAGTAAGCATTGATTTGTCTCATAGTAACAAAATTAGCCCGGATATTTTAGTAGTACATCATTTTGAATGGAAAGTTTGAAAGATGTCCATTACAAATTCTCATAAGGAATTACCTTTTTATTCTTGCAATAATTTCCTTTAGTATGACACCCTCATCCCAAAACACTACAAAGACTAGGATGTGCAGTTTAATTGGTTATCAGAGATCTGAGTTCATACAACAGATCCTTCAATTATTATATGCATGCCTTTGTATTAGAAATCTATTTCTACAAAGGCTGTAATTTATTCCCTGCCTTTCTGTTTCACATTTAAGCAAATGTGGAATTATATATACTACATGTACTCTATGTTATGAGTAAGTCACCCATACTGCTAGGCATTTTAAGTTAAGAATTGCTGGATTGAGCTGGAGACATGGCCCTGAATTACCTCTGCCTTCCTCATCCTCGTGGGAAACTGGGACCCAAGGAGATTTGATGGCTTGCATTTATATGGTCACTAGCTTCAAGGCTCATGATTTTCCTGTCTTAGCTTAGGAAGTGCTAGGATCACTGGCGTCTTAAAAAAAAATTTTAAGGTGTTTAAGTTTTCCTAGAAATCTCAATAACATAATTTAAGCAAAACTCCTTTATTATCCTCATCATTTTTCCCTTTAATTTCAGTAATTGTCAGAAATCATTTGTCTATAAATTTGAAAAACACAGGCCCTAGCCAGGTGATGGTGGCAGCATACACTTATAATCCCAGCACTTGGGAGGCAGAGGCAAGCATATCTCTGTGAGTTCAAAGCCAGCCTGGTCTAAAAAGGTGAGTTCCAGGATAGCCAGGATTGTTGCAAAGAAACCCTGCCTTAAAAAAAAAAAAAACCAAAAAATCCACAGGCCCTGTCAAAGTAAAATAGGAAATTACTAGTTGATTTTGGACAGTGGCCATTTAGAAATATATTAGAAAAATCTTACTCTACAGAAAATTTCTAAAACAGTTTTTGATGTCAGTAGAGAAGAAAATATCCACTTTTATTTATATTTCAGTAGACTGGCTATAAGAAAATTATAGCCTACTTGTGCGTTGGATGTTAAATGTGCACAGTCCTGGAATGGTTTCTTTATTGCCATGGAGCAGGGGCGTGACCAGACCTGTTGTTTTTTACAAGCAAACATTTCTTCTTTTTATATGATTTGTAAGTTTTTTATGTATACCTAGGTATGGAGAGAAAAACAATGCATTCATCGTTGCCAGCTTTGAAAATGAGGATGAGAACAAGGATGAGATTTCCAAGAAAGTTAGCAGGGCTCTTGATAAGGTGACCTCTGATTATCATTCAGGGTCCTCTTCTTCAGATGAGGAAACAAGCAAGGAAGTGGAAGTGAAACCAAGTCCAGTGACTGCGACACCAAGCCCCGTGTACCAGGTAACCGTGGGACACTTGCTGTTCCCGGACATTGCCAGACTACGGGGCATTAGTGGGGCTTACTGGGTGGTCCAGCTGTCCACGCTCGTGCTTCCCAGGGTTTCTATTGAACACTCGGTCTCTGGCTGTTCCCTGCTACACACAGACGCATGTGGGTACTCAGTCACTCCCCCAAGTGTACTCCACTCCTCAGGAACTAGAATAAATAAGTTGTGTTATTGTGCTGTCCTCCAAAAGAGAAGTCATAATTAATAAACATTCCTGACTATTTAAAAAGTCCTTTTATTCAAAAAAAATCATCAGTAACTTTTTATAATCTTTTATACTTAATTTATATCTTTAGGTTGATTTTCTTATTATTCCCCTTTTCCAATATTAAAGACAAATTTTACTGAATTATATATTTTGGTTAGTTTCTATAAAAATGAAAAGAAAGTCTCCCTTGTTCCTCTAATCATGGAAACATCGTATAGCAAATACCTTTGCATTACAGATTCACTTACTTTATACCTGTATATTAATTGGTTTCTAGAGATTAGACGAGCAATATTCCTCTTTAACAAAAGAAAGACAGGTATTTTTAGTTGGACATTTATAGAGAGGTTTTGAGGCGCTTTACCCATGTACTGCTTTATATTTTTAGTGTATTTTAAATGTACCTTCATTTATTAGTCTGAATTAGATGTAATTTAACATGTCAAGTTTATGGTAAGATAGGTGTTAGAATGATACAAAAACTTAGACTTCATTATTAAGAAACTTGGGAGTATGAAAGAATAAATTTTCAAATTCATATTATCACATAATGAATATCTTCTGATTGAAATGTAATTTCTCCTTATCTTGATTGTTTAATTATCCTTCCTTGGATTGACAGGAAGGAAAAAATGATTATTGAATATTGGAGGTAGGTGTGTGTATATATATATATATATATATATATATATATATATATATATATATACATACACACACACACATGCTTCCTTTTTATAAAAATTTTCTTTTGAGGGAAGTTTTCACTTTGTAGCCCTAAGTGGGCTAGAACCAACTATATAGATCAGACAGATCTTAGATTCAAAAGAGATCCACCTGCCTCTGCCTGCTGGGTGCTAGGATTAAAGGCATGTGCCATCATATCTAGCAAAACTCTTTTTAGAAAATAATTTATTAAAACTGTTTTTAAAAAAGAACTTGCAAATACAAACAGTAAAATACCGAAGTGTATTAGATAGAATAATAGTATATTCGCTCTCTCTCTAGCTCCCTCTCTCATGCCTTTCCATGGAGTTCACCACCAGATCTTGCATTTTGTTTTGTGGTCCTTCCAAAGAGTGGTTGCCTTACAGATCATTTTTCAAATCTATGCCACAAATACTAAGGGCATTTTTCTCTCAGTATGTTGCATTATATATTACAAATTACTTTTATTAAATTTCCTGGAAATCATCTGAATGGTGATTTTGTTTTTACTCAGTCAAGCAAGAATCTGAGTCCCAAAGTAAACTGACTCCTGTTAATTCTTTGTAAGTAAATTGACCTTTAGGTCTGAAACCAACTGACATTTATTTTTCCCTATTACAAAAGAATATTAGAAGAATAGAAAGATATGAAAATTAAGTATCTTACTTGCTTTTTTGGAAGACATTTCTCTTTGGCATTCTACTCAGCAAAATATTTCACAACATATATGTAGATACATATTGTTTACTATATATAACTGCCCAAACCCTTGTGTTGAAAGTTAATACAATTCTACTTTATCTTGACTCTGATAGTAGTGGGGTTTTGGTAATTGGAGTGTTTTTTAAGGTATGATGAGAACATATCTTCTGTGATCGGATCATTTTCTAGTTGTTCTTTTCTAAGGGGGGGGGGTCATCTGATAAAGGCATAACATTCATAGCTCCTGGCAGGGGATGGTCTTTGTTTGGCATTTCTGGAAACCACTCTCAGTCTTTCCCCAAAGTGATCTGTGCACTCAGTTCAGTCAAAATCCCAGAAGTCATTAACATGCTGATTCTAGATTTCTAAGAAAATAAAATTGGAGGGCTGATGTGAATATAAAACTATGCATCATGGTTACTAGTAGTTTAAGGATACATTAATATGTCATTGTAACAAAATAGAAATTCCAGAGTAAGTCACTTTTGTATTTTTATCCCACTCACCAAGATCACACTAGAATACTAGAGCAATTAGGGGGAAGTCTTGAATGAGTTTTAAAACAAGGAAGGAAAAGGCCAGAATGAGACCAAGTCCTGCTGCCTGACAGCCATGCACCAGATACTGTATTTGAGATGGTCATAGCTCTCTACATAGAAGAATGTTTTATATATGGAGAATTATCTTGAAAATGTCTTCCCAGGGTCAGAAAAAGTATTAAAAAAAAGAACCGATTTTTAGGAACCAAAAAAAGACATCAGAAAGTGAATGATCAGATCACAGGAAGTGTATTCTTATTACAGATACAAGTTAAGGACATGTTTTCCTTAAATAAAAAAATTAGTAGGCCTGCTGGAATAGACGGAGGATGATAAGTTCACAGCAAGTGAGACCCTGTCTCAAAATAAAACTGGACTAGAGAACTTGAGTATATAGCACTTGCCTTGCATGCACAAGGCCCAAGGTTCTCTCCTCAGAGTTGCAGTAAAAGCAGTAGTAATAGCAGTAAAAGACAAATGACCTAATCAATAGGCAGAAGTTAGAAATACTGTGCAAAAATTGTATAAATAGCCAGAAAGCACATGAAAAGGTGTTGTATCTCACTTTTTCTCAATGAAATACAAATTAAAATGAAACTAACTAGATCTCATAAGGAGTATAAAGTACACTGTGCCTAGATGTGCCTAGGTATAAACAGAGGATCTCTTCAAAATCTACACAAAATTGGTTCATGCCATTCACACTATCTGTGTTAAATGCTCTACAGAGTTCCAGCTACTGAAGAAAACATCTCACATTTAGAGGACAGATTAGAATCTGAAGCTGAAATTCATAGGGTGGAACATTCTAACCAAGAAGTCAAAGTGCTGATGAGAAGTTAAGAAATGTGAACTTGATGTCCATTATCTGACTTACAGTATATGCTAAGATTCTTGGGCCCAAGTACTAAACGGGCTACCGCAGAATGAGCTGGAAAGTTGTGTTGAAATGCTTGGCCTCTGTTCCTAACTAAGATTTCATGATTTTTAGTATACCTTGGGTACAGCATGAAAACTTATGCTTCATAGTTTCCTGAGTGACTCCTTGCTTAACTAATTACCCTCAAACCTGTTTTGTTCTTAGGGTTACCATTAATTCTGTGTTAGATCATTGTTGCTTGAAGATTAGTTATTTCTTCATTCAGAAAATACACATGACCTATTGATGAGGTGTGGGTTTTTCTTCATGTATTTAAACATAACCAAATGGACTTCACTAGTGGCCATCTTTACTGAAAACATGGATTGGTTTTTTTGTTTTGTTTTGTTTTTTTTTTTTTTTTTTTTTTTTTTTTTTTTTTTTTTTTTTTTTGAATTTACTTAATGCTTTCTCTTTCCTACAGATTTCAGAACTGATATTCCCACCTCTTCCAGTGTGGCACCCATTGCCCAGGAAAAAGCCAGGAATGTACCGAGGGAATGGCCACCAGAGTCACTACCCTCCTCCCGTTCCATTTGGTTATCCAAATCCAGGAAGGAAGAATAAACCATACCGTCCAATTCCAGTGACGTGGGTACCTCCTCCTGGAATGCACTGTGACCGAAATCACTGGATTAATCCTCACATGCTGGCTCCTCACTAGCTCCTCTTGACTGTGTTGATGTCTTGTTGATAGAAGAATATTCCTTACTATATACTAAAAGTTCATACTTGTAGTGAAGTTAGATGGACTAAACCATCAAACTTATTTTTATAGAAAAGTTATTGAGAATAATCTTTCTTAAAAAAGTCTATATATATGCACTTTAGATACATTGAAATAGTTTGAGAAACTTTATTAAAGTTAGTCAAGTGCCTGAGTTTTTAATATTGGACTTAAGTATTTATATATTGTGCATTGACTCTGTTGGATACAAAAACACTGTAGGAGTGGGCAATGTGTTCTAGCACCTTTGAGCATTTACTTTATGGAGAGTATGTAAGTTATTTATACACAAGGAAATCTATTTTATGTCATTATTTAGAAGAATTGCGTGAAATCATGTAGTTGCAAATAAAAAGTAGTTTGAGGCATGACAATGTGTGGTTTTGTTTTATACACAAGAAAAGGAAAGGGCTGAAGAGATACCTGGAAAATAACTAAAATGTTCTTTTTTTAAAAAAATACAAAAAAAAAATTTATTGAACATGTTCCCCAAAGGCCACATATCAAAATATACATGTAAAAAAAAAACTATATTTACTGGCAGTAGCTAGTTGAAAATATAAATGCAAATAAAACGCTTTCAAAGTCAACATACATATATGGGACCTTTATCACCAGGATTTTGGCCCACGATAATTTTATAGGACATCTGACTTACAGGTCTTACACCATTAGAGAAAGCAGAAATGTTCTTGTAGCCACTTTTAATCCGCCTTCTAAACTGGGTATGGTGACCACTGTCCCATAACTTGAAGGGTGTGGCGGAAGGAGCAGGATCAGGATGTCAGGGCTTATTTAGCTACACATCAAATTCGATGCCAGCTGGGTGAGATGAGGCCTTATCTCAAAAACTGAAAACAAGGAGACTTGCTATGCTTTTTCCCAAAAGCATTAGTCTTTACTTGAGTTCTAGAGTAACAACGCATGATACTTCAGGTTCTTCAGTAGTCCTTCGTATTTATACCACTGTAATCCCATCGGTCTTGTAAGTGTATTTGAACTACAGAGGAAAAAGAAAAGAAAAACCATCTATGAGTTTGGGGCTTCTAAAAGTAAACTTAACCAAACTAAGATCAGCAATACTTTTCCCATAATCTTTAAATTTTTACTCTGAAATTATTCAATTAACCTAGAGTGACCACAACTTGTTAGTAATTGATTAGAAGGCTTTGATTATTGCAAACAGTCCTGTTGTCAGGTCTCCGTCTCATTTAGTTTGTTTTGGTTTTCTGAGATGAGGTCTCCATGTAGCTCTAGCTGTCTTGGAACTCGATGTGTAGAGTAATAGGCTGGCCTTGAATTTGCACATATGCCTGTTTCCTCTGGGTTGGGATTGAAGGTGTTTGCTGCCACGCCTAGCTCAGTTGTTAGCTTTTAGTTTGGGGTTTTTTTGTTTGTTTGTTTGTTTGCTTGCTTGGTTTTTGTTGTTTATTTTAATTTACTGTTTAAGTACAGAAGATAGGAAGAATGAAGTTAAAACTCAGTGGTGCGAGTTTGTAACTTCAGTTTGCTGTGTTTGAAACTTCAGAACATACATACATGTTCCACCTGCATGTATACCTGTGAGGGTGTTGGTTGCCCTAGAACTGGAGTTACAGTTTTGAGCTGCCATGTGGTGCTGGGAAGAACAGCCAGTATTCTTAATTACTGGGCCATCTCTTTAGCCCCCAGAACCATATTTTAATCAGCAGAAATTCCTAGTTTTAGTGTGTTTTGACTTTTAAGCCATATCAACTTTTCCCCTGAGTATTTTCCTATTGGTAATTGGCATCACAAGGAAGATCCAAACTGCTGATCTCAAATGATCCACCCCAACACCTAGACCTAGTGTGGCACTTTAGGCATGTGTCACCATGCCCCAATGAAAACTAAGCTTAACTGTTAAAGGCAATTGCTGTTCTGTTTGCATATTAAAGGCTTTTATGGAGATAATGACAGATTTGTGAGCACTTTATAAAGTTGGAAAGGTTGGAATATTTTTCTAAGAAAAGAGCATTTATTTGTTCTAGGAGTTTGCTTATGTTACAGGTATATAAACTTATTGGGAAATTTGAAGTGTGATAGCCACTAGGGAAGAGAAGCATTAATTTTAGCACTCACTAAATTTAACTCTTTGCACATTACTACAGAATAAATACTGTCAGCAAGATGGCTCAGTGAGTAAAGGAGCTTGCCACCAAGCCATGATCTGACTTTACCCTCTAAGACCCACTTGGTAGGAGACAGGCAATTGCAGCAAGTTGTCCTTTCCCTTCACATGAATGCTGTGACACACACAGTAGTGTGCATACAGAGAAATACATAAAAAATATACCATATATATATATATATATATATATATATATATATGATAAAAGTGAATCCTTAGCCCTGACAACTAAATGAGGGCACTTGGGGAAAGCTGATATTTAGATTTATTTTTTTCTTATTTTATGTGAATGGGTCTTTTGTCTGCAAGAATGTCTGTGCCCATGTGCGTCATGCCTGGGGAAGCCAGCAGAGGGCATCGGGTCCTCTGGAACTGGAGTTACAGATGGTTCTTAGCCACTCTGTATGTTCTGGGAGAGAACATGAATTCTTTGCCACAGCAGCAAGTGCTGCTAACCACTAAGTCATCGCTCCAGCCCTGGAAAAGCAAATTTTTAACTTATCGGCATTTTAGATAATTTTCTGTGTAAGGGTACGAACTTTATTCTTGGTCAATCCTTGTTTTAGAGTTTAAGTTCACATACTAGTAAAACTTTTCTTTAACTATAACAATTTCTGTATAACTATTGAAAGCAAATTACCGCTCAGCAGGTGGCCCTTAAATGCTAGTAAGACATTAGAATTTCTAACCACCCAGTCTTAGTTCCTTGTTACAAACTGTTCACTTAAATCTGAGAAGGGGCATCTGATTAGCAGTTTGGTTTGAACTTCAAACTTCAGTAGCATTATGGCCTAATGGACAAGAAAACTACTGGCCAAGGAGAAAGATCACACATAAGAGAAGTAATAGTAGCAATGCCCAAAATGAGCAGTATTTTGCTTTTTTCTTAGTTATCAAATTTTGGATAACTTAACCTGGAACACAATGTTAACATAATGTGACAAATCAAAAACATTGGAATTGGACAAGATAAACTAACAGAAGAGCCCAAAAGAAGGCACGAGAATCAAAGACCTGCTCTTTCGCACACTCAGAAATCCCATAAAAAACTAAACTGGAAGTGATGATTCCAGAACTCTTTAACTAGAGGGGTAAAAACAAATTTTAAAGCACTTTACATCCACTGGGTTTATTGGTAACAGATGCGAGATGAGAAATAGCCTATGGACATGCTTGTAGAAATAGAGTTGATATGCAGAGTGCTCTGTTGAAACTTGCAGTAATGAAGGATTGATCTCCATCCTGTACAGCAGTATGAAGCCAGGGGAAGAATGACAGGCTGGCTGAAAATACATACAAAAGGGAATTGGAATAGGCTGTGGTTTAGAGGGCTTTGTGTGCTTGTTTCTTAACAGTGTAGCTGAGAATGACCATGAATTCCCAATTTCTTTGCCTCTACCCCGGAGTGCTGGGATTACAGGCATGAGCCATCAGGCCTGGCTGAGCATTGTTTATTATGAGATAACGTACATAAGACACTGTGGTACCTGACGAGTATTATCCTTATATGTTTACATGAGGTACCTGAAAGGGGAAAAAGTGATCGGAAAAACAGGACTGCTTATTAGCTGTCCATGGTGACACACACATGGAAGTCTCAGCATTTGCGTGGCTTAGGCAGGAACTTGCAGGAAGACTGCAAGTCTCAGCATTTGCGTGGCTTAGGCAGGAACTTGCAGGAAGACTGCCAGTTCAAGGCCAACCTAGACTACATCTAGCTTGAAGTCCAATGATTATTACTACTGTAGTTCATGTGTATGCACACATCTAATAAAGAATTTTACCTAACCAAGTACTGTAAGTACTTTCCATTCCATGATAAACCTGTGTGTGTCCTCACAGAAGAGAACACTGAGTATTTAAACTACCAGTTTTTATGACTAAACTTTAAACTCAGACATTGTAACTGTAGGACACATGCTTTTAAGAGCTGGGTGATAGAAACGCATGCAGTCTTAAGTTGAATGATGCTATGTAGTTTTTTGTTTTTGCTTTTTATGGAAACAATGACACATATTCTGGTAGATCTGTTAGGCCAGATTTCAATGAAAAATAAAACACCTATAAAAGTTCTTGGCCACAAGAGGGCATCAGATACTTTTTAAGTATCAAAGTTAAAGGTTGGCTTCCAAGTATGAATATCCGCCTTGATATGAAAAGGCTGGTGGTTGTAGACCGAAGTAACACTTCCTATAGTAATGGAAATCTTTAAGTGTTCCATGGTTGGATACAATAAACATTTCTTTATTAGTTGTTTGAAGATAACCTGAAACCCTTCATCCCTTTGGCAGATAAAGCCACTGCTGAAATTTTAGAGGATGGAGGGGAACATCCTTTCTTCCACACAGGTGTTTTAGTTTTCTTATTCAGACTGCTAATATCATGTTCCTTAATTGGTTTAGAAGTCTCTGCCATTAGATGTTAAGCCGAAGAGGTCTTGGAAATGTCGATCTAGTGTCTCAGTTTGTACTTTCCAGTGCTAGTGGGGATCCATCTCCTGACGGCCAACTTTCACTGTGTGTATGTAGATGGAGGTAACAGCAAGTGCTTCCAGAAACCAGAAACGAATGTCAGATATCCGGAAAGAGGTCCAAGTGTTTCTGCCCCCTAAGACCAAACACTGGTCCCCAGAGAAGGCATGAAGCACCCTCATTTGCTGAGCCATCACTACAAGAGGGGAGCAAGTTCAGCACAACAGACGAATGTGGGTTGTTGAAACTGAGAACATTGTTTTTACACATTATAGAGTAACAACTAGAAACATCTTCCACAGAAGTAGAAATTCAGGGGTCTGGGGGACTGTCTAAAGTGCTTTGCCTACCATGTATGAGGCCCTAGGTTGAGCTCCAGCTTGGGCCTCAGGAAGCTGAGACAGGAGGATCTATCCAAGTTTGATGCCAGACTGGGCTACATAGTGGGTTTCAGGCCAACCTGGGTTACAAAGTAAAGGCCTTTCTCAAAAATATTTTTTTTCTAATTTTTTTTAGCTTTATCTAAAATGACTGAAACATGGAAAATGAGTTAGTGACTGAAACCTACTCTGTACGATTAATTGTAACCTGCTGATTGTGCCTGCTGTGCTTCAGCAGAGAGATGCCTGATGAAGTAGTAATGGCTAGTCTAGGAGACCAGGAGACTGGATTTGAGGCCAGCCTGGATCCCTGTCTCAAAAACAACAAAAAGAGTTAAGCCAGACAAAAAGAAACACAAGTTATTGTTACATCTTGATAACTATAATAATTCTTGGGCAACTGATTTTGATCATAGCATTTGAGTACTTGATGAACTGACAGATATTATTGCTAAAATACAGGATATAGCAAGGGATTTGTGACGATCAAGAGTAGCAACCAAAAGGATCTAAGTGCAACACCGTTAAAATATACATCTGATTATTAATTTTTTATGTAAAGATGTTTTTATGATTGTTACATCTTGATAAGTTCATCAGAAGTTGAAAATACTATAACTTGTTAATGCATTATGTCAGTCATAACTTAGCAACATGGTACACCATCCACTATCAGCTTGTGACCATGTGGCTGACGGGAAGGTACAGCTTGATACCACTGCCTACCAATGCCAGCAATGCGGTGCCCTCTTTTACAGTCCAGGAAAACACTGAAATTAAAAGTGTGATTGTGCTGAATATACCAGCGAAGAGAATGGGAAAGAAATCCACGTTAGGAACTACATATAACTTTTCTGTTTAGGGGGTGTTGCTCAGAGGTGCAAGGCTTGCCTAGCGTGGTATTGTGCATACTGAGCAAGTGTTCTGCCCTTGAATTATTTATATACATCCCTGGCCCCAGATCAGATTTTTATTTTTACTATTCCCTCACTGTGTTTAACATAGCCAGTGTGTACGGCTTATTTAAAGAGTGGAAACGCAGCAAGTAAGACAAACAGTTCACTCCAACCTGGACACCACTTAGCTCCTGTCAAGCACACACTGCCCTGGGACCCCTGGGACCGTCAGTTCGAGACTCTTAAGATGAGTTAGTAACAAAAGGGACTGGTGAGGACTGCTGTTGCCAAGAGAGAAGTTGGGTAAGGTGCAAGAGGGCCCCATACTAACTCTTCAGTTCCTGGCAGTTTCCCTCATTGCCAAGAAGCCAAGGTTTCTACAAACACATTAGACCACAAATCAGGAGACATACTTGGTTTTGAGGCCTTGTGAAATCAAAATACTTTTGGATATTGCCTTTTTTCCTCTATGTATAAAACGATGACCCAAATAATGTATAGTAATATTTCTTATACAGGTTTGACTTAACTTACCTTTATGTGGCTTAAAAACAAACACCTATAAAATCCCAACCTTTATCAAGGTTTCTTCCCTCAGATATGTCCCCTGCTTGGTCATTATGAGAATAGTACTTCCAGATTTGCAAATCTTCAGTAGTAAAATGTGAAAATAGCAAGGGCCATATGGGTTTACAGAACAGTGTCCAGATGGATATAGGATGAGACAGTTCATGCATTAAGCCCCCTGCACCAAGCTTTCCTCCCTTAGAATACTAGCTTTACTGCCATACAGGCAAGGCAAGACAGAAGGCTGACTGCATCTTTAGTAGAAATTGTCTGTACTAGCAAGCTCTAGTTTGTGGTCAGAATGGCAGAAAAAGGCAGGCCGTTAAAACCCATTCTGTGTGTGATGATAACGGTATGAGCAGGCCTGCATTTCTGCTCCAGAACTCACTCCAGAATACTTCAACATAGCCTCAAAGAAGCCAAAAGGAATCCATGAGACAACTGAGATAGGGCTAAGGCCTCATAAGCCATCATCTTTAAGCAAACTGTAGAGCTGTATCCCTATTTTAACTTGCCAGTGTTTTAGTGATTAACCATTTAAACAGGCGGTCCCTGGTGGTAAGGGTTGTGGAGTCAATTTTCAACTGTTGGCATGAGTAAATCACTGATGGTTTAGACATACTGATGGACTTATGTGTTACTCTACTACTAATATGCATGATGTGCAGAAGTAATGTGTGTTGGAGAAAATGTCAAACTCCTCAAAACCCTTAAAAGTTTAGTGCCATTCCAACGATTGTCATAGACATTTATGTTTGTTTGAATTTAACATTTTAAAGTCTGTTGGCATTGCTTTTTTGTAAATTTTAACTTGTAAAATTTAACTATGACATAGTGCTTGCCCATAACGTTGTAAGAAGCTTCAGTCAAACTCACTAACATTGAAGCCTTGTTAGCCACTACACAGTACAGACTTTGTTGTGAACATGACAGATAAGTCCTGCTACATGCTACAGGATTCTCATCTTTACAACAGTCTACACGCTACAGTTACTGTTTTGATTCCTGTCCTCCCCATGCTTCCTGGAAATGTCCTTACTGTTGACAGTTCTGGGACTATGTGACAGGGGAACTGACCTACTTAACATTGAAAGAACACAGTGCCAGTGGCCAGAATTCATCTTGGGATAGTGTGTAACAGCTAACCTAATATGTCGTCTAATCACCGTTTCAAGGGCAAAATAATTCATCCATTCACTTTGTGCTGATTGCATAAAATTGTTCAAGGTAGAAATTCCAGCAACTTAAGAACCTAAATATAAACACATATGGTAATGACTTAGTATGAATAAAATTAGAGAAAGTTGTAATTTATCTACAACTAGACTACTGAGAATCTGTTTGGTTGAACATCTTGATGTAAAGGTGTATCCAACTCTGAGAAGTGTGACATCTATTTTTTTGCTTGTTTGTTTTTTTTTTTTTTTAATCTTTTGCACTGGCTGATAGTACTGGATCCTAAATACCTACTCAGTCATATTCTACTACACATACACTCATTTTCGTGCTTCCTCTTAGACTGCAGTACCTATAGGGTTTGCTCCCTCATCTTCATCTACATTTAAGTGTGATCACCAACACACACTTGCTTTTAAATACCAACCTTTTATCTCCAATCCAGCATTCTCATGCTCCAGATAAACTTAGGTATTTCAACATCGCCAGTTCTCTATTCAAGTAAATTCCTTGCATTCAGTATGTTCAAAACACGGTTTCTTAACTCACTTCCAACATTTACAAATCAAGGCTGTAACTGACACTTTCCCCTCTGTATTGTCTGCCGTGGTTATGTGCACTTCGATCTACCGTCTTGCCAACTTTTTGTCTATAATAGTGCTGATTTTATGTTTTGGTCTAAGTGTGCAACTGGGTTACCAGTTATTTTACCTACATTAAAAACACTTCATGTGCTTTATGCCTATAACAGACCTGTGTCCAGCATATTCCAATGTTAGCCTTCAGTGTTCTGTCCCGATTCAGTCTTCCACTCAGTTGCTCCAACCTAAAACCTAAGTCTGCCTCCCTTGTGATCAATCCTAACACTGACTTAAAGATAAATAGGATGTGTTTTAAGACACATAAATTAGTTCCCCTGTGTGTATGGAATATTCCTGGAAGGAAACATAAACCAATCATACATTCTATTGTATACTTGTATACTTTGTTCTTTGAATAACCTATTCCCAAACTAATAGAATTTAAAGTGCAGCTTTTTGAAGAACTGGGAATAGAAACAAGTACCGGTGAGGGGGTGCCTGGTATTTCACACTATCTCCTGCATTGTTTCCTTTTGAAGTACTAAAAAACTACATTCAGACGCAGCCATCCTTAACATAGAAAAAAACCGTACCTTTACACAGTCTTTCCATCTCATACCTTGTTTAAAAGCTAGACTCTGCACAAAGGATGACGTAAGTGAAGGTACTACTTTTTGTTGATATTAAAGCTGGGTAGTGAGTGGTGGCCCACACCTTTTAGCCCCGCACTCAGGAGGCAGAGGCACGCAGATCTCTTGAATTCAAGGCCAGCCTGGTCCAGAGAGAGTTCCAGGACAGTCAGAGCTACACACAGAGAAACCCTGTCTTGAAAAACAAACAAGAAAAGGAAATATAGGCAGGTAAATTACAGAAAAAAAAAAAAAAAAAAAAAAAAGACAATGCAAAGCATTGGAGAAAAGACCCATGTAGCACCTGGGATGGAGGCCAAGGGTATTATTGACATCTGAGTAGGTGCCACTACCATTCTACAATACACAGGACACCTGCCTACAGGTGACAGTCCGCTCCAAAATGTTGACACCGTTGAGTCTGAGAAAACTTAGTAAACAACCAAATTAACGTGTATTCTTACAGAAACTATAATGCCCCATTTTCTTGAAATCACGTTTCAAGCCTTTCAAAATAGCTTTAAACCATGAGGATTGTTGCTGTGATCTGATGCTTTTCTGAAATTTTCACATTGAACTCTCAATGGCTAATGGGACAAAAAGTTAAAGTTTGGAAAGTGACAGCCAGGAAGGCTCCACCCTCTTGATTAGAATGAATGTCCTTATGAAAAGGATGAATGAGCTCCTCTGCCCCATTCCACCTTGGGAAGACACAACAGAGCAAGCGCTCACACTCCCGGTGCTATGGCTTGGGTTTCCCACCCTCCAGAACTATGAGCAGGGTTTGTTTATAAATGGCCCAGTCTAAGACATTCTTTTAATGCAGCACAAAGGGACCAAAACACTTCTGTTTAATATGTATTTATACACTTATAATTCATCTGAAAACATGGGTTTATTTCTAAAATAATGGGATTCCAGAAGCTTCAACTTCAATGCTGTATAAAAATAAACACTGGAATGCATATATGTGTGTTTCACTAATACTCACTGATAACAGTCTGTATTCTTGTTAAGGGATATGAGGGTGGAAGGAAGAGGCTCCATACAGAAAAGGAGGAAGCTGAAGCTTTAGTAGATGTCGGTAAAAAGCAAAATAAAGCCACACCACAAGGCAGAAAACTACTTTCTTCATTTTATTTCAAAAGTACACAAGGTCACAAAACTAAGAGCAAGTTCCTGGTTTTAAACAAAATTGTTCTTACAAACTTTTAAATCTGCATCATTGGATATGGAAGCCAGAAATTTGAAAGACAAAAATCTGAAAATGACACTACCCATACTCTACTCTGCAAATGTGGGGTGTCAAATTAGTATTCTTGGTACAACTGGATTTATTGCCAAAATTCACAGTTAGGGACAAGCATAAGTCAATCAGTGAATTGGGGTCCTCTTGACACCTGTATAGTTCAACAAATGAGCAGAAGCCACAGAGCTGGTCCTTAGCAGAGTCTTGGGTGTCCTCACACCAACCCAGCTGATGGCATCTAGATTACAAACTACAAACTCAGACATATATTTTGTAAGCTTGATCTTAGGGTTTAGAGTCAAATTCCGGAAAGTAAATGGCTGGCCTTCTAGAAGGAGAACTCCCCACAATTCACAAATTTACATATTATCTTTCCTTCTTTCTGTAATATTTCCAAATGGAGTCTTGCTCAAATAAATATACGTTATGGTAGTGTCAAGGTAGGCAAATACAAAATTCTATTGCAGAGCATGTTGCCTTTATTGCTGGAATATCCAGCGGCATTTGAGATATTAAAACTTGCCCAGAAGATTTATACTACAAAACACAAGGATGCTGTGGAGAAATATGTACATATATAATATATAATGTCACAAACCACCTAATATCGTGCCAGCATTTTTCTACACACTATTCTGCAAGTGACATGTTTAAAGCGTCCACCACATAAAATATGGACTTTTTCTGTTCACTGAAATAAGGCAACTGAGAGCACTCTAAACACAGTTGAAACAAAGTTCAGAAGAAACAAAAACCTATGAACAACATTCACATAGCTTCAAATTCACATGCTGCTTACACAGAGACAGTATTTAATAAGTCACACATTAAGTAGCCAACTCCATGCAGTGAGTTCTTTTTAATCAAGGTTTACTTGCCTCTTCACTTAAATTCTAAATCCCCAGGACTCAATCTGAAATTCATTTCTTTAAAGAATTCAGACTCAAACCTCAGTCTGCCTATTCAAGACAAAACCCTTGGACACTGAGTTCAACCCCAAGTGTTAGGTCTCTCAGTGTGGCTCAGGCTTGCTTTGAACTGGTTACTGGCCTCAAATCTAAGATCTTCCTGCACCTCTAGAGTTCTGAGATCAAAGATGTGTACAATCACATGTACCAGAAATTAGGCATTTCCATAATCTACAGGAATCTTTCCCCCTAAACACACTCAAGCTGTGTTAACATTCTAATAAATCCTTAGCTGATAACTCAAACTTAAGGAAATGCTTTTCTATATGTAACTTGTCAGGGAAATCAATACAAGACTTGTGAGCCTTGTTATCATACTCATAAGTTTCTGTGTAATGTATGTAACCCAGTGTCATTTCTCTCCAGATTACCCCATGTAACATTAAAATAGGGTTCTAAGTCTGTCTAGTATAAAGTAGAATAGAGAGGTCTGTCTGCTCTGAAGACACAGTCCTGGCCCTGACTGTTACTAGTGCTCTAGTTAAAATGCAATAATAAAGTTGTTAACTGCTGAACACAACAAGTATTAATTCTAGAACAAATACCTGCTCCCTGATTTAATTAAAATCAGCAATGAGAACTGTTTGGGAAACTACTAGTACTTGTCTGAGCTTTTGGGTAGAACTGAAACTTACAATGAGAATACTACATACCAAAGCTGAAAATTTAACTGTAGCTCTAATTCTATGTCCTATAGGTCCTTTTCTATTTTTCAATTTTTTTGTTGTTTTGTTTTTTTTTTTAAACAAGCTTGACTTTCAGTTATAGTTACTGCAGATCTGGACTGAAATACTCAGATACTCTACGTTTTGTTTGCCTTTAAATAAATACCAAGTATGAGGAAAGGAAGATCATATACATACACCTAAGTGATTTCTACCTAGCATAATCTTAATTATGTAAAAAAAAATTAAAATTTACATTTTAAATTTTCTTGTATTATCTTGTAAAAATGTCAAAAATCTGACCATAAAACATGGCTATGGTTATAAATCAGAAACACGGTCAAAGAGTACTGGGGGCGTGATTATTTTTTTTTAATCTTTATACACAATGGCGTCACTTAAGTGACATCAAAAAGAGAGCAGAGGAGAAGAGGCAAGATTGAGACTCTTAAGGGTAGGAAGAGTCACAGGGATGTGCTTTTGGAAATAGTACCTTCACCTCTAAGCACCTCCCAGGTAGGTGATAGCCAGCTCATAGGCACCAAAAAGTCCTAGTAGAAATCAAATGACCCAAAAAGGCACAGATGAAAACATTAACACAAATATAAAAGGTAATTTTATGTGAGGTTAGAACCTATTTTACAAAATGCTTCCAAATATGTAAAACTGTACACTAATCCATTGCATGGACATTCAGCTTAAATTCACCATTATAAAGTATACACAATACTCTGCCTAATTGTAAATGCATGCCAACATTAATTTACAATAATGTAGCATTTACCAGCGCAGCACCTGAAGAGATGAACAGAAAACGATTCCCTGGGGGAAAGGTTTTGAAGTTAATGGAATCTTTTATTACAGACCATATCTACTATAAAGAAACTGCTGGCTCATTATAATCTACACACACTCCCTCACAATCTTAAGGGAAATACAATAAATTCACTTTTTTCTTCTACAAAAACTATATTTAATACATTTGGCAGGTAGGAGTATTTCCCTTTACTCCTTTTTAAAATTTCTTTTAAAAGTATGTCACTTCACAAAACTAAAATCAAATTTGATTTGTGAGAATTCTAGAGGCAGGTCTGGCCACAGGACAGCAAGCATATTGCCCCAAGTCTGGAATTTAGGGCTGATAAAAACACTTAACTTGCCTCAAGTATATTTGTTCACTGAGTCTTGGAGGAAAATAACCTCCAGAACTGTACTCCAGATAATAAGCCTGCATCACATGTTTCTACAACATAAAATGTGAAGTACGGTAGATCACAAAACAAAAATACAAATTTAAAAATCAATAATTTGAGAATTCTCATCTATAACTGCCAGATGATAACTTTTTTTTGTTGTCTTTCTTTACTTTCTTTTTCATTGCAAAAACATCACCGAACACGGAAGGTTAGTGTTTAGCTTGGACTGACAAATCCTGCACCGTCATCTGTCTGGTCAGCTTTGCAGATGTCCACAGGCCTCGAGGCACTGGACATAATTAAGGGTTTCACCCACAGGCCCCAAGGCACTGACATAATCAAGGGTTTCACCCATAGGCCCCCGGGGTACTGGACATAATCAGGGGTTTCATCTCTGTATGGAGAAGCAAATGCTTCTGCTAAATCTCAAATGTGCTCCTTTTCCATAGCACATAAAGGCTATTACTTCCTGTTGCCTCTGCAGTCTATCAGTGAAATACTTAAGAAACTGTTCTACAGCCAGTATAGTAATACAGACTTGGAATCCCAGCATTCAAGAAGCTAAAGCAGAAGGATCATGATTCGAGGCCAGCCTAAGCTACCCACTAAGACCCTATCTCAAAACAGAACACAAAAATAAAAGAAAGAAATTATCTCATAACATTCATGAATGACTTAGAAAGGAAGCTAGTCATTTCTAAAACACTGTAGTGTCTCCTACTCTTAGAGATATCCTAAACACACTTAGAATTCTCTGAGAGACTTATAAAAACAAATTCAAACATTGTCATTTTTCCATGGATGTTTCTTAAATTTGGGGGATACTGTTGTTCATAACTAGATTATCATTTTGGTATGTCTGTAAATTCACAAATTTCTTCACCTATGACATCATATTCAAAGTGCCATTGAAATCAACTTATTAAGAAAACTCGTCTTCTCCAAATGATCAATGCCATTACTATTAAGCCTTTACTGTTTCACTATAATCCAAAAAAAAAAAAAAAAAAAAAAAAAAAAATTGTGGTGCATGTTCCTTCCTTATATAAGGTTTCTCAATAACTTCTTTGTGTGTGTGTGATGCGCACACACATACATTTTGGGGCTGCTGTTAGCAAAATTTAGACTAGAATAAAGAGAAGAAACGAACCATGGAAAACAATAGAAAACAGAGATGCAGAATTCTATACTATAGACCCATCCTTGCTTTGCGCTGGAATCATCACCGGAACCGCTCCCATTCGACTTAGATTAGGGGCAGCTACCTTAGCCGGTGCCAGAGTAGGACTCTGAGGAGGAACTCGTTCAAAGTCTTCACTGGGCACTTGGTTATACTGAGTCTTGGAATACCCTTCCATGTTGGAAGGGGACATGGATCCCAGGGAGGAGTGGTTGCTGCCAATGTAGCTCCTGGCAGTGGATGTCCGACTCTTCGGAGGCGGCACATCTTCCCTGCAAAACAAAGACCCCAACACAGGCTAAAACGTTAGCTTCAAAAAAAACCTACAATCGTGTAAGCCACACATCATGGGTAAGTATAAAAATGCAAACACTGAGCAAGGCCTAACATGATTAATTGTGTACCTGTCCCAATTCATTATGTTGGTGAAAGCACAAAAATCAGTTAATGAACTATGGGTTTTGTACAAATGCATATGGTTTCGTAACATCTAATAAGAAAGAATCTCAGTTTTGTATACTAGCATCAACGATCATCTAGTTAGCCACATATACATACACTCCTAGCCCCAAAGGAAGGGAAGAATTCCTTTTCACTATGAAAGTTCTCTAAGACTTTAGCAACCACAGATTTCTGTTTTCAAAACCTGAGAATTCATAGCTAAGAATTTTCATCAAGCACTGACATAGACTATAAGCTGATGGGAGATGTCTTTCCGTATGCTATGACTATATGTTTCTCTTATTGGTTGATGAATAAAGTTGTTTCAGCCAATAGACAGGTAGGATTTAGCCAGGTGGGAAATCAAAACAGGGATAGAAAAAGGTAGTAGGTGGAATTAAGGAGGCGCCATGTAGCTACCAGGAAAGGTAGGAGGCCCGGGCATTCTCTGGTAAGGCCATGTGGAGATACACAGATTAATTGTTATGGGTTAATAATAATTAAGAGAGAGCTAGCCAGTAATAAGCCTGAGCAAAAGGCCAAACAGTTTATAATTTATATAAGTCTCTGTATGTTTATTTGGAACTAAAGGACGGCGGGACCAGGTGGAACAGAAATCTGATCACCTTAGGTTCATCTTAAAAAAACAAGTGCTACAGTTTCCAACCTCCAGACCCAACAGCAATTTCCAGGTTGTTAATCCATTTAAGTCATGTGTACAATCCTAATTAAAACCTACCAGTTTAGAATATTTAAGAAAATAAGCCATGTGTGGCAGGAGACTGGAGCACAAGGGTTAGGAGTTCAATGTCAGTTTGGGCAACTTGGTGAGACTTTCTCAAGAGGAAAAACTGCATTCCCAGTCCCACAACTACCCACGCCGCTAACGACAAACAAGTCTTTCCATACGAAGCCTCGGGTGTTCTTGAGACAACCATTTTGCGTAATTCTCAAAATAAGGAAATGGGAAGGGTGGTGGGAACATGAATGCCGGGAAATGATTTGAATGAAGGGAGGAGCCAAAGTTTGTACCCAGTTTTCGTAATACTGTCCGTTTGAAGGCTTCCAGAACTGACACTTACAAACGCTGGCTACATACCTGTCAAATCTACTTTCACTTAATTACCTGATATCGTGATGAACTTCCTTCTCATACTTCTCTTCTCTGCGTTTTCTGTGACAGCAGAAGAGGATGGCACCAATGAACACAAGAGCCAGCAGCGTCCCTATGATAGCCCCTGCAATTGTCCCAGCTCGGTTTGAAGCTGGAATAAGATTTCAACAGGATCAGTAAGAAGAAGAAAACCCACACACATGGCCTACTACTGAAAAAGTACAGCATATAGAGATAGACGCCTCTCACTGCATGTAGTACCTTTCAAAAGACTGATCAGCAAGGCTTTTGTCTAGCAAGAAAGACAAAATATGTTTAAAAAAATACTTTTTTGAATGTCGTATCACCAAATCTAGAAAACTGATGTAATTTGAGTCAAGGCTATCTTGATTGGCACACAAAAGTGTCATAAGCTCCTCCTCCTTTATTGGCTAAATAGTGTACTGAAGCTGATTTGACAACTTTCAGTTACACAAATGATGGTCTTATTGCTAGAGTGACATGTCTTTTCTTCTGCATGAACTAGAAGAGACAGTAAATACCCACAGCGTCCTAACCAAAGTGAGCATGGTATCCTTGCCTTCAATACGCCCTCACTGACTAAATTAAACGAGGCCATGAGATTCTAGCAGAAGCAAAGCAGATGAAAGAAACCACTCACGAGGGACGACGTCCAGACGCAGCATACACTGGTCAGAGCCCACTCTATTTTGGACTGTGCAACTGTATGTTCCAGAATACTCAGAACTGGCATTTTTCACAGATATAACTGGTGAAGTCATTTCTATGGAAAAAGAGGTAAGGGTGGGGAAGCAATTATGTTTTTACAGGATGTACAATTACTCTCCATTTTTAATAAAGATAATAAGACTTACAGAAGTTTGACAAGCAGAAGGCATCCAGTGTCGGATACAAACACACTGAGAGAGCCAGACGCACATTCCAGATTCATGCAGTCAGAGCCTGCAGGCTCTACAAGCAAGCTCACAGTTACCACAACCCCTCAGTCACAGCCTCGGCTAAAGCAAGATGGCTGGTCCACTAGGTAGCAGTTATATTATCCTAAGCGTGATTACATTTGGCCAATTTGTAACTCATGTCGCTTCACATAGGTTGTTTGGTTTATACTTGCGTGGGTAAGTTACTGTAACATAGTAAGAACCCAGGCAGAACAACCATGACCCCACTGATTGCTTTGCCACTAATTTGACACCTTGAACATTACTCAACATTAAAAAGATCTGGCAAAATAACTAATTACAATATACTAAAGGTGAAATCTTTTAGAAATATTTCTTCTTTGAGAACACTTGGTTGTGATCATAAAACAATGAATGACATTCATGGTGATTTGGATCGTTCTACATAGATCAGGGAATTTAAAATGTAACATACACATACAAACACTCCTAGGTTTAAATCCGTATCAATCAGTGGCCCCTGGGTACCATTCTGTGTCGGGGGGCAGTACCTGCTAACCATGGAGTAGGCATCTTCTGGGAGTCTGACAATTTCTGCCATTCATATCGCAATGGAAGTGAACCTTCTTTGGGTTCACATTTTAATTTGAAGTCATTTCCAATCTCTTCAGATCCATCCACAAAACATCTCGTACCCGAAGGCTTAACTGAACAAAAAGGAAACAAGTCACCGCTTTACCTAAGAGAGTGGGATTTGTTTTTCTAAGGGA
The DNA here is from genome assembly GCF_943737965.1 of Phodopus roborovskii. Taxonomy (NCBI): domain Eukaryota; kingdom Metazoa; phylum Chordata; class Mammalia; order Rodentia; family Cricetidae; genus Phodopus; species Phodopus roborovskii. The sequence goes on along the minus strand of NW_026126470.1, from coordinate 18,121,578 downwards.
TTACTTAAGAACAAAGTATGATGCATAGCCACTGACTCCTTTATCAGCCACTGCCGGGCTTGCAAAGCACAAGAGAACAAAGAATGATATGCTGTCAACACCAGTTTATGCAGCTGTATCCAACACAAACAGGCAATGAGCTCAGGCAAGCAGCCATGGCATAGTTTGGCGACATCTCAAATGCAGCTCAGTGCATGGCCATTCCATTCCGTAGCCACAAGTCAAAAAAAGCATGGCGACGAGGCTGGGTGATGATGCTCCCAGGAGCTACCTTCCATTCCTTACCTAGTAGTCTCTGTCCTTGAAATGCATCCATCTGTGAGTATGTGCCAAATCACAGCTCTCTAGGTGTCGTTACTGGACAAGCTGGGCACTTATTAATAACGCTGATAATTGGGACAATCCACTTTAGTGCAGCACAGACCATTTAACGTTAGGTATTACATGAATTCAAGTCCACTCAGACAGCAGCATCATAAAAAGTAAATTGGAGGTTATCTTTCAGACTTCTGAGCAGCGGTGTAGAGTAAAAACTAATCTCATTATCTTCACCGCACCCCAACTCTGGCCTAATAGTTTGGCATTGCGCCGTTCTGCGTCTCCTTGAAGCATGGCATTTATGAAGTCAAATTAATATCTTAGTCAAATGTGTTTATATAATCTTTGTATAGTACTCTAGTCGGTAACTGGTTTCAGGACCATATGGGTATAAAAATATGAGGACTCTCAACTGTTTTACATAAAATGAAATAGTTTTCACTAAACCTACTCCTGTTTAAGACATTCAATTACCTATAGATTGCTCATAAATCTTATTACAATGTAAATAATACTTAGTTGTTATAAGGAGTATGACTGGCTGGAAAAAAAAAAAATCACTAAAAGTCTGTACATAAATGTCTCCAAATAGTTTTTGATCCATGATCGGTTCATTGTGAAGGTATGAAACCCAGGAATAAAAAAAAAGACTGACTGTACATCCACTAAGCAAGCAGCCATGCGACAGCCTTACTTCTAAATCTGGCTAGCTGGTCAGATTTCTATCACATAGCATAGATCTTTCCTCCCTCTGGAATCATGACTGTAATGAAGAATGTTATGAATATTTTTGGTCTTCTATTCCATTAAGTTTTTTAGAGTAAACCATGTTGTGTATATGAGAAGTCGCCTTCATGAAATGCTGATTACCCTTCTACTGCACCAGCACAACACAAGTGTGACTTCCCATTCAGCTACTGATGACCTTTATAGTCTGGGGACAGACAACTGTAAAACCTCCTTAGCCGAGAGCACCAGGAGCAAGCGCGCTGTCTGCGAAATCAGAATCAACAGCCAGGGAAGTATAGAATGCTGCTACAAGAGGCAAAAACCTATAAAGGATTTTGGGGATGCTCTGAAAAAAGCAGACACCAGCTCCCAGGCAGCTGTTTCTGAGGAGAGAGCAGGAGAGTGGAGACTAAACATGGAGTGGGTCATGTCAGGAGGGAGGGTCCATTAACGGTGAGTATCCTAGTGAAGAGGGGTAGGGTAGGGCAGGGTCGGGCTGGGAGCAATGCTGGCCAAACACTACGTCATTCTTTTCATTTTGCTTTTGGGAAGAACAATGTTTGCTGCAAAGGCTGTGGTTGGCTTAACCATCTGCCATTCCTGTCTGACAAGTGCCGGAGCTGTTGATTTTCCTCAGTCTAAGTTGATTCTCGTGTGCCTTCGGTTGTACGTTGAGTTTTCCTCATCTCACCTGTTACGAATAAACGTGAGCACTGGAACACTTATCCACACTAAATTTTAACGGCCATTCATTCCTACTGCTACCGCAAGTGTGCTTAGCCAAATTGCCATCGTGTTGTTCCACCTACAGAAGGCATGCCTGTCCACAGTCACTCTGAGAATAGAAATGCAAATGCCACTTCTTCCCAATGTACCCTTCCCCAATTTTTGATAGCCAGCTGTCCATCACATTATGAAGAATATGAACACCAGTATGAAATGCTCGACAATTTATCTGAACTCAGTACTTCCAGGATGGTGCTGGAAGAAGGTAGCATCCGCATCAGATCTGAGTAAGAGTTCAGACCTCTGGTTTGAAGAAACTGTCAGCGGCTTATGCAACTGACGAACATAAAAGAGTCCATGTTTACATGATATAAACACAACTAGCATTTCCAATGATGCCACATTCCCTTCTCTGGAACCTTATTCAGGTTCGCTTTCACATCATAGGAAATCCTTTTAACTAGAGCCATTTAAGATGGCATGTCTTTAAGATCAGAACCCCTCGGGTGCCAAGTCAGTACCAGCAACTAAGACAACCTCAGCAGTTGCCATTGGAATGCAATGGACAGCGCCTAGTCCCTGTCTGCTCATACAGGCACGCTTTAGCAGAGGCTGTGGCCAGAAAACTTACTCATCCTACCCTAAATCTCTTATGTATTTATTCCCAAGATTATCTTGAGTAATTCTAGTAATCAACTTTTCCTACAAAAAGTGTGTCTCCCTGAACATAAGACTTTTGAGTGCCAAGGCAGGGAAATTACTAACATACAACAGCTGACAGCTGTGTTTTACTTGATGGAGGTCAATACACACTGAGTATCCAGTCTACCACAAGAAGTTTTAGAGATATATTTGAGTTATAGGCTTTCGGCACCTCCCAAGTTGAAGAGATTAATTGTACACATTATTTAACTTTCTAAGGATGAATGACTAGCCTCTGCAGTCTTTGACAGCCTACTAAGAAGTTGACACATCTCTCGTGTAGCTATGCAACGAGAGTTACAAGACATCCCAGCAACCATCTAATTCCCTCAACTGAAGAATAAAAACAGTGATTGCAAGGAGGGAAATAACACCTCCATCCTTATTCCAATCCCTTCTACCATAGTACATCACCTCCAACTGAAATACTCCAGCAATTTGAGGACAGATGGCTCCGTGGATGCCAACAAGTACTCATTAAAGCTCTTGCAGAGGACCCAAATTCAATTCCCAGCACCCACATCTGACAGTTCCTCACTGCGCATGACTCCAACTCCATGGGGCTCTGACCCTCTGGCCTGCATGGGCACTAGAACACACATGCATACCCACACACAGACATCCACATAGACATACTTGAAAATAAAACAAATCTTTAAAAATACAATAACTCTAAGTAATTAATAATAGAAACTTCATCTATCCTTATGAAATTAAAGGTTTAAACATAAGCACTTTAAAACTGAAAAATATCTTAGGCTTAATGATAACTAAATCTTTTATGTTTCAAAGGGATAGGATGAAGTCAAAGGAAATGACAAGTTTCAACTAATTCTCAGGGAAATTTCTGAAGATAAAACAACAGTAACCAAAAAAACAAAATAAAACAAAATCTTATAGCAGTTAAGGTTAACCCCTGGTTTAGTCTGGTTTTTGTTTGTCTTTGTTTTCTATTGCTATAACAAAATACCTAAAGGTAAGGAAATTTATCTTGTAATCCTCGAGGTCCTCCAAGAAGATGATGTCAACTGTATCTGCTTGGTTTCCAGTGAGGACCTCTCATGACCAAAGCAAAACTGGCATTTGAAGAGAGAGCCCTGAAGGGGTCAAAGAAGTGTGACAATCTGCCTTCTCTGTAACTGATCTAGCATCAATGAAACTACACAGATCCCTTCACGACAATGGAGGCTTACCTAAAAGATCCACCCACTTTCTAAGTCTCAATGAGTTTTGGTCACTACATATTCAAACCATATTAGGGTTCTACTTCCATTGCCTAAGACCTTTTCATTTACTTTCACAAGTAGGCAGACCTCTTCCTTTCTCCATTCAAAAAAAAAAAATATATATATATATATATGGACTAAGTCTGTTTTCTGCTATCCAGCGATATCACTTTGTCATTAAACCAGCTTTGTCTTCCATAGATGCTGATACTACATGCTGTAGCCACTTTCCCTGTACCCATGGAACCCCCATTGACACAAGGAATGATAACTTACCAAGAACTGTCAGCAGAAATTTCTTATTTGCAACCCCAGGAGCTTTCTTCACTTTGCACTGATATGTGCCAATATCAGATAACTGCAGATTCGTTACATTTATAGACGCATCGCCAGACGTGACATCATTACTCGTAAAATGTACTCGTCCTTTCAGATCTGGATAGTAGTTATCATAAATTTTGTCTCCAGAATACAAAATAATCTAAAACAAAAAGCAAAATAAAACAAGGAGATAACAAAAAAAAAAAAAAAAAAAAAAAAAAAACTACCTCGTTTCCCAACTGTCCATACTTCCCAGTACAATCCCTTGTTCTTGCCCTGAGACTCAAGGGCAAAGAGTAGAACCAAACTCAAACAACAGGGCCATAGCTGGGCCCTCTACACATAAGATTCTTATTTGAGCAGTATGGGGGAAAATGACACACATGAATACCTTTTCCCCAACATTGATGTAAAATGCAAAAACAGAAAAATGTATTCTGAAACACCAGCTATCTAACCAAACACAGGATGAGAAAGCAGGAGAATCAAAAGGGACTGAGCTCTGGCATCATGCTTCATTTCAGAAGGGGACACCAAAGCGGAGTAGGATTACATCATATGCCCTACCGTGGCTGGGAAAAAAAACAAACAAAAAACCCCACCCACAAACACAACCATAATCTACACAGACTTCTTGTCGAAGATATTAATTATGTGCGGGACAACTAGAAAAGATCTCAAGGATATCTTTTTCCTGAGCGCCTCTGTGTTTGACTCCTTTTGGATGTCTGCTAACTGCCCAACTCCAGGTCACACTCAAGATCAGATTGCTGAGTAAACACACAGAGCAGCTGAAGCTGCCAGCTCTGGGCCTGAATACACTAGCCATTTCCTTGCTCCTTAGTCAGGCCACACCCACTGACCAACGTCGACATCAGTCAACATTCATGAGCCCATAAACAAGACACTCTGTCTTCCTCCCTATACAAGTTTTTCACTCGACCTGTGAAAAGCTATAGAGTTCAACCAACTCTACTTCAAAAGACATGACACACCCATCCCATTTGTGTTTTAAGAAGCACCACACAGATACTGCTTTCCTATGACTGGCTTAAAAAAAAGGGGGCGGGGGGGGGGACAACTAGCATTTACCAGGCAATTTTACATGTCTTTGCTGATTTCTTGCAACGTGGCAAGGATGGTGGGATTGTCCCCTTGTAACATTTATACTAAGAAACTACCGGTCCTCGTTAAGCTATAAGCCAGTCCTGCGGGGAACAGTATGAGACTAAGACTAATGCTTCTATATTCCTTCCAAGCTGACAAATAATTCTGTGTGCAGTATTTCATTAAATTCTTCTAAGAGGTAGCTGGGGCATATGACCGCCCCCCCCCCTTATCAGACTTATGAGGAAATGGATTTATGGAACATGGGAGACGGAAGGACAACGCAAATGATAACAAAAACACGGGTGTGAGAACTGCAGAGGTCTGGGCTCAAATCCCAACTACTAGCTAGATGGCATTGGCCTCGTTCCTTCACATCTCTGAGCCTGTTTCCTCACTTTCATAAGCATAACCGTGCGTACACTACAGAGCCATTTTTAAAGCTTAAACAAGTATGAAGAGTCACGTGCTGCATACAGATGTCTGTCAACCCCTGAGTATGGAGACTACGGTGTGGCAGCATGACTACTTCCCAGTCATCTTACGTCTGTGCGTTCTATGAGGTTCAAATGGTTGTAAAATCTGACGTTGATATTCTCAGAAGATGTTCTTCCTGCCGAAACGAGCATGGCTATATAACTAAAGCTTGGCCAGGATGTGGTACATAGTAAAGTGTCACACAGAGATTAGACTAGGCACTTCTCCAGCCCTGTCTACCTGCTAAGTTACCTCTAACTTAGTGCAGCTAACATATGATATAGCTAGAATTCTCTTCTCCGGAGATCTCTCCTTACCTGCCATCTTCCCTTTCATCCGCTTTTACCGTGCATTAAATATGAAGCTGGAATTTTAATCCAGAAACGGCCACTTCAGACCAAGAGCCCCTATCACAGTTTTCTGCTTCGTTCTTAGCTTGGAAGATTTGAGACCCTCCTTGCATGAACTGACAGGCTCGGGGCACGCCTTGTCAGCCCGTCTCTACATACAATTCATCACAGACTTCACCTTCTCCTGTAACTCAGAAGGACTGAAGGCCCATGCTCTCCTGGGTTAATCACAGGTTCAGAATGCTGAGCAGGACGAGGGAAGGGAGTGTCGAGCCTCCATTAGAAATGTGTGTTCAAAGTGCAGACATCCTCACTCAGAGACTGGGGGGGGGGGGTGTTGGGGGGGGGGGTTAGAGTGGACACAGCCACCGGGTATCTGGGACGATGAGAGTCAATGAGACAACTCTTTGTTGGGGCTCCTTTTGCTTCGGAAACAGACGCTTCTGGTCAAAGGATTGGGGCAGAGGTAAATCCATAGCCCTTGTCACTGACAACTACGGCACGTTCTTCTGCCTTCCTTCACAAATTTATCAAAACAACTCATTTCCCGGCTGCACTAATCCAATCATTACATGGAAGAATTTCATTTCCAGTTGTAAAATAACCACTTCCCTCTTATTTGGACAGTAAGTAAAATTGTTTTTTTTTTTTTTTGGAAAGTGGTCACACTGTGGAGCGCAGTCTGTCTTCTGCCTCGGCCTCTGAGCAGGAAAATGGGAAGTGTACACCGCCACGGTCAGCTCTTATCAATCCTTGTATCACCAAACCCCCATAAAATCTTGAACTACTTTCTTACCTCTGGCCTAACAGCTTTTGAATGAAACCTGTCAGATGACATTACCACATAACATTCTAAATAAAGTGAATCCTAAGCTTGTAAGTAAGCATGTTAGGGGTTTTGTTGTTGCTCCCCACCCCCACGCCTTTTGATCATTTTGTGTGCTAGGAAAAGGAGCTTATCACTGAGAAGGAGAACCTGACTTCAACCCCAGGGGTCCACATGGCGGAAAGCTGCCTCTAACCTCCACCGGCTCACCGATACAGCACTCACAGGCGCACAGGCATACAAATAAATAAAAAGTAAAACAACAAAAAAGAGATGCCATTCCCTTCTTATTTAACTTGAGGAAATATGGAAAATAGGCTCTAGCGATAATATGGTACATCTTTCTTACAGTACATTATTATCTTCTATCTTCTTCTATCAAAGTCCCAGATACCGTGTACACTTCCGTCTGCCTCTGTTCCCTCCTTGGCCCCTCATATGCACATCCAGACTTGCAGAAGCTTCCCTTGGTCCTTGAAGTACCCTTCACTTACTTCACTCTTCACATAGCCACTATCTGCTTGGGGGTGTCAACCTCACACACCTGAGCGGCTGGGGGCTTCCTCCTACCCCACTACACCCGGTCTATGCCAAGGCACGCCCAACATCGGCACTGACGTGTGCAGTGGCCGGCACTGATCAAACTCACCACTTGGTCCACCTTCTGGTTATCAGATGGAGACAGCAGCCACTCGATGTCCAGTGGTCCCTGGTCTTCGGGACTAAGTGTAAACTTGCATGGTAGATAAGCAGTTTCTCCTTTAGCCTTTTCGATACTCTGTTCAGGAGTAGTGATGCTCAAACCTCTGCTCACATCTGTGGAAAGAAACACATACCTGGGACTAAGCTTCTGCTATTGCCCGGGCACATGGCCCTGTGACCATTCATGACAGCACGGTGATATGGAGTTTGCGTTCAGAGCAACAGAGTTCTGGGTCTGTGGTGACTTTGTATTGAGTGCACTGATACTAAGATATCCACACAATCCCCTTTCAGAGCACTGTCAACTTCCCTTCCCAGCTTGTGGGCTGAAGCCTGGAACTCATAACCCTGTCTCAGCGGACCAAGTATTGCAATTACAAAGGTGTACCACCAAATGGGCTAGAAAATTAGTTTTGCTGGAGATGAAGATGCAACTCGGTTGCCTAGCACCTACACATTCTCAGGAATGTGAACAGTTGTTTGTTTGTTTGGAGTGTCACTGAACATGCATATATCTTTAATTACAGCACATGGGAGGCAGAAGCAGGAGAATCAAAAGTTAAGTAGGCCAGCCTGAGATACATAGTAAGATCCTGGCTCAGAAACAGAAGAAAAAAAAAAGGATTTGCCATCAAAGCCAAATGTGGCAGCACATTCATGAAACCCAGCATTAGGGAAACAGGAGCATTGAGAGTTTCAGCACCCACCCCCAGAAGCACAGGCAGAGAGAACACACCACCATGGCACCATGGTAGAGCACTTGCCTAACATTTAAAAGGCTCTGTGAGTTGTGAGTTCTATTCCCAGTACCATTAAAATAATAATAATAAAAAAAAAAGGCAGAAAAGGAAGAGGAGGAGGAAGAGAGAGAGAAAGGAAGGAAGGAAGATTCAGCGGTGGTGGTGGTGGTATGGGCACAGGAGAGCTGATCCCCAACGTCTACCCCATCAGTGACCTGCTGGAGCATGTGAAGTAATCAATCGTACAGAATGACAGACAGCCACAGGGTTCCCATGACTTGGGCCATAGCAGAGTGGATATCTAAGAGGACTTTCAGTGAGGGTCCAGTATTTGATGGTGTACTAGAAACCACAGGCCTCGAACCAGACCAACAACTCATTGCAATGAACATTTGCAAGTAAAGCTGTTTGGGCAGTAATCATGTTACCTGAGATTTTTGTGACACCATAGAAGACGCTCTGTTGCTCATTTTAATCTTCTAGTTTGAAGCTTTTACTTGTATGATCCAACTTCGAATGTTTATAGCAAATACTTTTTCTCCATCTTAGCTCCCCCCTCCTTTTTTTTTAGGAAAACAAACCTCACTTTTCTCTAGGGGTTTCCTTGCTCAAGATAATTTGAAACTCTCATCTTTACTTCTCTTAAAAAATGAAGACGAAGGAGGAGGAGGGGGAGGAGAAAGAAGAAGAAGACATTAAATTTTCTCAGCATTTTGTACCTTTGCATGATTGAGAAAGCTCACAGAAGATCATGTTGATGGTTTAATGTCCACTGGGACAGTGTATGCCATCCATCCAGACAGAGCTGCCTCCCCTTGGAGCAACAGCTCCTTCCATTTCTCTGTTTGTGCGTTTCTCCATAGAATCTGATCTCCTACGGGCTTAGTAGGGGGTGACATCAAGGGCTGAAAAATACTCTTTGATGATGTCACATGACTTTGATGTTCAGTGAGACAGGGCAGCAGAGTCTTCAGAGACCCAAGGATTTAGAAATTGGAGATAAGAAAAGCAAGCAGAAGGCTGGAAGATGTTATTGCAATTAGTGTCCATGCAGAACGGGTGTCACTCTGTTTATTTATATACTCCAGCTCTGAGCACTCATAACTGGCCTCTGCAAGGAATTGTGGCTTGAATTTTGGTGCCGTTTATTTCATTAAACCCTGAAAATCCATTTAAATGAAATGATAAGATTTAATATTTGATTTCGTTTTCAAACTCTGTTTGAACCCAGAGTAATTTTGCCAGCTAATTTATCTGTTAGCTTACTGAATTATTACCAATTGACAGAGTCACTAAATGAGACCAAGTGTGTCTGTCTTTTGTTTTATACAGTTATGACTTGCATACCTTAGCCCTTGGGGGGGAAGGGAAGGATGCCTCTTCAGAGAGAGCTCTCGGTGTTGCTAGGAAACTCAAGAACTCTCTTGTGAAGATCTTGAGGTTTCAGTTCATTTTTAGCACAACACAATCATTTATGAGACTGCTTAAAATATCTTAAGCAGAATAGCATCTCCGGGTATCCGAGGGGCCTACTTACAGGCACCCACTCAATGCACATATAAAGGGAGGTAGTTTCTGCACATAGCCTAAGCATGTTGTCTACCAGCAAAGGGAAATCCAAGACAGACCACTTGGAATGGAGGAATCCCTTCTGGCAGATTTTTTCTATTTCCCTGACATTTCTAAATTTGATCTGAATATAATTCAATCTCAAATTATCTTCAGCAAATTTATAAGGTGATATTTTAAGAGACAAAGGTACTTACATGTTCCCTACCCCTAGGGAAGCTAATCATGTAATGGTAAATCGGATTTCTACCTTAAAAGGTCCCACACAGGGCAGCATTGGCAAGAAAAGCACATCAGCATTGAGGAAATGTGGCGTAATGTGGATGCTGAATCTTGATGGGTGATAATGGAAACAGGCGGTATCATGAGCGTGCCTAGAAGGAAGGACAGACAACTCACCTGAGGTGAAGAGGTGGTGCAATGAATGTGTTTTTGAAAATGAGGTAGGCATTGGACTGGATTTATTAGACATTACATAAAGGATCCCAAGGTTCCAATACCTCTTCAGCAGGGAGTCTAGAGATGCCACACGTCAGTGTCAAACCGTGTCTTAATAAACCAAATATGTAGGTAGGAAAGAGACTGAAGGCCAGCACACTTTCATGACAACGGTAAGCTGTTGCTTGATCTCAGTAGGTTTAGATGGTGGATCACCAACCTTGCTATGTGGAAAACCAGCCCCAACTCTAGAGACTTAACACAGACATCAGTGTCCATGACCCCCCGGTATTGGTAGGCTAGGACGAGAAGGGAAGGCCTGTGCTCGCTCAGGGCACTGCAGAAGCTGGTCTAGAAAGGCACTGTGGATGGTGTGGTGTGTTTGCATCTTGGGCTGTCACAGCTGCTGTTCACACACACGCCTCAGTTATTTCCTACGTGGATTGTTTGTACAAGGAAGATATTTAACAAAAGCCAAGACCAATAAAACATCAAAAACTGAGAATGTTAAGTAGTACATCCTATCTTGGAAACAACAGAGGACCTAGGAAATGGCTTTGTGCATTTTTAGGAATTGTGGCTAACTCCTACAGTGAAGATTTCTGTGTGTAAGGGCATTATCCACCCAAAAAGTTATTCCCTGAAGTACTATAAAGCAAGAAAACATCTGAAAGCAATCTCATTGTGGAAAAACAAGCAGGAGAGAGAGTTGAGTAATAAAGTCTACACAAGACAAAGGGCTACAGCAAATACACCAGGTGAAACCAGTCTCCAACAACAACAACCAAAAAAAAAAAAAAAAACCCAACCAAATTTGGTTTGCTGTGGCAAAACTGAATTTCACTCACATTAACAAAAGTATAGCTAAATACTGTTCTTTGGGTTCCGTTTCAATTATTTACCTAACCATTTGGTCAAATCACATCATTGAAAAGGTACATGGCCTTAATTAAGCTCACATGTATAGAAACTCACACTAATACAAGAATCACTTGGAGAATTAGGCTAATGAATGCTCCCACAATTTAAGTGTAAAAGTTCTGTTTTGTGACTTGGAGTTATGGCCTCTAAGGTAGAGATCTGAGCTGAGCACGGATTCTCCATCTTGTCAGGCAGAGATGAGAAGGTATCTGCCTGCAAGCCAGGGAGAGGCCCCTCACCATAAAACCAAAATGGCTGCCGCCTGGCCCTGCCTTTCTCAAGCCTGCAGATTTGTGAGAAAACCAGTTTCTTTACTTCAGCAATCCTCTCTGGTATCCTGTTTATGGTAGTAGCCCGGAGAAATGAATGCAGGTGACTGCCTCAGAGAACTCCATGGAACAGGTGTGCTATTTATTACAACAAAAACTCCCAAGTATGATGATCTAAGAAGCATAATGAGAATTCACAAACCTCATCAATGCATTGCCAGGACCATCTAAGATGGTCCCTCCAGATAAGCAGGACATAGTTTGTCCACGAAGGTATAGAGGAACTCCGTTCATTTCATTTAATTAAACTTTATTAATTTCCTGTAAGTCAGGCATCATTCAGGGGTTGTGAATGGACTTTTTGATTTAGCTGTTACAAATCCTCCAACAACGACACCAAACTGTTACTCACAGGAAATCCGGTCGATGGTCAATAGTACTGTCACCTAATTAACACTAATGTATAATGCAGAGGGACACAACAGGAGATTATAGAAGCACTGGTAGCAGAAATAATAATAATAATAAATAATGAAATACCACAGCAAAAGAATTCAGGAACAGGAAGTGTAAATACTGCTTAAGTAAAGATAACCTTTGTATATACAACAATTGAAAATGAGGAAGGCATGAGTCACCAATGGTTTTAAAGACGGGCTGGAAAACCATTTATGATGCAGCCCACTCCCTCAGTACACGACATCCTCTACCAAGTACTTACACTCAGATTCCTCCTCTGCTCCATCTCTTAGGCCAACTCCTGTTCTCCACTTCATTCAGTCACTTCTTCCAGGAAACATGCCTTTTACCCATCTATGGGCTGAACCAGGTGTCTCCTCACATTGAACCAGCTGCGGTGACAATGCCACCATAAGCATTTATCTTGCTGGTTCATGGTGGGTCCTTTCCAGTGACCACTTCACTTCTGACTTTAATTAAAGTCTTGGGCCACGAGAATCATGGCCTGGCCATCACGGCTCTTTTAGCATAGCAGATTTCCAAGTACACAGACAGAAGTCGGGAAGCATTTGCTAAGTGAGTGGCATTGACTTGTCCTTGTCCTGTCACTGAACAGGCAACACGAAGGTTTGGAAATGCATTTTCTGCTTCTGCCTATAGCCTCCAAATGAAGCCTGACCTCTAATGGCATGCTGGGCGATGTAAAAAAAAAAAAAAAAAAAAAAAAAAAAAAAAATCAAGTCGTGTGTAGAATTCAAGCAAGGGCAAGTAAGGTCTTTTTTCGTCTGGTGCTAGCAACTATGTGATCTATTTTACAGTCTGATCAATCAAGAAAGCAACCTATCAATTGTGGACGAAAGGAGGTCACAGTTCTGAGGAACTGAGGGGAAGAGGAGAATGCACTGGAACAATGTGTGCTTGGGTTAGAGAGGGGAAACAGAAGGTCCACTGCAGAGGAACGATCGTACATTTCAAACCGAGGGGGACACATACCAAGATAAGTGCAACTGGAAGGGGGTGAGAATGAGTCCTCGGCTCTCTGCTAAAGACATCAGTGACCCTCCCTTGCCTACGGTCCCCAGAAGGGATGCACTCCCTGGGGTCTGCTGTCCCTGGAAGAAATGACCCAGGAGATATAACAGGTGGACTAAGTTAGTTCACTTTCCCATCTTACTAGAGAGCATCTAATCTGTCACCTCCTCCCTGGAGCATCCCTGGTCTCCACAGGCAGTGAATGGCAACTGCTTTCTCCTCCTCTTACCCAATCCCTTCATTCTAGGTAATTGTTCGTCCTTCCCTGAAGCACATATTTTCACTCGCTTACCCGTACCTCTGAGCTACATACATTGCCGGGGGATGTGTCCCAGATCTCCCTCAATCTCTGCACATAGCAAGCAAATAAAGCTGCTAAACTGCAGTGGGAAGGAGAATTTGAACAGAGGCAGGTGAAATAAAGGGACCAGCAGACCTTGCGGGAAATGCAGGAGGCTGTGGACTTGGGAAGACCGTGAGGACACAGAGAAACAGTCAAGCGAGCCTGGTCATATGCTTAGACGCAGACAGAACACTTGTTATTTGAAGGAAACGCCGGCAAATCTGGAAAGAAGCTCACATGTATTGACTTGCTTTACATACAACCATCTAACAGTCAGAGGTGGTGTGGAGAAAACCTTTGTGGGAAGTTATTCTGGAACAGGAGGAAAGTGGCTTCTCTTTCAGGTGTCCAAGGAAATGAAGCAGTATGAAAATGAGGGCACAGGAAGGTTCTCACTCCAAAATCTAGCCTTTCCCAAAGTATTAGCACAAGAGCAAAACACCTAGGGCTTGGTGGCGGTTGTTTTAAATCTCACACAGCCTTGGCTGGCCTTGAACTCACCCACACAGCCTAGAGTGACCTTATGCTCTTAAACTTCAGATCCTCCTGCCTCCACACCTCCTAAGAACTGGGACTACAGGTATGCAGCGTCACATCCATTTACGCTTTGCTGGGGATCGAACCCAGAACTTTGCACATGCTAAAAAGTCTCTACATGCCCATCCCTTTTTCTGGACTTTCACAATTCCCTCGGTAGTCTATGACAGTCACAAACTCAGGGAAGTCTCACAAAAACCAAACCTTTTTTTTTTTTTGCTACCAAACACCTTCCATGTTTATTTAGTTTCTCAGGAAGGGGTGTTAGAATGACTTTAATGTCAACTGTCAACTGTTATAAAGAATTCACTCAGTAGTCTGCTTTTGGAGAAGTGTCAAAGCATGTGTCCCGAAGGTGGCTGGTTTTTGTTTTGTTTTCAAGACAGGCTTTCCTTGTGTTACAACACTGGCCGCCCTGGAACTTGATTGTGGACGGGACTGGCCTCGAACTCACAGAGATCCACCTGCCTCTATGGCGTGCACCACCACTTCCAGGATGGCCGCTGCTTTAAACAGGGGACAGTAATCTTGCTGAGTTAGGACACGCCATCATCCACACAGTTGAAAACACTAAGAGAAGAAACAGTGGCCGAGCTAACTGGAGACAAACCCTGACTGCTTTCCCCTGCTCACCTCCTCTCCATGGCCACCTTGCCAAAACACAACAAGGCCGATGGGGCTGATAAAGGAGATAAGCCCAAAAGAAGGGAGGGGGAGGGGGAGGGGGAGGGAGGGAGGGACCAGCCACAGAAAAGACCTGAGGAGCTATCTGCTACACCTGCCAGCGCCCAAGCCTCAAAAGGTCTGTGCAAAGATGGGAGAGAAGATACCTGAAGAAGACAGAGAATAAAGCTGATGGGAGCAATGCTGTAGAATGTGGAGATGCCAAAATGGACCATCTGTTGGTGCCCAGGCGCTGTGTGAGATGCACAATTTTCTTTTTTTTTTTTTTAACAGCTGTGTGCATCTTATGACAGCACAGATGAAAATACTAATTTTTAGTCAAGTTCTGTAACAACCAAAAATTGTTTTACTTTTTTTTTTTTTAATTAAAGCCACACAGACATCTCTCCTTGTTCTTTGGGTGAAGTTACACATGTTACTAACAGAATGTCTCCCAAGCGAGATGACATGATAATATTCTTATCTCCCAGGACTCTGAAGCTGACTCGCCTAGCCTCCCTGCCTTACAGTGTGGGAGAACTCCAAATGCAGTTTATGTCCTCCTCTCCCACCTCCACCACCAACACAGTCTCAGCTTCCTTAATGTCAGAAACCTGTTTGGACCTGAACGGGGTTTGCCCAATGTCAGGCAATCTGCACGGACAGCACCGAAATATCCCTCAGAAGAGCACACCAGTCCCCTTTTCTGGAAGATTGTTGAGCTTCGGCTTGATAATTCTGGCATTTTTTGTTTCACTTCCTGAAAGTCGGGATCTGGTTTTGAAAACTGTTACACAACATGCTCACGTGGAAGGTCAGCCATGACCCCAAACCTTCCCTTATGGAGAGAGAATCCTATGAAGACTTGTCTGGATTTTACAGTAACTTTAAAGACAAAAGGACGACTCTCTTGACTAACTGCAAGAAGTAAATCAAATGAACCAGCAACCCACACATTAAAGTGATTGATAAGGACAAGCAGGGTTTTGTAGTTTAACCACTGACACTACAGACTTGCCATTGGAGAACACATCACAGATACGTCAGGCCTGTGCTCTTATCTATGCTCTTGGGATCGATTCCTTCCTGTTTCGCCAACCTGTGCCAACCTTCTTGCCGGGAAGTTTCTCTGGGATTAGTAACGCTTAGAAGGTCACCTGACTGTCTGAGATCTTCTACCAGAGAGGAGTTGGCGGGATGGCTGCACTGGGCTGGGCTGAGTGTTGTGACACACAGAGAATCCTGCCACTTCAGAGGCTGACACTGAGTATGAGGTCGGCCTGGGTCATATCAGGGATTTCAGGCAGCACTGAGCTAAACAGAGACCTGTCCTGAGGAAGAGGAGGGAGGGGAGGAGGCAAGGCAGATAGGCAGGGGTGTGGTTAAAAGTGTTAATTGCTTCAATTAGTCCTTTATTTGTGGCTGTGGGGAAGAAGAAAGGGCTCATGGGGAAGGAGAAATGGGGGTGGGGGCGGTGTCAATTATCACTTCTATCTGCCTAGATAAGGAAGTTAACAGATAAAGTAGCAACAGTAAGAACTAGCACAGGGGTACTGTGGTATTTTATAAATAGCAGGAGTGGACAGCCCACACCGAAGAATGGAACCTACTTCAGAATTAAATGTGCTTTAAGTGTCAACCAAAAAGAAACCTTTGCTTGCCATGATCCCCTCCCCACTCCTCAGCATGACAATAGCTTAGCAGCTCAGCATCTACCTCTCATCAAGTGCAGCTGCAAACATTCACAACCTGCATCAGGGAAGCAACTTACCCAATCAACAGCCAGGGCTGCAAGGTCAGATGTGAGTTCAAATTCAGAGTTCGTTTCTAAAATTGTCCGTAAGCAATTCATAGCCTCATGGCGACTGGATGCTTTCACGTTAAGGGGAACATTAATAGTAATAGTGCCATCTGGGTATGGTGGTATATTCTTAGATCCCAGCACCTGGGAGGCTGAGGCAGGAGGATCACCATGTGTCTGGGACTAGCCTAGCCTATGTTTGTGAGTTCAAGGCCAACCTGGGCTGTGCAGTGAGACCTTGTGTTGGAAAATGAACAAATAAATTGGAATAATGCCTACATTACTGTAGCATCAAATAAAATAATGCACATAAGACTAGACTAGGGTCTGGAGACTTGGCTCCAGGTAGATGGGGAAATTTAACTTAAGAAAAGTTGGCTAGAAACAAGCCAAGCTAAGGCAAAGCATTCATAAGTAAGAAGTCTCCTTGTGATTTGTTTGGGAGCTGGGTGGTGGACTCCCCAAAGAATAAAGAACAAAAACAACCAAGGACACACATTGCGCTCTTCCAGGGGTCCAGAGTTCTGTTCCCAGAATATTTGTCAGTCGGCTTACAAATGCCTGTACTGTCACCTCCAGATATCCAATGCTTCCAAACTCTCAGGCACGTGCACTCACACATGGACACGGAGTTTTAAAAACTGTCTAAAGGATAAGCCCCAGCAAAAACTGGTGTTCTCTCGTCAATAAACAGCGGAAATAGCAGGCAATATCCTGCCATCTTAAAAAAAATGGGAATTGCAGCTTAGTTGGCAGAGCGCTTGTCGAGCATGCAGGAAGCTCTGGGTTAGATCTCCACCATGCCATAACCTGGACATGGTGGTGCATGCCTATAGTATCTGTCTTAGTCAGGGTTTCTATTGCTGCAATGAAACACCATGATCAAAAAGCAAGTTGGGGAGGAAAGACACTATTGGCCTCTGCTTCCACAGCCCTGTTTGTCGTTGGAGGAAGTCAGGACAGGAACTCACACAGGGAAGGAACCTGGAGGCGGGAACTGAGCAGAGGTCATAGAAGAGCGCTGCTTACTGGCTTGCTCTGTCTGTCTTCTTGCACAGCACAGGACCACTTGAGCAGAGAATGGCCCCACCCACGATGGGCTGGGTCCTCCCCCATCATTCACTAATTAAGAAAATGCCTTATATGTCAGATCTCACGAAGGCATTTTCTCCGTTGAGGCTCTCTCCTCTAGGACAACTCTAGTCTGTGTGTCATGTTGACATAAGACATAAGCCAGTACAATATAAAATAAATAAATTCCCTCCTATTAGGATATAGACCCCTCTGGGTCTTTTATCTACAACACTTAATAATAGGGTTTTCCAAACAGAAAGAATTCAACACTTATTGTGAAAAGATGAGACACTAAAATGTGTCTACTAGGTTTAATAGTCACTGGTTTATCTCCCACTTAGCTCCCACTTAGTCTTCAAGAAGAGGACAAAAACAGCAGATAGATTGAGACCCTGTCTGGAAAGGATGGAATGGGAAATGTTGTAGAAAACGCTTGCCAGTCCATAGGAAAAAAAGGAAACCAGAGTGAAAAGGGAATACACACAGCAGAACACTCAGACAGAAAGATGAACCCCTAAGAGAAACAAAACCCTGGACACAGGGTAAGACACCTCAAAGACTGGAAACACATAGTACAATTATGGTTAAGTTGACACTGGGGGGCAAGAAATTAAAGAAGAAAACATCTGACTCCTTCCCAGAATGCTGCCTTCTTATCTCTATCTCAAGGCCCACTGCAACACCTCAACGAAAAAGACATATTACTTCCCTCAAACGTCCACAGGAATTGAGATTGCTTGTTACAAATATTTGCTATAGAATTTAGAAATGTAAACAATCATGGAAAGGCAGGCAAGGAGCACAAAGATATAAGCACGGCTAAAAAAGGCTTGAGACCGTTACACACACACACACACACACACACACACACACACACACACACACACCCGGCCCCCTCACAAAGATCCTCTTCTTGAAAGGATGCATTCACACTTCAACTCTGAGCGGCTACTCAAGCCCTTTCCTATCTAAGCCCTATATTGTTTTCCCCTTGGTCTCTAATACGTGGCTGCTAATTTCAAATGTGTCTAACAAAACAAATGCAAATAGGTCATTCTGCATTATGGGTAAAAGCAGAGTGGTAGCCACGGTGAATTTTCATCATCTTCATGAAATGCTATGTAAGACTGCATTTTAGGAAATCTCCTTTGCCCCCCTCCTTACTCAATAAAAACCTCAGCTTCCTTCTTCTTCCCTTTTCCTCAGCACAAGCCTGGAAAGAAACTACTTGGCAAAAAGCAGTAAGAAAACATTCGAATGAAATAAGAAATGTAACAAACAAATGGACATACCAAAATCAATAAATAGTGTTCTACCTTTTGAAAGAAATCCTAAATCGGTACAGAAAACGTCAGTTACATCCTGTGACATTCCTGTCTAAACCGACTGCTTTATTCATGGTATCAATGCCTTCCCAATGTCCCAAACTGAATCCAAACTCCTCCTCATCCATTACCATGGTCACTGCAGCCTGCTTGTTTGGTGAGTCTCCCCAAATGCATCTATTTTCCCCAAGGACAGGTTGAAGACAGTAATTTTTTCACATACATTTTATGTCTGTCTTCCACGTAAAATGCACAATGTTCATAAATATCAAGTAAGGGGTGCTGACATAATTTTGTCTGCATGTAAAAACTGCTCTGATGATTTAAAGAAACTAAATAAGAAAACAAGAGAATTCACTCGCTCACTGCCAACAGAAAATCCTACGTGACGCCATAATTATTTGAAAAGGAAAAACTCACAAGAGTCCATACACAGCCATACTCCTTTAGTGTTGATGACACCCTGCTTTTGTGCATCTTCAAAGTGTTCATTCTAGGGCTGGCAATAGCAGAATTATCGATTTGCATTCTAGATCTATGTGGGCCGGTATGGTAACTGCCAGCTACGGGACAAGTGACTAATGCAAGCTGAAATGACCTATGAATAGAAACACTAACCAAATTTCAAGCCTACGTGGGAAATAAGTGTTTACTACCTCAACCAATGTTTAACTTGAACATATATGGAAATGTGTTTTATACAAACCAGGTTAATTACTCAATTAGCTTCAGCTTTTCCTTTTAGAGACGGCTGAATGAAAGTTTCTAGTGGCATAATGTAGGCAGCATTTCATTCCCATTGTACAACACTGTATGACGACGTCGTGGACAAAGTAATTAGATGCAAGCTTTGATTCCTGCAATTTTGAATGATGAATGTCCTCCTTACCCTGAGGCTATTTACTAAGAGAATAGATTCAAATGAAATCATTTTTCACAAACAAGGAGGTCTGACTGGTGGCCCATTCCTGCAGTCACAGAACTTCAGGGGCTGTGACCAGCTGCAAGAAGATCAACTCCAGCCTGGTCTACACACTGAGATGGCATCACATCAAAGAAATTTAAAAAAAAAAAAAAACAAAAACAAAAAAAAAAAAACAGGGTATAAATCCACTCTTCTACTCCAGACTCAATGCATCCAGCTTGATTTTGTTTAGTTCTTTTGTTTATTTTCTGGTGTTTCAAGACAGGATGCCTCTGTGTAAACAGCCCTAGCCATCCTGGAATTCAACTTGTAGAGCAATCTGACCTCGAACTCACAGTTATCCATTTGCTTCTGTGTCCTGAAGGTTAGGATTAAAGGATTAAAGGTAGGATTACCCACCACTACCTGGCTCTTGATTGGTTTGAACTGATCATGTTTGCAATGAACATGTAAGAAGTCTTCAATTCTTACTGCAAGGCTACTCTCATACCAAACAAGGTGAAAGTTTAGGTCTGGCCCACTTGAAAACATGGGAACTTTCCTGGTTTTCGAGTTCTAAACATCGTTTACCGGTGGTGAGTGTGCAGACAGTCATCACTCGAAGGACTTAGCATAGAAGTGAGTCATGACATTTGTCTCACTGCTTCTGGCTAGCCCGTAGGAGTCCTTGAGCGGCTCAACTTTGAGTCACAGCATCTCTGTGGTGTCTAGCAAACCTGGAAATCTCCCAGGAAAGCACACCTGTGTCTTCAGAGGCAGGTGCAACAGTATTCCTTCTTGCAATCTAAATGTCTTTCAAGTCATGGAAATGGACTTATTTCCAAAGACATCTGTATGTCCTGGCTCTGTACATGTTAGTTCACTGAAGTGTGCCAGGCCATTTTCTCCAATACTACAAACAAACACTGAACCCCGAGAATGATAACAACGTATCCCAAAAGACACTGGCATGGTTTTCCTTCCTTCCCTCATGCCAGAGCAGGAAGCAGTCTCCTCCAAGCTCTGTGTCAGTTACAATCAGCTGTAAACAGGGCTGACTCCAGTGGAGACCTTTCAGGATTACACTGTAAACTAGCTAACCCAATTCCAAATAAAAATGGGTGAGACAAGGAAAGGAGAAAGGCTCCAGAGACACGGAAAGCATCAGAGATACAATGTCACCTTCTCTGTCCTCATCATCTGCTGCTACTAAATAGAAAACCTGTTTAACTGTGTCCTCCATTAGACAGGAGTGAGGAAATGTAAATCTGCAGAAGACTATGAGTAACGGAGTCCCAGAAGAACCAAGAAGCTAGCTCCAGTTTTCTGAAGGAATCCTATCACTATGCCAAGAGGACCACCTACACTGCTCATGTTCCTCCATCTGCAATTCCATCCCAGTTTGCAGATTAAGTAGAAAAGAGAGTTGGAGAGGTTACTTGTCTTTATTTCCTAGTCTCTAGAAAACTATCTAACCCCTGAGTCTCCATGGTAGATAGATTCCTGTAATCCCTTCACAAAGGAAAGGTGAGACCTAACAAGACACTGTGAATAAGAAAAAAGAAAACATCATTCGTGCGTGTGCGTGTGTGCGTGTGTGCGAGTGTGTGTGTGTGTGTGTATACACAGATACACATGTGGCTGCAGATATATATGTCTGTGGAGGTCAAAGGACAATGGCAGGTGTCATCATTGGGTACCAACCACGTTGGCTTTTCTGAGACAGTCTCTCGGTCTGGGAGCTCACGATGTAGGCTAGGTCAGCCAAGGACATGCAGATATCCCTGTCTTCGCCTCCAGTGCTGTGATTCTAAGGACACACCACTAACTACGCCAGGCTTTTGACATGAGTTCTGGGGACCGAACTCATGCTTGTATGCCAAACACCTTTTACAGACTGTGCTCTCTCCCTCTCCGGCTTCAAGAAGAAAATCTAAATCTAAAAGCCAACCTAACAACCATTTTAGAGCAATGACTCTCAACCTTCCTAATGTTGTGACCCTTTAATACAGCTCCTCATGCTGTAATGGCCCAACCACAAAATTATTTAGTTGCTACTTCATAACTGTAATTTTGCTGCCGTCATGAACAGTAATGTAAATATCTGATATGCAACCCCAAAGGGGTGGAGAGCCACTGGTTTGAGAACTGCTCCTTTAGACTATTCGGTTTCTTTTCCTAAGGAGGGTAAGTTAGGTGCAAACCAGGAAGCCAAGGCCCTCAGGTCATTCTGGTTAGCTGCTACTTGTTTCCTGGTTTCCTCTAATAATTATTTCGGAGTTCACATCCATGACTTGCTGACCACTGAACAAACACAATCAAAACCCCTAGCTTAAGTATTTCCTCTCTTTCCTCACAAATGGATCAGTTCTCGACTGATCATGTCTTGTGTGTGGACTGGAGAAATGTGGCAACCAGCGGAGACAAAGAACAGAGTAAAAGCAGATTCCTAAAGCTTGGGCTGATATGGAAACAGACACCTCCCATTCCTGAGCACCCAGGCAGAACTGACCCAGAGCTGGCCAGGTGGTAAGATGCAACCTGGCCTTGCTCATCTCTTCCACCAACCAGCTCCGGCCTTCATGGAAATGCGCTTTCCAGTCTAGGTCCTACCCAAGCACTGGGCAGACCTTCCTGGATGTATCCAATGAATGTGACGAGTTTCAGTTTAAGCTGAGGAGGGCATATACGGTGCCTTATCTCATGAAAGAGTCAGTCTGGGAAGGAAAACAATCGTAACAAGGTGTGCCCGGTGTTAAAGGGATAGGCCTGTCACACAGGGGAAAGTTCACCTAAGCGAGGCCAGAGGTGAACATATTTCAACAAGTTTAACAGATGTTACGTTGCTGCGACCTGAACAAGCTCATGGCTTCAGGGACGCACGTCTTAGAACAGATGTGAGCGAGCGGACGAGAGAGTCAAGTCAAATACCCACATTTCTGCCTGAGGGTTTGGTGAATGAAACTGTCAGAAGGAATAGTGCTCAGTGAGGTGTGAAGTCTAAGTGCAGATGCCAGTGGGTGGTGTGATCTGATGGGCAAAGGCTGCGAGGGACTAGACACAGAGGCAGTAAACATAGGAATGGTAACCGAAACCACAAAACCTGGGAAATCTGCGCTTCCGGCACGGGCGGGGAACAACAGCATGATGCGTCAAGAAGATTAGCAAGGCAGGAAAGAGACTGATTACCAGGTAGAAAAGAAGCAACAGCCCAAGAGGGGAAAGACTGTTCACCAGGGTTTGGTTTTCATTTTTAATTTTGCAAGCATGGCTACTTTGCCTATACAGGCACCACAGACATGCAGTGCCCAGAGGCTGGAAGAGGGTGTTAAAGCCCCAGAGACTAGAGTTACAGAGGATTGTGAGCCACCATGTAAGTGCTGGGCATTGAACCTGGGTCCTCGAGAAGAGCAGCCATAGCTTTTAACCACTGAGCCATGTCTCCAGCCCCAACAAAGGTAATTCTGCTGCAAGGTTTAAGAGGCAAGGTGTGATGTGGCCACAGCGGTCTTCGGTGCGCAGGACCACTGCAGTTTCACAGAATCATGTGAAAGGATGCGATGTGAAAAGACAACGGAGTCAGTAAACGAGGGCAGCTGCTTCAAAACATCTGGTTAAGACAGGAAGGGATGAAGTGATGAAGGCTCTGGAAACATGGATTTGAAAGCAGGCAGAGGCATAAGCTCAACCCTGATGAGGTCCAGACGTAAGAGGTGAGATAGGACAGTGTCATCCCTGAGCAACCAAAGGGTTTGGGAGTTCATCTTCAGGAGGAACAATATTCAAATAATGAGACTTTTGAGATTTTCAATCTGGAGAGGGAAAAGGCACGATCTGCTGGCTTCTTTCTGTTTTGGAATTAGGGCTAAAGGGTCAATGTGCAAAGTCCAATTTCTACTCGCCACTCACGGAACACACACACAACCTATTAAAATCCAGCTTTTCTTTCGCCATGACAGACACTGTCCTTGTGGAATCCATCGACCCCAATTTCACAACCGTTCCCCGGCAGTGGAACCAGCCTCATTTCTCCATCGGACTCTAGGACAACCTCCCCATCTAGCTCTCCGGCAAGCCTTATCATGCCTGGATGCTTCTATGTTCTCATCTTGTGAGGCTTACAGGATGATGTTTCCGCCACCACCTACTTCACCTTATCTTTTTATTCGTAGTTAACATCTCTCAGCACAGATCCTCAATTCAGGACTGCTCGTCCTTGCCTCTTCTGTGATTAGTCCTTTTTTAAAAATCTCCCCACTGGTGTGTTTGTTTTTATTTTTGTTTTCACTTTCTGTCTTCTTAAGATCTTGGTCAAAGGGCTGGGTGGTGGTGGTGGCTGCAGCACACACCTTTGATCCCAGGGCTCAGGAGGCAGAGGCAGCCAGAGTTGTTGTATAGAGAAACCGTGTGCAGGTAAGGTTGTTCTTGCTGAGGACCTGGGTTCTGTTTCCAGAACCCACACAGCATCACACAATAAGTAACTACAGTTCCAGGAGACCTGATACTCTCTTTTGGCCACCCCAGATACCAGGCATGGAGGGGTATACATTCATAATTTACAGGCAAAATACTTATACACATAAAGTAAAAACAATTAAGTCTTTAAAAACAAACAGATTGGCAGCAGTGATGGCTCATGCCTTTAATGACAGGACTTTGGGGGGGGGGGGGAGGCAGGTGGTATTGAGTTCAAGGCCAAGGCCAACATCACTGAGCAGTGGGTCTACAGGGGCCATTCATGCTCAGACCAAGCCAGAAGTCCTACTGGAGCTGGCAGTCCTGTCTCCAGAATGACTGCATTGTTCCCATTCAAGAACTTTCACAACTCCTCCAGCCTCTCAGGATCATGGGTATGCAGGGCTAACTTGACCAACCTATAATTTTCTGCCAAGCTCTCAAAACAGCCTTTACATCTTTGTCCACTAAACATGGTCAGTAGTGACATCATATGGCACTTGTTAACATTTAAGGGAAAAGAAAAAAAAACCCTCAGGCCCCACCCCAGGCCATCTTATGACTCATGTACAATAAAGGTTTCAACAGCAGCACTTGTTACATACTTTATATCCACTGAACTTGTCAACCTCCAAGACACATCATGAATCCTTCATTGCAAAGCCTCACGTCTCCATTAAGACATTTTATAACTTGCAATGTCATACACTATTGCAGTGACACCCAGCACAGGGCATAGTATATAATAAGCCATAAACACATGGATGAATAGACCCTTTGATCTATTCATTAATGGAAAAGTTTACTTAGGGACTTGGACAATCTGAGGTATGCAAATAAACACTGACTGTCGAACAGTGGAATGGTAACTCAGGCAGGATTGGTAGTTTATGCATATGATCCCAGCCCTTGGGGGGAGGGGGAGCTGAGACAGTCTGCCATGAGTTCAAAGCCAGACTGGGCTACACAGAGCCAACCTGCCCTGGCAACAGAAAGAGGCTTCGAGGCTTCAAAAGAATGAAAGAAAAATAGAGATGGGAGTGGGGTAAGGAGAAAGGGAAGTAGGAAAAGAAGGAAAGAAAAGGGAAAAGGTAGTTCAGAATCCAAAGTGAGTTGAGTTGGAAATTATCTTCACATAGTATCAACCAGCTGAAGGTGGCAGTGACAGATAGGTCACCCAGGTTTAGGACAGATTGTAAAAAAGGGCTCTGTGCCAAACCGTGGCGAAGCTGGAAAGCAGTGAAGGACAAGTCGACTGGTGGGAAAGAAGCAAAGCTAGGTGTCAGGGATCTCACAGAGATACACTCACGCTCACTCCGCACACAGCCATCTTTACCTTTGCTCACCGCAGCAGATGGCTTTAGGGCAGAGTACCCAGATGGTGGTGTGGAGCCCCACTCCTAGAACCCCATAATCCCAGCTTCCGGGAAGCAGAGGCAAGAGGGTGACAACCCTGCCTACAAAACAGTACAAGTGACCTAATGAGAGAGAGCCAGAGATAATGGGAGGAGGGGGCAGGGAAGGGAGGAGGGAGCAGAGAAGGGAGGGGGAGCACGGTAGGGAGGGGGAGCAGGGAAGGGAGGGGGAGCACGGTAAGGGGGGAGCAGGGAAGGGAGGAGGGAGCAGAGAAGGGAGGGGGAGCACGGTAGGGAGGGGGAGCAGGGAAGGGAGGAGGGAGCAGGGAAGGGAGGAGGGAGCAGGGAAGGGAGAGGGAGCACGGTAGGAGGGGGAGCAGAGAAGGGAAGGGAGGGGGGAGCAGAGAAGGGAGGAGCACACCAGTGCGCTCTGGAATGACTATATCAAGCCAAGTCATAGACAATTACCTCATACTTATTTTTTTGTGGTAGGAACAGTGAAAATCTACTCAACAATTTTCAAGACTATGTTATTAACCAGGGTCACCAAGTTCAGATACATCTCTTAAAGGCATTCCTCGGATCCAC
This sequence comes from Phodopus roborovskii, assembly GCF_943737965.1. NCBI lineage: Eukaryota > Metazoa > Chordata > Mammalia > Rodentia > Cricetidae > Phodopus > Phodopus roborovskii. The sequence goes on along the minus strand of NW_026126470.1, from coordinate 18,095,621 downwards.
GGATAACAATGCATCCTTTAACCAACATCCTCCCAATCCCTCCTCCAGGACACCTGTTCTGCACGCACAAAGCAACTGAGGTATGCTTGAGACTGTGGCTTAGCAAGTGACTGGGAACCGGGGTGTCTGAAGTTTTGCTCACGCTGGTAGAGTGAAAACCAGGGGCATCCCGTTACTTAACAAACGTTCTGAAATGCTGGCACTCAAGGCAAGCTGTTCAAGTTTCTGTCACAGATGAGGAGGAGCTCTCGAAGCCTCACCCATAGCTGAGGAGTTGGGAGAGTCAGTTACCTTCAGGGAACTGCCCTTGGTAGGTTGTCCACCCTCTAGTGCATGGTTCTACATCCCTGCACATGTGGACATGTTCCAGTGCATGGCTCCACACCCATACACATATGGACAGCAATGAAGAGACTCACTCACTGCACTGGAAAAGGACATGACATTGGGAAAACATAGCAAAGGACGGAAGTCATCTGTGAAGATTCAAAGAGCAAATGGCAGGTTCTGAAGATCAAAATGCATCACACACATGTACCAAACCCTCAAAGAACTGGCTGTTTGGGGTTTGGGTATGTTTTTGTTTTGTTGTTTTATTTTGGTTTTGTCCTAGGCTGCCCTTGAACTCATGGAGATTCATCTGCCTCTGCCTCCAGATAGCTGGGATTAAAGGTGTGCACCATTACAACCAGCTGAGTTTTTTTGTTGTTGTTGTTTGTTTTGTTTTGAAGAAAAGAAATGCTGGTTCACATCTGTTATCTCACGACTTGGGAAGTGGAGGCAGAAGAATCAGGAATTCAAAGCCCATCCTTGGGTAGAGGCCAGCCTGAGCTGCATGAGACATGCTATGAAAATGACACTTCTTCAGGTACGTGGGGTACATTCAAGAACATTAGTTTCCAACAGGGTTCTAACCCTGGAAAAAATCTTGAATTCCTCAGTGACTCAAAGACACTCAACTAAGACTATGAAATTAAAAGGCTAGTCATAAAAAGCCTTCAATATTTGACACATGGTCAAACCAACAGCAGGTTCCTCATAAGTGACAGGTGCCCAGTGTTAGACTAAGGATATTAATTAGAGGTAATCAAAGAGAAAAGTGGTCGTTTCAAAGGTATAATCTCACAGTGACATGAGCAGGGTGAACAGCAAAACCAGAACTGTTGCACATGAATTTACATGACCACTCCGTGCCTCAGTTTCTCTACTCATAGAATAGAAATGATTATATGCATACCCTCAAGTGTTGCTTGAGAGATGAAAGGAATGTGTATACAGCCCTAGAGTCAAGTGTGGTGATATACTCCTGTAAATGCAGGAGGTAGTTGGTAGAAGCTCAACCAGGGCTGCTGCTAAATTTGCTGTCTACACATCTGAGGTCCGGACAAGCTTTGGGTCTGTAAACAACAACACTAACCATTAGAAGAGTGACACCTCTAGCTGGGGATGTATGTAGCTCAGTGGGTAGAGTGCTTGAAGCCCTGACTTCCTGGAAAAAGGCAGAAGGATCACATGTTCAAGGCTATGCTCCAACATAATCAATGGGAGGCCAGATTCGGTGGCTGGGGGTGGGAGGGTGGAGGGATGGGGGACTTGCTTAATAACTGTTTAGTCAAGGGTTTAATCTTACTATTACTCCAGCTTCACTATTTCTCATAACCATTTGACTTTGGACTACACAGGCAATAAACAGACCCACCAAATCCCATCAGCAACCAGGACATAATACAAAACTCTTTAAAACTTGCAAAGACTGGAGAGGTGGTACAGGGGTTAGGAGCACTGACTGCTTAATCTTATAAAGGACTTCGATTCACTTCTCAGAGCCCACATGGTAGATCACACCTGTCTGTAACTCCAGTTCCAGGGATTCTGACGCCCTCACACAGACATGCATGCAGGTAAATCTCCAATGAACATTACATAAAATTATTTTTTAAAACAACTTTCAAAGACAAGTCTATATAGTACTTGCAGTATTTAATAAGTAAAGCTTATCTTGCAAATACTAGTCAATTGTCTTAGCAATGAATAGACTTCTCACCATTGCATCTAAGAGCCAACACTCAAAGCCATACATCAATTAGTTTCTGATTGGGATTTTGGTTTGGGGAGGATGACTGGGGAATTCCTGAATTCTTAAGCAGAAAAACTGGCATGAAAATAGTTGTCCAGTTTAGAAGAAAACAACTGTCCTTTAATGATTTATTTACTACACCCTAACACCCATCGTATGAAATGAACAGCTAAGTATATTAAAACAGCCTTAAGGGGGTGCCTATCAAAGAGGTATTTCAGAAGAAAAAAAAATACCCCAATCCTTCACCAAAAAATAGATATAAAAAAGAAACTGTCTCCTACAGTTTCTGCTTTGGACTTGGTCTAAACAATATTTCTTCCAGGGAACTCAACCTCGAGTACTCAACTTTAGTTTGTTTTACAAAACAAAGGTGTGTGGGATACACTGAGCAGAATGGTTCAATGGCCCTTCATGTTTCCCACAAGATTTAATTTCCACATTTCAGACAAGCCTAGAAGATCTGTATCAAAAAATGTGGCGATGGGGAGGTAGCCTCGGATCCACAGATTAGACGTTTTAATAGACTGGTGACCCCATGAGTAATGTTCACAGCTGTGGCATCCAACAATGGAATTAACATTTCGACAGGAAGCAGAGAGCCATCCCAACAGACAGCCTGAGCTGCCACCATCAAAATCATCTTTGGTGACTACACTGAGTGTGCGAGCCTCCTAGAGTTGAACGTGCCGATTCTTTTTATGATTCAGTTGGTTTTAAAATGCTAAGTATAGTCAATGAGATCAACTAGTTAAAAAACAGGAACAGATCAATTTCTAAGTGTCCGAATATTTGTGCGTCCTGGAGTCCAGGCATTTTTTAAAATGCCGTTTTTTCCTTCTACTGGAAAAAGGCTCTGCAGCCGAAGGATGAACTAGACGATTCCTAACATCACACAACTCACCACCTGAACGTCGTCTTAAAAAAAAAAAAAAATCAACATTACAAATCCGGGCTAACTCCACCCCAACACTGACTTCAGACCGTCGGCTCCCCAACACCCGGTCTAGGGTTGGCTCGGTCGAGCTGCCAGTTCTTTTTGAGACCAAAATCCAGTCGGCTAGCGTAGCTTGGGTGCTCCTTTCCTAGAAGTAGGCAGGACGATTGACACCAAAAGGCTCAGTCTTCTCTCAATAATGGCGTTTGTAATTCAGCCTCCCCGCCTGGACTATCCGATACCTAAAAACTCGCAGACCGGAGGCTGGAAATCGGGGAATGCTGGAGGACACAACAGCCCAGGCAGACGCGGGAAACAGACAAGGGCAGATAAAGCAAAGTGGTCCCCCAGGGTAACCTGGCCTGGAGGCGCGCCCAGCACGCCGCTTCGTGAGCCCCGGCGGCCACCCCAAACGTGCGATCTGGTCCCCGCTCCGCAGCCGCCCCGACGCCCCACGCCCCCTGCGCGGCTCCCGGGGCAGATGCACTCTCCCGGCTGGCGCGCGCGGCCGGGCCAGATCACCCCGGTCGCATGGGTGCCCACCCGCCACCACCAGAGCAGCGCCCCAAATTGAGCCGCCCCCTCCCCCCACGCCCCATTGTTCCCGGGAGGCCGCGGGCTGCGAGCGCTAGGGACCGGGGACAGTGGGATGCCCCACTCACCCGCAACCCCGCACAGGAGCACGAAGCACAGCAGGAGCGCCATGGTGGCTGCACGGTCGTAGCTTGCAGGTGAAGGATCCCTAGCTGGGGACCTCGGTTTTCCAGAGCCTGGTACAGTCCCGACTAGCTCCCGGTGGTGGCAGCAGCGAAGGCACCTCTGCGCCCCGCCCCAGCTCGGCAGGTGAACGCGTCACTTCCGGCAGCAGCCTGGAGCCCCTTTGGCAAAAGCCCGCAGTGTTGGCGCCCTGGGGTTGCCATGGAAACTGGGCGCAGCGCGCGTCCCCCCCCCCCCCCCAGGGTACCTTCCAGTTCCCGCCGGCTAGCGCCCTACACCTGCTTAGGCGCACTGGGAGCCACCTCCAGCTCCCCCAAGCCTTCTTCCCTTGGTTAAATTGCTGCTTTGTGAACTAGGGGCCAGCCTGCCAGTCTCACCGCTGAAACTGCAGTCACGCCCTCCTCCGGGGACGGCTCCAGGCCAGAATCGCTCCCTCTCCCTAGACCCTGGGCCAGCCTCCTACGCGCCACCCACCCCACAGCGCCCGCCGGATTCCGCGGTCTGGGGTGCGGACCTCCCGCCACCCGTGTGCCCTTCGGCGATCCGACAGCTCCGCGAATCTGTCGCCTTCTTTTTGAATGATAGGTTCCCAGTGAAGGCTCGGGAGAGGCTTTTCTTCCGCTCCTGTATACACTGGAACCGTAAAATGCGGCTCCAGATTTAGCAAATACTTTGGGCTTTTCTCCTGCTTGCGTGTATGAGTCAACCCGGCCCTGAAATTACCCCACAAGGACAAGGGAGCTAGCTCTAAAAGTGGGTCTAAATGCATTAGGTGGGGTGAACTGGAGGTTCCTTGGGAATTAGGGATTTGAACAGTCTCAGCAATCTGCCCTGTGGCTCTCCCATGCTATTGTCCTCAGGCTTGTCCTCCCTGCTTATTCTTGGTTGCTCTTGCCAGATAACATTTATTTTTAACTGTAGAGATGTGGAATTTCACAAGAGCCCCGTATCAGGAGACAGAAAATAGAAACCACCAGGGCAATGGCTAAGACTTGGGGGGGGGGGGTTGGGTGGGCAAAGTGAGAGAGAAATCGTGCATGGAAAAATGCTTGGCACCCCGCAGAGCACATGGGAACTGCTCAGCAGGTAGCCGCTAATAAAGAATGTTGGGAATGGCTTGTTTATTGAACCAGAAGGGAAAACAAACAGGTGCGAAGGTGTGAATAAGGGTAGTCTCATTTGGCTTATATCTTTAAGTGCTTAGTCACCAGGGCGTGGCAATATTTGAAAGGATTAGAAGGATTAGGAGCTGCAGCCTTTTGGAGTAGGTGTGGCCTTGTTAGAGGAAGTGTGTCACTGGGGGCTGGCCTTGAGGTTTCAAAAGGCACAGATAATCATTTTCTCCCTGGCCTCTCCCCTTTTACCCCTGTCCCCTCTCCCCACACCCCTCTCTCTTCTCCCCTGTCTTGCCTTATAAATCAGCATGTAGTTGTCAGCTACACCTGCCATGGCCCCTGCAGTGATGATATTGAATTAACCCTCTCAAACTCTTTTCTATGAGTTACCTTGGTCATAGAATAATGATTAACATAGATGTATAACCAGACTTAAGTCTAAAAAAGCTCCTTCAGGGGGAAAAAGGGTGTAGTCCAGGGGGAGGTACACTACGAAACTAAAAAGCTCAAAGAGTTTGCTAATTTGTTCAAGCAGAAGTCTGGAGAATATATGTAGGGATAGGTTTTAAGTGTGTAAGATCAAGATGGAAAGACCATAAAGCTGGAGCAGGCTGCGTTTATTGATATGAGCCCTCTGAATTTGGACTCTAGGAAGCTCGAACAGTTAACAAAGGTGTCAAAAGTCTGAATAGTTAGCTAAAGCATTTGTCAAAAGATGGCCTCTGGAAATGAGTTGGAGATGTCTGATATCCCTTGGCTTGGTGATGATGAAGGATTTTAAGGCTCGGTGGACTGCATGAGCCTAATCCTCCACATTGGGAAGGTTCAGAAGATATGCCTTTCAGGAATTCTGTAAGGTGCAAAATTGGGAGAAAGGCCCCAGAACATTGAACAGGTTTGTTGTTGACACTTTTCCCATGCCAGACCTTAGGGTTGAGACCCTGCTGCTCATTTGGATGAATGGAATGAAATGGGTTTAATTGGGTGGTTACCGTAATGAGAAGCATAGACAAAACAATGTCCGAAATGGCCTGACCTGAATGGTCAGCTCAGGCAAAGTGAATTTCATGGTGGCCTGACTCATATAGCCATTTGATGCTGGCCAGTCAGTCATGGTGTTTCTAGGCATGGAACAGAAAAGAAGCCTACTGATATTTTGGATTGTGACAAAAGACAAAAGGTGGTTTCCAGACTTGAGCCAGTTTGCAGACCCAGAACTCATTGAATGAAAAGATGGCCAGGTTCCCCTTAGGAGAGACCTTGATAAAATACTTAAATGTTTTACTGCTAGCCTTTCTATAGTCCTTCCCCAGAGGCATCCGTGGCCTTTTTCAGGGATAACTGTACACTGGGGGAAAGAAAATAATCAAATACTCTGGGGTCTGTTGGATACTGGTTCTGCATTGGTGCTAATTCCAAGAGACACTCCAAAAATACTGGGACTTGGGAAAGTCAGATGACTAATGGGTATTGTGGTTAAATAAGGATCAGGATAAACAAATTGGCCAAACAGATGTTTATTCAGGGATAAATAACTTACAACCTAGACAGATGAACACCAGCAAGTTCCACTGGATGCTCTCCTCTCCACGACCTGCTGCAAGAGAGCGGTTCCTGGCTCTTCCTCAGACCTCTTTCCACAGGTCACTTCCACCCCTGGCTCCACCCCCCAACAGGCGTGGTCAGTGCCACAGAAGGAAACAAAGTGAATATTCCACTACAAAGTCTTACTTTCATACCTACAGGGGGTCCTCAAACTCATCCTGTGGTCCACTGGCCTCAGAGTATATAATTGAGATAAATAGAAGTCAGAATTCCAATATTGATTCCCTGACCAATGAAGTGAGAGCTATTATAGTTGGAAAGGCTAAATGGAAGCCTTTTGAGTTGCCTCTGCCAGGAAATATAGTGAATCAAAGATAGTATCACATCCTTGGAGGAACTGCAGAAACTCATGCTACTATCAAGGACTTGAAAGATGCAGGCTTCTGAATGCCGCATGCAGTTCTCTGCCTCTGCCTCTGTGTCCAGTCCTGTAGTTCTTATTGAACTCTGGGCCTCTTTTATTTACCCTGTTGTAATTATTATGTAATGGTGTGTGTGTGTGTGTGTGTGTGTGTGTGTGTTTGTGTGTGTGTGTGTGTAGAGCAATGTGTGCTCTAAGAGTTAATGTTAGTAATTAACTTTGGATTAGAATAATCTATAGTTGTTAACAGCTAGCAAGAAGATTCAGTACTAAATTGTGGTCAACAAAACTGATGTAACTTATGAACTTATTTAGTAAATTCTAATGTTGTAGAGATACAAATGATCCAGGTGTGATGTATTCACAGTGACAGAGAGGGGGTGGGGGAGGGAGAGAGAGAGACAGAGAGAGAGAGACAGAGGGAGAGAGAGAGAGTCATTCTGTAACAGTTTACTCCAAGAGTAAAACGTTCCATCTTGCAGGAATTTAAAGAAGGGAAACAATTGAAAATAGCTCAGGAAGTCTCAGAAACTGACCAGATTCGCTAGGTCCCTCCCTCACGGAGTACACATGAAACCTGGGAGTTCTCAGACAGAAGAAAGCTGCTCTACAAAGAGGTCTCTCTGATGAGCCACACTGCCAACAAAGCTCATCCAAGCTTAGATGCAGACCCAGAGACGAGACCAGCTGCCCGCAAGAAGCTGAAACCAGCCAGAGCTGTCTGGAAGAGGAGGAGACCAACCGAAGTTCCAAGAAAGGACATCCAACCTGTGGAGCTGCCTACAGGTGCAGTGTGCTCCAGGTTCCCGGCTTTGTGAGCAGTCACCCGTTGGGGTGGGCTTTGGTGATGTGCCTGTCTTTGAATCATTGCTGCTGCTGTAAGTAAACCTTCACCCGTATTCCCATAAGTAACCCTCATAAAACCCATTGGCTTACCAAAGTGCACTTGGTGATATCTGCACTTTGGTCTGTTGTGGGTTCCCTATCTGGAGTGAGTAGATTTGTATGTTACATCTCCCCAGGAAAAGTTTTGCCTCTCCAAAGCCTGAACCTCCCAATAATAATTCTAATGTAATCTGATTTAAATAGAATCCTAGCTTACCTAAAGGGAGTCCAAGTGTAAGAGTTGAGACAGTGTGAACACTCCCCACCCCATAGAGTGCCCATAAATTGAGGAAATAGGACTTCCACAATACAGCTGCAGATATGTAGGACTCAAATTGGAAATTTTTACCTTTTATTTTATGAAATCAAGCCATGCCTGGCATTGGTGGCACATGCCTTTAATCCCAGCACTTAGGAGGCAGAAGTAGGTGGATCCCTGTGAGTTTGAGGCCAACCTGGTCTACAGAGCTAGTTCTAGGACAGGCTCCAAAGCTACACAAAGAAACCTTGTTTCGGAAAAAAAAAAAAAAAAAAAAAAAAAAAAAACAGCCACTAGAAGTATTATTGAAGTTATTTGGATCCATTTCACAGCTGTGAGGACTTTTCTTCCTATTGATCTCTATGCTGGCTGATTGTAAATCAACTCATCAATTTGACATGGGCTAGAGTCATCAGAGACGAAGGAGCCCCGACTGAGAAATTGCCTCCATAAGACTCTGCTGTAGGGTAATTTTCTTAATTAGTGATTGATGGGGGGAGGCACCAGGCCGTTCATTGTGGGTGGGCTGGTGGTCCTGGGTTCTATAAAAATGCAGGTTGAGCAAACCATGGGGAGCCTCTGCATCAGCTCCAGTATCCAGGTTCCTGTTCCATTTGTGTTACTATCCTTTGTTCCTTCAGTGATGAGCAGAGGTTGGGAAGCTTAAGCTGGGTCACTCTGTTCCATCATACCAACTATCACCGTACCTTAGACAGTAGTAGCACGTGTTTGTCACAATACTGCTATTCCCATCTCCTGCTGTGGAAATCAAACCCGCTCTGTGAGGACCATGTTGGTCTCTCACTGGACTAAATCTTAGAAATTAATTCAAAGGGATACTTACTTATTTGACTCTCTTTCCTGGCACTTTTTTTCTTAAAGTCCTCATGTTTTAACTACTGGGATAGGCATTTGCATACCTGTTGATTATGTCTCCTACTCTAGATATTTCTAGAAATTGAGAAAGGCACATTGTTCATCTCTATCATTTATGTCAGCCGAGTACATAGTAGGTTCTATGCCATTTAAATAGAACCTTTTCAATATCACAGTAAATCATTTACATATTCAAACAAGCCATTGTACCTGGATATATCTTTGAGAATGTATGTTTTAAATGTTATTTATTTTATGTGTATGGGTGTTTTGTCTGCATGTATAATGCATCACATGTAAGCCTGGTACCTTCTAATACCAGAAGTCAGTGTCCCCTCCCCTGGGACTGGAGTTAACTAATGGCTGTGAGCCTCAGTGTGGGTGCTGGGAAACAAACCTAGGTTTCTTGGACAAACAGCCAGTGCTCTTAACTGCTGAGCCATCTTGCTAGCCCCTAGAATTTCTCAATGTAAACTTTACCCATGTGGTGGTTCAGGTGTATAATCCCAGCACATAGGAGGGGGGGATTCAGAAGAACCAAGCATTCAAGGTCATTCTCAGTTACATAGCAAGTTCAAAGCCACCCCTGTACTATATGAGACACTGTCTCAACCAACTCCTCCTCTCAAAATTTACAAAATCAACATTGTATGCTTCTTTATATTACGGAATACAAATTTTGAGGGCATGTTTAAAAAAAAATACAGCCTATATACAGTTAAGCAAGGATCAGTTTATCTTCTTTGGGGAACTATTCTTCAAAAAAATTTATGACTCTGGATTGTGACGACGTTTTCATGTAAACATTAAATAAAATTATGAGGGTAAGTGAAACCTGCTAATGATATCTTAAAATGCTTTTCTACTGGTCTGCTTGGAAATCATGCCTCCTGGAGACTCTAGTGTAATAATCTCATTAACTCTGGAATGTGCAATTTAGTCATTGTCTGGTATACTCAAACCAAACAAGCAAATAATGTCCAACCATTACATGGGTTTCTCTTTCATAGAGTGCAACTGCATATTGTATAGCCTGTAAACCAGCAGAAAGATGATAGAGGCCCATAGAGAAGGTAGCAATTAGACAGACATAAGTCACTCTGGTTAATAAACCATCTATCTTTCCATGAATTTCACGGTATTAACGATATGTCAACGCATGCACAGGTGATGACAGTTGTGCAATCAAGGTTAGCTTATACTTAGGAGTTAATGAATTTCCATCCCTTTCATTTCAGATTTGAGGACCTAAATAGACACATTCTATCACACATGACTGCCAGCTCCCCTGTTTCCTGGAAAATACTGATGTTACTCTTAAGATTTGTCCCTGGGTGTTGTATTTATATTACCAGCACATTGGTTTGATACATAAATATCACGTAAAGGAGATACATGTACACACACACACACACACACACACACACACACACATATATATATATATATAATTTTAGTACCCATAATTCTGAGCATTTCCTCTGCTCCTAATAAGAAATGGATGCATAAGTATAAGATTTATAGAGACCCAAAACTCAGTACTCACTGATATAATTTTTAAATATCCTTAACCATGAAAAATCTTTTATTTCAATTGCTTCCTTTTCTTTCTTCATACTATTGTTTTCTTCCCCCAATTTCTGGTACTTCATAGTTTTCAGCTCAAAGGTAAAACAGAGTAGTGGAGAAAAAAAAAAAGGAAAAGTGTATTGAAATCACTTAGCTAGGCATGGTCCCACACCCCTGTAATAAGATCAGCACTCTGGAAGCTAAGCAAGGAGGAATGTCAACATCAGCAAGTCAGTTCCCAGGCCAATCCAACATACACAGGGGACAAGGATTGGGGGATAACCCCACGATGATGGCTATCACATCTTATGCCTGAAATGTTTACCTTATGTATTGAATGGGTCTGCCTCTGCTTTTTGATAGGTGGTGTAAACTTTAGGAGGTGGGACACCGACAAGAAGAAAGTCCCTGGAGGGATGCCCGTGAAGGATGTGCGTGGTCCCCAGCCTCCCTCTCTGCTCCCTCTCCATCATGAGGTTAGTGACTTCTGTGTCGTGGTCCCATAGCTGAGATGTCCCACCTCACCACAGCCCTAGAAGCATGCATAGTCAAACACTATGAAATAAAGTATCTGAACCCATAAGCTCAAATACAACTTGAACTCTTAGGTTGTGTATGCCAGGCATTCTGTTAAAAGATGGCCAATCTTCAGTTTCCTTTGGGGCCAGTGCTCTGGAAACACAGTGAGAAACAAACTGGGTATGCCACATTTTGTACTTGTATATGAATTTTTACCAACCCCCTCTTTATTCACTGTTATACCCATCTCAACACCCTCCTGGATGTCCCTTAACCCAAAGACCCTCCTTCCCCTCCCTCCCACTGCTGTGGATGGAGTCCTACATGCTTTAAGTGCTCTAACCATTGATCTGTAACTCAGTCTCATTTGCTGTAATTTTAACATTTTCAGGAGGAGAGATAAATGCATATACTCTATCTCTACCATCAATTCAAGTGAAATATTCCCAAGAATGTTTATAAACTCTAAAGAACATGAACATCTTTCTATTTCTCCCAAATAATTATAATAATAACTTGGGCTATTTAAATTTAGAATGTACCCAACTTTTTTCTATTCACCTTATAAATTATTGTGCACTGAATATAGTCAATATTCAGTTAGATTTGTCAATGTGTCTCTGTTTACTATTTCATCTTGCATCTCAAATCACTTCTAAGATCTGTTTTCTTTGTTAAGGATTATGTCCTTCACAAACTCCTGCATTAAAGATCTCTTTAAGGTAAACATTATTTAAATTGGTTTAAAAGTGTGTTATATCTGACTGCTGGGAACACCTCAACAGTCAAATTCCTACTGAATGCTGCTTTTCTTATAGTGCCTTTCAATTTATTCTATTAACTAAATGTACATTTCATGCCCCCTTTGTAGTCACATGAACTTTGGGGAAGGATAACTAGTCCATATCAAAACTGTACCATAGGTTTTCATTTAAGTCACAGTTTTTATAGATATTTAATTCTTGTTTCACATTTATGGTGGTTGTTTCTTATTCTCTACTTGTATGTTGGCAGTTATGCCTTCTGTCTTTTTAAATATAATAAAGAAATAAATATTTAAATGTAGTAAATACATATATATGTATATATTTAAACATACATATACACATACATATATAAACGCATAATCTGAAATAATCGCATGACCAAATCAATGCCTTTGTGTACCTCACTTTTGTGTATATGTTTGTCAGATGATTCCTGTTTCTTTTTATGTATTTTATGCTTTTTAAAATTATAAACTCACTTGGGACTTAGTATGAATTACTTAAAGGGTTTTTTCTTTACTATTCAATGATGGTAAATATACACAACACAGATTTTACTACAGTAAGTACACAATTCAGTGCCACGAAACGTTCAAATATTTGTTGTACCTACTCAACAGACAGTGCCCCTTTCCCCTACTCCAGCCCTGCTGTCCATCGTTCTACTTCTTTTTAAACACACCCCCTTGCTCCTTCATATCTTTTCGTTTAACCTACTCAGTCAATTAGTGCTGTGATTGTGAGACCATACACTGGGGCACGGAATCCACCCTGAAAAAATGGGGCTGCCTTTCCCCCAACAGCCATTCACTACCAATGGCTCTCATCAGAAGTTGGGGCCACATGGTTGCCTCCCTAGACCTGAAAAGGTGAATTTTACCTTCACTCTTTAAGAAGTGACATAGTTGCCAGATGTTGGTGGCACAAGCCTTTAATCGCAGCACTCAGGAGGCAGAGGCAAGTGGATCTCTGTGAGTTCGAGGCCAGCTTAGTCTACAGAGTGAGTTACAGGACAGGCTCCAAATCATTATAGAGAAACCCTGCCTTGGGGGTGGGGGTGGGGAGGGGGGGAAGGTGACACAGTTTATCACAGTGGGCTGAGGCTTGCACACTGCAGCTGGTGGCATGGTATTGACAGTCAAGAACCAGAGAGAGAAGACCGCTGATACTCAGCTCACTCTCTCCTTTAGCCACTCTGGGACCCAAACCCATAGGGTGCCGCTGTCTGCTTTCTAGGTGGGTCTACCTTTCCTGCTCAATGAAATTGCATGGAAACAGCATCAGAGGTATGCCCCAAGGTGTGATTTCATGGTAAATCGAAATTCCCTTAAGTTGACAATGAAGATTAACTATCTAATAGGGGATTGACAGCTAGAATCTATAGAAAGCTCAAAAATTAAACAACACACACACACACACACACACACACTCACCATGAATGTGCATACACCTCAGGTACTCCTTAAGAAATACAAATGGCCAACACAAAACAATCTCAGTGACAGTGATATTTTTTTTTTTTTTTTTTTTTTTTTGGAGTACTTATTTCATTTTCTTTGGTTTGGCTTTATTTTTTTCTTATTTATCTATTTATTTTTATTGTTTTGACTTTCACTTTTGTGGGTTTTTAAAATTTTTGTGTTTGTTTTGAAAGAGAGAGATAAACTATAAAGTGGGGTGGGTAGGGAGATGTATTGGCTAGTTTTTGTCACCTTGACACAAACCTGAGTCATCAGAGAGGAGGGAGCCTCGGCTGAGAAAATGCCTTAGAAAATGACTGAGACAAATGCTGTAGATAATATTGTGGGGCATTTTCCTAATTAATGATTGGTTGGGAAGGGTCCATCCCATAGCAGGTGGTACCCTGGGTCCTATATGAAAGCAGGCTGAGCAAGCCATGAGGAGCAAGCCAGTAAGCAGCACTCCTCTACAGCCTCTGCATCAGCTCCTGCCTCCAGGTTCCTCCCCTGCTTGAGTTCCAGTCCTGACTTCCTTTGATGATGTTTCGTGATATGGAACTGTATGCTTTCACCCTATCACAGCAATAGTAGCCCTAGCTAAGACAGAAGATGGAGAGGATCTAGGAAGAAATGAAGGGAAGGGAAAACATGATCAAAATATATTGTATGAAACACATTTTTTAAATTAAAAAGTGATTGATAAATAGTTGAAAAATGTTAGACATCCTTAGCCTTTTAATGCAATTGAAAACTACTTGAGATTTTACCTTACAGAGTCAGGACGACTCTCAAGAAAACCAATGGCAAGTGCTGGTAATGACAATATTCGTGATAGGCAAAATCTCTATTTCTAGCTACTCACTCGGCCCACGTGAGTGTTTTCATTTTCTTGTTTAGGAGAAAGGAAACTTGATAGTAAACTCTACAAAGAAAACTAAAAGAGTTGCAGCGGCCAGTGTGAGACATGTACACTCCTGGGATATTTCGGGACTAGATGATTTCATGTTTGCCTAAGTGCTTTGAGCATAACTAGATCAAAGATTCTTTGCTTATTCAGCATTAAACATATTTAATTTATACCCGGCTATAAATATGATAGTATACACATCCTCATCTGTATTTTACTGGTTGCTTTTTGCCTGGAGACGGCCATCTGTCTGATAGATAATAACAACTCTTCCCATTTATAGACAGTAAAACGTCTTTCATCCAAGGAGTTAAAAGAACTCAACAATTATGACTCATTGTTCTTTACATTATCTGTACAAAAATGGGGGTGGTGCCAAGTACCAACCAGGCATTTCAGGAGTCAGAGACGCAATGCAAGTGCCCTTTCTTTGATTATGCAGCAGCCAAAAGTGCATCTCCCTTCTCTGAAGAGGTCTCCAATGGTTTCAGTTGTGCACTTATGATAGAGATAATGATTCTCACCTCTTACAAGAGTAGTGCTCCCTCCCTCTCCAAGCTCGTCCACCATTATAATTGTGGCTACTGTGGATAGTTGACCTTCTGGGTGCTAGTGATGTCATCATCTTTCACATTTTGTATCCATTGTTTCTTCCTAAAGGAACAAAGACAAGTATCCTGGTTAATTTAGATTCCACTGTAATTAGAGTTTTCAGAGCATAGACAATGATGTACAGATTGTTCGAGAGAATCCAGGATTCAGTGGGATGAATTGGCATTGTGTGGAGTGTTTAGGGAGCTTCCTATAGGGCAGATTACAACAGCTGCAGCTTCATACCTGGATTAGGCTATTTAATTTTATTAATATCTGTCTCCCCAACTGTAGGGTCCTTGAGTATAGGGAATTTGTCTGATTTCTCTTACTCTTGTAGCCTCGGTGTCAGTTTAGTACTTGGCTCTAAATATGAGCTCAAAACAGAGAAAATTAAGAGAATCAATTTTGATTTTTAGCAAAGTATTCTTTGGATATTTAAATCTAAATCTTCAAACTCCAACTTAAAACTGTAATCTAGATGCTAATTATTCCAATTTATTATTGTTATATATTTGAATAGAAAAGCATCATAAGATGCTTTAACAACTTATTTAAAATCTAGTAAGATGAAAGGAGACAAATTAGGAAAATAATGAACAGAGAGAGAAGCTCAGAAACCCAGTCAACTCCATGGTCTGTCATGTTGCTCAGCTCCTAGAAGGGACTCATGGTAGATTTTTCTGGGGCACCCAAGAGATGTTGAGAGCTGTTTGCTCTCTGGGCTTATTGAAGAGACTTGCTGAGAGTTGATGTGAGCGAAGGAAACCTCAGGTGCTCTCTGTGCTCAAGTGTGACAGAGTGGACAAGAACCATTTCTTCTTAAGTCAGTCTTTGGGTTAGTACGAAGGACCCTCCAACATGCGCTGCTGCCTCTTTGCTTAAGAACAGGGGCCCTATCATAACCTTATCTGTGTTTTGCAACGATCATCCCCAAGGGTGCTAATGAGGCAGCTGAAGAGAGAGCGAAGGAGCAGGAGCGAAAAGAACAGAGTTCAGGGAAGAGATTCTTGTCAAGGTCCCAGTAAAAGCCGGTGCAATTGTGGCAGAGAATGGAGTTCGGGGAGGTGTTTTGGAGGAGGCACTAGGAAAAGCTGAACCCAGTTGAATGGAGACAGTAGAGACCGGAAACAATGGGAGCTGTCTCAGGTTTCTAGGTTTGGGCTACTTGTGAATAAAGGTGCTTTTAACTAAAGAGGGAGGAGCAAGAAGAGCCGGTTTAGTGCAGTGCAAATGTTAGGTTTTCAGCGCCTGGGGGACATCCAAATGTAGATACCAGAAGAGCCAGACTGCCAGACTGGCTGGAGATCCAGGCTTGGGAACCTAGATTGCGCGCCTTTGAGGAATTAGTTTGCTTTATTTTGTTTTGGTGGTAGGTAAATCTCAACATATCGCACAGCAACCATGCTGCAAATGTGTTTACTTTTCCATGGAGGCCCACAAACACCATTTAGCCTGTATCTTTCCTGATAGAATATAATAAAATGCCATTTATGTTTATCAGACTGTTTCTCCGGGGACTCGCATTAACTAGGCCAACTCCAATCAAGTTTTTGTTTTGTTTTGTTTTGTTTTTTTTTGTTTTTGTTTTTTCCCTTGCTCCAGCATGGAACTTGTAGCAAACAGACTTCTTTCTTCTCTTAGTAACAGTGGAGCACACTCTGACCTGTGGAACTAGCACTGTTTGCTGTTTTAGAAAGACCTGACTACATTTTCAGCTCAAGAGGGGCAGGGAACATGGACAAGTATTTCATGTAGGAAAGCGATGGAGTGTGTGGCAGATGCTGTTGGCGATGGGGTGGGAAGTTGGAGTGACAGGGAATAAAAGAAGGAATAGCAAGATTGATGAATGGGAAAGCATAGGAACCACATGCCCTAGGTGGTTCTGCAGACCTCATTAATGAGTTTGGGAAGATGTCAGCCGTGCTGTGCTAATCGGCAACAAAGGAGAGAGAGAGAGAGAGAGAGAGAGAGAGAGAGAGAGAGGGAGGGAGGGAGGGAGGGAGGGAGGGAGGGGAGAGAGAGAGAGCACACTAGCATCAGTCAGAAAAATGCTTTGCTCTGGACACTAGGGGATTCTCTGGCTACCATGGCCACTTGTAAGAATACTCATTTAATTTAGGGTTGGTAATAAGACAACCTCTGAAGACTAGGTACCACATAAGCTTTGGGTGAAGGAGGACCTGTCTTTCCACACAGTTTCTATGTAGAGTTGACCTTGCCTGTCTCTGCTTCATAGATTTAGCAGCCAGCTAAGTATTGCTTATTCTTAAGTCCCCAAAGCCAAACGTACTGGTGCATATACACGGCCACTGCTATTGAGGACATGGAAGCAGGAGGATGGTTTGTGTCCGCAAGCTCAATGCAGACCTGAGCCACTTAGAGAAACCCTCATTAACACACACACACACACACACACACACACACACACACACACACACAAACACACACAAAAGTATTAGAAAAATCTTATCAGTAAAAGATGTTTTAGTGACTATCTAGCATGGCCTTGCCTTTATGTAAATATTATTGGTTAGAAAAAACAAACTGGTTGCTTTTGTTCTTTGTGGTTTCTAGTTTTTCTACTTCCGTGGGCGGGGGCTTTCAATCGGGACCACCAGTCAGCTCTGCCCCAACAGCCAGCTCCCAAATAACCACACAGAGACTTCTTAATTACAAATACTCAGCTGATAGAGTAGGCTTCTTACTAACTAGCTCTTACATCTTAAATTAACCCATATTTCTAATCTACGCTCTACCACATAGCGGTGCCTTCCTGCAACACTGCACGTTCATCTCCTGCTTCCTCTGCAACATGACCCCACCCTTCTCCTTCCCAGGATCCTCTCAGTCTGGCTCTCCCACCTAACATCTGCCCGCATAGCTGTTAGCCAGTCAGCTCTTTATTAGCAATGACAGCAACCCATCTTCACAGTGTACGGAATGGTTACTCCATAGCATATTTCCCTACAAATGGGGGAGTAATCTAAGAGAGATTACTACTATTCTGCTGCGTCAATGAATCAAACTTCAAATTTGACCGGATGGCGAATATGGGAATAGTAACTTAAAAACAATGACAGCTTTAAAGTAGAAACTCTTTAAAAAAAAAATGAGAAACTACATTTAGCATATTTAATTGTGTTAAATAAAAATATTTAGGAGGTCAGAGTTTACGGCAATTCTGACTTGAGTAACTAGCAGTGCATTCCAGGCATATTCTGAACTCTTACCGTGATAGGCATTTTCCAGATGGTATCCTTTAGATGTGTTAAGCCACAAAAAACAAGAAACTTACTTAGTATAATGTTACACATTTCTTATTTGCTTGATTGGGGATAGAAATGGACCTTGGGCAAAGAGTACTGGCATATACCACATTGCTCTCAACATAGCTGATGCAGTCCAGAAATTCTTCTTGTATAGATGCTCTATCATGCAGTAAAATTGCTTAATGGACAGGATAAAAGTCAAATTGACAAATATTGGCAACTCTAATAGAAACCCAGATGATAATTCAAAATGGACAATTAGATTTTACCCACAGACCTGAAAAAAAAAAATCTGTCAAACACCAGGCATCCAGTTTCCCAGAGCCTGGCTTCTCTTATAGTAACCAATGCTCCTATTAATGTCTTAAGAATGAAATCATAGAAGTGAGAAAGAAGAAAAACTGTCAAAACAAAATCAACCAGGTAACAGAAACAAGCTATCCAAAGTAGGTCAGGCTCTTCAATGAAACAAGATCAGTTAAAGAGTTATTCTCCCATGGTAATGTAGGTAAGCTTACTTTTCATCATTTATTTCAATTATTTTCTCCAATGCATGGGCAACTGAACATCTCAACATAACTGTGCTGAGCACAAAGGCTAAATTATGAGGATGAGAAATGTGATTTTCTATAAGCTCCTACCACCTCTAATGTTCTATGGATATAGAGAGCTGGACTACAAAGTAGGTTCTGGTGTACTGTCCAAGAAAGCATCAATGAAATACAAAGACGAATTTATCCAAAGACAGATAAAGAGCTTGGCCCATTTAGTAGACATCCTGATTTTACTATTGGGTGGTTTGAGTACAGGTGAGCCAACTAATAACAAGGATGGGTAATCTTTAATAAAACCAATGCAATAGTGATTTGATTTTAGATAAGTTCTCCCAGAATCTGACCCTCAGGTTCAGACAGGTTTAGAAGTAAGTTCGAAGGTGGTTTCAAGAAATACAAGTAGGAAAAGGGAGAGTGGCAATGGAAAATTAGCCCAGTAGATGACATCAGTTCTGTCTGTGGTCAGTCCCACTAGGACACATGGGGATACTACACAATAGGCTTGGAGTTGTCCAATCTCAGGGCTGAGGAGTTGGTATATTAGTACCCTAGTTCTTTTCTATCACTGATCAAAGGCTGTTCTCATCTGCTCCTGAGGGGACTGACACTCCTGCAGCTGGAGAAAGTCTTCAAGCAGCTGGCAGTAATTCTTCCCAATGGGAAAAAAAAAAAACACCAAGTGGATATACAAAAGGTGTCCATAGCTCTTGCTGTGCAATTCTTGAAGGATTGTGTGTGTGTGTGTGTGTGTGTGTGTGTGTGTGTGTGTGTGTGTGTGTATTGGCCACTTGTAGAATTTGGTTAAAGCTATGTATATCCTTACTAGAAAAATAATTAAGTACATATGTACTTAACTTGCATTCAATTTGCTTGGACTTACATATGAAATACCAAAGAGTTGCTACCTTTGGGAATGTATAGATAATTTTTACCTAGTCTCAGCAAATTTGCCAGATGAATACAGGGTGGTTGCGGCCAGCTAGGACATTATCAGTCTTGGTCAGGCTTACAAGAGGAAGTATGAGATGTGAATGGCAGAAACGTATTGTCGTATGGAGCCACCATGGTCTTGATGGCATAAAGGACGGTAGTCTTTGTAGGACTCAGATGTAGGAAGGAGAGAAAGCCAAGGAAAATTATAGCAAGTACTCCTCAAACCCCCTTTCCACTGACTCAATAAAGTGAAACAAACAGCTTGAGGGTCCTAAAATTACCACAAAGCTAATGGGTAAAAGTGACCACAGCAAGAACAATTAGTTACTCCTTTATGACCTAAACTTGACAAATAAATAAATAAACAAATAAATAAATAAATAAATAAAACGAAGTTTTATAGATGGATGCAGTTAAAAATCAACAATGGAATGTGGTGAGTCGCTTCTTATTGGACTGGTCCAAGGGGGCTGGAGCACGGTTTTCAAGGCTGAGGTTCACATCCTGGGCAGAGTGTAGTTTTCAGCATCACCTCAATAAGAGCCTTAGCCAACTCTGGAGGCACCTGCTTCTCTGCTTTCCCTGCTGTGCGATCCTTGCTTTGCTTCCCGTTTGTTAAAAGCTCTCTCACCCTTTCCTCTGCTCCTGCTTCATTCTTTGGGAAGGTGTTCTAGGGGAGCCATCCCCAAGCTAAGGACAAGGGGTTTTTTTTCCAGTCCGCTCTCTCTACTGACAGCATAACCAAGGCACCATTGTAAAAATGGGGAAGAGGGAAGGCGAGAGCATGAGAGGGAGTGAGTGGGAGACAGTGTCCTAGGGGCAAGAATCTCTTTCTTAAATTCGATGAAATATGAACTTCAATATGATGCTAGTAAAACCACCTAATATTCCTGTAAGAACAGCATGCTAATCTATTTTACTTTAGGTTGTTTGTTAAATAGGTAATGCGACACTATGACTCCAACTTCAGTAGATATAAAATGGTATGACAGTTGTTTTCCCTCCTAACTCTTGCCAGACAAGCAGACTTCCTCCTTCCTGCTATCACTCTCTAGCATGGTTGTATGGATGACTATAAGAGGAGGGTTTCCAGGCCTGGGAAAAGGAACCATTGAAGCAGTATCCACAACTGCTCCTATGTTACCAAGACTTTGGCGGGGGGAAGTAATATTAAATGGATAAACACAGTTAACACTCCTGCCTCTGAAAGACTTTCTGACTTGCCAGTTAGATTTCTGAGTTAGCACAGACTGTGCATGACATGACAGGTAGGTCTTCTTTCTTTGTGTGGAAGGAAGTGTCAACTACATATAATTTTTTTTTTAATAAATCTGTTGGCTTGTTACTAGAGTTTCTTATTGGTTATCTCTGTCTTAAATAATAACTCATTTCTAACAATCTGTTCCCATGTGATCTTATCTTTCCAGAAAGAAGGTCTGGACCTCTTCTCTTATGTCCTACATCTTGACTCCTTTCTATTACATCTCCCAGAATCCTCCTTGTCTCCTTGCCTTCCTATTTGTTAACAGTGCTTTATTCGTTAACCAATAAGAGAAACATATTTACAGAATGACATCTCCCATCATCTCCTCTTTTCTGTCTAAAATAAAAAGAAGGGTTTTAACTTTAACATGTTAAAATATATAACAAAACAGTTATCAAATAATAACTATAGTTAATAATATTTAATTCACTGACATTTAGCAAGATTTAAAGAAAACATTCTATCATCTATCCTATCTTTATGAGTTTAAAATCTTATATGTAACTTATCTTTAATCATAATGAAGGACAACTACAACCATAACTATCTGTCTTCAAAGACCACAGAAGGATAGTATATAAACCCTAGAAATGAAAGACAACTCACTGCCTGGTCAGTCACCTGAAGTTCTTCTGTAATGTTCCATCTTCAGCCTATAGGCCATAGTGTGTCTGGCAGACTCCTCAACAAAGCAGGAAACTTTAAACTGTCCATCTGTATTGGCAGTTTGTCAGTCACTTTCCTCTGTGTCCTGCAGAATGTCTGGCAGACCCTTCCATGAAGCAGGAACCCTGTAGCAATGTCCATCTTCTTTCAGCAGCCAGTTTTTTGTGGGTCCTGTGTGTACAGTTTATACAGAATCAAGTCAAACAGACTAGACAAGAGCAGTTTCTTGCCCCAAAATGGCTAGTTTTGCCATATTGTCACATCTTCCTTTGTGACTCAGGTGGTATCAACTACATATTCTAAGTGGAGTTTTCCTGTCCTAACTTCCCAGTCCCAAGTAACCGACTCAGAGGAGGAAAATGAAATTTGCTCAGCCAGTAGCTCAGGTTTGTTACTAGCTAACCCTTACATTTAAACTAACCCATTTCTACTCATCTGTGGATTGCCATGTGGCTCGTGGCTTTACCTGTAGTATGACTTGCTTCCTGGGCAGCCCTGACTGTGCCCTTCCTCCTCCCATCATTCCTTCTGTGTCAGGCTATCTTACTCAATCTTTTCTTGCACTGCTATCAGCTAATAAGTATTTTTTTATTACAATGAGCATAATCCTCCACAGCAGCAGCATGTCTTCTGTGTATGGATTATGACTTAAGAGAACCTAATGATCTACTTGCAGGGTTTTCAGTTTAAAGATGCACAAGCAGGTTACATAGGCAACACTGGCTTACTCTTCAACTTTGAGACAAGGCAGATATCATAAAATGAGGCCTAAGGATGCAAGAATGCTTGTTTGTTTCCCAAGCAGACTTGCTGTAGCAAAGAAGAATATTGATGGCAAAGTATATGATCTATATGGCTCTCATTTGGTACCTGAGTTACCAGATAGGAAAATGGAAAATACAAACTGATTTATGGCCCAAAGTTGCAATTTTGGACAAGAGGTGTATGAGTATTTAAGAACATTGAACTAGAAAATGATAGGTATTATTCCTACTTCTCAATTCATTTAAAAAAGGGGATAAATTACAAAAAAAAAAAAAAACAAAAACAAAAACAAAACAAACAAAAAAAATCATGGATAAGTAGGAAGATTTTTTTTCCATACACCGATTCTTGATAAACTGCTAGTATTTTCGGATCCTCTTCAACTACTTTAACAAACCCAATTTCCTCCAAGTTGTAACACCAGTTCCTTAAAGCTGACCTCATGTCCAAGGTGTTTTAGCCTTTGGTTTAGAGTGTGTGTATGAGTGTGTGTGTGTGTGTGTGTGTGTGTGTGTGTGTGTGTGTGTGTGAAGTGTGGTGTCTATACTAGCTCTTAGTCATTTGAGGAGAGATGTACACACAGGAATGACTGGAAATAGTGTATCCATATGGTAGTTCAGGTCCTTCAAGGAGCTGAATCCATGAAAACAGTCTAAGTATTCATTGACCAAAAAAATGAAGAAAATACGATACACATACACAACAGGATCCTATTCCACTATGAAAAATAATGAAATTCTATCATTTGTGGCAGTGCAAATGTATCTACAGATCATGAACTGTGTTAAATGAAATAAGCCAGGCATAGAAAGACAAATACATCATGATCTCACTCATAGTTGTCATCTGGAAAAATTGATCTAATAGACATTGAAAGCAGATGGATTGTTAGCAGAGGCCAGCGAGTGTGTGTGTGTGTGTGTGTGTTGGCAGTATTGATCAGTGGGTAGCTATTATGTCGCAGTGAGAAAGGACAAAGTTCTGATCTCCTATTGCAGGATAAAGTGACTGTAGAGAACAATAACATATTTTTCCAGAAGCCAGGAGAAAGTATTTATTTTTCAATGCAAATAAGTCATTAATGTATGTTGACACAGATATGAATTGAAATGTTGAACAGCATTCATCTATGAAAAAATTACATTTTGCCCCATGATCATGTATAACTTTATGCCTTTATGTGCCAGTTAAAATTTTATTAAAGGGTAAAGTAAAAAAAAATAGAAAAGATAACTTGATGTTAATTGAAAATATGAGTAAAGTACTTCCTGGTGGGGGGGGGGTGGAGAGGGAGCGTGAGGTGGGAGTTGAGGAGGTGAGAGCAAGTAGGAGGAGCGCTAGTGCACAGTGCAGGGGCTGGGCAGTTAGCTCAGCCATAGAGTGCTTGCTTAGCAAGCAGAAGTCCTTAGATTCAGTCTGCAGTACCCAGAATGAGAACAAAATTACAAAAAGGATATTCCCCCTCCCACCAAAGATGCCAGGAACCAGGCTGCAATGCAGAAAGGAGGGCCTCAGGATTCCTAATGTACCTAGATATTGGGAGGAAAGGAGGAATCCAGAGAGTTATTCAAGAGCTCTCTTGTCAAAAGGGTAACAAGTGGTCCTTTTTAATACTGATGGAGCATAAGAGGGTTGTTTGAGTTAGAGTTCTTTTCAGTGTGACCAGAGACCTGGAGGAGAATTCATTTTTGATGGAGTCCTAGTAGATCCTGTGAATATATGTTTGTCTTATTGGTTGATGAATAAAGCTGTTCCGGCCAATGAACAGACAGGATTTAGCCAGGCAGGAAATCCAAACAGGGATAGAGAAAGGTAGTAGGCGGAGTCAGGGAGATGCCATGTAGCTGCCCAGGAAGCAAGAAACCTGGGCATTGCCAGCAAGCCTGGACCATGTGGAGATACACAGATTAGTAGGAATGGGACAATAATTAAGAGAGAGCTAGCCAAACAGTTTATAATTAGTATAAGCTTCTGGGTGTTTATTTGGGACTAAAGGGTTGCAGGACTGGGTGGGATGGAAACATCCATCTACACACTTTGGATCATGAATCCATGGGGTTCAAGGACTTATTTTGGATCATGGATTCAGAGGTTTCAACCCAAGGCCTTGTGCTGTGCACTCAGGTGGAACATCATAGAGACGGGGGTGTAGGGTGGAGTGTGTTGTTCTTTACTTTGTCTCTGTGTCCTACTTCCTCCAACAAAACCACACTTCCTACCTTTCTGCATCTCCCAGTAATCCCATGGTACTCAGAATCACCAGAGGGTTAATCCAGTCACCCAGTCAGAACCATCATCAAAAGCATACTCAGGGATGTGTTTCCCTAATCCTCTAGGTATTTTTAATCCAATCAAGTTGACAATCAGAATTAACCTTTACAAGAGGCCATTGACTACAGGGATCTCAGCATTCCAGGAGGGGGAGGTAGTCACTGCGGTGAGGGCAAGGGGCAGTAGTCACGGAATGTTTGTGATTAGCCAGGTTGTGATATGACCTTCAGCTAGAAGACCATGAGGAACATCAAAAAACGACACTATAGTGGTTCATGGACAATGACTGGAATTATTTCCCATTCCTTATTTTGAAAAATACTGCTGAGTCCAGTTTCTGGGATTAATAACTTGATTCCACAATTGATTATCTAGTACAAGAGGAGCACATGGGCAAATGATAGTTGATGTCTATGAATTAGGTGATGTCAATATATGATTCAGCCTACATGCTTCTGAGATGCCAGGAGCTGGTGGAGAGATATATGGATACATAGAAATCAGTGTTTCATAGATGCTCCTTAAGCACTGTTAACATGGAGGCATTTACCCCTGAAGACTTGTCCTCTGAACTATTCATTTAAGTAAACAGCTTCCCTGACTTCATTTTTAAGCTTTTGGTACAGACTGACAGTTTGAGCAGTTTGACAAATTGATTGGTTTTTCAAGTCTTTCTGGATTTGTTGGATAAAGTAAGTACTTGCCAGGTGTGTCTAGTTTACTGTCGTGTCCTCCTCTGTGTGGCTTCGAGTCACCACGGGCTGTTTTCTCTTAGCTTGTTATTAATAAATCAGAGACATAGGGAAGAGGCAAGATTTGTTATCAGTTTTTCTGTCTTTGTGACAAAATGTCTTAAGAAGCAATTTGAAGGGTGAAAGATCTATGTTGGCTCATAGTTACAGAAGTTTTGCCCATGGTTGGCTGGCTTTGTTGCTGCGGAGCTGTAGTGAGGTAGAGCATGACAAGGACATAAAGGGACCCAGGACAAGACACAGAACTCAAGAAAATGTACCCGGCTCACTTTTGCTGGTGAGACCCCACTCTGCAAGTTTCCTGGAACCTCCAAAAATGCCAAGAGATTTTGGATCCATTAATCTAGTGATCCACTGACCATGGCATACTCCATGTGATTCAGTCACTTCTCAGTGCCTGCATTCACCAACTGGAAATCAAATCTTCAGCACATTAACCTTCTTAGGGACACTACACTCACACCATAATACAAACAAACAGTCCTTATTATTCCCCTTGCAAATGTTGCTGAGCAGGGGAACTAGTAATCTACTCAGAGATGCATAATTTTGCTAAAATTAGTTGGCAGTTTGAGGAACTGTGCTTGGTCAGCTCATTTTATGGCAGCATACATACAGGGAATAAAGGATTAAAACACTAATAACAATCAGAAGGCAGCTAGAATTGTAGTTCAAAGGTAGATTGCTTGCTATTGGTTCTCTGCACTGCAAAAATAATAAAAGTAATTATCAAAAGGATGAATAGGGCCAGGGACACAGCTCAGATGGTAAAATGTGGCCCTGGGTTCAATCCCAGCACTTCATAAAACGGCTTGGTGACTCAGAGCTGGAATTCCAGCACTCGGGAGACGTTGGCTGGAGGTCTGGAAGAGAGTCAGCCCTAGAGTGCTCACCTGGAAACACCTGCACTTGCCAATCAACCTCAAATTTTACTTTACGAACTTTTTAATGTTTGCTTTATTTATTTATTTTGTATGGGTGTGTGAGTGTGTGTATGGCATAGCGCAAGTGTGGAAGGCAGAGACAACTTGCAGTAGTCGGTTCTTCAGCCATGTGATTTCTGGGGTTCCATTAGGGCCGACAGGCTTGGTGACAAGTGCATTTTCCCACAGAGCCATCTGACTGAACCTTCCTTCATAGTTTAAAGGGCTTGGTGCCAACAATGCTACTAATAGTAATGTCTGCCCAGTTACTCTGGATATAGACACTGAAAATTGGAGCTATACTCAAGTGGCTTCTCGTGGTTCTGTTTACATAGCTGCACAAAAGAAGTCATCACCAGCATCACATAGATTTAAAAAAAAAACACTCAGAAAAACTATAGTAAGAGACAGGGTACCTTTGTCTTTGTAATGTGTATGTTGGCACAGGACACCCTGTGACTTTAAACACTCCTGTTCACCCCCTGGAGTTAGCATTCAGACCTTGGGGAATAGCAGTCAAGATCAATGTCCTGGAAACAAAAAGGTACTGTGAGCAAATGTGAATATCTAAGCGTGCTGCTGCCAACGGCAGAAAATGCCCTGTTCTGATTGTGGGACAGGAATGCCAGGGTCAAAGACAGGCCCGGTGATCAAGCCCTTCCTCTCACCTAGCATGAATTCTTGACTGATTAAAGTGCTGCCTTTAAATTATTTTTATGTCATTTTTCTGTTTGTTTTTTTCAACAGAGGGGTTCTTTGTGTGGTTTTGGGGCCTATCCTGGAACTCGCTCTCTAGCCCAGGCTGGCCTCGAACTCACAGAGATCCACTTTGTGTCTACCTCCTGAGTGCTGGTATTAAAGGTGTGCACCACCACTGCCCAACTGTAATTTTTTGTTATTTATTTATTTATGGTTTTTAGAGATAGGTTTCTCTGTAACTTTGGAGACTGTCCTGGAACTAGCTCTTGTAGACCATGCTGGTCTTGAACTCACAGAGATCTGACTGTCTCTGCCTCCCGAGTGCTGGGATCAAAGGTGTGTGCCACCAATGCCAGGCTAGTCTCGAACTCTTACTCACTTAAGTGACCCTCCCACATTGACCTTCCCACAGGTGGGACAGTGGGCTTGTGCCATCTTGCTAGCCAACACGGAGTTATTGAATGTCTACTGAGTTACTCATGACCGAGAACATGAAGACAGGCAGGAAAGTGGAGGGGTCCACTAACTCAGAACTCACATGGAAGGAGGAGAGAAGCTATTCTCCTCCCATCCCTCTGTGCTCTCCACTTCCATTAGCAAATGTTAAAAAAAAAGAAAAAAAAAAAAGATGGCTCCGCAGGTAAAGGCACATGCCTCTAAGCCTGAAGACCTAAATTCATTTTAAAAATAAATCTCAAAACTTGTTCCCGGGCCCCCACAGCTGTGCCATGCACAGGTGCACTCAAGCATGTGCAACACACACACACACACACACACACACACACACACACACACACAACTTTTGGCTGGTGGTACAGTCCTTTAATCTCAGCACTTGGGAAACAGGAAGAGGCAGAGGTGGGCAGATCGTTGTGAGTTCAAGACTAGCAAGTTCTGGGCCAGGCAGGACTACCCTGTTTCAAAAACTAAATCATTACCTTTTTAAAAATTACAGTCAGGCCTGGAAAAATTTATAGATTTTCATCATCAAATTTGTTTATGTAATTATACCTTGTTTAATTCCTGAGATTATTACTGACAATAGAAGATAAATGACAAGAAAATCTTCTTTATGATGACTGTCTTAGTTACTGTTTTGTTGCTGTGAGAAAACACCATGAGCAAGTCAGCTTACTGAAGAAAGCATTTAGTTGGGGGCTTGCTTACAGTTTCAGAGGGTGAGTTTATGGCCATCATGCCCAGGACTGTGGAAGCACTCAGGCATGGCATTGGAGCAGTAGCTAAGTGCTTGCATCTGCAAGAGAGAGAGACAGAGAGAGGGGGAGGGAGAAAAAGAGGAAGAGAGAGAGGGAGAGGGACTGACTTGGACTTGGCATGGCTTTTTTTTTTTAACCTCAAAACCAGTGATACACCTTCTTCAGCAAGGTCACAACTCCCAATCCTTCCTACACAGTTCCACTAACTGGGAATCAAGCATTCAAATAGATGAGGCTTTCAGATGTTCTCATCCAAACCACTACAATTATATTGTGGCTTTGCCACAGTGAGGATGTGACAATGGCTTGAGATAAATAATGTCATTTGCAGTAGGTCTCCATGTTGTTAATGATGTAAAGACCAGTGATGGTGGAAATGCGGCTAAGTGATGCAAGGTGTTAAACACCAATGAGGATACCCAGTTATTTATCCATTTTGCTTCCCCCACTTTTTTTCCTATGCAAAGGGAAAGCATTACCAGATAATGGTGCGTTTATCTGTGTAATTTTAAACCACCCTAGTTTTGCCTTCACTAATCAATTCTTCCATGTCAATACATTTTAAGAGTTTGATTTACTAAAAATATCCTGTCAGTTCTCTTCCCAAAGTGAATATCATAGCAAAGGTTGGAAAGGAAGTTGACTGGGCCAAATCCAAGTCACAGCTTCAGGAGTCATATGAGGCATGAACAACAGGAAGAGGGTTCTGCTAACTCCAAGGTCGTTTTGTGCTGTGTCATTTTCCTTCGTAATCTTTAGACCCATCGTAATCCACAGCTCCATAAATCTGTCTGCAACACTCCTGACAGGAGAGTAATTTACAGGGATTCATGGAAAATATGTAAGATATATGTGGAGCTTTATAAATAACACCGGCAGCCATTGTGTAGCTAGTTTCCACTGACCTCTACTTTTTTGCATTGGCACTTTAGATGTAATGAATTTTCTTTTTTCCTTCAACTCTTTACTTGGAATGTATTGCTGTCTTTATCTTAGAGAAAAACCAAAGCCAGTGCTTCCAGAATTC
The DNA here is from genome assembly GCF_943737965.1 of Phodopus roborovskii. NCBI lineage: Eukaryota > Metazoa > Chordata > Mammalia > Rodentia > Cricetidae > Phodopus > Phodopus roborovskii. The sequence goes on along the minus strand of NW_026126470.1, from coordinate 18,066,633 downwards.
CCTCTAATTGTTTAAGTCGCTTGTTGCTATGCAAACAATAAACACATATGTAAAAGTGAACTAGGTCAAATTGATCATGGGAAATATTTCTTATTCCCCCTAGGATGATTTTGAAAGAATGTCTGGATTCCCCATGGATCATGTGATTGGACCCAGAGAGACACCAACTTGTGGCACCTTTTCCCCAGAGGCTTACCTGAGTCTCTTATGAGAAATGGTCATAGAATACAAACATGTACAAAGTTAAAGTGAGACAATTTCAGGTACTATCATTTGTTGTTGTTGTTGTTAACATTCAAATTTTTTTTTTTATTTAAACCTCTGATCATTTTTTTATGATCCCCTTTCTGCTCCCCAGAGAGGGTGAAGCCTTCCATGGGGAGTCTTCAAAGTCTGTCATATCATTTGGAGCAGGGCCCTCTGCCATGTGTCTAGGCTGAGAGAGTATCTTTCTATGTTGAATGGGCTCCCAAAGTCCATTCATATACTATCAGCTACTATCATTAAAAAATAGCACAATAGTAATATTCAGTATCCTCTTTCTTTATCTGTTTTATTTTATTTAAGATGTTTTCTTGTTACATTCATTATCCTGCAAATCTCACAATTTCATTTTTATATATGACTGTATAAAATTCCATTGCATGTATCACATGTCTTTATCCACTTATCATTTGATTGACAGATAGACTGCATCCACTTCCTTTCTACCATGGATGTCAATTGTATCAGTATGCTGGCTTAGAGTCCCTTGGGTTTATGCCCAGAGTGGGATATCTGGCTCAAATGGTTGTTTGCTACATTTTTGTTTTTGTTTTTGTTTTTTGAGACAACCAGATGTTGGTTTCCATAGTGGCTGTACCTGTTCACATTCCTACCAGTAGTGAATAATAAAACTTCTCTTGTTTAATTTCTAATGAGATCTTTGCAATCCAGCTAAAATAAATTAAAATCCTTCTAGAAAATAACTTAGGGACTTAGTGCTCCTACAATGTTATTTGCATTATTATTACTTACCCATTATCTGACTTTTAATGCTTGTTTTCTTCTCTGTATTAAAATTTACAAAGCCAAAAATAAATAAATAAAATTTACATAGCAACTTAGTGTCCTCTTTGCAACTGGTAAGAGTCCATTTTTAAACCAAGCCTCCTTTTTGACTGCTTTTTAAAACTGATGTGTGTCTTAATTGGCTGGTTTCCTTAAAAAGCTCAGCAGTCTTGTTAATGGATCCTGCCATGCCTAACATTTTTCACCTAAGAAAATATCTGTTTCTATTTTTTTAATAACATCTCATCTGACTGTACTATTCCTGGGTCACAATATATATTATTTTTGGATCATATTCTATTTCCCTTTTGGAGGATTGTTTTATTTATCTATTGGGGTGGAACAAATTAATGGAAATATCAGTCACTTAATCCAACAAGCCTTTATTCTTCTACATAGTTCCTAAGGATCAGGAATCTGGGAGTGACTCGGCTTCACAGTCTTGCCAAGGTCTTCTCTTAGGTTGGATTCCAGCTTCAGGCCAGGGCTATAGTCATCCCACAGTTTACAGGGCCATGGGATTTCCTCCAAGATGCTCACTCATGTGTGGGATTGTGAGCACAAGTCCTAGTTTGTTCTCTCTTTGGCCTTGACATGGCTGTTGTTTACCCCCATGGAACGATGATAGGGCAGGTGAAGATGACCCCTGCATCGAGAACCTGTGATCCTCCTGCTTCAACTTTTGGGGTATCTGCAAATACAGTCATTTGCCACCAGGGCTACCTTCTAATTACATTAATTATGAGTATTTCTGTCTTAGTTACCATTAGACTGCTGTAAAGAGACATCATGATCAAGGCAATTTACAAAAGGAAGCATTTGTGTTAGCTAGATGTATGTCAACATGACACAAACTTAGTCGTGTAAGAGGAGGAAGCCTCTGTCTAGAAAATACCTCCATAAGATCAGGCTGTAGGCAAGCCTGTAGAGCTGAGGGCCCAGCCCGTGGTAGGTGGTGCCACCCCTGAGCTGGTGGTCTGGAGTTCAATAAGAAAGCAGGCCGAGCAAGCTAAGTAGAGCAAGCTAGTGAGCAGCATCCATCCACAGCCTCCCAGCAGCTCCTAACTCCAGGTTCCTGCCCTCACCGTTCTTGATAATGAACTGTTCTATGGAATTGTGAGTGAAATAAACCCTGGTCATGGTGTTTTATCACAGCAATAGTAACCCTAACTATTCAATTCGGGGCTTGCTTACAGTTTCAGAGGGTGGGTCCATACCCAACATGGTCACGAGCTTGAGGCAGGTGGTCCAGGCAGGATGATGGAGCGGTAACCTGAGTGCTTACATCTTAATCTGAAGACTGGAGGCAAAGAAAGACAGAGACTGGGCCTGGCATGGGCTTTTGAACCCCAGTGACACAGCTCCTCCAACTGATCATACCGTCTAGTACTTCCCAAAACAGCTCCACCAAGTAGAGACTAGGGACCGAGCCTCCAAGTATATGAGTCTCTGGGGACATTCAACCACCACAGCCTCCTCCAGTAACAAAGAGCTTTTGAGTTTGTTTTAGTTTGTCTTTGTTTTTGAGACAGCCTCTCTCTGTGTAACAGACCTGGCTGTTCTGGAACCTGATTTATAGACCAGGCTGGCCTAGACTCACAGAGATCTGCCTGCTGCTGCCTCTTGGGTACTGGGATTAAAGGCGTGTGACGCACCACTGCATGGCCACTAGTACAGCTTTCTAAAAAGCTGCTTTTAGATCTCTCTCTGTCTGTCTGTCTGTCTGTCTCCTCTATCATCTCTCATGTTCCACTCTCTTGCTATCTCTGTGTGTCCACAAGTCCAAATGCACGTACCATATATGGTCACAGGACAGCTTGTGGGAGTTGATTCTCTTCTTTCACTATATAGATTACAGAGATCAAATTCAGGCCATCAGGCTCTGTGGAAAGCACCTTTACCTTGGCAGCTTATACAGGATTTGTTTGTTTAGTTTTATTTGTTTTGATTTTGTGAAACAGCTTATCTCTGCCTAACAGCACTGGCTGTCCTAGAACTCACTCACAGAGAAGATTTGTATTTTTTTTAACAAGTCTTAGTATGCCATAGTCTTACTGCCTAAGTCACATTATCCTGTTTCTGTTTCCTATGTGCTGGGATTGTAGGTATGTGTCATTATGTTCTATTTTATTTTGTGTAAGTCATGGCCCTTATGTAGTCTTGCAAGATTTGGTCAGAAAAACCAAACTGAAAAAATGCACAATATCAATAAATAATTCTTTATCTGTTTCAACTCTCGCAGGTCTGATACAACATAAATAAATATTTTCTTTGTCAGAAACAGTGTCACACACCTGCAATCCCAGCAATAAGGAGACAGAGGTAGTAGTATTAGTTCAAGGCCACCCTTGGATCCATACTAAATTCAGGGTCACCACAGGCTACATGAGGGCTGGTACAAAATAACTTTTAGATTAATAAATAAATAAAAAGTAGTTTTATTTCCCCTACCCTTTTGAGCATGTCAGGGACACATGCACATACACACACACACACACACACACACACACACACACACACACACACAAACATACACATACACCCCTTTCACTGCAGTAAGCATCTTGGTTGACATACTTATACTTATATTGTCTAATGCACATGTGTTGGTAGAATACATCCCTAGAAAGAATTCATGAATTTCTAAAGATATGTTGACAATGGCATTTCTCGCACTATTTTGAAGACATGGTTTACTTTATCTATGCCTTTCAGACTAAGAAACTCAACATTTTTGTTGTTTGACCTTTCTGTTTGTTTTTGAGACAGAGTCTCTCTGTTTAACAGCCCTATCTGTCCTGGAAATCATTCTGTAGACCAGGCTGGCCTTGAACTCGTAGAGATTTGCCTGCTTCTTCCTCCCAAGTGCTGGGATTGAAGACATTCACCACCACCACCCAGCTGTTGTTTGGCATTTTTGAGGCCCTCCTTAACAATGTACAAAATTCCCTGTAGATTATGGGCTTGTTTGTTTCTTCCTCTCTTTTTCTGAGACAGAGTATCACTATGTAGCCCAGGCTATCCTTAGATATGTAGTTTTACTTTTGACAACAGTTTAGATTACAGTCTCTGATGCTATCTCCAGTTCTCTGATTAATTTTAATTGATACTTGAAAGCAAAGGTTATTATTTTAGCAGGAATATGTAATTAATAAAGTGGGTAAATATCCTAAATACTTAGATGCTGGAGTTCTTTTTGGTTCAAGTCTGGGTCTGCTGCAGACTTACTCAAACATTGCAGTATCTGCCATTCATCCTTTTTCTGGGTATGATAAGCCATAAAAAGGGGGGGAGGCAACAACTATAGATTAAAACCTGGAAGTGTAATTTATTGTATGAACCATTCAGAGTGTCGTCTACTATGTCTTTGTTGCCAACAATATCAAGAGCACTAATTTACTTAGTTCATAAACACCCAATAAATGTTCACAAAGGAATTAATTTGTATTATTCATCCAATTATGACCACAGCTTTCTGAGATAAGGGCTATTAAAATTCTTATTTGATTTGTACATGTGACTATGTTGGGAGTAATATTCCTAGAGAAAGACACGGTTGGAATTTGAACCACTGCCATCTGACTTCAAAGATCAATTAAAGGGCATTTATTGCCTTCTGCATGAGACGATATTTGTGGGACATTATGGCTGCATGCATAGGAAGAACATTTTCAGTCAACACTGACTTCCTGATTACTTTGCAGGTTGGAAGTGACCAATCAAATCTGATAATAACTACAGTGAGGTGGGTAGAAAAGGAAATAGACCACGAAGTTCATGGAGAACTTTTATTAGTCAATTATTCCCAGGGTGATTTTGAAGAAAAACAAACAAACAAAAAAAAAAAAAACAAAAATGAGAAGAATACAGTTCCCAATGAGTCGAAGGAACAGACAGGTCTGTGGAAATGCAGACTTATAGTTTTGTGGATAGTTATATCTTAGACCCGTGTGATGGTTGGTTTGATTTGGATCTAGAATCACCAAGGGGGGAGAAAAGCCTCACAGGCAGGTTGTGTGAGGTTATCTAGGTTAGATTAATTACTGTGGGATGATCCATCTTAATTGTGGACAGGGCCATACCCTAAGCAAGAGATTTTTGATATATAAAACAGAGAAGGCAGGCTGAGCAACATCACACATTCACTGCCCTGCTTTCTGATTGTGGGTGTGACGTCCCCGGCATTTTCAATCCTGCTGCCCCGACGTCCCTGCCATGATTGATTATATTCTTGACCTGTGAGCCTTCTCCCATTCAGTTTACTTTGGCCACATTATTTTATCACAGCTACGGGAAACAAAACTGAGACTACCTGGCTTCTCTCGTGTAAATATGTGCGAACATGCAGGTCCAGATGCCCGGGATATACCTGAAACCCAGGGCACTGGCATTATTCGTGACCTGACTGTGAGGGTGGGGGCGTGGACGCTCAGCAGTGGTTCGGAGAGGCCGACCAGGTAGATGAATAGCTCTCTATTTGCTTCCTTCACTGCTCAGTTCGGACTCCTTTGAAATTCCTCACCAGTCTTCACCTCAGGCTGTGCCCACAAGCTTCATGACACGCTGGGAAACTCCTGGTGTGGGGCTGTTAGCTAAAAGTGACAGGAGACCATTGATTGGTCCTAAACCACACTTTGGATGTATGAGATCCCCCTTCCTGGGGTTGGGCCCATAGCTCAGCTGCTAAAGTGTTTGCTTTGAGAGTGTGAGGACCCCAGTTTAATCCCCAGAACCCACACTGGGAACTGGACCACTGACCCCCAACCACTATAAAACACAAGTGCCTCTTGTTATGGGTATTTCTGTTGCCAAACTTTCTTTGTGTTTCCTTGCCCCTTGAGCCTAAATTTTCATTCTAGAAATGTTTCTAACTTCTGTCTACCCTGCTTGCTGGTACTTGGGAAAAGCACCCCAGAAAGCCTATTGCTATAATATGGCCTTCCTACAGGAAGTCCCTCCTTCTTAGTTGTGGTCCATTGGTCAGGTGTTGACCTGCTCAGCTGTGATAGAAATTCTGTTTTCTTGGCCGGGAGTTTGCCGTTAATGGGTCTTTATGGCTATGATAACAACCATTCTTACCACCCATGTCCAGCGATCATTTCATCTTCCCAAAGTGGAAATCTGTGTCTGAGAGACCAGGAATTAGGCTGACTCCCTTGGTAGACAGACAGTTAGGGAGGTGCCATGGCTAGGTAACACAGGTAGCAAATTTCCAAGATGGTGGACTTCTTCTTTGCTCCTCTGACTTGACAGCTTAAACCAAAAGTGCTGTTGGCTTTTGTCTCTCGCTAGCCAGCAGGGCCTTGCTGGCAGAGTGGCTCTGGGAGTTCAAGGTAGAATTTAGGGTATGGTACACAGAAGTGCTGGGCCCATCAACCATTCTGTCTTTCAGAAGATTAAGGCCTTCAAGCCCTGGAGAAGAGACAGGATTTTTGCACTTTCCAAATCCCCCCTCTGCTTTCCATGGTCTTTTTCTTTGCATGCCTGCTGCATACAAACATCCAACAAACGCCATTCTGCAACTCCCAGATCTCTCTGCTGGTGTTTGGGATGTCTCTGTTGCTACCTGTTGTGCTTCAGGGGTTTCCTGCCTTCTAATTCTCTAACTTGATATTCTTTATCAAGACCCCTAGACTGACTATCATGCCCACTGGGAAAACCCTTTTTTCTCTCCCACCAGTTATTGGTAACTACCGATCTTTTTTCAGTCATGTTCCCAATAGATGGTATTTTCAATAAGAAAGGAAACAGATGCTGTTTCCATCACTGGTATCAGGCTGGGCCTCTTTGTTTCAAGTCCCTTAGAATACACTGCCTGGGCCTGGGTACCTTACTGCAACCCCATGAAATTTTTGTTCAGGACTTGGTAACTTAAACCTTGCTCAGCCTCTCACTCCTGTCAAGTCTGGGGTTTCAATCCCAACCCTCCAGCTGTTTGTTCTGAGTCCTCTTGTCTGCCAATGCCAGCTCAGTTTCCACCCCACCCGGAATTTACTCAGTACAACTGACCCAGCACACACAGGTAGCCTTCTTGCTTGTCTGCCTTCGAAGACCAAGAATTACATAATATTAAAGGTATCTGTGCTTTGTGCTTAAGAAAAACAAATATTGTTTAAATATTGTTTGTAATGTAATAGCTTAGATAAGATCCTTTGTTCAAAACAAAACAAACAAACAAAAACAAGACAGCAACAGCAAAATCAATGCATAATGCTGTTTCTCATATCATGATATGTATGCTAAAAACATATTGGGTTTGAAAGTTCAGCCACTGGTTCACAGTGGGTTAATCACAAGTCAAAGCACATTAGGAGTTTGGAAACATAAGAATGTAGCAGAGATTATCTGTAAATCAGCACAAAGATTTCATATCCTGCCCCTAATCCTGAAAATATTGCAGATCTCTTAGGGGCCTTTGGAATAGGCTACTTTGTCTTCACATCAAGTAGTTTTGACTTTCACTCCAGTGCAACTTCAGCACCCTCAAAGGCCAGTGCTTGCCATTTGATAGGACTATTTGCATTTCAAAGCTAATCAGTGCTGAATAATGGGGCTGGTAAAAGAAGAGTAAGAGGGTTATTGTGTGGGTTTTATTATTGTGTAAACTTGGGAATACAAGCTGAGCGGGCTCTGGGAGCTCACTCGAATTCCAGCAGATAAGAAAGTGGCTTATGTAAAAGGCCTTTTAATGAGTGAGTTACTCATTACTTCCCCCGCAGTGAGAGCCTGGCACGGATCACATGACTGCTGGGCTTCATAAGGAAGTAGAAACGAAAAGTGATGAGAAAACTATTACTCATCTCCACTCTTAAGGTGAAAGTACCCCTTAAATCTTTAGCCTTAGCCACTTGAGGCTTTTGAAACCCTTTACTAGTTAGGGTTAATTGTTTCATTTCCCAGCTCAGGGTTGACAACTCTGGTTCAGTTGCATCTGACAAGTTGCAATCAGCAAGGAAAAAAAGGAAACTATTGATGCTGGCTCTCATCTTGAGAGCTGATTTGATCGGTTTGGGGTGTGTCCTCATAAGCAATATTTTCTATTACTTCTCACTTGATTGCTCAGTTTGCTTGGTGGCTCAGTGGGTAAAGACCCCTGCCTACAAGCCTGGAGATTTTGGGACTCACAGGTGGAAGGAGAGAATGGACTCCAGCAAGCTGTCCTCTGACTCCCCCACACACCCCATGCTGTGACCAACACGCACACACAGTATTTTTCTTCATGGAAAGACTTCTGAAGAGACCTGATCCATCATGCCCCTATTGTCTGCAGTAAGGTCTTGCTGTGAGGGTCTGGCTTGCTTTGAATTTGATATCTAGTCCAAGCTGACTTCAAACATGATGATTCTGTGTCTGTCTCTCAAGTGCTGGTGTGTCAGGCATACATCACAACCCCTGGCGTATCCTGAAGTTTAACTGAACACATCTATTGGCTTAAAAAGAAAAAGAGTTCACACATAAAAGTTTCTCTGTCTATATACTTAAAATAATGCAGATATCAACATAATGCATATCTTCTAAAACATGCAGAAAAATATACCATTGCTAAGATGTGAATAGTAAAAACTATTTTTCTACATCCCCGGGCATGCTTTTAGCATATCCTGAAAACACACTGTTGCAAAGAATGTATCAGTTCCTTGGCATGGAATGCAACTTTCTATTCTGCCACACTTTTCTCTTACTGTTATATTCCCTGCTGCCTGTCTGTCTTAGGTTGTCATTACTGCTTTGTGTATGTTTGTGTGCATGCTTGATAATGTGGTGTGTGTGTGTGTGTGTGTGTGTGTGTGTGTGTGTGTGTGTGTGCACATGTCCATGAGCAGACCATAGGACAACTCTTGGTGTTGTTCATTGCCTGCCTTAATTTTGGAATGAAGATCTCTCTCTGGATTGAAACTTGCCAAGTAGCCTAGGCTGGCCAGCCAGTGAGCAGGGGATTTGTCTTTCCCCATGATTTCACCACTGGGGTTACAAGATCATGTACCACACACACACATTTTTATTTTTTTAAATGGGTCCTGGACATCGGTAGAATTGAAGTCTTCATGCTTGCAAGAATACTTTATTGCCTGAGTTCTCTTCATCCCTGTTGTCATTTTCTCGACTTTATATATCTCTATTAGCAAGTTTGCTATTACTAGAGTGGAATGCCTGATGTGTGGTACCTATGAAGTGAAGAGGAGTTTATTCAGCTCACAGTTATGGAAGTTCAAGTTCAACATGGATGATCCCGTCACTGAATGGGTGAGTACAGTGTGTGACAATGGTTGGACACCATAATAGAATGAACAGTCACATCTCAAGCCATAGACAGAAAGAGAGATCATGTCCCACAATCTCTATCTAGGGTACTCGCCAATGACCCAAGGACCTCATTCTATCTCTTTAGACAATCCTTCTCAAAGGTTCTACTACCTTCCAATAGTACCACTGTGGGGATAGTTACCCTAACATATGGGCCTTTGGGGGAAAAACCCCCACATCCAAACCATAACTAAGCACTACTCCTCTGTGTTGCTATTGTCTTTGTTTTGGTTGGTTGATTGGTGCTATATTCCAACTATCTTAAGTCCGTATTCGGGAGTACTCTGAGATGGGAGACGGAATGTTTGATGGCTTCTGTGTAAACCCTACTTTGGGGTTATGATGTATCTCCCCTCCATCCAGTAAGTAGTCATCAAATGGGGGCAATTCCTGGGTCAGATGTTTCTGTGTGAAGCAAATCCTGGAGTGCCATAACCTCCAGTGGCCAGCGATTGTGGGAATAAATGCTTGAATGTCAAGTGCGACCTGGTATGCTCATCATTGCTCACGATTAACCAGATCACTCAAAGGTATCATTATTTATGATACTGCAAGCATTTTTTTTCTTGCTTTTACTTTCAGTTTTTCTAACTTCTCATACTTTCCTTAAATTATTCAAGTATTAAAATAATAATAGTTATGATAATGTAGTGATTTTTTCCATGTTTTACCTTAGAATGCTATTCTTTATTTTGTAGTAATTTGTTCCAGATTATAATGGAACTTTTTCCCCTCCAGCATTGGGACAATATCAGTCTAATAGATTGGTTCTTTTTAGCAACAATATTGTGATATGATTTCTGCAGAAAATAAACTTGCTGCTTCTTAGCACTCTGATCCATTATGTTGAAAAGTTACTATGCACTGTGTTTGGGGGCACAAGTGCTCACTATGTAGCCCTGCCTGGCTGGCCTGGAACTCACAAAAATCTCAGCTCTGCCTCCTGAGTGCTGGGATTAAAGGCTATGTCCACCCCACGAGCTTCTTGTGTAAGGGTTAGCTGCACAATCAAAAAGAATGCACATCATCAATAATACAGGAAACATTAAATTTTGTTTCACTGGGCAAGAAAGATGAAATGAGTTCCTTGCTCTGAAGAAACTGAAAAGTATTTAACTGATAGAACACTAAATGGTGGACAATTTCAAATAACCATTGTTTGCATGCTTGCTTGTTTTGCGTGTATATATGTGTGTGTGCACTGCACACGCACACACACAATTTAAATAAATGCTGAGTGTATACATTTCATAGCTAGAAAAGAAAAGGGAAGAATTCCAGGTGGTGGCCAAGTGTGAGAGGAGGGACAGGAGACAGGTGGGAGGTCGGAGAGGCTGAGATGAGGAAGTGAAACTCCTCTTCCAGGAACAGGGGTCAAGAAGGCAAGCAGGAGACAACAGCAGATGTCAGGTTCCAGGGAGAGTTTTTCAGACCTCACACAGTGCATGCCCAGTTGCATCATGAAGAAAATGGAGCATGCAGGAGCCCTCCCTTAAGGACATGCGACTCCATGTCACTTGCCCCACCCCAGACTCAAGTCTGAATTCCTCAGCCAGTCCTCCTTTCTCAAAAATTTCAGACTCCTTCTCCCTTAGTCTCCATGTTTTTTTCACATTCCTCTGCTATGCGCACATGGCTGCTAATCCCCAAGTTAGAATTGGTCTCCTGGTATTCTCAAGGTACTCCGTTTAATCTGCGGTTGTAACATCTGGTAATTTGCCTCTTGGTTATATTCTTTGAGTTCTACATCATTCTCAGGTTCTATGCTTAGAGAGAGACGACAGAATTTTGTCCATCTCTGCCTCCGCCCCCTGTCCAGAGCTCAAGGACAAACCGTATCAGGGAGGGTTACTTAAAATAGTATTTCTAAGGGTGAGATATGGCGGAATCTGAACGCTAGTCCCTCCCACAACTGACAATGCATATCACAAGTGGGTACGACATAAAAGCTCTTTAGTAGCCAGCACAAGGCATTTCTTTGCTTGAAGGATCCGCCTTGAACTGTAGCATGTTTTTGATCCAACAGGTGGAAATAATTCTGTCCCAGCCTAGATATGTGTAACAAGGTGAAAGTTTGTGGCAGGTCACATGCTAAGAAAGCAACTATTTTAAGAGGAGAGTATATCTTTTCAGAAATGAGAATATATGTGAGGAGACTTTTCTAGTTCTCCCAGTTTAAATTGTATTAAAGAAAAAGAATTCTCTATAATCATTGCTTGATTTAAAACGGAAGGAATGATCATATGGTCAAACTTGATTTTCTGGAATTGCAAAGCCTAGTGTCTTCGTCAACTGTGTCATGCACAGAGTTGGACTTTAGCACTTTGGTTGATAAATGCTATCAACTTTTACAGGACAGAAACTTTACACGAAGGCATTTTTTATTGCTTAGGTCATAGTTGGTTCTGAATCTCTACCTGTTCTGTGCTTACACATGGGGGAAGGGTGGTGAGGAAGTCTCTGAGGCCAAGAAAAACATAAGCATGTGCTATTATTCATCAATGAGTATGAAGGAATAACAAACACCTTAGTCACTCCCGCAAGGCCGGGGATAGAAGGCTATGTCATACATGGCTTTCTAACTCCTTTGGTAAGTAAACAAGCTAGGGGATTCCCTGTACCGTTTCCCTCAGCAAATTAAGTCCAGGTATTGTACTAAGAATGGTGTTTTCACCCGCTGGGGAACATGATGGCCTTGTCTACCACAGATGGTATTCATTCATTTGGCTGGGGAATGCAGCTCAGTGGGAGGAGGCTTGCCTGCTGTGTTCAAAACCCTAGATTCAGCACCCTCCCCCGCTACATAAATAAATGATAATTATAAATAAATAAATTCATTAGAAATAAAGGGACTTATTCAATTGGAGGAAAGAATGAATGAATGAAAACGCAAATCCATGTGGCCAAGGAAGACAAATTTCACAATAGCCGGTTTTGCAATAAGGAGCTTTATTGGAAGATTAGTCTGAAAATCATGACCTTGGAAGGAACATGATAGTACAGTATGAGCCAAAGCAGCGACTGAAGATGTGTTTTCCCAGCCAAAACAGTCAAGGGAAGGGAGGGCAACTCTGTGACAGATAGAATCCCTAGCTTGCTGTGTAGGGGCGCCTATGGCAGACTGAGTATAAGCATCAAGTTAGAATAGTATTTCTGGTTGACAACAATGAATATATTTCAAAATACAGAGTAGGGCACAGAAGTTCTTAGCCCTGTAGGTTGTAACCATCAGAAAAAAATATATTTCCAATGGTCTTAGGGGCACCCAACCCTAGATTTATCTTCGTCGTTGCCTTATACGTGTAATTTTGCTCCTGAGCCATGTCCCAATTTCCAAGACCATCGAAATATGTGCTTTCTCATGGTTGTGACCCTTAGGTTGAGAACCCCCGGAATAGGAAGACCCTGAATGTTTCTAACACAAAGAGATAATAAAGTGATACATACACAAATTTGTCTTGCTCCGCAAATTATACATTTTATGTGTTGAGATGCCACACGGTACCTCACAAACTTGCACAATTAGACTGTGTTGACTACAAGTGACATTTTGGGGGGAAAGAAAGTCCTTTTTGAATAGTGGGGCCCTCCTCGGTGACATGCTATTCTCCTCCTGTCTCCTAATCCCAGGCACAGGACCTGTCCTCTAGTTTGTGTAAGAAGTGCTAGTGTATCATACTTGGTATTTTTAATGCACGTGAGAGAGCTGTTTCAGAAGGGTTTGCTTGCCAGCAGCTAGGGCTGAGGAGGCTCCCAGGCAGACTCTGGAATGATACAGCAGAGTGCGCAGGCTCTTAGACTGAGACAGACGGAATGAAGATGTAAGCCCTGTCTTGATTTGGGTAGTAATTTAGCATAGGTGTTGATTTAGGAAGATCTAAAAGATATACAATTAATGCAAGGCAAATGAGGGGGTTTCTCGAGGTGAGCGGATGATGATAGATCATGTACCACACTTACTCCCATATCATTTCGTATTATAGTGCCCAGCTGCTAAAATGGTAGCTGAAAATAAAGTGTCCTAGTGTTTGGTTTGGTTTTGCTTTTTCAGCCATAGATCTCTTCCCTTGGCTGAGTTTCTAACCTTATTCAGGAAAATTAAATCTGTAAGCAAAAGAATTCCAGGTTAAGCTGCAAAGCAGGGAGAAGTTAATTCTTTAGTTTATGAGTATTGGAGCTGGAGAACTGTTTATTTCTTTGCTGGCCCGTGGTATCTATTTATGTGTTTGGTATCTGGTTCCATGGATTCAGACAGATGGTTTCTTCGGGTTAATACAGATGTTAAGTTCCCTTGTCCTGTCAACTCACATTTAGAACCCAGAATTAAGAAACATCCCTCCAATCTCTATATAGGGATTGATATCACAAGATTCAGGCAATAAGCCAGTCTGTGAAGCCACGACACTTAGGCCCTCGCTCGTTATTTATTTACTTTAATTTAAGGCACAGGTATAATAACTTCGTTGTCAGGGGCTCTCTGGCCCACAGGCGGCCAGAGGAGCCCAGAGCTACATACACACTTACTTGGCATTCACACTTACAGAATAGGGTTTCATGTACATCGTTCATGGTTTAGAGCAGCCACCTCATGAAGTGACAGCCAATGACCTGACAGTCCCAAGAAGACAGAAGAATTACAAGTAGTGGGCATATAAACCATAGACCACTCCAGAAGACAGCCACGGTGATAGGGACAGAAAAATGCATAGGTCTCAGTTCCTACAAAGAATCATTTTTATGTTTGCATGGGTTTACCAGTACGATGGTAGCCTGTTATATTTGTGTGTGTTTCCCTGTGCAGATGTTTAAACTGGAGCCCTGAGATCTGAGTTGGTGAGGTACATGTGTCGGTAATATAATTTGAGGCCGGCAGGATGGGTCAGTAGGTTAAAGTACTTGCTGTGAAGCCTAATGACCTGAGTTTAGCCCCCCAGGACCATGATGGAGAGGGAACCCCCCAAAGTTATCATCTGACCCCCCTCCACATACCATGGCAGCCCCTTCAAGTGTACACACATAAGATAGACATGTTAAAACGTTTTTACAAATAAAATACAGTGATTGAATATGTCTTTTAAAAAAATCTTAACATTTGTGTGTAGAGGTTCTTATGTGTCTGCAGGTGCATATGTGTGCACACACACACACACACACACACACACACACACACACACACACGCTGTGTGGAGGCCAGAAGATACACTCAGGTGACATTCTCATAGACATCATCTACCCACTTTGACACAGGGTCTCTTACTGGCCTGGAAGTCACCGTTAAACTAGAGTGGCTGGCCCCTGAGACCCAGGGATCCTCCAGTCTCATTCTCCCAGTTCTAGAATTACAGGTATTTGCTACCATGGCTGGCACTTTTATGTGGGCTCTAGAATCAAACTTAGGGTCTTACGTTGCATAGCAAACACTTTATAGACAAAAATACATGCATCCTCACTCTTCATTTCTGCCACCTTCTGGTTTCTAACTATGAAAATTGGCATGTTTAGGTGCCTGTCCTGTCACAATTATAATATCTGACAAAAAAGAAACTTAAGGAACTAAGGCTTTATTTTGGAGGCACAGGTTGAAGGTACTGTCCACCGTGACACAGTGGAAGGGACAGAAGGAACATGAAGCAGCTGATTATATTTGTCCACAGACAGGAGAGAGAGAGAGGGAGGGAGAGAGGGAGGGAGAGAGCAGGCGTGTACTTAGCTTATGTTCTCCTTCCCATCACCCCGCCCCCATTCCACAGGGAGGGTGATGCCTTCCAGGAGGGATCCACAAAATCTGTCAAGTCCTTTGGAGTAGGGACTAGTATTGTGGTTTAATAAGGATCAGGAGAGACACATAGGCTGAATAGATGTTTATTCAGGGAAAAGTAACTTACAACCTAGACAGATGAACACTTCCAGGTTCCTGGTCCCAAGGATGCCTCCAGATGCTTTCCTGTCTGCATCCGCCAGCAAGAGCAAGAGAGCACTCCTGGGCTCCTCAGACCCCCCCCAGGTCACTTCCACCCCTCTCTCCACACCCCCCAATGGGTGTGGTCTGTACCAGAGATGTGGACAAAGTGAATATCTCACTACAGACTAGGCCCTCCCTCCTGCCTCTAGGCTAAGGGAGTATCCCTCCATGGGGAATGTGCTCCCAATGTCCTTTAGTGCACCAGGAAACATCCTGGTTCCACTGTCAGAGGTCCCTTAGACTGCCCAGGCCTTCTATCTGAGACCCATGTTCAGGGGGTCTGAGTCGGTCCAATGCAGGTTTCCCGGCTATCAGTCTGGGGGTTCAATAGCTCCTCCTTGTTCAGGTCCGCTGTCCCTGTGGGTTTCTGTCACCTGGTCTTGTCCCGATTTTCTTAACACTCCTCCCTCTCCTTGCAGACATACTTTAAAAGAGTTTTCTTGTGTATGTGTGTGTAATAACAAGAAACTAAGAAAACAATTTCAGCGTAAAATTACAAACTACATATTTTTTTATTTTTGGTTACATGACCATGCTCACAAACTGAGATACAGTTGTTATATTTGCAAAGGCAAATCAATATTCTAAAAATGTTGGGAAATAATGTAAAGTGATTACTAGACGAAACTAAATTGCAAGTAATAAAGCAAGGCTTTTTTTTTTTTCACTCTATGAAACAGTATACCTAGTTCCCTACTTAGGATGGATTAAATTACATAGTTCACAAGAGATATGCAGTCAGCAGGAACCATACTTTGAACTTTGAGTTTTGAACTTCCCCCAGGCTGACCAGATGCGGGATGCTTCTCTCCCACTATGATGGGCAGGGACACGGAGCCACATGATCAAAAGAAACAATGGTGGCGATAGGCTGTATTGTTTGGTAAATCAGGGGTAATAAACACATTTATGATATCTTCCACATATTATGAATTACCCAGGATGGAACTCCCAGTGTAAGTTGGGGATTATCGGGTTTTCCTTCCTTCTTTCTCTGTTTTAAACTCTTGGAAGTTAAAACCTGCCTGGGAATAGATTTGGCATGAAGGAAAGATGAGAAAATTTAAAGCGGTTAGTGACATAACAATAACACAGTGAGACAAAGATAACATGTGTCCCCTCTCCTCCTCCGTGTGCTTTATGACAACAAACTGTAATTAATTCTATGGTCATTGTCATCCCTACTTTCATTTTGTAGACATTCTAAATTTACAAAACAAATCCGAGAAAGAAAAAAACAGCTGACGTCTTGCACCAATGTAATTTTGTGCCTGGTGTGATTTGGACCTGGGAGCCCTTCCTCATAGTCTGCTGCTCCTCAGGGGAAAGGGGAAAGGCTTGGAGCACCGTGGAAGTATAACAGTGAAAAGTAGGTGTGGCTGACAGAACTCCAGCTCTCCTGATGCAGAAATGCTCTCAGGTGTGGATACAGCTGTTGATACCCAACCAGCTCCACGTGTGTTTGTTGGCCTTGCTGTTTCCTCTTCAGATGTCTCCCTTACTCCCTGCCTGTGTACAGTTGACACTTCTTTTCTGTCACATTTCGTCCCTTTGCACCCACATGAATTGCTGTCACGTGCAGCTTTGCTTGCTTTACTTTCCGTTCAGCTGCTCTTTTTCATCTGGCCATCTGAGTGAAGCATTTCTCCCAGGGCTCTGGATTTCCCCCGCCACCCCTTCTATTGTCAATCAAAGCAGATCCTTAGGTACCACAGGAGTCATCAGATGGCCTCACCTTGTAGATGTAATTTGTTCTTAGTGGACTGTACCTGACAGAAAGATAACTCTATTGCCTATTGAGTGGCTCTTCATGACCATTCAAGGGACCTTGTTTATCTCTCATGGCTAACTCATTGGCAAATGAAGAAGGACGCTAAGACAGCTGAGAAACTTTAGAAAATTACTCTTTTTTGGCAAAATTAAAGAGTTAAGTGAGATGCCCTTCATGTAAGATGTTTTAATTGAGAATGATCCCATGTCTAAAAAGAAGCACAACTGTGGAAAGGAACGGAGTAGAGGCTGGAGGTAAGATGACCGAGAGGATGTGCTGTCCTCAGAGAGCTACAAGTTCAATACGGATGGCAAAAACGAAGAAGTGGGGAGATAAATTGGGAAGGCACACATTTAAACTTTGCTCATCTTATTTTCTTCCTCTCTAGAGATGAGTGGAATTGCTTAACTTCTATCCTTTTATAAGGATTTTTATTAATCAACAGTTTTCAGGAATTTATACTACAGGAAGAAATTGACTTACAACTTCCTTAGGACAAATTCCTAGTCTGATGAAACTTTTGTTCACAATTTCAAGAAATCTTATTCAAGGTCTGGAGAGATGGCTAAGAGCATTTGTTGCTCTTGCAGAGGGGATCTGGGTGTGGTTCCTCAATTCCAGGGGATCTGATACCTTCTTCTGCCCTCCTCTGGTACTAGGTACACACATGGCACATAAACTCATACTTGTAGGCAAAATACTCATACACATAAAATAAGATCTTAAAGAAATCTTTACAAAATCTTATTCATTTTATTGTGCTAGAGTTTGACTTTTAGTTTCTTGCATGTTATGGATTGAACCAAGGGCCCTGCACATGCTAGTCAATATAAAGGGGGTTGTCTTGCTAATGATTATAACTTGTTAAAAATGTTCACTCATGTTAAATGCCAGATATGGTGGCATATGGTAGCTTGTACTTGTAATCCTGACTCTTTGCAGCTAAAGCAGAATTGTGAATTTGTAACCATAGAGTCTGTCTAAAAACTGACTGTTCAGTAAATAGATGTGTATAACTCTGAAGTCTTGTAGACTAGTCTGATGAAATTCATGGTACATACAGGTGTCTTAGCATGTTTTATTTTTCTGAGACAAGGTTTCTTTGTGTAGTCCTGGCTGTCCTGAACTCAAACTATAGACCAGGCCAGCATCAAATTCACAGAAATCCACCTGCCTCTGTCTCCCCAGTGCTGGAATTAAAGGCATGCATCACCAATGCTTGACAGTAATTTAGAACTCTTGATAAGGGATTTAACACAGAACTACCTAAGGATCTGCTCTGGCTAGAGAAGAATTGGCATGGCATTCAGAGTCTTACCAGATTGCCAGAGTTGGCATGATACTCTGAAAAAGTGTGCCAAGACATATTAATACGGCTGCTGAGAACAGGGAGGAAGGAGAATTTCCGGTAGCTCGGTAGTCCTTTGTTTGGCTAAGGACCCAGGCATGTCTGAGATAGTGAGATGGAGAGCGTGCTCTGTTGTTCTCAAGCTCTCCCCATCCCAGCACCAGATAGAGCTGAGAACAGACATGTCCACAAGGGATTTTCCTGAGGTGTGTTTTGTAAAACCTGTTTTCCACCTTCATTGTGAAAGCCCCTGCAATTCCGGAAAGCATCGAAGACAGACTGAGTTCATGTATCCTGGTAGTCACAGACAAGGCCCAGACACACACACAGCCAGCTGCGTCCCTGTTCTCCCCTCCGCTCCTTCACACCAAGGCACGTTTGAGGTGTGGGTTATCTTGGGGGAAACAATCCTTGCTATACTTTTGACCAGAGTTCTAGTGACCTACATGAAAGACAGGCCTTTCAGTTCCAGTAGAGGCAAATCTAAAAGGAAAGGGCAAAGACATTCAAGAACACAAGCCAGCAAGGGGAAAAGAAATAGCCAACTGTATTAGCAATGTAATAAGCTTGAAGGGGAGTGAGTATATATAAATGGCCACCTCAGCCTGATGGCAAAGGCAGGTGAAAAACACTCTATTATTTGATGGGGGGGGGGGGGAGATAAACCTATAGCACTAGAAGAGGCAAGACAAAGTTTTATTTATTTAAAAATCAAAGTAAGTATTGCCATTGCTCTAAAAATCGTAATTCTGAAAGTTTACTCTAGAAAATAAATCAGGTACTTACTTGTATAACAAGGAAGAATGTTTATTGTAGATTTGCTTAGGATGACAAAGGCTGGAAAGAGCCCAGAGTCAGACATGAGGTAGTGGCTAAATGACAGCCTAACCTCATTAGAGAGCATAGTGTGTGGCCAGTATGAGAGGTACTTGTTTGCAGAGATGGACAGGTGCTTAGGGTCTGTTAAGTTTTAAAAGTGCAACCTATTTAACAACATATACTTCTGTCACTGTTTTCCTAAGATTTCTCTGAGTATCTGTATCAGAGGCACAGAGCACATGAATCACATAGATCCATTAGTAATTGTGTATTCAGTCCATACATGCATATATGCAGCTGTGGGTTGCCTTTCCTCCAGGGTTGCTGGCCACTGATCCACCAGGGCAAAGGGAACAGAAGCGGTGAGCAGGGTTCAGACAGCCATGAGTATGATGGAAAGAACTTCCAGGAGTCAGCTTCAGAGAGACAGGGGAAGGTGTGTAAGGGTTCTTAGTATTACCTCAGGAAAGGCTGATTGGTCAGGACAGAGCACCTAATTATCATATGGGTGGGAAGGAAGATGGATACTCAAGTGCTGAGCATGCAGAGTTTGCCAGGAGCTCTGTGCAGGATCGTCCTCCATGTAAGGTCAGGCACCTGAGCTTAGAGACTCTCCGGTTAAGGTTAGACAGTGCGGAGGAAGCCTGGCTGGGAAAGGGGGTCCTCTGTTTTGCCCTGAGCTCAGAGAGCTATGGGGCATGGTGGACTATGACCTCAATAGCAGGGTTCTCCTATATTAAGATTCAAACCACATTTTTAAGGATAAAATATCAGTTACCAAATTGTTAGTAATTACAATAGCCATTATGTCTATCCAAAATAGGTCATTTATCCCCTCACATTTTCTGTCAGACTATCCATAGTTAGCACTATGTATTGATCCTAGCACCCTGTACATGTGATGTACCCCATTCTTCATGTGGGAAGAGCTCACCTAAAGGATGTCTCACCAAATCTGTTGACTTCTCCACTTTTCCATGGTGTTTGGGGGCAAAGCCAAGACCCTCCTGCACTTTCCAAACTTTCCAGATTTTCTGAGTCCCAGCAGATAGCAGCTTCCTGCTGTGAGCGCTTGCACTGAGACACAGTGGAGCTGGCTGGCATGACCCCTCCATCCTTGTGGATGTTCCCCACATTTTGAGCCAAAATGCTGGTTTACCATCTTCACAGTGGCTGCTTTTTAAACTACTAAAGGCCTGGCTGCTCAGGTCCTAGCCTGGGTGGGTGGGGGATGATTCTGTTCGCATAGATAATGACTCTCTTGCTACCACTAAAGGGAGCTTTAGGTAAATCTCTATTATTCTAAAAAAAACTTGAGATTCAAAGGCTAGGATGGAAACCGTCGAGTTCAGAGTGTTTAGAGTAGCAACTGGCTAACTTTCTGTCTTTGCAGGCATCTCAGAAGCCACTCCCTTCCTCATGGCCCCAACTGGGAAAAAACAAAACAAACAAACACAAACAAAACAAAACAAAAACAAAAAACAAAACCTTGCTATGCCTTTCCTTTCTACTTCCTGTCAACTAGTTGCTGACCCTACTTCTCTGAGCCTAGGTTAATTTTAATTAAATGAAAATGCAACACATCTTTGCATAGTTAAACAAATGCAGCATAAACAAACGTAACAGACCTGTGCATACTAAGTAATACCCCACAACAAGACACTGAAACACAGAAGAACAAAAGAAAAATGGAGGGGCATTAGGGTAGGGTGTGAGGGGCAGCAGGTCAGTAGCCTATTGTACATATGTAGTCAGGGTGGAGTGGGCATTTCTTCTTAGTTGTGTCTCCTCTTTAAGAATATTTTGATGGGTGAGTGCGGCCTGGGAAGCCTGCACCAATGTGGAGAAATAGGAATATCAGCAGAGGGATGCACAGCATAACTGTTGGGATATGGTTTCCTCAGGACTCGACTCCTGCTCTCCATCTTTCATCTGAGCGGTCATCTATAATAATAGTGAGATTGTTAGTTAGGTTTTGAAACAGGCTATTTCTGTGGGAACTGAGTTCAATTTTGTAGGACTAGTAACGGCAGTTGCTTCTCCTTTGCAACCCTTTTGTCCATAGAAGAAGCAGAGAAAGGGGTTGGGAGGTCACAGAGGTAGAGTTAGGATGGACAGGAAGAGAAACAGAGCTTTGGTAGCCTTGGATGGGGCATTTCACAGACCCAATCCCCTGGTTCTTTAGAGGTTTCCCGAAGGACGTAACACTAGTGGTGGGTGTTGGGTTGAGAATTATGGGGTTGAGGTGTGGCAGGACACCTGTAATATACCAAAATGTGTCATTAGATAGCATATAGTGAAGCTTTTGTGGTGGTGGTGGGCACATGGCTTGGGCAGTAGCCAACAGGGTAATGGATGTCCTTCTAAGAAATCTTGTTGCTCTGCAAGGGGGTGGTGTTTTCTCCATCTCTGTCTCTGACCATTCAGAGAGGCAGGCCATCTCTCAGGTCAATGGGGTATTTTGGCTGGGACCCAAAAAGGCTTCAATTGGTCCTGTGGAAAAACACAAGCAAATAGCCCTTCCCATTGTGAGAAAGGGATCAGGTTCCTTCCATACCAATCCCAGGGATCATGCCATTGTACCAAGCTTGGGAGGGGCTGTTGTGTGCCAGTAGAGGGAAATGGGCTCGTGTTAAGAGTTCCTGTAGATATTGAATCTATGTAGGGTGGCCAGGACATTGACAATTGTCTGTTAGGGATGTGGGGGTGTGGATATTCCTTTTTTGTCTTTTAAGTTTAACCTTCGGAGTTTGATGTGCTTTTTCTATGATCCCTTGACTCCGGGGATTATAAGGCATCCCATGTAGTGGGCAATCTCCCATTGTGAGCAGAAGGCTTTGAACTGGGAGCTCATGAAGATGTTAAGTGCTGTTCTGTCTATAAAATTTAGGGCAGGGTTTGTGAGTTATATACCCTGTAACAGGCAAGGACGGAGGGATGCTGGGAGAACCTAGCAGCCAGGTCTAGCTTGATATGTTAAATAGGCACCTCAGCCTTTTGTCACAGGTTTTAAATAGATGTATATTAGGGGCAGATTCTAAAGTTAATTTTTTTTAAACTTAAGCAAGCTTTTATTAAAAATTTAAATATTGGTCAAGATGGGATTTTGTCAGGAGCACCATCTGAGAACTTCCCAGCTGTGTGGTCTGGAGATAAGTGTTGTTGGGCTTATATGGACAAAACCCATAGACGATGTACTTTTCCACGAAGCTCTGTTGTTATTTCTCAAGAACTACAACTCCCAGAGTTCCAGGAAACTACCTAGTCTTTGGGTAGGTGGGGCTTACAGGCTAACTTTGGATCTAATCTTCCCCCTGGAAGTTGTATCCTGAGTCAAATCCTTGACTCTATGATGGGTAAGAGTATTAATGGTACCCAGATAAGAATTATCATTTAGTTGTTGTATCAGTGATGTAAGAGCCAAGAGTGGTTAACAAAAAACAGAAGGGCCAAAGGCCCTATGATAGCTAATCTCTTAATTTTCCATAAAGCAGGCCAAGCATCTTACTAGATTGTAGAACTATTAGTTAATGAATCTACCTGCTGATGAATCCAAGCCTGTTTTTTTTTTTTTTTTTTTTTTTTTTTCGGTATGTCAGTTGGTATTACAGGTAGCCATCTTGTCTCCTATAGTGAGTTTGCTTTTGACTTAGCCTTTTTTAGCTTGTTACAGGGGCAGGGACGATGCACTTTCTTCTGTAGCTGCTTCCAGTTGAAATGGGGCATTGATTGTCAGGTCCCAGGAGGGCTGAAAGGCTGGTCAAAGGTTGGGCAATAGGACATCTATCAGAAGCATCTGGCTAGCTGGTCCAGGTGCAGGGACAGGGGGCGATTACATTGGCTGCACTGGTTTTAGCAAGCCCAGAACTTGGCAACTTGGAATGTACAGGTGCTGCCTGGATCACGTGGCTGTCAGCCAAGTGGGAATCTGCTGAGACACAGGCCAGAGGCAGAAGTTAAGAAAAACCTTACATTTGGAACCTTTTTATTTGACCTGTAAGTATGCTTGAGTTTAGGAGGTGGAATTGTGGAGAATTCTGGTAGTTTTTGTACTTTAAGTACTCTGTTCTTTAAAGGAGATAAGACTAACTTGGGAGATGATGGTGACGATGAAGAAAACATGACTGGCCCTCAAGGGCTCTGGTAGTTTAATATTTCCTGGAAAAAAAAAATAGTGAATTTTATGATCTTGTCTAGAACTTGAAGCCTTTCATATTGAAGATGTGGCGATAGCCTTCCCTGAAACCCTTAGGGGACTGCACCTTTCCTTGTAGCTTTTAGAAGGAAAAAGCTATAGGGAAGTTAGGTCCACACCTTCCTGAGAGCCCCAGGTGTGTTTACAAGTACGGACATTGCTGTTTTGGCATCTCTCCTGACAAAGTCTCCCAAGGCAATTTCGGTGTGTGAATTCAGAGAAGTGAACGCAGGCGTGAAGAAGGAGCTTGCAGACAGCTGCTGGGACCTGTGTGCACATAAATAAACACACCCAGACACAGTGCTGAAACCAGGCAGACCACTGCATCACATGTAGACAGGATACAAATAGTCACGTCACTTTCCTTATGTTTTCAATGCGTATGACGAACTTCAGATTTTTAAATTTTTATTTTCTGTACATGTGTGTGGGAGGGCATGCATGCTATAACATGGGTGTGGAGATCAGAGAACAAATTATGGGAACCCGTTCTTTCCTTCCACCATGTGGGTGTTAGGACTGAACTTAGGTTGTCAGGCTTGGGGGCAGGCACCTTCCAGGGCAGGCATCTTTACCCATTGAGCTATCTCACCAGCCCAAGGTACTCTTAACATTTGAACATAAGTAAAGTTTTACCCATTAAAATACCTTTCAATGTGGCTACCTCTAAAGAGACGAACAAATAATCTCATAGTTGTAGGGACTGAGAAACACAGAGTGTGCGAGTCACGTAGACCAGAAGTTTGCTGTGTTAAAGACTCCTGTGTCTGTGTGAGTGTGTGTGTGTGTGTGTGTGTCTGTGTGTGTGTGGAGTGGGGTTAGAGGAAGCCTTGTGCATTGTTTCTTAGGTTCTGTAAGGTTAGTATCCAGGCATTCAGACTGGTCTTCTCTCGCAACATGCTAAGACACCTCATCACCTTGCAGCCTCTAAGTAGAGCACTCCCTGTGCGCAGGTGCTATACCTCCCCATAGATGGAGAGACCGTCTCTCCCCTCTCTCCCTCCCTCCACTCCTGCCCCCAGAGGCCACCTCTGCCTCCCACCACCCCCCAGTAAACCTCCCACGTGAGTTCTGTCGTGTGGTGTGACTTTCCTTCCTACCAAACTATCACATTCGCACCTTGTATTTTTGAGTTAGACCGTCTCTCTGTCCCGGAACTTCCTTCGAGCAAGGCTGGCCGGCCCATGGATCTACTTATCTTTGCCTCCCTAACCATCACAAGATTACAGCCACAAGTTTTCCCCCTGGGCTCTAGGGACTGAACTTAGGTCATCATGTTTGGAAGTAATTACAAGTATGTACTTTACCAACTAAGCTATCTTCTTAGCCGTATTAGAACATCTTTTAAATAACAAAAAGTTACAGATAGTCTAGAAAGGGAAGCAGTTGAGTAGTAGGTGGAGGACACAGAAAGGAAGACGAGAGTGTACTGGGGACAAATGGCATTAGCGTAGGAGTTGGTACCCTTTCACGGGGTGGCTGAGCTACACACTATGAAGTAATGTAACCCTGCCATAGATGTCTGTTCTCATGGGGATGTGCATGTGTGTGCAGGCAGTCACTGGATAAAGGCGTGTCGACTCCAACACACCGTTCCTTTGCTCAGGCAGTTTTAGTACCAGTAACTCAAAACTGCCAATGACGTTCACCTACTCTGTGGATTTGGTAATTACAGAGCCGATCATTACTTTAAAAGAAGTGTCAAGGCAGTCAGCCAGTCACTTGAATAGGCGAAATAGTTAAAGAAATTTACCAAATTGCGTGATTACTATGTGCTAAGAGCTGGATATCAAGAGAGGAAGCTACTGGGTAGATAGAAAAGGAGGATGGTAACTTCCATTATTTATGCCTTTGACCCCTGCTTTAAAAAATGCTGGTTATCACAAACAGTCTACTACTTGACTATTTCTTTCTTTTTTTTTTTTTTTTGCAAGCTTGAAATTAATTTTCATCTACATACTTTTCGTTTCCTGTAGAGGAAGGAAGAGATAGAACTGAGTGATAAATTAGACAATGAGAGCAGCTAAGTGAGCTGTAGTATTTTCCTTTCCCTCTTTAAGTGTATGCTTGCTGTTTAGGAAATAACAGTATCTGACTGACACTTAACTAGGGCAAAGGCTTCATCACTCAGCACTTCTCCGAAGACAACCCGAGACCAGCATCACTGTGGCGCCTTTGGAAAGATGCCAGAGGACTTGCAGTGACGAAGATGCCAAAAACACTGACTTTCAGCTGGTTCTTATTTTGTTTTTATTTGGAAGGCTGAGTTTTAATTTGTTTCTGGACCTTCACAGATTCCACAATGGTGTGTGTGTGTGTGTGTGTGTGTGTGTGTGTGTGTGTGTGTGTGTGCATTTCCTATCTGTGTGTTTACAAGGAGATCAGCAGATAACCTTATGAATTACCCGCATATTTTTGAGATAGGGTCTCTCAGTGGGATTTGGGGCTTCCTGATTCAGTTAGATTCATTGGCCAATCAACTTCAGGGATTGTCTCTGTATTCCTAGTACTGGGATTACAAGTGTGCACCACTACCAAATGTGGGTGCTGGGGGATCAAACTCAGGTCCTTACATTTGCACAACAGGTGCTTTATGAGCAAAACCAATCCACCAGCCCCTCTGCTGGTGGTAACTCTGATTCTCTGCCATCAACGAATATAACTTCATTATGATTTGCCAAAAGGTTACTATGAAAAGTTGGTAGCTAAGATTTTTAAAAAGAGTATTCCACAAAAGAAACAATATTGATTTAAATGGGAGCCCTAATCAAGAATCCATATGACTCCAGAGTAGAAAGGAATAATAGGAAAGTGGTTAAGTGTAGCAGAGAAAACATGAGCATCTAAAACAGATCAATATGGTTCTAGACACCATTAGGGTTCTCAAATTTGGAGTAATAAACTTGTAGCCTGTCTTTTGTTGTAGAACTCAGGTCTGTTCTGAGCTTTTCAACAGCATCAGAAGGCAGAATTGAAAGTTGAGATGTTATACTTCTCTACATGGCAACTGTGAAGTTACATCCTGTATAGAACAGTAAAAGTCAAGCAATTCACACTCAGAGCATGAATAATATAACATCGAGCTCTGCCTGAAGGGTAGTCACCAATGTTCTGGGGTAGGACTTGGCTTTCCCATCTGGTGGCAATCATGATGTGGACCCACTTTTATTCCCTTTTCCAAACAAGAAGGATTACAGCACATTTTGAGGCCAATGTAAACATTTTCCTGTTGTTATCCACTTGATCTCAAAAGTGAAGTATTTCAAATTGCTGAGTTAAAAAGTACTATTCAACTTAAACAGAACCCCAAACAATTAAGAGTTCAATTGGCTAGGGAGTAATTTATTCTAATACTTTTGTCAAGTAAGTACAAGTTACTTTCTTGGAGTAGACCAACCTTGGGGTTTTGCCAAAGAAGAAGAAACGGAAAAAGCCATTCTTTTGTAAATATTTGGTTTGCCTTCTGCGGCCAGGAAGCTAGCTCTGCTTTGGTGGGACACATAGTGTTCAGTTTCAACCAACTTATGTTGTCACTGCAATACTTTGGGACAAATCATTTAACCTGCCTGACGTTCAGGCAGATAAAAACAACACTCTGCCAGTGGTAGAGAATGCATGACAGATTTTGAAAACAATAGTTATGCCAATCTCTGCCCCATGAACAGTGATTATGAGTAATAATAATATTTTGGATATGTCTGGTTATATAAAATAGATTATTGAAATTAACTTAATCTATCTCTTAATTTCTCAAATAGAATTAGTATAAAATCTATAACTTTAGATTTTGAAATATTTTGTATTTCTTTTCTCTTCCTTTTTAAAAAAATGGATCTTGCTAAGTAGCCCTTCGTCTTAGGGTTTCGTATTGCTGTGAAGAGACACCATGATCATTGTTGTAATCCAGGCAACCTGGTCTCACCCTTGGGGACCTGGCAGTGTGCAACGTCTGTGCATGGCAAGCAGTACCCTTGCTCTGTGTGCAGGTGCGGAGGTCTCTTTAAGAGGCAAACTACACCCACTTCCTCTCTCTTTCTGCAGTTTCTTTGAGGAGGCAGCTCTCTCTCTCTCTCTCTCTTTCTCTCTCTCTCTCTCCCTTCCTCCCTCCCTCCCTCCCTTCCTCCCTTCCTTCCTCCTCTCCTCTTTCCTTACTCTCTTACCTTCTCCCAATAAACATCCCATGTAAGTCTTGCCTGATGGTATATTTGTCCTTCGCCTGCCATAGGATCCATCAAAGGTCCCACATCACGCCTTGTTCATAACAACCATGGCAACTTTTATAAAGGAAAACATTTCATTAGGGTGGCTTACAGTTTCAGAAGTTCAGTCCATTATCATTATGATGGGGAGCATGGAGGCGTGCAGGCAGAAGTGG
The DNA here is from genome assembly GCF_943737965.1 of Phodopus roborovskii. Classification (NCBI taxonomy): domain Eukaryota; kingdom Metazoa; phylum Chordata; class Mammalia; order Rodentia; family Cricetidae; genus Phodopus; species Phodopus roborovskii. The sequence goes on along the minus strand of NW_026126470.1, from coordinate 18,038,809 downwards.
TGTTGGAGAGTATTTAAGAGTCCTACATCTTGCAGGCAACAGGAAATGGTCTGTTTCACTGGACGTGGCTTGAGCATATATGAGCCATCAAAGCCATCCTCCACAGGAACATAATTCCTTCAACAAGCCATACCTCCTAATAGCGCCATTCCCTATGAGCTTATGGGGTCAATTACATTCAAGCTACCACTCTGACTGGCCTGGAACTCACGGAGATCTGCCTTCCTCTGCCTCCTTAGTGTTGGGATTGAAGGTTTGCCTTCATGTTCAGCAAACATTTTGTATTTTTGTAAGATAACAGCATTCATGTTGTCAGGAAATATTTGAGTCCTCCTAGGCTTATATGTCTTGTGGTTTTAGACACTTCTACAAAACATGTGATTGCTATGCTTGAAGTCCTGGGTTCCAGGTCCAGCAGCAAAACAACAAACACACCATGTTGTTTTCTGTTTAAAAACTCATTTTGAGAAGCTGGAGAAGAATATGAGAAAAAAAATATTTTATATATTTACACACACACACATATATATGAAATTGACACAATAAAGCCCATCATTAATACATAGATGTATTAATATGCAATTAACACATAATTAATACATGTATTAGTACATAATAATAAAGGTAACCCTCTCAAATAGTTTCCAAAATAATGATTTTATAACATTTTCATAATGACAGTGTACTTTTCCTTCCTTCCTTCCTTCCTTTCTTTTTTCTTTCTTTTTTCTTTCTAGTTTTTAGAGACAGGGTTTCTTTGTGTATCTTTGGAGCCTGTCCTGGAACTACTTCTCATAGACCAGACTGGTCTCAAACTATCGGAGGTCTGCCTGCCTCTGCCTCCCAAGTGCTGGGATTAAAGGCACCATTGCCTGGCTTGTGTACTTTTCTTGTATTCACTCTATTACCTCCTTGTCTCTACTCTTTCTAATTAGAGATGGCACTCTGTGGTGGTTTGAAAAATGGCCCCCAGCAGGGAGTGGCGTTGTTAGGAGGTGTGGCCTTATAGAGTAGGTGTGGCCTCATTGGAGGGGTGTGTCACTGTGGAGGAGGGCTTCGAGGTCTCACATATGCCCAAGCCAGCCCAATAAGACGGGTATTTTCTCCTGACTGCAAGATGTAGTGTTCTCAGCCACTTCTCCAGCACCGTGTCTGCCTGCAGGCTGCCATGTCCCACCATGATGATAATGGACTGAACCTCTGAAACTATAAGCCAGCCACCTCAGTGAAATGTTTTCCTTTATAAGGGTTGCTGTTGTCATGGTGTCTCTTCACGGTAATAGAGACCTTAAGACAGACTCTTCCAAAGGAAAACAGTTAATCAGAATTATTAAGGAATAAAGGCTGTGGAAAAAAACAAAAGAAAACAAAGAAAAACAAACCAAAAACACGACAAACCTTTGCTAAGGTTAAGGTAGGTGTGGAGCTAAGAAAGTCTAGTAGGAATGCGCATGGTGTAGCCGTCCATCCAATCTGTGATTGCCTATAGTCAACCTTGATCTAAAATTTTAAAAGTACTCCAGAAATTAATTTTAGAACTTTTAATTTATTATTTATTTCTAAGCAAAGTCTCATGTAGACCAGGTAGGCATTGAACTCACCAGAAAGGCAAGGATGGCCTTGAACTCCCAGTGCTGGGATTCCTGGTGTGCAACAACACACCAGTTTAAAACGTATAAGGCTAAAATTTATTCTTTTTTTTTTTTTTTTTTTTTTTTTTTTTTTAACAACTATCTCCAAGAAAGTAATTCTTGAGTGGGTAAATTTTTCTGTGACGAGGCCCTAGGTAACAAAGAAACACATGACTAAAATAAAAATCTTCACTTGCCCTTGCCATCGTCTGAGCCACAAACTAAAATCCTGTAAGGAGTCAGAGAATAAATAAACATCAGAAAAGGGCAGAACTCAACCATCAGTGACACAGACTGGGAATGAAAAAGCTCAGCAGGGAGATGGAACAGCGAACGCTCAGCAGGCTGTAGCCCGGCAAATCCCCGGAGGCCCAGCAAGCAGCCTTAGCCAATCTGGACCCAGGGCTAGGGGGAAGGGCTGGGCTGGCTGCGGGGATCAAAGAGAAACAGGGGGAAACAGGCCGGGCACTGTCTGCTCTCTGAGCAAAGACAATAGCATCCTCTCTGTGGTGAGAGTGAGCACACAGAGCAAGGTTTAAAAAACACAATGAGCTCAGAGCTGGTCAGGTTCCTTTATTCTATACCTCACAGTTATCGGGCTTGTCCTCAATTCCGCATCACTCTGTATTGCATTACTCGGTGAGAGAAACAGAAGGGCATCCCGTGGCGTGTCTTTCAGAGTGCATGGGTTGCCGCAACTTCATGTGAAGGAATCAATTTAGTGGGCCGAGATTTGCATTTTAAACATGGGGGGGGCGGTGTGAGGAAAGAAGGAAGGAAGCAGGTGACTTGCCTGCGCTGGGGACAAGCGTTACTCGTCGTGGAATCTTGCTTTGTGTGTGTTTGGTATCTTATTGTGGGCATCAGTTAAACTGCTGCTGAGTGGAAACTGATGCTCTCCACGTTCTCAGTCCTAGGAGACAAGGCTCGCAGAATCAGGAATTCCATCATCAGCTCCTCCCTGCTATGCCCTCTTAAGTTTAACAACGTTCCATGCGTCACTGGTGAGGTTTCACCTCAACCCAATTCTTCAGAAAAGGGTCCCAAAGTGATTCTGATCTCTTGGAAGTTAACGCTGTCAGAAACTATTAGTATCCTTCAAGGGACCCTAATTAAAGAAGGGGGATGGGGGGCAGGGAGAGAGAGAGAGAGAGAGAGAGAGAGAGAGAGAGAGAGAGAGAGAGAGAGAGAGAGGATGAATAGCATAATTGCACGCCTCAGATACAAGGCTACCACTCAGCTACTATTCATTAGTGATAGGGAAGTCTGCGGGGACGGGGATGGGGGGTGGGGGGAGGGGAGCGAGCAGGTCGTCCTAAACCTCTCTCTTCTTACACCCAGCCCTGCTGTCCGCTCACCTTCCTTGGTTTTGCTCTTACAGTTGAATTCAATTACACTTATAATTCGTTTTCTGATTTCCAAAGCAGATGGATGTGAATGTTTGAAAAGGGACCAGGAAGTGGGCGGAAGCAACACAAAGGATTCTGGCCAACAGGGAGAGACTACTTCTAGCATCCATCATAGTTCAGCACCCCTGGCTGGGCGACCTGGTTATTGTTTCTGCCTCTCAAGGAGTTGAGGATAAGTTGAAAGTCGGAAGTCGGTAGATACAGGGAGACCTTTACAGTAGATGCTTTTATGTTTTGCAAAGGCTGGAAGGAAAGGGGAGGGCGGGGGGTGTTTCTTTAAGAAAATTCTATTAAAGGTGTGACAATCCAAGGCAAATCTTTCCCCTGCCCTAGACACAGGAGAAATTATCTAAGGGTTTTTACTCTGGTGTGGCCACAAAAACAAAAATAAAACAAAACAAACAACAAAAAAAACAGCATTTAAACTGAGTAAGTTTACTTATCACCCCAAGAAATCAAAGTGAACCATTGGAAACCTAAGAAGCCCTAGGAAATCCCACTGCTCAGATAGTGGCCAGGGCGACAGCACTATTGCTTTCAGGCAGCCTGGCTTAACCTTGGGCGAAACCTTTCCCTGGAGTTCAGCTCGAAGAGGCAGACATCCTGTGCACAGCGCGCCAGAGGACTTGCAAATCTGGGGCAGCGCCAGCTAAACAAGCTGAAATCAGCACATTACGGAGGGCGGGCGGGCAGGCGGGCAGGTGGGCGGGAGGACGCTTTCTCCCCCTCTCTTGGACACTGGTCAGGGAGGGAAAACTGCTGCAAGCCTAGCTGGCCTTGCCGGTGTTGCCTCTATCTAATGTATGTGTCTCTTAGGAGCTCAGCTTCTCCAGACCAGGAAATGTATGCCAACTTCCCACCTCAAGAGTTGCTGTGACAATGCAGTGTTCAAGCGTGCCATACCTCAGCAGGGAACTAGTTTCTGAATTTTGGTCCTTTGCTCCCCAGGCACATCTCCGGTTCACCTGGTGTAATGACTTGTGGACTTGCTGTCTTCTTTAGACATAGATGACTCCCCCCCTCGCCTCTCCCCCTCCCCCGTGCTTCCTTTTTGAGTCAGTCTCATATAGTACAGGTTAGCCTCAAAGTTGCTCGGTCTCGGTTGCCAAGGATGACCTTTGGTCCTTTTGCCCCCATCTCTCAAGTGCTAGGATTACAGTTTATGTACTGAGATCAAATCCAGGGCTCCATACATAGGAAGTCAGTCAAGCTAGCGACTGAGTTACATCCTTTGCTCCCATGCTCCTAATACTCTTTAAAAATAATTTTATTTTTTATTTGTATTTTATGGACATTGGTGTATTGTCTGCATGCATATCTGTGTGAGGGTGTCAGATCCCTGGAATTGGAGTTTACAGACTATTGTGAGCTGACATGTGGGTGCTAGGAATTGAACCCAGGAACTCTGGAAGGGCAGCTTATGCTCTTTAGTGTTGAGCCATCTTCTCCAGCCTCTCCCAATTCTCTTTTTCTTCCTTTCTTCCTATCTTCCTTCCTTCCTTCCTCCCTTTCTTTTTCTTTTCTTCTTTCTTTCTTAATTACTTTCTTTTTCTTTTTCTTTTTCTTTTTCTTTTTCTTTCTTTCTTTCTTTTTTTTTTTTTTTTTTTTTTTTTGAGATGAGGTCTAACTCTGTAGCCCTGGCTATCCTAGGCCTTGAACACACAGGACTTCGCCTGCCTCTTTCTCCAAAGTGCTGAGATTGAAGAAATGTGCCGTCTCACCCAGCCCCTCAGATCCCTAATCTTAACCTCCACAACCCGAATCATTTTTTATGGCAGTATGCTGATTAGTTTTGTCACACTGGACACAAACTAGAGTCACCTGGGAAGAGGGAACTGAAATCAGGTCGCCTATATCAGATTGGCCGGTAGGCAGAGTCCGTGGGGGCATTTTCTTGATTGACGGTTGATGTGGGAGAGCCTAGCCCACTGTGGGCGGTGTCATCCGAAGGCAGGGCTTCCTGGGTTGTGTAAGAAAGCAAGCTGAACAAGTCTGGGGAAGCAATCCAGTAAACAGCCTCTCCTCCATGTTTCTTGTGGAGTTTCTGGCCTTCCTTCCCTCCCTCATTTTGGTGATATAGTAAGTGAATGTAAGCCAAATAACCCCTTTGTTCTCCCTAATTGCTTTTGGTTACCATTTTGTCATAAAACAGACAAGAGAACTAAAACAGACGTGAATTTCAGCTTTCCAGCAAGTCGACTATTAAAGACAAGGCGAGGGACAGTCCGCCTGCTGTTTCCTTGTACGGATAGCACGTCTTTTGTTTCATTCTTGTCTCTAACATGCTGTGTCCTCTCTTCCCACTCCCTCTCCCGCATTCCTTCCTTCATCTCTCCCTCCCTCCCTCCCTCCCTCCCTCCCTCCCTCCCTCCCTCCCTCCCTCCCTCCTTCCCTCCCTTCTAATTCTTCCCTTCTTCATCCAACGTTTCTCAATGTCGGCCATATGTCAGGCTCTTCTTTAGCGCAGTCCTCCTTCCCCAGAACTCACTGGATGAAGATAAATATAAAAATTAAAGCCAGTTGTTATTTTAAGGGTTGAATGAGCGAGCTACACATGGCCAGGACTTAGCGGGGCAGGAGGGGGCTTTTTGGGAGAGGTCAGGGGTGAGCATTTCAGGGTGTGTGGGAGTGAGCCACACATGGAGAAAGCAGCGAGAACCCTGCAGAGTGAAGACCACAGGAGGAGAAGCCCAACGAGAAAAGTGTTGGTGACCAGGGGCGGACTGAGACAATGTGGTCATTGTGCCGTTATTTCTGAGGTTTGCCGTTTACAGGGATCAACAATATGTTTTCCTAGTTACTGAAGATTATGTCTATTATTGTGTTGGTGTGTTTGGGGGTTTGGTGTATGTATGATTATGGGCACACATGTGCCATAGCGTGCAGGTCACAGCATGGCTTTCAGGGGTCAGCTCTTTGCTGCTATTTGGGTCCCGGATTTAAGTCAGGTCCCCAGGCTTGCACGTTAAATGCTCCCACCCATTGAGCATGATGCTGGCCCACCCATAGAGCATGATGCTGGCCCTTTTCTAGGGGTTTTAACAGCAGAATGACACTTGCAATTTTTTTCTTATACAGCACATTAACTTGAAAAGAAATTTAATTACTATGTATTTATTTTGGATGAATAGTGGAAACATGACATTTGTTTTAGATGAAAGTTGTTTTATATGAACGGCAGTATCTTTTTCTGTTTTTTTGTTTTTGAGACAGGGTTTCTCTGTGTAGCCCTCCCTGGTTGTTCTGGAATTTACTCTGTAGAGCAGGCTGGTCTCGAACTCACAGAGACCAGCCTACGTCTGCCTTCTGAGTGCTGGCACCAAAGATATGTGCCACCACTGCCAGCTGGGCCAGCAGCAGGATCTTAATTCCTTTCTTTCTGAGTTTTGTTTGTGTTACCATAGTAAGATTATTTTGATTTATACAGAAGATGCATAGTCTCAAGTGGCAAATTTTAAAACAGACTCTTTTAACCATTTTGAAATTTAAGGTTATTGTTTTATAAAACAGCATGAAAGAAAAACTCTTTGTTCTTATTTGTTCTTAGTCCTTTTCTTCTTCTTCTTCTTCTTCTTCTTCTTCTTCTTCTTCTTCTTCTTCTTCTTCCTCTTCCTCTTCCTTTTCCTCCTCCTCCTCCTCCTTCCTTCTATCTGTGTAAACTCCTCATTGTCCTGGATCTCACTTTCTAGACCAGGCTGACCTCAAGCTCATTGAGCTCATTGAGATCCACCTGCCTCTGCCTCCCAAGTGCTGGTATTAAAGGGATGCATTACCACGGTCTGGCTTGTCCTTCTTTCTTTACAGGAAGGAAGTTATAATTTGACTTAAAATGATGGGATCGGTGGCCAAAACACAGCATCTGTAATATTCAGAAGAAAAAGTTTATTTGGAGCAGTTGGTGCTTAAGGTACTTAATGTAGCGGTATAGTAAGCCTCCTAATTGGCTCATTAATATCATATAACTTCCTTTTTCCCAACTGCTGCCTGGGTCTGCGTTGGATGAAAGGTAGATGGTTCACTTAGGAAATCCTTCACTTTCGAAATGCATGTGGCTGTGCAGGCTGTGCTTTGGAATTCTGCTGTGCCATCATTTCCGATTTCTTGACTCAGCTACACATGTGTCCAGGCCAGTGTCGCATCGAGTTCAGCAAGACTGAACAGTTCACAGAGACGCAGGTGTTCTTTTGGGTTGCCACACTAAATGTGCCCCGTCAGGCCACCACGCTTCTCCCTCAGTCACAACTGAATGACATATATTTGTTCAATGAAGGGCATGTTGGAGAGCAAAATATTGTTATTGTTTTCTGTCACTGGGATATTATCCTTCATTCATTTGTTTGCTTATATATCTAGTGGGCTATGTTCTTTCTTAGTTTTGAAGGATAATGACTCTGAGTCTGTAAGGGTGCGGTAACAAGCCCTTGGTTTCTTTCCAAGGTAAATGTCTGTGCTAGTTTGTAAGGCTATAAGTACAACAGTCTGTGAGGGCTAAGTAACAAAATGTTGTCTCCCACAGCTCTGGAGGCTGTGAAACATGATCAAGGTACAAGCAGAATCTGTGTCTTCTTAGATTGGTGATGCTGTTCTCTTTGTTCTGGAGCCCATGGAGACCGGATCAAACTAAATTAGGATCCACCTTATGCTTTATTATAACTTAATTCCCTCTTTAATGAATTTCCCTTAATGGCATATACAGGCCTATATCCTGGGAGTTAGACTATCAGTAAAGATTTGGGAGGAAGACACACTCAGTCCATAACAACGACTAATACTTTGTTTCAATCTGTCTACCTCTTTCTGTTTATCTCTCAAGTCAATATTGGTCATAATACATTTAAACTTTCTTCATAGGTTCATTTTCATTTCTATTTTGTTGTGACTTAGGACTAACCCTTTTTTTCTCTTATGAGGAAAAAAAAAAGATATTCTTTTGAGATATGTCATAAATAATGTAATATTCCTCAGTTTTTTTCCTTTTAACTTGCCATAGCACATAAAAGCATGTGGTATATCATCAAAAATGTAGGGCTCACTGTGAACCCTTTAATGGAATACCGAAAACATAAAAATGTTCATTTATTTGTTTAAAAGGCGAGATTTGGTATATAAGACTACTTCCTTCCATTAACGGAAAGTAACTATCATATGTTGTGGTAAAGATAGTGGAAAATGGAATCTGTAACCCACACCTATGTGGATTCCAAAATAGGGTTTTACTGTTGAAAGAAGGGAGAGATAATGACTATCGCTATATGTCTTAATTTGGGATCCTGAAAAACCGAGCCCAGGGCTCTAGGGAGTTTATCTACATAAGCCTAATGGCTTGATATTGATTTTTAGGTAGCAGACATGAAAGAATGGGAAGAGAAGGTAAATAGTGTGCTAGTCTGGGTCTGGAGAGATGGTTCAGCAGTTAGGAGAACTACCTGTTCCTATAGAGGATCCAGATCCAATTCTCAGCATCTGTATGCAGGCTCATGACTATGTAACTTCAATTCCAGGGAGTCTAATGCCCTTTTCTGGCCTTTGTAGGCCCAGGCTTCAAGCAAGCATGTGGTACGGGGACATATGGGCAAACAAAACAGACGTACATATAAAGTTAATCAATCAAGATATACAATTTTTTAATGTGCAAATGTGTGTGCTACTCATCTGGAAGCCACAAATGGAGGTCCAGTTCTTTTTAGGTCATCTGTAGAAACACATAGAATGTGCTTCATGTATTGTAATTGAAAACAAAAAAAAAAAAAAAAAAAAAAAAAAAAAAAAAAAGAGAGAGAGAAATGGGTCAGTGGTTAAGAACACTGGCTGCTCTTCCAGAGGACACAGGTTCAATTCCCAGCACCCACATGGCAGCTCACAATTGTCTGTAGTTCTGGTTTCAGGGGATCTGGCACCTTCATACTAATGCAAATAAAATAAAGTTAAATAAATTATTTTAAAAAAAAACAGTGCAAGAGAGAAAGATGGCATATGACAGGGTTCAAGTGGAGGGGTTTATGTCAGGAGAAAAGGATTGTGAAGATGGAAAGCGGAGGGGGGAGACTGGCCTCCATGGACAGGAACAGTAGGGGAGAGGAAAGAGAGGCAGAGAGAGAGAGAGAGAGGAACAGAGAGGGAGAGAAAGAAAGAAAGAAAAAAGAAAGGAAGGAAAGAAGGAAGGAAGGAAGGAAGAGAGAGGGATGGGGGGGTGGGAAGGGTCCTTTTAAAAGGGATAGTGGTGAGTGTGCACAGGTGGTGCTCTTAGTGGCAGCAGCTGAGGGCATATCCTGTCAGAACTCCAAAGGCAGGCCAGTACAGATGCCAAAACACTAACGTTATGATCTCCCCGCTGGAGAATAAGAAAGTTGGAAAATTATCCACTGATGTCTTAGCTACTGTTCTATTGCTTGAAGAGACCACATGACCAAGACAACTCATAAATGAAAGCATTTAATTGGGGGCTCATTTAGAGTTTTGAAGGCTATTCCATTATCATCATAGTGGGCTTTTGAAACTTCAAAGTCCACACCTAGTGACACACCTGCTCCAACAAGGCTACACCTCCTCCAGCAAGGCCACATCTCCCGATCTTTCCCAAACAATTCCACTAGTGGGTGACTATACAAAAGCATATCTCCATGGGGGCCATTGACATTCAAACCATCATAACTGACTTCCATCTCAATTACTTAGGTCTCCCATTAGGGCTGTATAAGATCCCATGTTGTTAGTGAATACCAATGAGACACCACAGCATTCACTGGGCACAGACACTTAACAATGTGTAGGCAATTGTCCACATTAGTGACACTAAAACTAGATGGGCTAAAGGGCTATGGCACATGGCACATTAGGCATCTCCTATTGTTAGGCATTACCTACTGTGCTAAGACAAACAAAATGTTGTTTGTGTTCCAGGATTGGGTGGGGATCAGGAGGATGTTGACAAAATGCTTAAGGCAGAGTCTGCCATGAGCCTGGCTGCTCAGTCAACATTAATTCTACTTTCCTGTGCTCACGGCATCTTAATTAGCATTACTTTTGCTGTGATGAAGTGCCATGACCAAAGCAAGCTGGGGAGGGAAGGGTTGATTTGGCTTATATGTTCATCACTGTTCATCATTGAAGGAAAGCAGGACAGAAACTCAAACAGGGCAGGAACCTGGAGGCAGAAGCTGATGTAGAGGCCATGGAGGATGCTGCTTCCTGGCTTGCTTCTCCTAGCTTGTTCTGCTTTCTTTCTATACTCTCTCTCTCTTTTTCTCTCTCTCTTTCTCTTCGTTTCTTTCTTTCTTTCTTTTTTATGTATTTCTTTATGTATATGAACACTTTTTCTGCATGTATATTTTCATGACAGAAGCTATCACTATCGTCACCATGTGGTTCCTGGGAAACTGAACTCAGGACTTTTGGAATAGCAGCCAGTGCTCTTAACCTCTGAGCCATCTCTCCAGTCCCAGTCCCAGCTTGCTTGCTTTTTCTTTCTTTCTTTTTTTTTTTTTTGAGACTGAGATATCTTTGTTTAATAGAATACTATTCAACAATAAAAAGAAACAGGTTATGTATATAAGCACAACAAGGATAGTTCTAACAACATTATTAAAAGAATCTTTGTCCTGTAACATGTATGTGGCACAATTCTGTTTGTATAGTTACAGAATATGCAAACATTTTTCTGTAGTGGGAAAAATATCAGAACGATTGTTAGTGGTAAAAGACAAGTGTTGGCTAAAGTGTTTCATGCTCTTATCTTGATAAAGCTTTGAAATAAAATGCGTAGGCAATTTGCCAAGCTTCGTTGTTTTGCTTTTAAAGTTTGTGCATTTCATCATTTTTGCCCCCATGTGAAAGCACTGAAAATCAATAATGAACTCTAGTTAATGACATGCATACTGATGTATGTATTAACAGGGGGGATTGTGGGGACGTTTGCAGCTTACTTTGAAATGCAGTGCACAAGGAAGACAAGCTGATGGATGGAGAGCTGCGGACAGATGGTTTGAGAGAGTGGGTTTAGTAATGTCTGTGGCAGGATCTAGGTGGAAAGTCTATGGGTACTTGCTGCAAACTCTTTCCATTGTGGTTGCTGTAAGCATTTCTTTGTTCTCCCAAAGTTTCTATGAAATTGATCAGCTTGCTTTCTTATAGAACCCAGAACTACCAGCCCACAGATATCACCACCCACAACAGGATGGGTCCTCCCCTATGAATCACCAATTAAGGAAATGCCTTTTAGGCTGCCTACAATACGATGTTATGGAGGCATTTTCTCAATTTAGTTCCCCTCAGCTAAGATGACTTTAGCTTTTATCAAGTTGATATAAAACTACCCGGCACATCTCCTTATCATGCAAGGTATAATTGTCTTATATTTTTGGTTGTGAGCCTAGCCTTTAACAGCTGAGCCATCTCTCCATCCCTAGGTGTTACTATCTCTATCTTAACAATATATTTATTTTGTTATAATCTTCACTGAGTTCTTTCAAATCATAAATAATGTTTGCATGTTACAAATTGTTTATTCAATATGAAATATTAATTTCAGTTTTGTAACCATTAAATGTTATAGAAGCAAAGATTATAAGTATGTTACAGATAACCAGGAAGGAGGTCTCAGTCTACAGTGAGGTAATGATCTTTGATGCCTCTGCCATAATCAGTGCTGAATGTATGTATGTTCCTTAATATCATGGGTGCTTTAATACATGGATGCTTTAATACAGCTACGTCTGTAGCTGATGTAGTTAGATATTATAGAAAAATATTAATAGTTAAAAATATATGCGAGAACACCATGATGTTTCTAGATACATATATGAAATAAGAGGAACTATATCAGTTTTACTCATGAACCCCCAAGTTTGCCTATATGGGAACAGCATAATCCCTAGCAATATCTATTTTTGGCCTATGCACTGGCTGGTTTTGCGTGTCAACACAAGCTAGAGTCATCACAGGAAGGAGTCTTAGTTGAGGAAATGCCTCAGTGAGTGAGACCCAGCTGAAAGGCATTTTCTCATTTAGTGATCAATGTGGGAGGGCCCAGTCTATGGGGGGTGGTTCTATCCCTGGGTAGGTGGTCCTGGGTTCTATAAGAAAGTGGGTTGAGCAATCCATGGGAAGCAAGGCAGTAAGCAGCTCCCCTCCATGGCCTGTGCACCAGCTTCTGCCTCCAGGATCCTGCCGTTTGAGTTCCTGACTTCATTCAATGATGAACAGCAATGCTGAAGTATAAGCCAAATAAAAATAAACCCTCTCCTTCCCAACTTGCTTTTTGGTGATGGTGTTTTGTGGCAGCGATAGAAACCCCTAACTAAGACAGTCCATATGATCGGGATTGATTCAGCACAAGAAAAAGAAGAGAAGAGTTGTAAAAAGCTTGTGTAGAAGTAGGGCTATCCACTCAGAATGTGAGATTGGCGTATATACAAGCCGTATGTTTGTTAGGGAATAGGAAATCCACAATTTCCAAGGATCTCCTTACACATTTTATTAAAGATGTTATTTAAAAAGAGAATGGCAGTTTGGGATCAGAATGGCTCTCGTAGGCTTACATATTTGAATGCTTGCTCCCCAGTTGGTTGAACTGTTTGGGAGGGATGGCGAGGTGTGGCCTTGTTAGGGGAGGTGTATCACTAGTGGCATGCTTTAAAGTTTCAAAAGCCTGGGCCATCCCTAGATAGCTCTCTGCCTCCTGCTGTGGACCAGAGGCAAGCTCTCAGCTACTGCTTCTGTGCCTGCCTGCCAGCCTGTTACCGTGGTTCCCATCATGATGGTCATGGACTCTATAACCTTGAGTCCCATATTAAATATTTTCCTGTATAAGTTGCCTTGGTCATGACGTTTTGTTGTGGCAACAGAAAAGTAAGACAAAAAGGCTGGAGCGATGGCCCAGTGGTTAAGTGTCTATATTGCTTTCCGGGGGACTGGAGTTTGGTTCTTGGCATCTGTGTGCAGTTACAGCCACGTACAACTCAGCTCCAGGAAATTTGATGCCCTCTTCTGGCTTCCATAGTAACTGCACTCAAGTACATAAACACACACAGACACTGAACATTAAGAAAATTTTTTTGAAAAGTTGACTTATTTTTGGTGACTAGATTTATGGTTTTAAATGTAACCACTTCAGTCAGGATACAGGATCACTGTATTACCTCGACTCCTCTTTCTTCCCCTGTCACAGTTTTAAGTCCTTTCTACCTGTCAGTTGCTTTTCTCACCAGTGTGACCAGCTATGAGCAGCAGCTCAAGGGAGGAAGGATGTCTTCTGGCTCATAGTTTTAGGGGACACAGTTCATCATGGCTCCACAGTGGCTAGAGCATGACATGACTGTTGGTTACATTTTGGTGGCTCAGCAAACAGAGAGCCTGAGTAGGAAGTGGGGCTGGGTTACAATCAAAGTCAATCTGTAAAACCAAAATAATGTACATAGACTACATGGAAGCATGGAGTCGTGCACCGCGCAATTGGCTTTTTAGACTCAGCATGGTTGTTTCTGAGGGTCATCCACAGTACTGCTGGCATCCATAATTTGCTGCTCTTTGCTAGCCAATATATCCTAGTGTGCAGTCGTCCATGACATTTGAGGTGACTCCAGCTTCTGGAAATTATGAACACCATTGCTGTGTGACAGAGTACAAGTTTAATTATAAAAGTAGAACAACATGTTTTCACAGTGGAGAAGTGATTAGGCTTAGTATCACTGATAACGGGACAAATCAATATCCTAAGCCTTCACAAGGGTTGCACTGAAAAGGACACAGTGTTGTCTCTGTACTGTTCCTGTCCAAATGCATAACCTGTCTAAGAGCACAAGGAAATGATCAGACAAACCCAAGGCAGGAGCATTCTTTCTAACAAGTGACCGCTACTTTATAAATATGAAAATGCCATGAAGGATAAACAGAGAATAGGGAGCTGTTCTGGACTGAAAAGACAAAACAAAAAAAAAGCACTAAAGATACACGGCATCCATAGGCAGTATGAGCTTAGAATGGACACTTCTTTTGCTTTGTTTTTCGAGACAGGGTTCCTCTGTGGCTCTGGAAGCTGTCCTGGAACTCTGCCTCCCGAGTGCTAGGATTAAAGGCATGTGCCAACCTGGCTTTTTATTTACTTATTTATTTTGAGAATAGATACTCTTACTCAGGGCAGGAAATGCAATTTTGAACATAGCTATGCATCAGTGCTAATCTGACACGCCTAATAAACCCTGAATTAAATGCTTTCTTTTATAAGAGTTGTCTTGGTTATGGTGTCTCTTCACAGCAATAGAAGAGTCACTGTGACAATACATGACACAGCTATACTACTCTTGGACATACACCCAAAAGACTCTATAGTCTACTAGAAAGATACCTACTCATCCATGTTTATAACTGCTCTCTTCACAACAGCCAAGAAACAGCAACAGCCTAGTTATTCACTGAGTGATGAATGAATAGGGCAAATGTGGTAAATTTATGCAATTAAATATTATTCAGCTATTAGAAAAAAGGAAGTCATGAAATTCACAGATTAATAGATGGATCTAGGAATAAAGTCGCCCACAGTGGAGTAACCAGGCCGGAAAGGCAAGGGTCACATGTTTTCTATGATTTGGGAGGTATTAATTTGAATCCTAAGGTATGTGTGTATTCCATTTATAATTACCATAATGGTCAGGAAATTAATAACTATCTATGAGGGCACATTTCAAGGGAGACGGGGATGGTTAAATGAGATGGGGGCCGGGAGGGCAGGGTAGATGAGGGACTGTGGAGAGGGATAACTAACAATAAGGCCTTTTTAAAAAGCATATGTAAATCTACTACTATAGAAACTTCCTAAAATATATACATACTCACATATAAAAGATTTTAAATGGAGTTACCCTATAATGAGGCAAAAACACCTTTAATAGAAATCACAGTCAACAAATGAGAGCCAAGTATCAGAAATGGGAGTGCCTCTTTTTGTGAGTCAATCAGTTAGGTTCCATACACTCCCCAAACATTATAAGTTACTGCAATGCCTTTGGTCACCCTCCAGAACTTGATAGTAAGACACTGTTGCTGAAGACACGAAATACTTGAGTCATAGAACTTGGAGAAATCAAGATGGTACTGACCCATAAGTTTAATACTTACTGACTAATTTTCATAGTGTTAGAAGGTGCTATGTATACTACCAAAGAAAAAGTAACCATCAGTTTTACCCAGCTGTGAACTATAATACCAACCAGCCAGGCAGTACGTGTCCACCAGTACAATAGTGGCATGAATATGGGAGTAACCAACCACTTTCTGCTTGGATTTAAGGACTATTCCACAAACTGAAATTCATACCTGGCATGGTTATCAAAGCCAAGAACCTGTGTCTAGAGAGGTCATAGGCCCTAGAGGAAAAGCTAAGCTATTACTCTGACAAATAGGTACAGTATTAAAACAATCATAATGACTCACTATTCTTTCCATAGATGAGTGCATCTCTCAATCCTCTTTAGAGATGCTTCTTCTTACAATAGATGACAAATAATCAAAACCCAACTGATAAATGTGCAGAAAATATGAGACCATGGAATGCTCAGCCCTAAATGATACATCATCCGCCTGCTATCAAGGTTCAGGATTATTGTAGAAGAACTGGTGGAAAGATGTTAAGAGACAGAGGCAGTGGGTGACTACTGGAGCATTTTTCCAGACACAGCAGAGCAGTTACACATATGGACCCACAATGGTTGTGACGGCACACGGGTCTTTCTCTTTAAACCAGGCTGGCCTCAAACTCAGCTGTCCACCTGCCTCTGCCTCCTGAGTGTTAGGACTAAAGCACCACCACCACACAGTTCTTTCTATGTTCCTCACACGATGCTTCTGGCTTGCTTTTGACTCCTAATCTGAGAATCGCAGGTCTGTTGAACATACCTAAGCCTTGAGTCCAGACCCTTGGTTCAAGAGAATTGGAAAATAGAAATGTGTCTATACAGAATCTATAATGGAAATTAGCTCTATATTCCAAAAAGAATCATAGGGTTCAGATTTGATAAATACAAGAAAATAATTCAGATGCTTATAACAACAGAAGTCTAGTCTGTCCACTATGCCTTGACTTCAGGACCCTGTGTCATAGAATGCCTAGCTGACCACCTTCCTCTATACCACAATGTAGCAACGAGAAAGATTCTGGCATGGGGATGTCTTTTCCATCTTCATTCCTGTACGCAGCTGGCACACAGAGAACTTAAAAAGATACAATGGATGCCTTAAAAAAAACTGAGTACAAGCCAGGTATTGGTGTCGAACGCCTTAATCCCAGCACTCAGGAGGCAGAGGCAGGCAGATCTTTGTGAGTTCCAGGCCAGCCTAGTCTACAGAGTGAGTGCCAGGACAGGCTCAAAAACAATACAGGGAAACCCTGTCTCAAAAAAAAAAAAAACAAAGCAAACGAACAAAACCGAGTAAAACACAGCAGCCTGCAAACACTCACTCTTCCTACCTCGAGATGTTCTCAGTTTCATCAGTTCATGCTACACTCCCTTCTGCAAAACAATTTTCTTTGTGAAATTGTGTTACCAAATGAGAACTCATTGTGGGATGGGAAGTGAGAGTAGCAGTGTCTGGTCTGAATCTGAAGTGGGTGTCAGTGGGCTGTACCCAACAGGCACACACACCCATCATCAGTCACCTTACTCAACATGAAGCTAAGAGATAGCTGTGTCTGATTACATTGATTTGCTTACAAATGCTGACCTGGTTATTAAAGTATATATACTTAATGGTTTTGGACATTATAAAATAGACTATTTGGTTTGGGAGGGTTATTTATATTTGTTTTTATTTTGGTTTCAATTTAAGGGGAGGAGGTAGCGGTCATTGTTGTTCTTGTATTTCCCGGGAATATGACAGAAAAAAAAAAAGTTAAGTCATTAATGTCACCATGACCCAAAAAGAGTTTAGGAACCTCTGAAATATCAGTGTCTGTTGCGTGAAAATAGAAATGTACTGTTCCTCACAGCCATGCATTGTTTGTTCATACGAAGCCTCCACTGTCCTTTCTCAGAGAAGAATGATTTGTGAGTAAAGTCAGAGTAGCAGCTAGGCTGTAGCCTCCTACTCATGTGGTGGATGTCCAGTGGGTGACTGGAATTTCTGGAACGAAGTGAAAGAGCAGGGAGCGACTGGGAGGTAAAAGCCCAGAAGAAATGTTTAGGTGAGGGCTGAAAGCCCCAAGGGACAGGGACAGAGTCAGCAAACATCTACAGGGGACGATTGGGCCCATTATCAATGAAGGCGGCACGCCACTGTGGACAAACACAGGATGTGGTTATGTGTGAGGCAGCACATCTTGGTAAATTATGCCATGGAAAATCCAAGTTTGGAAAGAGCAAACTCCTTCAATGACATTTCCAAAACGCAATGCTATGTTTAGGGATGGGCTTCAAAAAAAAGAATGACAGTACTATGATCTAATACATGTCATTACCCCCTTTCTTCCTGAGAAAGTGTGCATCTATCTAGCAACCAGCATTATATAATTATTCTGTTTTTCTTGTATTCCTTTGGAATATGGTGGGGAAAAATCATTAAAACATTATAGCACCATGACCCCAAAAGAATTTGGGAACCTTTGAAATAACAGTATCTGTTGATAGTAAATATATATGTTTGGCTAGCCATGGTGTTGAACTTATTTATTTTTTCATTTATTTACTTATTTGTTTTTTGGAGACAGGGTTTCTCTGTGAAACAGTCCTGGCTATCCTGGAACTCACTCTGGAAACCAGGCTAGCCTCAAACTCACAGGTGTTGCACATATCTAATCCCAGCACTTTGGAGCCAGAGGCAGGAGTATCTCCGTGAGTTCAAAGCCAGCCTAATCGACATGGCAAGCTCCAGGATAGTCAGGACTACAAAAACAATCCTGTCTTACTTAATCAAACAAACAAACAAATATAAAATATATTGTTCTAATATTTTCAAGTTTTAAATAAGAATTTCATTGCTTTAGTAAGAACTAAAATAAGCAGCAGGTGTGGTAGGGTACATCTTTAATCCCAGCACTCAGGAGGCAGAGGCAGATAGAGCTCTACATATTTGAAGGTCTGGTCTATATAGCAAGTACCAGGACAGCCAGTGTTACATATCAAGACCATGTCTCTGAAAGGAAAGAAGGAAGAAAGAAAGGAAGAGGGAAAGGGAGAGAGAGAGAGAGAGAGAGAGAGAGAGAGAGAGAGAGAGAGAGAGAGAGAGAGAGAGAGACTTTTAAAAAATATAATAATGCTCTTGGTGCTTTTCAAACAAAATGCCAACATGCACTATTGTCAGAAAGGAATTAGATTTGACAGATTCCCAGTAACACATATTTATAAACTGTATTTAAATATCTCAGTGCTTTTGCTTGGTGTTTTAGTGAAACAAAGAGTCTCAAGAGTAAATTGAAATATTAACAACCAAACTCTAATGCCCAAGGTTTGAGGCTGGTGTCCTCCTAACTTTATATTTTATCAAAATATCTGAGTCGTCATTGAGTATGTCACCCTCCTGGCTCTCCTTTGCTGATCTGATGATATTTTCTGATTTTAGAGTTCCATGTGTAAGAGAGGGTAGGAGAGAGAGCAGTCAGAACACATTATACACTTAGGAACAGTGTATAGGAACAGACTTAACTGCTATTTCAAGTCTTCCAGCCTGTAACATTGCTTGCTTAAGTCATTGCAACCACCTGAATGGATGGATGCTCAGACTCTAGGCTTTCTCATCCACCTACTCACGGAACCCTCCCTGTTAGAAGACCTGCATACCTCTCTATCATATTAGGATCACACTTGCCAGGTGTGGCATACCCTCCACTGGCATGTCCTCACCTCCAAGGAAACAAAGCAGTTTTTTCCACCCTTTGACTGGGCACAGACATTGCTTCTCCCCACCCGCCCCCATTCGCGGCTATCCATTGCTAGCTGTGTTAGAAACAGGTACACAGGAAAAGAGTGATCGTGGGTCTGTGGTTAGGGTCCTGCTGCTTTATGTTCTTCCAGTTCTGTTTCTACGTTCTTTCAGGGTCTTCCCAGCACTGTATGGTCACCGGGGACAGGGACTGTGTGTGTGTGTGTCAATCCATTGTTAAACCACTCCTCTCCCATGTGTTGCCACACATAAGTGATAAGAGAAGTAATGAGAGAGAATAAGACATAAAAATATGAATTTAAAACTAACATTTGAGCATATGATTTCTTTGGAGTTCAGCAAAGTGACTTAGTAAGATTTTTTTTTGTAGGGTGTTTCCTTGTGAACAATGGAACAAGTATATTTGATCAGTGATTACTCAGAGTAGTACAACCTTAGTTACACAGAGACCCAGCTGATGCTTTAAAAGTATCACTTAAGATAAGCTCAGTTTCTGTTATGTACAGGAAAGGGAGCTTCTTCCAGTAACATCTTTTCTTGTGCTGCTGGTTGTCTTTTATAATCCAAATTTATATTAATATGTATACATTCAAATGTAGAGAGATATTAATGCATAGCCATTTGTGGGTATTTGTGTGCAATTTATACATATATGTTGTCATGCAAGCAGAAATGTGTATATAAGATAATTAGTTCATAATATTTTTGGAATCTACAAAATATTTCTATTCCAAAATTATTTTTTCCAGGCAGTGGTGGTACATGCCTCTAATCCCAGTACTTGGGAGGCAGAGGCAAACAAATCTCCGAGTGCAAGGCCAGCCTGGTCCACAGAGTGAGTTGCAAGAGTCCATTACCATCACATTTGGGAGCATGGCAGTGAGCATGGGCACTGGAACAGTATCTGAGAGCTGTATTCTAATCTTCAAGATGAGAGAGAGACAGAGAGAGGCAGAGAGAGACAGAGTCTGGCATAGGCTTTTGAAATCTCAAACAATTTTTTTCAGTGTACATTTTTTTTAAAATTTAAATTTGAAACAAGGTTGTTTTACATGTCAATCCCAGTTCCCACACCCTCCCATCCTCCCGTGTCCCCCGCCCCCACCAACCCCCATCATATCCCCTTTCTGCTCACCAGGGAGCAGACTTCCATGGGGAGTCTTCAAAGTCTGTCATATCATTTGGAGCTGGGCCTACGCCCTCCCCCATGTGTCTAGGCTGAGGGAGTATCTATGTGGAATGGGCTCCCAAAGTCCATTTGTATGCTAAGGATAAATACTGATCCACTACCAGAGGCCCCATAGACTGCCCAGTCCTCCTAACTAACCCCCCTGCTTAGGAGGGCTGGGTCAGTCCTATGTTGGTTTCCCAACTGTCACACTGGAGTCCATGAGCTCCCCCTTGTTCAGGTCAGCTGTTTCTGTGGGTGTCTGTAGCCTGGTCTTGACCCATTTGCTCATCACTCCTCCCTCTCTGGAACTGGATTCCAGGAGTTTGACTCGGTGTTTATATGTGGGAGTCTGCTTCTGCTTCCATCACCTACTAGATGAAGGCTCTAGGATGACATATAAGGTCATCATGAATCTCATTATCACTATTGCTTAGATTGTTAGTTGGGTTTGTCCTCGGAGATCTCTGGACGTTTCCCTAGTGCCAGATTTCTCTTTAAACCTATAATGGCTCCCTCTATCATGGTATGTCTTTTCTTGCTCTCCTCTATTCTTTCCCTGACTCAATCTTCCTGCTCTCTCATGCCCACATCTCCCCTCCTCTTCCTCCTAACTCCCTCTCCCCTGCCCGCATGCTCCCCATTTGCTTGGGAGATCTTGTTCCTTTCCTCTTCTCAAGGGGACAATGTGTGTCTCTCTAGGGTCCTCCTTGTTTCCCAGCTTTTTCTGGTGGTGTGAATTGTAGGCTGGTAATTCTTTGCTCTATATTTAAAATCCACATATATGTGTGTTTTTATGACTGGGTTACCTCACTCAGGATGGTTTCTTCCAGTTCCATCCATTTGCCTGTGAATTTCAAGATTCCATTGTTTTTCTCCGCTGAGTAGCATTCCATTGTGTAAATGTACCACATTTTCTTCATCCATTCTTTAGTTCATTTAGGTTGCTTCCAGGTTTTGTCTATTACAAATAATGCTGTTATGAACATAGCTGAACAGATGTCCTTGTTGTATGAATATGTATCTTTTGGGTATATGCCTAAGAGTGGAATTGCTAAATCTTATGGTAGACTGATTGCTATTTTCCTGAGGAACCACACCATACTGATTTCCAAAGTTGCTGTACAAGTTTGCACTCCCACCAGCAGTGGAGGAGTGTTCCCCTTTCTCCACATCCTCTCCAGCATAAACTGTCTTTGGTGCTTTAGATTTTAGCCATTCTGATTGGGGTAAGATAGTATGTTAGAGTTGTTTTGATTTGTATTTCCTTGATGGTTAAGGATGTTGAGCACTTTCCAAAGTGTCTTTCAGCCATTTTAAATTTCTCTATCGGGAATTCTCTATTTAGGTCTGTGTCCCACTTTTTAATTGGATTATTTGGTGTTTTGGTAATTAGTTTCTTGAGTTCTTTGTATATTTTGGAAATCAGCCCTCTGTCAGATGTGGGGTTGGTGAAGATCTTTTCCCACTCTGTGGGCTGCCATTTTGTCTTGTTGACTGTGTCCTTTGCCTTACAGAATCTTTTCAGTTTCTAAAACATTAATTTTATTGCTTGCTAAAAAACAATTACTAATCTCACTCATGTTCTTAAAAGCACACAAATGCCTTTATTGTTAAACAGTTGGATCTCAAAAATCAGTTTAGAAGCACTTGCCCAAGTTGTTTTGACTGTATCCCAGGGCTCTAATCTACCCACCCATCATGTTGACCTGTCTCTTGTTTTCAAGTCACATCTACTTGTGGCAACTTTGAATGGGCTTGGGAGAAGGAAGGTCCCACCTGTAAGGAAACACCTTCTTCAATACTAGGAGAGACAATGCTTATAACGTTCAAGTCACTGCCTCCCGAATTTCAGTCAGTAATTAAAATGCTTAAATCCAGACAGAGGAACCAAAAGGATATTTAAGAGGCTCTAGAGGCTGATGAAAGTAATTTGATTGATGTTTATCAAGGCCATGAGTCAACCTGGATCTTGGGCATTCCTCCAGGTACATGGCACAAAAAGTAGGGGAGAATCATCCTTATTCATCTACATGGCTGGCTCTCCAGGACGCCTCTCTCTCATAACTTGCATTTCCAATATTATCTCCTAGGGTTTCCTCCCACATCCTATGCCGCTGGCCAGTGCAGTTCTGTATGAAAGTAATTTTGTGGCTTTGTTGTTTTTTTCCCTCTTATTCTCCCAGCATTATCCTTGGTTTTCCTCTTCAGCATGGTTATTTTCTCCATCATTCATGGCCCTCCCCCAATAACACCAGATCCTTTTAAATCTTATATTAAGTTTGTAATCCAAATCTTTCTGTGTGACTTTGGACAAGTTATTTAAATATTTTTATTAAATGAAGAAATTGCTTCCAAATATGAAGGTTGGCTGAGAGGAGAGTGTTATTATGTACCACAGGCTGAATATTTTAAAAGGAGACAAATTTATTTGATTCATCATTGGTCTGGAGGGCTGAATACTTACATTCTGGCAGTGTCCTTCTTAGTTATGTGATGCTATGGAGAGGAAGCAGAAAAGAAAACAGCTGTGAACAAAAATCCAGGAGGTAGGGTGGCCTCTTTTTATGATGAGAACTTGTTTACTCCTGGGTTTAATTTTCTGGTGCTGTAGTTTTATATGTGAGTTACAGCATTAAAGCCATTGCATAAGTGGGCTAGCCATTGTTTTCAAAACAAGACACCCAGTGATTTTGGCTTCCAGAAAAACTGTCCAGACATTTCACAAGTTTATATTCAAATGATCATTTTGAAGTCAGCTTTAATACTTGTATGCTGTCTTGCTGGCCTGCTTTCTTTTACTTCATTGAGCCATCGTCTCGCTAAGGGAGTCAACTATATAGGCTTGCAGTGTTTTTCTCCTGCCAATGAGCAGGGCAATTCACTCACAGAGAGGCACTTGATAGACATGATCACGGACAGCAGGGATACATATGGAATATGGACAACGAAGCTGGTATGGTTGGCTGTGCCTGCTTATAAATAGTCTATCTGCAATTCTCAGGTGTTGGGAAATCATCCTCTGTGTGGGAGGTACCAATTTGTTGCTGAATTTACTTTGCAGCTTGGCCCCACAGCCACTTTGCCCCAAATAAACACACAGGTGCTGTATTAACTATAAAACTGCTGGCTGATGGCTAGGGCTTCTTATTGGCTAGTTCTGTTGTAATTATTAACCCATAACTACTAATCTATGTATTTCTACATGGCCTTATCTTACCAGAGAATGCCTGGCATGTCCTATCTTCCTGGTCTCTACTTTCTGGCAGCCTTTCTTCGCCTCTCTCTACAGCATTCTCCTCATTTCCTAGTCCCACCTATCTTCCTGCCTCTACTGGCCAATGAATATTTATTCATAACCAATAGGAGAAACATATATACAGAAGAACGTCCCCAATCACCAGTTGTTTTTAAATGGGATGGTTAAAGTCATGAGTTTTTGTCACCATTGGTTAGTATGACCACCTGCCCACTGTCTCTGCCTGCCACAAGACTTGTTAAGATTTTGAAATTCAGTTTCTCTGTCTTGTGGCACTAAGTGTGGAACCCAGGGCCATGGACATGCTAGGCAAGCACTCTACACCAAACTGTAAACTTAGCTCTTAGAAATTCCAAATTCTAAGACTTGAGCACAATTCTTGGTTTCCATATCCAATAAGGGCTAATTCTGTTGCAACAAGACATCCAGGATGTAGGCTAGGGGATACTCTGTAGTCTTAGTGGAAACAACATAAGGACTGTCCTGGAGCCTGAGCAAGGAGCCTATAACATTGCTACAGTTTCATAAGACCAAGTGAAATATGTTTGTAGCACTTAGCTCCATTTTCACTGAAGAGGTTCTGTCCTCTGCAATGTGGGAACTGAGTAGTGTACCCAACAGTACCAAAGGGAACTTGACTCCTTAAGAGCAAGGAAAAACTTTGTTTACTTGGAGATTTGAAGCTATTAATTGTTACTCATCCATCACCCACTGCATGAACACGAGGAGTCAAGGACACCTTGTAGTTACACACGAATATAGCTGGAAAGGGTATAAAGTCTTGTCAGAAACTCCCACATTCTCCTTTTGACACATAATGGTGTAATATGTGGCAAGTTGGTCTCAGCTTAAGAGTTGAATGTGGCTCATCTAAAGTAAGGGCTATATATGTCGTTATTTATTTATTTCGCTAGTGATTGGCTCATGAGTTGGAATACCACCCACTCAGTTGTAGTCAGTGAGATACAAGGAGAGGTTTCATGGCAATATTTTGAGGAGTTCTCTTTTTGTAAGTGCTATACTTGAAGTCACTCTAGGTCTTGCGGCATATGAATGGAGAACACATACCTCTGCTCCCCCTACGAGTTGTTTTAAGACTTCAAAGGTAGAAAGGACTGAGGTATGGCATAATGACACAATCTGATGTTGAGTCTGCTGGTTTTGTTCTTGAAATTCACCTCACTTGCAGACTTCCAGTTGTGAAAATGAAAATGTTTCTTCAAAGAACAATGGCTTAAGTATTTTGTAACTCTCCTCCTTCCTCTCTCTCTCTCTCTCTCTCTCTCTCTCTCTCTCTCTCTCTCTCTCTCTCTGTTTCTGTGTGTGTTGCTATGATTTTAAAAAAAGCTGCTTGAGAAAGAAAAGCATCATGCAACAGCGTTCAAATGGAGGGCTTTCTTTTATTAGGGGAAAGAATTGTAAGAAGTGGAAATGGAAGGGGGAAGTTTAGCCTCTGGGGAAGGAGCAGTGGGAGAGAGAGAGAGAGAGAGAGAGAGAGAGAGAGAGAGAGAGAGAGAGAGAGAGAGAGAGAGGGAGGGTGGTGGTGGAGAGAGGGATGGGAGGTGCGCAGGGCCCTTTAAAAGGGAACACAGTGACTAGGCACAGGCAGTGCTCTTAGTGGCAGTAGCTGAGGGCGTATCCTGACAGAACTCCAAAGACAGGACAGTACAGATGCCTAAATAGTAACATGCGCGTCACAAAAATGTCCTTTTTACTCATTCTATGTGACCCTTCAACAATTCCTCTGATTATCTTCTTGGTCCTGAGGTCATGTTTCACATTCATTTAGGAAACTGCTTTATAATGTATGCAGCTGCTTCTACCTGCACTAAGGCGACCTGGACGTTCTCAGGAAATCCCTTTCGACATCCTTCATGCCAAGTTCAGGGAAGTCTGCCCTAATCACCTTTCAGTTTGCTCCTCTCCCAAACCGCGTTCTCATGAACCCTACTTCTCCGTTTTTATGGCCGCAGGGTGCTAGCCCTGGGACATCTGTCACCTGTCCGGCTTCCTTGCTAGGGAAGCCAATGGCATCACTTCTTCTGCCTTCCTATTGGCTCTTCTCTGCGGTCTCACATGAGTTCGGTTGGTTCCTATTTCCTTTGTCTCCTGAACGAGAAAGAACCTGCGTTTTGACCTCCCCTAACCCTGCCCTGCTCCTCTTGTCCTCTGGCCTTCTGCTCCCACAGTTTTTAGCTTTTTTTTTGCAGCTTGTACAACAGGGGCAACAGGGAGGGTTCCGCGGCAGGGAAAGCACACAATTCAACAGTCTGCTAAGGTGGCGGTCCGCAAGGCATACGGACATAAGAGCCATTTAGCCTTTTCTCTGTATGTGAGGGTTTTCACTTGCTGGTGGCGACCATGAGAAATGCAGCCTATTCCCCACGCCTCCTGGGTGCTCTCTCACTCTTAGCCCTATGCCGTGGTTTATTGTTTCCACAGAGAAAAGAGAAATGATGAACAAAACCTACACTAGCTATTTTCTCGTGCAAGACACGGCACCCATGCGGAAGCCAGAGGACAAGTCTTAGGGTCCTAGCGGCTTACTGGGCTGGGTGTGAAGTGCCTTTGCTCACTTGTCATCTTACTGGCCTCTCCATCCACTTCATCTTTCTGCATTTTGCTCCTGTGTCAAAGAAGCATAATGTAGTCATTAATACCTTTCCCCTTCCTTCCCAGGATGTTTATGATCTTGTAACTATTTTTTTTTTATATATCTCTCTCATGTTTTAACTAATGATTAGTCATATCTACAGACATGGCTTTCTCTGTTCTGTTCTCATAGAACCTTTTCACCTACTCCTGTTGGATTCAGTGGAAGGCATTTCCTGAGACACGCCTAATCAAAGTGGGCAGATGCCTACACTCACCAGCTTATGGCGAGGGGGTAGCCGAGATCGTGAAGGGCTAGCATTCAGCTGCCCATGGAGAGTTCCAGCAACTTGCTTGCCCCCTGACCTTTTCTTTCCTCTTAACTCTCTGTGACTGGCTTTTGATGAAAGGTTTTGGTAAGTGGGGAGAGCCCTCAAGGTGGGCAGAGTTTCTGCATAGCTCTGTCTGCTTGGTGGGTGTAAGTCATTTACTGCAAATCTGCCTTTGTAGTGATTGATTGTCAACACAAGGGAATCTTGTTAAAACGGTTAAAAGTTTCAGGAATCAATGAGAGATTGCAGGTGAATTTTGACAAAAGGACAAGAATCAGGGCAGCTCCAGAGCATGACTGGGAGAGTGGTGACATGTGGACAGCTGGCCCGGGGGTGAGGGGGGAGTGGGGGAAAGGCTGTGTCTTCACTATAGCCACCACCGTGATAACTGTGACAGTGCATGCATCCTTCGTGTTCTTCCAATTCAAAATCCCAGACCAGTGCCTCTGGCTTGTATTGGGAGTTTCAGGATAGGAGTTAAGATGGCAGTACGTTGGGTGGGAAGGCATGCTTTCCTTCATGTCTTATAGTGGGAAGGGGGATGCTACCTCCAGGCAAGACAACTCTAGTGACTTTCCAACATGCACACACATCGCTTCCGGCATATGTACATTTATAAGAGATTTCCGCCTTAATGTAATGCCTGAAAACAAATTTATCCATTCCCCCCAAGTTCTTGATTCATAAGGGCTAGGACTGTGGCTCAGTGGTAGAGTATATGGTTAATATGAATGAGATCCTGTACTTCATTCACAACAGCCAAAGAATCCCTGTATTGAAAGATGGCTCCATGGGTAAAGCATTTGCTGCTCAAGCAGGGGAACTGAGTGTGGAGGCACAGCATCCACATGCAACCACACAGTGTGCACCTTAGCACTGGAGTAAGGGGCCATGAGAGCTTGTTGCCCAGCCAGCATCCCAGTCTACCTGAGACACTGGCCGCCTGGATCAGTGAGAGAGATCCTGTTCACAAACCCAAGGTGGACAGCGATAGAGGACAGTCCCCGCTGTCAGCCTCTGGCCTCCAGACATGCATGTTTGGGAAAGAGTGCCCACATATATGCGCTCGTGCACACGCACATGCATATGCACATGCACATACACACACAATTTTAAGAAGTTCCTGACTATCCTGGCTGGCTGTAACTTTTTCAATTAGTTTCTGCTTACTTTACTGGAAAAGGGAATTGCTGCAATTTTCATTATAATGTGGGTAACATTTAAAATGGTGGCATCCATTGCCTCTGCAAATGATTCCAAGCAAGATGACAGCTTTCAGGGTAAACAAACAATGGGCTAATCACCTTAAAATATATGATACCTTTAATCTAGTTTCCAACTGATCACTTCTATTTCTTTCACCAGATTTTTTTTTTTTTTTTTTGTATAGGAAAAGAGGCAGAGGAAGGGAATTCAAGGATGATGTATGAACATTACTTCTACAAACTATAGGATAGCCCGAATTAAAAAGATTCCCTGTAGCTGGGTTTGGTGGTGTATGCACTTGGAAAGCAAAGGCAGGTGGAGCTCTGGGAGTTCAAGGCCAGCCTGGTCTACAGAATGAGTTCCAGGAAGCCAGAGCTACACACAGAAACCCTGTCTCAAAAAAGCCAAACCGGATCACACAAAATCTGTGTAAATAAAGAGGAACCAGGCCACCAGCTCCTGAACCTAGTTCCCTAACGTGCTCTTTAAGAAAATCTTTATTTTTGTTTTGAATGCATGTATGTATGTGCACCACATGTGTTCCTTGTGCTGACAGAGGCCAGAGAAGGTTATCAGATCCTCTGGAATTACAGCCAGTCATGAATTATTCATGTAAATTGGAACCAAACCTATGTCTTCTGTAAGAGTAGTACGAGCTCTTAATCACCAATCCATGTCTCCTAATGTACTCTTGAAAGGTAATTCTGGGGTCAGCAGATGGCTCGGCAGGTAAAGGCACTTGCAATGACACTTGATGGTCCAAGTTCAGTTCTATACAGTGGCAGGAGAGAGCTGATTCCCACTAGTTGTCCTCTGACCTCCACCAGTGCACTCTGATGCATGCATGTACACGGGCACACACACACACATACACTAACTAAAATGTAATAAAATAAATGTGAAGAGAAGACAGTCCATTCTGCATAGGTAATTTTGGTGTGGCAAACACACGGGCCTCACATGGAGAGACCCTTCTCCAGCAGTGAACATGCCTGCCTTATCCCCTCTGTGTCTAGCGAGGGCATGGGAGCCCCTGGGAACAGGGAACATTGTTGGAACTACTTATTTTCTTCACATGCTATCATTATCATGACATCACATGGGGCTTGGGCAGACACTTGTTTACCTCTTTTACAGTCTGGCAACTTCATGTTCAAAATCTTTAATTAAAAGCCACATTTCTCTAGACTGTTCTGACTCTACAGCAAGAATGACACATGCCCACTTGCAGACCTCAGTCTACACCTACTTGTTGAGATTTTTCTCTGTTCTCTCAACTGTTACAGTTGTCAGTGACAGAAGACAAATCTGCTTTAAATAGGAATGTTCACCAGTCTTTGGGGACTCCAAATCATTTAATATATAACCCAACACCATGAGACAGACCCCAGTGGGTGAGAAATCCAATTCCCTTAGTCTTCAATGTCGGGAATAGGGCTCCACACCATTTCATAAATATTCAAAGATTCATTTATTGCAAAGATCATAAAGCCTTACTAGTGTACATGTACTATATATTCACCATGGCTCGATGGTTCCATATATTATTTTGTGTTTCTTATTTGTTTGCATTCCTGTGCTTGGTCCTTACAGTTTGCAGGTTGGTGACATGCAGAAAACTGCATTTCTGTCTGAGGCCTGGCTCTATCTCTTTCTTCTCTGTTTTATGTCTTACACCATCCCGGTGTTTGCTTTTGATGCCCTGAACTGATGCAAGCGATAGTGAAAGCGATCCACGAAGCAGTGACCTCATAGTGCGGAATGATCAACCACTCTCTGCCAGCTTTCACATTATGCCCAATAGCAAAACCTCGCGGTTACGGCTTCTTCTGTATGTGTGCGCACATGTGTGCATGCTAGAGTGCACTCACATGCGTATATGCAGAGGCCAGAGATCAGTGCTGGTGTCTTCCTCAGCTGCTCTTCATCTTCACTTGTGAGAAAGTCAGTGAGGAATTTCTCACTGAACCCGAAACTCACCCAGTAGACTGCTCTGCTAGTTAGCTTTTAGGGACCCTCCTATCCCCGCTTCTTCAATGGTGACATCATAGGTGCTACGCCAGCTGAGATTCAAACTCGGGTGCTCACGCTTGTGTGGCAAACACTTTATCCTCCAAACCACCTATGTGCTCCTCCCACGCCAACTTACTGCTTCTGTAAGCATCGTGGTTGTGGAATTTAATGTGTAAGTACAGGAACATGCTTAGGTAGAAACAGAGGTAGATATACACACACAGGGATTTTCATACGATGAAATTACACAGCATAATTGAAGATCAACAAGCAAGGTCACACCTGTGGTGTGTCCCCAAGTATTTCCTCTTTAATAGAACTCTCTGTTCTCAGGAGAAAGAAACATTTCTACAACTTTTATTGGAAGACTTTGCATTTGTTCATAGTTTTTTTTTAATAGTTTGTATTTATATGACATCTAAGATTGCATCATTCAAACACAGTTTTTTATTTATTTACTATGTATAGATGGAGGCAGGCTTTATGTCTGATAGTGTATATCTGTTACTGTTTTTGAAATTCATAAATTCATTCATGCACACATTTATGTATTTATTTTATTTTGAAGATGTTATTGACAAGTACTGTATTTATACCATTTCTACCTATCTCTCTTCCTTACACACACACACACACACACACACACACACACACGGGGGGGGGGGAGGTTAACATTTCTCCTGCTCTCGGCATTATTTAAAACATATCTTGATCAAGCCGACCCCTTAGTCTCTGCTTCAACCACCTCCCCCAGGATCTCCCATCACATCTCTTTTCCATCTTCATATTCTTCTTTTACTTTGATTAATTAAATTCAGGGAGTTTAATTAGTGCTGCCTAGTGTTTAGGTGTGAGGTCATTCACTGGGGCACCAAGTGTCACTTCTTTGAAGAAAATCAACCCTCTCTCCCCCAGCAGCCTCCAACAGCCAGTAGCGTCTCAGCTGGGGCGGGGCTGGATTGTTTTTAAGTGGCTTCATCTTATACAGGTCTTGTATAGATAAGTGTGCAAGAGCCACGCCATGACCAAAGGGCAGCATTTACAGCTTCCCTCCCTGCCTTCTTGTTCTTGCATCCTTTCCATCTCTTCTTCCTGGATGTCTTCTTAGCCTTGGGGTGGTAATGGGATGGCCTGACGAGTGCTGTGGTGTAGACATCCAATCTATAGCTGAGCACTCATAGTTGCTTATTACCTAATGCAATGAGAAGCTTCTGTGACCAATGGCAGGAAGAGTCCGAGTCTGCAATATTCATGTCGCCTAGGCTACTTGCAGGAAAAGACTTTGTTGAGAGCTTTGTGGTTTTTAAGATATAAATGTAAAATTAAAATCACATTGTAATTTTCTTCTGTTTCAATCCTGATACTCCAACAATCTGGATAAGTGTACATATGAATTTCCTGGCTTAGAAATTTTATGCTTTTATTAATGTCTTAAATTTTAATTAAAAAAAAAAGCATTTTTTTTTTGTTATGTTTTGTACTGGGTGCTTTTTGTGTCAACTTGACACAAGCTAGAATCACCAGAGAGGAAGGAGCCTCAGTTCAGGAAATGCCTCCTTGAGATCCAGCTGCAAGGCATTTTGCCTTTTTGTGATTAATGGGGGCAGGCCCAGCCTACGGTAGGTGGTGCCATCCCTGGGCTGGTGGTCCTGGGTTCTATAAGATGGTGTGCTGAGCAAGCCAAGGGAAGCAAACCAGTAAGCATCTCCCCTCCAAGACCTCTGCATCAGCTCCTGCTTCTGGGATCCCGCCCTGTTTGAGTTCCTGTCCGGACTTTCTTCATTAATGATCAGCAATGCTAAAGTATAAGCCAAATAAACCCTTTCCTCCCCAACTTGCTTTTTGGTCAGGGAAATTCTTTTGGGGATTGATTGTAATTACAGGTCTGATTTCAGCTCTTTTTCACACCCCCCCCCCCCCGCCCCTTTGTTTTTATCAAGACAGGGTTTCTCAGTGTGATAGTCCTCGCTGTCCTGGAACGCCATTTGTAGACCAGGCTGGCTTTGAACTCACAGAGATCCACCTGCCTCTGTCTCCTGAGTGCTTCAACCCTACTTTCCAAGACACTCTTTTTATTGTGTAGACAGTATTAAAATGTCAGAGGTAGGGACAGTTTGTGTTTTAGGTTCTAAAAATCATCCTTCCCTTGTTTGGAACGGAAGTTAGTTGAATCTTGTCCGTGTTTGTTTTCACATTTGTCAGGCCAGTTACTGTGTTTCTATACACCTGGATAGGATTTTGAAGCATTAATTATTATCTGCTGATTGCTATGAGCTTAGTGCATATTCAATAGTGCTTCTACCAATAGACCAGCTTTAATGGATCCCCTGAGTTATTTATTTTCTTGTTTTCCCCCTTAGTTTAAAGTCTTGTTGGGGGAATAACCTTTAATAATATTTTATATGATTCATTCATCAAAGTGTCTACAAAAGTAAGCATTTTAAAAGTGCACATCTAAGATGTATAATTCTAAAACTATGTGATGCACCAGAGAACCATCGGCACACCAATACATACCATCCCTTGAATTCTATCTCTCACCAGAATGTGAATCAGAGACTGAAACTGAGATAATAAAATTTATTAACAGTATGTAAGTTCAATCAAAATTTAAATGTCCTTTTAATGTGCATGCTACTGTTAAAAATCTCATCAGCATCAATGTCTCCTTCAGATCCTGCTCTATTCCCCTTAGAATGAATCTTTTTCTTCTAGTTGTTGCTATGGTTACCAGTCACTGTGTATCTCTAGCTTTCTGCCCTGGGCTTCTGTCTGGCAGCTGTGAGGGATGCCTGTGGGAACACATTCAGATATTCTGATGCACAGACAGATCCAAAGGTGAAAATATTAATATTTCATTTGACATCACTTGACCAGTGGAAGATGGGAGACTTCCCTCAAGTGGACAACCTGGGACTACATTCTGTAGATTCTCCATTTTTAGTGAGAGCAAGAAGGCTGTATTGATAACACACTTTTGGTTTGGCTTTTTCGGTTCTGCTTTAGCAAGTTCCTTATTCTTGTTCCTTTGGTTTACATTCCCACCCTCAAGTTACATCCATCTTGTTATTGGAAACTCAGTGAAAGATAGAGACCCAAAATTGCCATCTCATAGAATTGTTGGCAAAGATGCCTCACCACCATGCAGGGTGTCACCTTTATTAGCGAGTTAGCAAATCTTACTTAAAACTACAGGTGCGGTTGAAACAATGTGGTCCAAGCCCAACAGTGGGACTTAAGAAGATTCCAGAGCTTAGGAGATATCTTCAGTGGGGGGGGGGCAACGCTGTGATTCTGTTGGGGAAGTCTTAAAGTCATGGGCGTGGAAGCACTTTGAATGGGCAGGAAGATGAAAGCTGGCACTGTAGGAACGAAAAACAAGGCATAACTTTGAACTTTACGAGCAGCTATTTTTTTCTTCTCTGTTTAGAGTTCTGCATTATCAGCGTGTCCCTTCTCAACTGTGAAGAGTATTGTGTCATTAACAGATGTTTTAGAGTCACGTGGACCCAACTGGTAAGTGAATGAGGAATCTGCAGTCTTCTGTGGGTAGACTAGATGATTAGTAGGTTCTTCAAATGCTACTTGAACAAAACCCATCCTTCCTCAACCGATAAACCAAAAAGATACTCTTTTTTTAAACGTATTTATTTATCATATATATTCAGTATTCTGCTGGCATGCATGCCTGCACACCAGAAGATGGCACCAAATCTCATTATAGGTGGTTGTGGGCCACCATGTGGTTGCTGGGAATTGAACTCAGGACCTCTGGAAGTGCAGCCAATGCTCTTAACCTCTGAGCCATCTCTCCAGCCCCCAAAAGATACTAAAAATAAAAAATACAGAGAGGTTAAAAAGTCCCTTACATACCCCAATTCTTGTTCCTTTTTTTTTTTTTTTGACAGTACACATTATCATTAGGTGGGGAATTTTTATTGTCTCTTTCATTCACAGTGAATGAAGGATAAACCCTTCTCATTGTAGAGAATACTGGTTTGATTTTTTAGCTATTGATTTTTAGGAGTTATTCTTGTGAGAACTGGAAATCTAATCTTCCTTGAGGAAGGGTTTATCAGTTGGATTAGTGTATAAATTCATTATATCATGAGAGGTTGACCTTTCTATGAAGCACAGCTTCCTGTAAGCTCAAGCTTATTACATAAATAACAGGGGGCTGTAAAGAATAACAACAACAACTACAACACATTATTAAGAATTTATGATGGCCTGGGCAGTGGTAGTGCACACCTTTAATACCAGTACTTGAGAGGCATAGGCAGGAGGATCTCGTGTGTTGGAAGTCAGCCTGCTCTACAGATTTAGTTCTTGGCCAGCGAAGGCTGCACAAAGAAACCCTGTTTGGAAAAGCAAAAGCAACAACACAAAGGGGTTTAAAATGGATAATCTTGATACTGTGGCTACTTTCCACATGCCTTCCATTTCTCAAAACAAGTCTGTTCCAGGCGGTGGCGGTGCACGCCTTTAATCTCAGCACTCAGGAGGCAGAGGCAGGTGGATCTCTGCGAATTTGAAACCAGCCTGATCTGCAAAGCAAGTTCCTGGACAGCCAGGACTGTTACACAGAGAAATCCTGTCTCAAAAAACCAAAACCAAAACAAACAAACAAAAAACCCCAAAGGGGTGGGGTAGTCTGCCAGGAAATACTATTATCTTCACCTTCTACTTAAAGAAAACACTTAATTCAAGGGCGAACAGCTTGTAAATGACTACTTCAATTAGGATTATGTCTCGAACTACCCCTTACCCCTCATCACTGTTAGCACAAATCATTCAGAATTGTGCATATACTTGTGACCCAAACTGGGGTGAGCCCTTACACCGCACAGTGAATTCCTTGAGTCGTTTATGTGTTCATTCTGTAAGAAGAGCAGAAGACTTGAAGGTTGGCTTCATCAACGTCAGTCAGTGAGTTTGCGCTGCTTTGGGTCTGTAACAG
Source organism: Phodopus roborovskii (assembly GCF_943737965.1). Taxonomy (NCBI): domain Eukaryota; kingdom Metazoa; phylum Chordata; class Mammalia; order Rodentia; family Cricetidae; genus Phodopus; species Phodopus roborovskii. The sequence continues at coordinate 18,004,372 of NW_026126470.1, read as the reverse complement.
ATACGAAGCCCGCTGAAGCCTTTAGGCACGATGAAAAGGTTCTGCCTGTCTTGACGGTAGTGTTTCTATCAAACACACGTCAGAACTAGTTCCATTTCCCACTGTGGCCCCCGAGGGTCTGACTAATGTTACTCTTCTCAGGGAACTGCACAAATCTCTAGGTTAAGCAATGTGCAAAACAGCTGAAGTGGAAAAAAAAAAAAAAAAAAAAAAAAAAAAAACTTCTGCCTCCAAGGGCTTATCGTATGCACAGTACATTTTTGGGATTAAGGAGACCTAAAGATAGCCCTGCGGGGCTGACCATGAGAAACATCCATGCCTCAGTGAATCAACAAACCAAACTTAAATGGAAAATAGGCGTGTTTTACGGTAAATCAGTTCCATTTGTTAGATTTCCTCCAGCGGGATGAAAGCAGCTCTGATAAGCTCGGGAATGACATTGTCTATTGATTCTGATGTTTGCTTGCTGTCCTCGCATTTGCCATTCTTTGCTCATGGGACAGTTCTCTGTACCTCCAGTATTCAGGAAGGGGAACAATCACCTCAAATGTAGCTTTGTTGATTTTAGGAAAACATCTTTAATATTTCTTCTCCCCTAGCTTCTAATCCCTTCCCTTCCCTCTCCTGCCCTCCCTGTCTTTCTTCATCTCTCTCTCTCTTTCTCCCTCTTTTTGTTTGAGACAGGATTTCTCTATGTAACCTTGGCTGTCCTGGAACTCTTTCAATAGACCAGGCTGGCTGCAAACCCATAGAGATCCACCTGCCTCTGCCTCCCAAGTGTGAGGATTAAAGGTGTGTGTCACAACTGCCCAGCTCATAATCCTTGACATTTCTACATCACAGAACCTAAGAATAGACAGAACAGGGACGTGGTGGGCTCACTTTATCCGCATGCTTGCCAGCACAGTGGCCGAAAATTCCTCTTCTGTCTGGAGTCCCCAAACATTCAGCTTTCTCTTTTACACCCACTCCCTGAAATTTATCTCCAAAACAAAACTAAAGGCATGCACTGCCACCCAGCTCAATATTTTTTAATGAAGTTCAATTTCAAAAAATGAGTCCTTTAGAAACTCCTGTTATGAATTTATATGAGGTTCTTTGCACTTATCAGGTCTCTATGGTTGTATGTCAATGGCATTCAAGGGAAGTCGAAAACTACTTTTATAATAGAGAATTTGGGGGACTAGGGACATTCATCTACCAGGACTCAGCATCTGATGATGGAAATTGAAAAAACAAAAACAGCGACCCTTTCCCGCTGCTCTCTGAGAAAGATAAATTGATGATGAGAAACTCTCAGCTCTCCAGACATCTACTTTATGTCTAATTAGAACACAATATTTTGCATTTCTGAAAACCCAGCTGCCACCAGGCAGTCAGAATCTTCAAGAAAGGCTGTTGTCTTCTGGGTGACACAGGAGCCGCAGAGCACAGCCATAATAGAAAAGTTATGTGTGTATCTCCTTTGTTATTTTCATATCTCCTTTGCCAGTTTGCTTTGTAATGTCTATCACATATTGAAAAGCTAAGAAAACTCAAGTCTTACTGTGTTCATGGCTTTGAAAATAATGGCTGCTTACTAATTCACTGCAGAATACATACTTCCAAGGCATTATCATTTCCCTACTGTTGTAAACACTAAAGTCTTTTCGTCTCTAGACTTTGCCTGCCTTTTCCTCTTCCACTGACAAAAGAAATACAAAGTACGACAGGGGAGATCCAGTCCAGTGTAGTTTGAACTTGGTATTTCTATCATTTTTTTTTGGTTAGAGAAAGTTTTCAGTTATGAAAAAACATGGATATATTGTGTTAAAAAAAAATTAAAAACCCCTTACTGAAACTATGAAATATGCCAGAATCACTCAGTAGACCTAGCTACCCAGGTAGTCATGAAGAAGAATGTGAAAGGAAAGTTTTGCAACATCACATTTAACTCTTAATTCCATATTAAACACATGCATATATTTAAACACACATACAATAAATATGCATGTAAATTTAAATATATAAATATGCACATACACACACGCATATATATTTACTTATAGATGGATATTAGGAGGAATTGACACCCTGGAAGCTGGAACCAAGTCAAAGATCCTCTGTTGTGAACACATCCCAATTGTGTAAGGGATAGATTACTGAAAACACCATGCCAGCAATGAGGTCATCTTCTCCCTCCCAGTGTCTGTTGAGAAGGGCAAGGATCAACTGGACCCAGAGGATGGTGGAGTATTGAGGCAAGTAGACCTACTCCCCAGTGTCGTTTGATGGACCTCCTGCAAATAGCCTTCCTTCAGGCCCAGGGGCTGGATTTATGCCTTTGAAAGTCATTCTTTCAAAAATTAAGGTGCTGGGTGCTAGTGCTTCCTGTTAAGTTCCCAGAGTCATTAGGGACAGAATGGATTTCCTCAAAATATAATATAGTGATAGATTTGAAAATATAATGTCTCAAGGACTCACTTTATATTTTTTATTTCTTTACTTATTAACATCCTCTTACTATGTTGCTCAAGTTGGTCTCCAACTCCTGAACTCAACTTCCCACTTTAACCTCCTGAGTAGTTTAGACTATAATATATCATTGTGCTCAACTCTACTCTAGTTTCTATGAGGGTAGCAATGTACATGATTAAAATGTTAGTTTATGAGGAAAAGTTAAGACAAAAACCAAGTTAACTGTTCCAACTTTTCAATTTCCTGAAAAGGGTACCAAGAGACCTTACCACAGTCAAAACTTCCTGTTATTTCATCATATGGCCAGCCAGGACAGCCAGGGCCATACAGAGAAATCCTGTTTGAAAAAAACAAACGACCAATTAACCAACCAAACAAAAACCCCAATCAACCAATGAACTAACCAACCCTTTCTCGATTTTCTGCATTTGATATTTGCTTTCTTTCTTTCTTTCTTTCTTTCTTTCTTTCTTTCTTTCTTTCTTCTTTCCTTCCTTCCTTCCTTCCTTCCTTTCTTCCTTCCTTCCTTTCTTTCTTTCTTTTTTAATTTTGATTTCTCAAGACAGGGTTTCTCTGTATTGCTTTGGAATCTGTACTGGCACTCACTCTGTAGACCAGGCTGGGTTTGAACTCACAGAGATCCTCCTGTCTCTGCCTTCTGAGTGCTGGGATTAAAGGCATTCACCACCAACACCTACCTAGTATTCTAACTATATATTCCTGTCCACCTGACTGAACTTACCACCTATATTTTCACAGACCCATTTTATTTATTTATTTTTAATCTTACACCAAGAAAAACTTTTTATCAGACCTGTTTTATTTAACAGAGCTTTTTATAAGGTCAACACCCAGCATTCGTTTATCCTGCTATTGCTGTAGTTACTTTCAGAACTGAGTCACACAGTGATTGAACAATGATTTTCTATGGATTTTTCACACACATCTTATGTTCAGAGAGCTTCTTGTGTTAGACTTCTCCTTCAAGGCTACAAATGTACCAGCTTCCCCATGTGCCAGGGCTGCCAGGAGATTTTGACTTTACCATGGCGAGAAAGTGATACCCATTCAACAGAAATCATACTTTGAATCTAGACTTTCCTCAGGTCCACAACTTGTGAAAGATAGTCTGTCTTCATGCTGGACGATGGCAGCTGGCTGCAGCTCCCAGTCAGACGTCATTTGTAGGGAAACCAACAGTTGATCTGTACTATACTGAGTTGCTGAGCTATGGCTTCCAAGTGTTTAGCTATTAAGTGCACTGACATCTTAAAAACACTTTAAACATGTGATTTGTTGGTTGGGGTGTAGCTCTGGCTCATGCCTATTTGTAGAGTGAAGAACAGACATATGCCTGCTTGGCTCTGTTGATTTGGACTTCCACCCAAACAGTACACCATGGCAGGAACTTGTAGCATGGAGGCCTGCTCACCACATATAGGCTAGGCATCAGACAGAGAGAGGCAGATGCAGGCCTATTTTCCATTTCAAAGGCAGAACTGCAGAACATTTGTCCACTAGGTCCTGCCTCGTGTGCTAGTCAGTCACTCGTCTGAAGTTATGGAAAGCCATCATGACCAAGGCAACTCTAGTAAAAAGGAAACATTTAAAAGGGGGCTTGCTTACAGAGACTTAGTCCAGCATCTTTGTGGCGGGGAGCATGGCAGCATGTAGGTGTGGTGCTGGAGAAGCAGCTAAGTGCTTCATCCTGACCTCAAAGCCCATTGCCAGGGAGACACCCCCTCCAGCAAAGCCACACCTCCTAATCCTTCTAATCCTTTCAAAGGGTTCCATTCCCTGGTGACCAAGCATTCAAATACACAAGCCTATGGGGCCCTCTTATTCATACCTCCACAGTCCTCTAGGCTCCATCACCTCCCACCAGGGCCAATTGCTGATGACTATGACCTCAGCACTTGGACCTGTAGGGACCCTTCTGTATTCAAACTATAGCAGACATCAGAGAAATATGCCTTTGGTAGAAACACCCTCAGGAGACATAAAACCAAAATCAGTTCTTGCTCTGCTCTCGGAGGCAAAAGGAAAGGAAGACAGTTTGGGACACTGGCAAAATATGACATTTTTTTTTTCCCGGCGGGGGGGGATGGTGGGATGGTGGCATTGCTTTTCAAAGTCTCAGAGGGGACTGGGGAGATGGCTCTGTGGGGAAAGGACTTGCCACACATGTATGAGGGTTAGAGTTCATATTCCCAGAACCCAGGTAAATGCATGGTAGGCATGACAGTCTGCCCACAATCCCAGCATGTGGGAGGCAGAGGCAGGAATCACACTGGCTAGGTAGACTCGCTGAATGGGCAGGCGTTGGGTTCAAGCGAGCGATCCTGTCTCAACATAATAGCATGAAGAGAGATCAAGGAAGACAGCCAACATTAGCCTCTAGACTCTACACACATGCACATATAGATTCTTTATACATATGAACATATGTACATCCCCCTGTACATGAACATGTATGCACATGTGTGCCCACATATACATACGCAGCAAGAAGAAAAAAAATAAAAGTTTCAGCAAACAATTAATGGTGGCCAAAGAGAGAAAGACAAAGAGACAATTAAGCATACTCAGAAAAAAAAATGACTAACATTTGGTGAATATGAATAAAAAGAATGTAACAGTTCCTCATTAAAACTTACAGTTTTTTTTATGGCAGTTATTAGAAGATAAGTTGATTTTAGAAAGAGTGGGGTACTGAAATTTTGTAAGCCTGATGCATTTGGCCATCAGCTAGTGTCAAGTCAGGATTATCACAGAGTGCACGGGAAAGCGGTTGAATGATCTCTGGCTGTCTATACTTATGAAGTGATGCTCAGGAGCCACTAGATAGCACTCTCTTTTAACTCACTGAACATCTGCCTCTAGTATCAGCAGGAAACCTGCTTTCTTCTATAACATAAAGCCACCTGCCTGTATGGATTGTGCAGAGGGACAAGAAAGCCTACCAACTCAAATTTGTAATAAAGGACACAGTTTCCAGTTCTACTTGCAAACCCAGTTGGACTGGGGTTCCCATGTCCTGTGGGATGGCATGAATCCGGTTCCCCTTATCCTCTACGACAGCACAAGGCTACATGCTTACATGCTTCTAGTTGTTTTCCCCTTCTTCTTTATAAGGTGATTTTTATTATCTGCATGCATTTCTCTGTGAGGCTGTGTGAACCCCTGGAGCTGGAGGTACAGACACTTGTTAGCTACCAGGTGGGTACTGGGAATTGAACCAGTGCTCTCAATCACAGAGCCATCTCTCCTGCCCCACCAATCAGTTTGGGGATCAGGAAGGCAGAGAATGCTGGTGTCTGAGTTATTTCACCATTAGGCTATTATTATTTCCCCCATACCAAGAGATTGGTGTTTTGTGGGGGATAACCATCCTCTTCACCACTTTCTTTGTCTCTTTTGTGTTTGTGAGATTACAGTTTAAAATAATATGCCTAACTTAAATAGGTTTTCAGGGAAGCACAAAGAGAGACAACCCTTTTATCTGCTGCAAATATTTGTCCTTCTTATTAAAGATTAACTTTCTCTGAGGAGGGAGGGAGTGGCTGGGTGGTCATTTGGTGCAGACTCCAGGCCAGCACTGAAATGCCCTTATATTAGAAAACAGAAATAAGGAGAAAATTTGGAAAATATAAGTGAGTCCAAATTTTATTGTTTACTGACTTATTTTTTTTTTTATAATTTTTTTCCCTGTTGGCATTTTTGCACAACCTCAGTTTTTAAAGCTGAAGTTTTTGATTGTTTTTTTTTCCCCTTGAAAATTGCACTGGATTCAACCCTTAGGAAGCAAAAAGATTATGAATTTGAGGACAGCATGAACTATATATTGACACCCTCTAAAAAAACAAATGAACAACAACCTAGGAATAAAGTAGACAGTGGGAGAGGGCTTTTCTGTTAGGGTATCTATTCCATACAGAGACATCCTCACTTATAACCAGAAAGTATCCCTCTTTTTCTTAATTATATGTGTATGCATATTTACATTTATTCCGTCATTTCTTTCATTCACTGATTTATGTATTTTTGTGAGGGGTGCTTGTGTATCCATGAGCAAGATGGATAGGTAGATTAGTCCAGTAAGAAACTCAGCCTCATTATGTAGGAGAACCGTCAAGGAAGGTTCTTGGCATCAACATCTGGCTTGCACATATGGACATGAACCTGTATGTGTGTTCTCTCGTGTGGGTGGAGCTGCGTGGGAGTGGAGGTGAGATACGGCTCTCTCCTTCCGTCATGTCCCAGGGATCAAATTCAGGTCGGGCTTGGTGATCAGTACCTTTACTGTCTGAGCTTTCTGTCTGTCTTTCATCCAATGCTGCTTTAATTTGCCTCGAAATGTTCTTAAAATTACTATAAAAAAGGGAAGCCTGATGTAGTACAAGTTTCTCAGTATTGGGAGAGAAAAATCTAGCAGGATTTTAGGTAAACGTCGACCCTCATTAGAATAAAATTGTTATTAGTGGCACTTAACTCAATCAGCAAATCAGCATACAAGTAATAGGGTGTTTTCACAGCCAAGTTTTTTTCTATTGATCTTCCTTACTCTCCGCCCCAGCCCTGCTCTGGGTTTCTGTTTCCAGTAGTCCTATCAGAATGCTTCATTAATTGTCAATCTTCATTTTTGTCTTTGAGAAAAAGGCTATTACATCAGTTTGGAAATGGTTTCGCTGTTTGAGAGTTTTTGTGAGCTCACAAGGCAAACGTGGCTTATAGACACTTTTTTTTTTTGAGAGAAAACAGCGTCATCTGTTGGCCACCATGGGAACGACAGGTTCAGAGGAGATTGCAGACGGAACATTGTGTTTACAGAAGTCTTAAATCTGCGAGGCCGAGTTTTCGGCAGCTGTTGTGGTCAAAAGCAGAGACCACATGAAAACATACAAAAGGCAGGAAATGATGGCTGTGCTGATCTCGTTCTGATGTGTGACAGGTGCTCATGCCCGGCTGGTACATGCGATGGTTTTAAAATTGTCAAACATGCTTTGACAGTCTTGGCTTGAACAGAGAAGAGTCTAAGCTTTCCCTTCCAGTGTGGGCTTGACCTACTCTCTAGCTTCTTAGGAATGTTACCCGATGGAAGTGGTGGGCTAGCATTCTCAAGTCTAAGTCCTAGACAGCTGTAGACCTTCTGCTTTTCTTTCTCCTCCTCAAGCTGCCACGACTGAGGACCTGCAGTCCCTCTCTGGAGAAGTCCACGCGATGAGGAACTGACCCAGTCTTCCAACAGCTAGCAGAGGTCTGAGGTACCACGCGACAGACTTATCTTTTGAAGCGTGTCTCTCAAGCCTCAGGGAATCCTCATTTATGTCCTCAGTCAATCCCAACTGCACGCACATCAGAGATCCTAGCTACTCAGCAGACACCCTTCTAGGGTCCACACCCACAGACACTGTCATATAATACAGTTTAACAGCAATTATATAACTAACAGAGCCAGTGAGAAATAATGAGATATAAATTACTACCCCTCATTTATGTGCATATTCCTTATGTTGTTCAAATCTGAGACCTGGCCCAATAGAACTTGGGGTACTTGGGGGCCAAGGAAAACTGTGGTATAAGATTCTGAGACAGCACGTTGTCTAGTGTGTCACCTATAAAGTTTGGGGACCATAATAATTGAAGTTAAAATAGCTTTAAAAAGCTTTTAGGCATCTATAATGACTGTTTGGGGATTTGAAAAATTTATTACTTTTAATACTGAACATATACTTTTCTCATGTCAGTGGGGTTATTGAAGCAGAAAAAAATTCCATACAGAATTAAAACTCATCAAGGAAAGTTATTATTTGAGTAGAAATAGATGGGTATTAACTAAACAAGAAGGGAATCATTTTGTTTTATAGATTTAAGATACACAAGGGCTAATATAAAATATGTGAATAAGTTAACTTGTCCACACAAGGAATGAAAGCGTTCATTTATGGATATTCGAAGGCAATAATTTAAGTGTGGTTTAACTTCAGCAGGCTGTTTATTGCAAACAGAAAAGGCAAAGCACCCCCTAGTGGTAGTTGTTGAAGTAACCATCTGATTGTAAGAAAAGTAAACTTGTGACAGTATTTAAAAAGGACTTGTTCTGTCATAATGATATGACAACCTTTGAAGACCCCCCCCCATGGAAGCCCTCACCCTCCCTGGGGAGCAGACAGGGGATGGCTGTGAGTGATAGGGGAGGATGGGAGGGTGAGGGAACTGGGATTGACATGTAAAACAACTTTGTTTCAAATTTAAATTAAGAAAAGGAAAAAAAAAATCTTTATTTCAGTGACACAATTTAACTCTTGGTTATGTTTCCGGATTTTCAGTTTGTTGAATACAATAAAACAGTGTCTTTTAAAGCCAAACTCAGCAACATTAGATAGTTTTATATAAGAAAAACAAACCCATCACATTAGGAAAAAAAACTGTATGGAGTTTTCTCAAAGCAGGTCATACCAGGATGGTGATGCGAGACATGGGTGTAAGCTCAGCACTCATTTATACATTGTAGTAGAGCATCTTCCAACTTCCCCGTCCATGTAGGAAAACAAAAAAAGAGACAAACCAAACCAAACAAACAAAAAGAAAAACATACTTTGTGCCACAATCCGAGATCCATTATTGGTGTGGATTTGAGAAGAGTCAGGGAAGGAATTGGAAAGATGAGCAAGGAGGCACGATTCTGAGGATGGTGTGGGACAGGCAGACAAGGTTCAGTGTGGTCTGTGCCGAGTGCCCCCTCCAGTCCCCGGGAACGAAGCAGGCAGAGCAGGCCAGTGAACCCCATGAGATGGAGGTGATCACTAAAGCCTGCTGTCATGGCTTATCCTAGGCTGAACAAACAAAGACTTTAATTAACTGCTCTTTGGCTTAAAAATAAAATGCTGTTGCTGAAAGGATAACCATCAGGCTCTGTGAATTTGTTAATTACTGTTTGTGCTTGTGGTGAGACTGAGAATGCCTTTGCTATCTCTGAGGACTGTGGCATTACAGTGGCAGCAAGTTGGTTTTGTTTTGTTTTTTTTTTTTTTTCCACTAAAAATTTTTCCAAGTGTTTGCTCACTTGGTGTTCAAAACTTCCACCCACCCACCTCCACGAATGAACAATTTATGCTTTCCAAATGAAGGCAAGGAAAGCGCAGTTCTAAGAATGCCAAATCATCTCATCTCCAGTGTTAGCTAAAAGCAATTAGTTTTCATTCCAATGAAGAGAGGTAGTTATAAACTGTATGGAACTTCAGAACTACATTTTGAGTACAGACCAGGGTTGTATTGCTTTACTTTTTCTGGCCCCAGTCATACTATTTCTCCTATGGAGATCAGGAGGCAAGTACAGGATACCAGAAGAGTGGGGTGTGTGTGTGTGTGTGTGTTTGTGTGTGTGCATACCTTCCTGTGCATGGGTGTGCATGCACATTAGGTGAAAATGCACATATATGCACGTGCCTGGGAAGACCCAACATTCATTTCAGGTGGCCTTCATGATCACTATTGGACTTTTTTTTTTTTTTTTTTTTTGAGCCAGAGCTCATTTCATAACGGACCAATCTTAGCTAGTCTAGCTAGCCAGCTTTCCCTGGAGACACCTGATTCTATTACTAAAGTTCTGGGACTAATAGCTACACCTCCTGGCTTTTATGTAGGTTCCAGGTACCTGAACTCTGGTCTTCATGTTTGTTTGCAGAGCAATCACCTTACCTACTAAACCCTAAAAAAAGTTAATGGTTACCATTTTTTGTACTTAATAAAAGAGAAGCCTTAAAATATACACCTATAAGAGACAGATGAGTAGATTTCAAAATTCAGAAATGACAGTTCCACATGTATTCCTACTATTTAAGACAGTCATGTCTTCTAATTCCTAACTGCAAAGGAAGGGTCGTGTGGAATAAGCTTTGTTTATAATCTAGATTAGATCAATTGACGTGGAGAATCTTACCATGGTCTTGAGTTCTGAACAGTTTAAAAAGGAGAAAGTGAACTAAGCATAGTGCTGCACATGGGAGGCAAAGGCAGGTGGATCTCTGTGAGTTCAAGGCCAACCTGGTCTACACAGTGAGTTCCAAGACAGCCAGGGATACACAGTGAGATCCTGTCTTGAAAACAACAAACAAACAAAACTCATCTAAGTACCAGTGTTCACCACTTTGTTCTGACTGTGGATACAATGTCACTGGTGACCTCACTTCATGCCACCATGACTTCCCCAAGTGACAGACTGGACCCTTGACTTCCAAGGTGAAACAAACCTTTATCTGTTAAGTTTGCTTCTGGTCATGGATTTTGTCATAGCAAGGAGACAAGTAGGTAATCCCTTCATTATAATGGAGTTAGAGTTAGAACACTAAGTAATGGGACTAAGTCCTTACACACACACACACACACACACACAGACACACACACACACACACACGTGTATGCGCGCACGTACCACACACACATACACAGATGTACACATACACACATACATGTATACACACACATATACATATATAAACATACACTTACACATACACACATACATATATACACACACATACACACATATACAGACACATATAGACACACACTTTCACACATGTATACACACACATACACACATATGTACACACATGCATGCACACACTTGCACACACATACACACACACACTTGCACATCCCCACCTTATGTTGTGTGAGCTGCTTCCATTATTTCAGGTGTGTAATAACTTCTATTACAAAGGTTAAGATTCAGAGATTTTGAAATTTTAAGAAATCCTTTAAATCAGCCAACAAAATTCTCAGGTTCAAAGTCTGATTCAAACCTAGCTCTTTGGAATATCCCATGAGCTGTGAGTAAAGCAACAAAGCATCTGGGTTTTAGAAGTTCCAGAGAGTTTTGAGGATGGTGTGTTTTTATTAATAAATACCCTTAACAGCTTCTGTGATTTATGTTGAACATAGGTGCTTTCTGTCTGCTTCAAAAATCCCTACATACATATTTAAAATGCCTTCAATTACTCTGGCAATGCAAGTATCAGATTTTATATGAGCAGAAGATATGCACAGTGTCTTGAGAATTCATGGGCAGGAGCAGACTAAGTATATGAGCAAATATCAGCTACCCTCATTAGTTCTGAAGTGTGTGTATTCGACTTGTACTTGAGAAACTTAATTTGGGGGCAGGAAAGGGGAAGGTATTTACATTGGAATGAAAAAACAATCTCAATTCAACGTCCATTTTCTGAAGTTTTAAGAGACAGTTTGAAAGTATGCTGTAATGTTGACATAAGGTGGTTTATAATTCAGTCAACCTGGGTATAGAAAATAAGCTCTTTTCAAAATTCCTTCTCAGAAACAACTTTTCCTCTACCCTCCGATGATATTTTAGAATATCTTGAACAGTTTCATACTCCTCTTTTTTAGATGTATTTTTATTTTATATGTATTGGTTTTTGGCATGCGTGTATGTCTGTGTGTCAGATCCCCTGGAACTGGAGTTACAGTTGGGAGCTGCCACGTGGGTGCTGGGAATTGAACTGGGATGCTCTCGAAGAGTGTTCAGTGTTCTTAATCACTAAGCCATCTCTCCAGCCCCACAACTTTTTACTTTTAAAGAATATTTTATCTATTTTTAAACAAATACAGTCATCCTTCCCACCCCTAATATCAGTGCTGTGGAACAAACTGGCAAAGAGCTTTGTAATATAACAACAACAACAACAACAATAATCCTGCTCATACATATATCCAGCACTCTCCAGATGGAGAATGAATGTTTTATTCAGCTGGAAACTACGTATAATTAGAGGAGATTTGTTCCTACCTGCCCCTATACCTTCGTCATGGAAAAGGACTTTGGTTAGGAATGGCTGCATGAATCAAAATCTGGTTTGTGTGGGCTGTGGCTGACGCCGGTGTCAAAGGAGGAAATACCTTCAGTGTCTACTGCCCCAGGCTCACTAATTGAGCCTCTACCGACCATACTGACAATGAATACATCAGTGAAGAGGTTTATTAAATATGTTCTACATAGGCCACCATAGAAATGAACACCAAAGCAATTAAACTTGTGACTTTTATACTATAGCCATTGTGTGGGAAATGTTGAAAATGTCATTAAAGGAAGATTGGAAAGGATTACTTGTTCCAGGACAGCTAGGGATGCACAGAGGAACCCTGTCTCAACAAAACAAAACAAAACAAAACAGAAATGTTTTCTCTGCATGTAAAATAAAATTCTTAGTCTTTTATGTCTGTTATTCAGAGATAAGGGTTCTTATGTGGGTTCGGGATCTAAAGGTCTTACTCCTGCTTGTATAACAAGAATTCATATTAACTGAGGCATCTTTCGAGCCTTAATGAACACTTCAGGTTGAAGAAATAGATGCAATTCAAGAAGAAAGAAGAATTTTGCTTGTGGAAATTGGAGTGGTATGTCAAAATTCAGAATGAGAAACAGGGCCTCGGGATATAGGTATAACCAAAAATTTAAGGCCATTAAATTCTGTGTGTTCATTGGTCTCTCTCTCTCTCTTTAAACACGTGTTATGCCCCACGTGTTTACATATTCTCTTCTTTGACAACTGATTTCATCATTTCTCTACTCTGGAAAATTGATTTCTAGGCCTGTGGGTCTTATTCAGTTGGTATAACACTTGCCCAGCATGCCTGAGGCCTGCGTTTAATTCTTAACAGGGGGGAAAAAATATGTTCCAACAGCTTTCATGATTTATATAAAGTTTCGACACCTAGAGGGAAGCTTGAAGTGTGTGTGTGTGTGTGTGTGTGTGTGTGTGTGTGTGTGTGTGTGTGGTTTTTTTTTTTTTTTTTTTTTGCTGTCACATCAAAAACACCTGGGACAAGAACTGTCAACAGCTAGTGGGATAATGTGAAAAACCAAATAATCACCGAACTTGTAAACCAAAGGGTAAAATAAATACTGCGCTGATACAATGATCAGATAATAAGTAAATGGAGAAGAAGAGGTAAATTTGTAAAGGAAAGGTCTCTCTCTCTCTCACACACACATGCATATACTGTATTTATAAATAAATGAGCTTTAACTGTTATTTACAGTAGCTGCAGGCTGAAAAGGGAAAAACAGCTTTAGAATGCAGAAGCCCAACAAATACTATATTAACCACATGCCCGATACTAACAATTATAAGCCATATCAGTTGTAAATATCCTTGATACAATGAGGTGTGGACAAGTGATTTCTGTGGCCTTTCCTTCAAAATCCGGAGTCTATTCATGATAAAAACATAAGAGAAATTTTAATTAAGCAACATTTAGTAAACACCAGACAAGGACTCCTTAAAACTCCGACGTCTGTTCTTTTTGTTTTTTGTTTTGTTTTCCGAGACATGGTTTCTCTGTCCTAGGGGTCACTCTGTAGACCAGGCTGGCCCCAAACTCACAGAGATCCACCTGCCTCTGCCTCCTGAGTACTTCGATTAAAGGTGTGTGCCACCACTGCACGGTGTCCAGGTGTTAATATAATGGGTCGCTATTGATTAATTAACTGCAAGAGATATCCCATAACAATGTAATTTGTTAGTAGTCCAGAAATCAGGCATAAGGTGTTGGGTACACTGTCTTCATAGCTTTTTTCTTAGAAGAATAAAATCATGTCATTTTCAGGAAAAATGTATGGAGCAAGAGAGCACATGTCAGACGCAGATAAGTATCACATTTCCTCTCAAGTATGGACTCTAAAATAAATGCAGGCATTTAGGGGGACCCATGGGAGAATGGAGGGGAGATAAGTATGGGCAATAGGGGAGTAAATATGATCAAAATGCTGTGTGTAAAAATGTTAACAAAACCTACTATTTTCATGGTTAATACATGCTAATAAAATATAAAATAAAATGACTGTATTTTGTAGAATTAATATACAATATTTTACACAAGGAATATTAATAAATCATAAAAGTATCCTATAATAAAATACTTATTTAAAGACATCAGTGAAGATACCAATAAACTTATTTTACTTAGATCCCAGCCCTTGAATGAATAAATTTATAGGAAGAAAAAAAATCTCACCATTTCCATGAGAATAAATGTGGTCCAGGGAGACGTGGCAAGGGTGGAACCCAGTTTGCATCAGCAACGTTTGATGCTGGAAGATATGAGGCAACCTTACGCATTCATTGAATAAAGGAAAAGATCCAGAAATGATTTTCTCATTCTTTTGACTGGCTATTTGAGGTTAGGCTGCACCCAAATTAAAAAAAAAATATATAGAAAATAAAAATCTTGTCATCCTTGAAATGATGGAGCCAGTTTGTCTCTAGAAGAGTTGCAAAGAAAATCACCAGAATTCCAAGCTTGCACCAGGCCTGGAATGCAGTCAGTCCCAACACAGGCATCAGGAGAAGAGGCAGTTCGGTGCTTACTATCATTTTACATCCAATGGGATTGGCATAAAGGCAAGAAAAATGAGCATCATTAGCAAATTAAAAATGAGGTTGTTAAAATATTCCACTAAAATCAATCCATATTGATTAGCCATATAGGAAACTGTCAATATTTCCCTTTCAGGAGTTTTATTTTTAATTGAAAATTTTCCATTAAGTATGTTTCGATCATATTCTCCCCCTCAACTCCTCCCACATCCCTGCGTTTATACTCATCCAACTCATGTAACCTTTCTCTCTGAAATTGTGCAGAAACCACCATAGAGTCTGTTTTGTATTGGCCAACTATTCCTGGGCTTGGGGCCTGCCCTGGATTGTGGTTGACACAACCAGTGACACTGGGTTGGAGAAAACTTTTTTTTTTCTTTCCCAGTAGGTATCAATTGCAAATAACTTCTTGGTTAGGGTGGGACTTTGAGTCCACTTCCCCTTTTCTGTGCTGGGGTTTTGTCTGGTTGGAACTTGTTCAGGTCTTGTGCATGCTGTCACAGACCCTGTGAGTTCATATGTGTGTCAGCCTTGTTGTGCCTGGAGGATGCTACTTCCTTGGAGTCATCTAACACCTTTGGCTCTTACAATCTTTCTGCTTCTTCTGCATAGATCTTCGAGCCTTAGCAGAAGGGGTTTGATAAAGATAAAGTCTCACTCTCTGCACATTGTCAAGTTGTGAGTCTCTGTGCTGAATATCATCCACTGCAAGAATTAGTTTCTCTGACAAGGGTTGAGTGTTGCGCTGATCTGATCTTGGATTAAGTGAAGAACTGATCATCTTGGGTAGAGTGAAGCACTGATCTGATCTTGGGTTGAGTGAAGCACTGATCTTGGGTTGAGTGATTCACTGATCTTCTTGGGTTGAGTGATGCACTGATTTTGGGTTGAGTGATACACTGATCTTGGGTTGAGTGATGCACTGATTTAGGATTGAGTGAGGCACTGATCTGATCTTGAGTAGAGTGATGCTCTGATCTTGGAGGTTTTTGTTTGACTTCCTGTGTTTTTTATTTCCAGTTTCATTTCAATTTGGGTTTTCATTAGTGGTCCTACTTCTTGTTAAATTCATTTTCCTGTTTTGAATAAGACGTTAAATCATATCTATTTAAATATATTCATAATTTGTGATTTTTAAGCCCCTGTCTTGTGCTCCACCTAAATTTGTTTTCTCTGGGACTATTACAGTAGGGTTGCTGGCTTCTGGAAAAGGTATATTGTCAAGTTTTTGTTTTTTTTTTTGATAATTTTTTTATTTAAATTTGAAACAAGTTTGTTTTACATATCAATCCCAGTTCCCTCACCCTCCCCTCCTCTCCTGTACCCTTCCTAACCCCCATCTCATCCCCTTTCTGCTCCCCAGGGATGGTGAGGCCCTCCATGGGGGATCTTCAAAGTCTGTCACATCATTTGCAGCAGGGCCTAGGCCCTCTCCCATGTGTCTAGGCTGAGAAAGTATCCCTCTATGTGGAATGGGCTCACCAAGTCTATTCGCATACTAGGGGATAAATACTGATTCCCTACCAGAGGTCCCATAGACTGCCTAATCCTCCTAACTAATGCCTACATTCAGGGGGATCTGGGTTGGTCCTATGCTAATTTCCAAGCTATCAGATTGGAGTCCATGAGCTCCCCCCTTGTCCAGGTCAGCAGTTTCTGTGGGTTTCTGAAGCCTGGACAAAAGAAGTCACAGTCTTAAGGAGATTGTTACTACTTGGATAACAAAAGAAATTCAGTGAGAAACCATTTTAAAGGATGAAAGTGTTATTTGGTTCATGTTTCAGAAGGTTCCAGTCCATACATTATCTGTTTTGATTATTTTGGTTCCAATACTCCACCAAGAAGGTATGATGAGGCAAAGTCACCCACTGATAACAGTAAGGAATTGTGGGATACAAGATATGTCTACCATTCGAGGGCATACTACCACTGATATACTTACTCCCTTCAGTGAAGCATCATTTCCTAATTTCTGTGTTTCCCAGTGTGACCATCAAAATATGAATCCATCAATAGATCAGTTCTTCAAATAGGTCAGAACTTTCATGATTCACTCACTTCCCAAAATCCCCTTCTCAAAAATTTGCCCGAGTTTTGTGGGGAACATTTCATGCCAAAACCATAACATGCACCATCTATATTTGTCTGTATAGGACACTGACAGTCTTCAAAATTAATTAAGTGAGGTTCCCAATCCTTATCTCCCATCTGTCATACTGAGCCTAGGTTTTCTCTCTGATTTCTTAACTTTAAGCATCCAGGAATGATAGCAGAATACAGGATGGCCTTTCAACTTATTAGGAGATATTTGGAACAAAACATGTCTATGCCTCATCCTCCCTGGGGAGTGGATGGGGGTGGGATGGGGAGGGTTGGTGGAGGGCATGGGAGGATGGGAGGGAGAGGGAACTGGGATTGATATGTAAAATAAGATTGTTTCTAATTTAAATAAAAATTTATATTAAAAAAAAGCATGTTCACATTCTATGGAAGCTAGTCAAGTATAAGAAGAGAGAATCAATCAGTTCTTCTTAGAAATATGGAGACTCAGAGGCAGCCATCTCAAAGCTAAACTTTAACCCTCAATTACTAGCTTTTGTCTTTAAAATAAATCTTATTGTTCCCTTCCCCTGACTTCATTGATGGAAAAATAGTGTCACAATTCCAAATGTTGAAGGCAGTTGCAGATTCAAGAAAATACATCTCTCAGAAACAGATCCATTATCTGCATAAACAGTTTCAATCCCTTGCATTAAACATTTGTTTTTGATCTTGAGATCAAGTCTCATGTTTCCTAGCTTGGCCTTGAGTTTGTTGTGAAGTAAAAGATGACCTTGAACTTCTGATCCTTTTGCCTAGGATCCTTAGTGCTAGGATTAGAGGTATGTGCTATCATATATGATTTATATGGTGCTGAGAATTAAACCCAGGACTTCTTGTACATTAGGCAATCATATTACCAAATATACCCTTATCTTTGTGTTAGCTGATTTTTAAATGAACCTTCAAATGATGGATTTTACAATTCTATATGGATAGATAGCAATATGAACAGGAGCCATGACAGCAACTGTTAACAGCTGTGGCTCATTCTTGTTGCTTTAAGGGCATGCTGTAGTATGTTAACGCAGAACAGACACATTTTAAAGGCATGGCAACTATTTTCAGTTATTGAGAATGGAAAAGGGGTTTTGAAGACTATAATATAGGTATGGAAAAAGCTTTTATAAGCAGTGCTTTTATGAAATGTAAATGCACAAATGTGCTAGGTGATTAGGGATCAATGGTCTAAACCCCAGTTGGACAGTAACTTGGGATTAGATTTATGGAAGTCAACTCAGTCACCAAGTGTATCACTAAAAGGATGGTAAGAGCCTATGGAAGAATCCAGTTATTGGTCACATGACCTGATATAGGGAGGAGATAAAAGCTTAGATGGATCTTATGGAAACTTGCCAATACTCATCTCCTTAATACATGAAGGGTCTCTGACAGTATGCTACTCCTGGGAATTCAGCATTAAATTCAAGGGGCGGCAGTTCTCATGTTTGCTGTTTTTGGATCTCCAAGCATGGCTCTCTAGTTTAGAAGGCAGAAGACAGAGGTCTATTCTCTTATCCCCCAATACCCCTTTTTATTTCTCTATGCTGGGGCTTGTTGCAGATCGATGGAAAATGTAACATCCAGCATCTGCCATGTTTCTGCTGGATTAAGATAACAGACATAGAGCTTGAAGGGTGTCCAGCAGAAGAAATCTCATCTCATTCTTTCAAGAAAAGAGAGGTATTTACATACTTGTCCTTTAATCTGAGATATTGTTGCCCCCTCCAACTCAGAAAGTTAATTCAACTTAAGGAGATAATTTTATTTCTAAATGATAACTATCGGAATTATTCTTACCTAGTAGGGGTTTTGCTTAGAAAATATTTATGTCTGTAATGGAAGATGCAGAATTTACTGTGCCCTGAACAATGAGAAAAAAGGATGAGAGGGTTAGAAAAGAGGAGAAAGATTTCGAGTGAGAAGGAAGAAGATTGGAGTGATGTAAGTTTCAAAACTTAATTACTCTCTCTGCCCACCAACCTCATTTATTTCTTTCTCCTGCCATTCAGCTCTTTATTAGACTAATGAGGTGTTTTGGACAGGCAAACTAGCATAAGCTTTACAGAGTTAAACAAATGCAGCATAAAAGAATGCAACACATCTTTATAACATTAAACAAATACTCCACATTATAAACAAATATAATACATCTTAAACTAATATTCCACAACACCCTCCTAAAAACACTCCATTCTCATCAACAAATACCTCTCCATTGTCCCCCTTTCCTCAGGTCTCAACCAATTACTACGCTACTTCTTAGCTTCATGAATTTGATAACATTGGATGCTTCATTTGGGTGTAATCATGCAGGATTTGTTCTTTTGTGACAAATTCTTATGGACATTTCATAGTGTTTTAGAAATAAATGAAGGCATGCTTTCACATGAATGATGGTATGAGTGTGGGTCAGAAATTACTGAAGGAAGCCAAGAAGCCTGGAGTCAGAGGTGGCTCTAGAGCGATGATGCGAGTTTCGCTTTAAGCTGATGAAGTCTTCCCACAAGGGTTAGCTTTTGCCTGAGAGCTTCTTTGATATTATGGATGCCCCAAGGAGTGTGTGAACTCAGGGCTCAGTTTGTTCCCTCTGAAAAGGCTTTTTCAGGGTTAGGAAGTCAACATCCCTGGGTAGGGACTAATGTATACTATTCTGGTCTTCAGCCATCTAGGGCATGATTGTGAGAACTTTCTATATGTCTTCCTGGAAGTTCAAGCAGAATGAGCCCCATGTGTCCACACTGCCAGTACTGATAAAATCCCTTTATAATGGCTCTTATTTCTTCCCCTTTCCCTGCTCCCCATCTCTACTATCCAGTGAGTTTACATTTCAATAAATTATTTGCTTACATGTTTGTTATTCTGTCTACTTTTGAGCACTGTCCCACCAAGCAGCTTGTTTTGGGTCAAGTGTTCATCTATATCTTTTGTATGAGTTGAATTGGGACAATGCACTGTCTCCTATCACCCTTTCCTGACAATCCCCTGAGTGTTAAAGTCATAATGCCTAGTACTTCAGAGTGTGAAGTACTACAGAGGGCTGCTGTAGATGCCTGTAGTTCACTGAGGTGAGTGGGCCACTGCTACTGATGTTCTCATAATACAGGGTAGACACTGATCATGAGATAATAGTGTTTCCTAAGCACGTTGGTAGATCCTGTGGCTTAATACTTTCACTCCGTTAATAGGATGCCACGACACCCATTAATTTTTAAACATTAAACAAATCTTGTGTTACAGAGATCAGCTCTACTTGGCCATCACTTGTAGCCCCTTAGATACACTCTTGAAAAAAAATATATATATGTATATATATTATATGTAATTTTTATTCTTAGAGAATTTCATAAAACATATTTTGATCATATTCATGCTCAACTCCTTCCCCCAACTCCCACCTGACTCCCATAACCCCAAGGAAGAGACTGTATGTCTCATAGCAGAATCTTAGTCCTTTGACTCTTACAATCTTTATGGCCTTCTTCTATGATGTTCCTTGAGTCTTATGTGTAGAAGTTGTGTTGTAAATGTATTAATTTGGTCTGGGCACCCTATGGCTTCACTTCATTTTGCCAAGTTGTGGCTTTCTGTAATAGTCTCTGTCTGCCCCCGAAAGAGGCTTCTTTGATTAGGGGTGAGAGCTACCTTACCTGTGGATATACGGATAAATATTTAGAAGACAGCGAAAGATTATGTTGGTTTAGGAAACTGACAATAGCAGTCCATGACCTTATCAGCACAGGGAGTTGACTAAACTGGTTTGAATTCCTCCCTGCTGAGCAGGCCTTAAAAATCCAATTAGGTGACTGTTGGTTACCTCCAGGATATAAATGCCACGATATGAATATCTTGTCATGCTGTACATAATGTTCTATTGGCAATTGCTTTTATCAGTGTTTTTTTTTTTTTTTTTAAATCAGTCCAGAGCTTTCTTCTATTGTGGTGATTTTTCCTTTGGCATCATGGTGGTGGTATTATCACAAATGAGTTGGGAAGTAAAACCCCTTCTAAATTTTATAAAGGTTAAGGAGAATTGATAATTTTTCTGTGAATGTTTGAATTAATTTAGCTGTGAAGCCATCTGGTTCCAGAATTTTCTTCCGTAGGAGGCTTTTGATCAATGGCATTTCTTCATGGTGGCAATAATCTATCCAAAAATAAAATAGAAAACAATCCAATTTATGACAGGTGCTTAGGACCGTTGTTCATTAGGGAAAGCAAGTGAAAACCACATTGAAAGTTAGGATGACTTGTCAAAATGATAAAAGAGATGTTCCTTCTGTTCCTAGGCCCATCACTGAAATGAATGCAACTGGGCATACTTAACTAAGCAAATTCAGTCAGACTCAGAAAGATACATTTCTCTTTTTTTTCCTCCTAATTTGTGGTTACTAGATAGTAGGTAGACATAGAAACTCATTTATGCATATGTGATTCAAATGTAGAAGGGAAGCCCAGTAAGGGCACAGAGGAGACCGTTGTGAGTGCAATGGGGGTAAAAAAGGACGGGGAGGGGCATTGTCAACACATAATGTATACTTGTGTGAAAGTGTCCTTATGAGACACAGTACCACGTTCAATGAATATGTACAGTGAAAATTTAAAAAAATCTAGCAAGGGCTGGTGAGAATTTGGAGGGTGGGAGTGCTAGTGTGATTATGGAAAACAGTATAGGGTTTTCTCATAAAACTGAAAAAAGAATGACTGTATATTCCAGTGGAACCTATATTTAATACGAAACTAACGCCTCAGAGAAGGATCTGCAGTTATTTTCTACCGAAGCATTATTCGCAGCAGTCAAGCCATGGAATGATCTACATTTCCATCCTTGCATGAAGGAATTGTGGCATAAGTTTACATATATCATATTAGCTAATTAATAATAGAGACAGTGTCATTTGTGTCAACATGGGAAAAAGCAGGAGCATGTTATACTAAGTCAAATAGTATAGATAGAAATATATGCTGTATGATCTCAAGTATCCATAGAACCTAATGATACACCCAGAGAAGAAGACTATAGATTAGTGGCTAGGAAGAAAAAAGGGTGGATATAAAATAGCGAAAGTAGATCACACTTGCAGAAACATAGTATGAATAAGTCTAGAGCCACTCTGCACTAATTGTTAACAACAACAACATACTATAGGTTGAAAATCTGCCAAGAGAGTGTATTTTCCATCCTTTGACCATGTGCACATGCAAACATGCAGCTGCATTACTAAGCTTGGCTGCAATGATAATCTTAACTGTAAGATTGTGTGCCCAATAAGCTATCATATTGTATACACTGAATACATACAAAAAATTACAAAAAATAATAAGTCAGATTTTCTAATCCTTTATGCACAGCAGTGCTACTTTTTATCCATTCTCATTCTATTGCTTTTTTTTTCCTGAGCACACAGCTAGGCAGTGTTTACTAGCCTTATCAACAGATGAGGTTATGTGACAAAATTCTGGCCATAAATTGATTTAACTGAATAGAAGTGTGCATATGAAGCCAAGGATGTAAGTCAATATTAGCTAGAAGAATTATGATGCAGAAAGGAAATCAATGAAGTATCTTTGAGTTAATAATAAAGGCTTCTCGGTCGGAACAAAGGCTCAGACATCCAACTCCTTTCTGATATCCGAGCCAGCTAATCTTCAGTGAAATCCCAGGATCAGACAAAAGCTTGTTTGTGGGGCTTTATTGGTATTTCAAGGTCTGTGGAAAACAACGAGGCATTCTCTGTGCGTGGTGAATCTCAATGGGGATGCTGTAACATGTATCTATAGCAAAGCTATTATTTATTGTTTCTGCAAGGTTCCTGGACAAACCATGGTTGTTTCCACTTAAAATGTCTTTGTTGTAATCATTATCGGCTGTGGACACGGTAGCTTAACAAATACTTTCTTACTCATTAGGAATGATGCTGAACAAGGTACCCAGGTTGGGAATAAATACATCATGTTTGGCCTTTGAGATTTGAGAAGCTTCTAACCTTATGAACTCTGTATACAGTGTGGATAAAAATTAGAAAAAAGATAAAAAAAAATGAACTTGAGGATGAAAGAGTAGGAATGGTAAGGAAAGAGTTTGGCCAGGGGGGTGGTTGTAGATGGAGATAGCTGAGAAATATTTAGGAGGCAAAGTCCATGGACTGAATAGTGGAGGTGAATGCTAAGAATAAAGGACTGCGATTCTTTGGACTGACTGAGTGCTGTATACTTGGTTTTGATGGGGGTCACTGGCATGCAGCTGGGTTGATTTTGGGGCTTCTTAACTCTGTGGTATATATATTTTGGTAGGTATGGACCTGTGTATAGATGGGCATTAACTCGGAGAAGTGTTCTGAGCTAGAAATGGAAGGGCAAGGAATTTGATTTCAGGTGAAACTTGAAGCCACACAGGTACAGACACTGTGGTGCGGGTGTTGAGTGAGCTGCTAAAGCATCGAGGGGAAGTTACTGGAGAACGGCGACTGATAAGAATTATCTTGCAACCAGGTCTCAGTCTCAAACAGTTTCCCAGTCTGGGACCTCTTGCATGAACAGTGGAAGCCTGTCACATTCAGGAGGACCTTGTTAAAAATAAATCTGTCTCACTGAAACAACTAACCTGGGCTCATAGGAGCTCACAGCGTCTGAACCAACAACCAGGGAGCCTGCATGGGACTGACATAGGCCCTCTGCATATATGTGATAGTTGTGTAGTTTTGTCTATTTGTGGGACTCCTAACAATGGGAGCAGAGCTTGTCCCCCGTGCTTTGGCTGGCTCTTGGGGACCCATTCCCCCGAGTGGGTCGCCTTGGCCAGCCTTAAAAACAAGGGGAGGGGCTTAGTCTTACTGCAACTTGATATGCCATGCTCTTTGATACCTACTGGAGGCCTGCCCCTTTCTGAACAGAAACAGAAGGAATGGATTGAGTGGAGGGCAAAAGGGAGATAAGGCAGGGGATGGGAGAAGAGGAGGGAGGAGAAATGAGGTCTGGATGTAAAATAAAGAAATAAAATATAAAGTATAGTGTAAGTCTTCTTGAGAGAACCCCAAGATGATTGGTCATAATGAACAAGCAACAGGAAAGAGTAAAAACCAAACCCCCCCTGCCACCCCCCACCCCCACTTTCCAGCTGCAGACACTGACTCGGGACAGAAGATAGCTCCTGAGGACACCGTGCTTGTCTGAGCTCTCATTGAAGTCACTCACCGGTTCCTTAGTGCATACCTGACACACATGTGTTCTGAAAATAGCAGAGTTAGTACACGTTTCCTGGCCTTTAACTCTTACTGTAGGTAAGCTGAGGTCACCTTGGTGTTGCATAAAGACATCCAAATCATAATGTATTTCTGGAGAAGTTTTAGAAGTTAACTCTTTCAGCAAGACTTGAAAATGAAGGGTGGTGATTCCTGAAATGTGATAATTTAACTCATCTATATAAGGCCTTTATAGAAAACAGACACATGTATGTTGAAGAATGGTAGTGATCATACACACTCAATAAGGCATTCATTTCAATTGACTCTGCCATTTCAAACATATTTTTTTGTTTCTTTTTTTCCTGGAGTGAGTCAACCTATCTCTTCACACCAATGTGTAGTTATTAACTAGACAAACAAGTCTTTATTTAGAACTATTATTAAAGCTAGCATAAGCTTATTACTGTGTCTGGACAAGAGAGCAGGATGCCTTTATTGTCTTTTCCAGTGACATGTTACCTGTCCGTCTTGTGTAATATCCTGGGTTGTAGGATTACTTCTTCATCGCACAGAGCTTTTCAAACAATTGCATTAGTTGTACCATGTAAACTGAGCGACCATATAAGAAATAGCTGTGTTAATCAACTTAATGTTATAATATAGCAAAATACTTGAGGTTGGGTATTTTATGGCCCAAAAGAGGTTTTTTTTTAACCTCTCAGTATTGGAGACTGAATTACTTGACAGTAGCTTCTGCTTGGCTCTCATGAGATCCTTGTGGCAAATGTCACGGTTGTGGGTATATATTGGAGAAAGACTCATTGTATAGTGAGATGGGGATCCAGAGAGAAACTGGCATCCCACAAGAATTAAGCTAAGGCTTTGCAAGTGTGTCCTTCAAGGCTTCATGACTTCTATGCTCCACCATATATGAATATCGACACACTGAAGACCAAGCTTTCAACCACCACGAGACAAGATGCTTGTAAACACACCAGTATTGCTGACTACACATTTTGGTAAAATACATACAGGATACAGAGCAGATGACAAATCCTACAAGACTCAGTCTAATGAAAGTAAAATTTCCAAAGGGGTAGTGTTTTGGGATGTTTCTATATTGTGTTCCAAGATGACTGTCAGGCTCCTTTATGCTGTTCCTTCTATCTTGAAGAAATAGAAGTGGCATTTAGCACATTTAGGCTCTGCAGGCAACATATCCATTCATCTATGCTATTTTAATCCATCAGTCAGATAACTTGCAAAGAAATTCTTATAACAAGCCTAGACCACTGTGTAGGCTGGTCTGTCCTTTATGAATGGCAGATAGGTTGTTCTGTGGCAGTGGTTCTCAACCTTCCTAATGCTGCAATACCTTAATACACTAATACAGTTCCTCATGTTGTGGTGACCTCCCACATTGCTAATTCATAACTGTAATTTTGCTACTGATCTGAATCACAATGTAAATATCTGTGATTTCTGATGGCCATAGGCAACCCCTATGAAAGGGTCATTTGATCCCAAAAGGAGTTGTGACCCAATATTGTATGGCATCTTTTGCAGAACAGTCTAGATAAATAACAGCACACCAGCTTTCAGGTTTTTAACACAAAACTATTCTACCTTCTGCAGATAACGGTTCTTTTGAGAAATAGCACCATTATGACCAATGAGCAATCATGGAAACTGAGTTTCCATAAATCGGGATGTCAATTTATGATATGAACCTCAGATTCCATGGCAACTTGGCCCATAGTCAAGACATTTCTCAAAATAAATCATAGGTTCACTATGCACAGTAGAACCCCATAATCAGACAGAATTATATATTGCATTTTGGCTAAATAGGTACTCTGAAGGTTTAAACATGTTGTATATGCAACTATGCAGATAACCATGCTTCACACTTCTTTTACAGCAACTGCTTGCTGTCACTGTTGATGATCTAGTGGAAAATTCCCATCATTAATTGCAAAGTTCTTCGCACTATGCTGACATCAACCAAAGAAGATGGCTACAGCATGATAGACTCTCTTTGTCATGGCACTAATGCCGGTTGGAGAACTTCATGCATTTTTGTAGATGGCAGGATGTAAAGACCTATATTATTTTAGGGCTACAGATAATTCATCTTGATGAGGTTAAAGGTTTGGATGATATATAACTGGAAAGTCAATGACATAGATGTTGAGGGAAAAAGTCCATCAGTAGCTTTCCCTCAGAGCGAGTGTCCTTTGTGAATGATTGACAAAGAGCAATTCAGACAGAGGAAAAATTGTCATAATAGGTGGAAAAGATGACCTGTTCTCTGGACATGAGTCAACCTTCTAACCTTGCCCCTCCTGTTTTTGCTGGAGGGATCATAAACAAAGTAACCATGGTGATGTAAGCAGAGGTTATATATAGGCTTGGCAATATGTTTTCAACTCCTTTGAGCTCATTTAATTTTAGACACTGGTTTTTATCTGTTCAGTCTGCTCATACCAGAGACAGACACAAGTTCTCAGGACAGCCTCTCCTGAAAGCATTTATCAGCTAGTGACAAGTGACAAGGACTGTGTATATCATGGAAGGTCTAGTATTTCTTCTTAGCAGAACAGAGTTGTACAGTGAACATACATTTACATGTTTTTCCCCTCTGAAGTGCTTCCATGGAAACTACTGTGCACAGACTTGACAAGCATGTTTACTGCAGTCCATACAGTGTTGCCATTGGCCAAGTACTCATTTTACAGTGAGTGAAGCAGAGTAGAGGGCTCATGCTCACAGTTCCCCATTCAAGCCACAGTTCCTCACAGTTAAGCAGCCGGCTTTATCTGAGAAGTGGCTTTTGGACACTCTTGTATGGTGCTGGCTAGAGGCCAACATCTGTATGTCTACCATTCCTCTAGGACACAGTGCATGGTCTCAAATGGTTGATGATGTAGCACTTTTTCTCTTATTTCCAGTATTCAATTTGGGGAACAAAAGGATTGAAATAGGAGTAAATCCTTTCATGATTATCAGTCAGAGAAATCCATTAGCGAGTTTAAATATTTGGATATTCTTCTAGAAAATTTTGAGCCATACTAGATGAGGTTTTTGTCTCCATGGGAGGAATGATTCTACCTACCAATACAGCAGCAGCTCTACTACCTGGGAAGCTGAGCCTGGCATTCTGGATTATTAAGATTGGAAAACCAACAGGCAAAGGACTTTCTCTAATCTCTTTAGTTCTTTGATCTGTGATGATTATTTTTGAACACAAAGAGAAAATTAGATAGTTTCTTCTTAATAACAGCAAGTAAGAATGTCTTTTGAAGGCAGAGATCCACCGAGGCATGACTGATGACTACCCTTATATTCTCTGATGAAAGTCAATGGACCAGTTGTCGTTTTCTGAGATGGTCTCTACTTGCTATAAAGAGAGGCTTGGTAGTCTTTGATGAGGAGTGATAACTACACTTATCTGTGGGTCTAAGGATACTTTAGAATTATTATTGCTCTAGCAAAGTGGAAGTAGTATATTGTTTTCTAAGGCCCATGACATGCAGTCACTAGCCCCAGGAAACTGGTTCAGTTTCCAGTACCAGGCATGATTTCTCTCTTGTTGAGTGGGCTTAAAGTCCAATTAGGCATCTGTTGGTTGCTACTGACATGTGAGTGGCAATTGTTGTAACTTTATACATATCTTGCCATGCTATTATTACCTTGGCTCATAAGTGTTGTAGCTGGGTAGGACTGTTGAATCACTTCCATCTCTTGGCAGCTTACATAATATTTTTTTTTGAACCATGGAAGGTAGACCACGGGAGACAGACATTAAGGTCAGATCTAGCTTGAATCTTCAGAGTCCCATGTCCCCAGTGTGCAGTATCTTCAGCAATAAAGGCCCACTCTAAGCCGGGAGAGGCAACCAAGTGTTACACTGATAATCTAATTTTGATTGTCACTTGGACTTCCCTGAACAGCCATTCAAAAGAAGGTTTCTTGCACCTGGTACTGGGGTACCAGTAGATATATGGACATACATACACATATACGCACACATACATATGTATTGCTTATAAGTTTCCATAAATATGATTCCACGAGGCTTCATTAAACAGCCTGGTTGTTGATTGTCTCATCCTCTTTCTTCCATATTGAACCTTCTCCCAATTTCCCATTGTTTCCTGTTTAAGCTTAAGCTTCTTGTGAGACACCGTCCCAAGCAAATATAAATTTTGATTAAGTGATCTTTTTGCTTTTATCTTAATGTGAAGGGGGCAACCTTAAAATATAGGTACATCCAAAGTAAGACACATAGCTTTAAAAAAGAAATTTGGCTCTACAATGATGAAACATAAAGCTCAAAAAAAAAAAATCAGAATTTCCATTCAAATAGTTGTTAATGTGTATTTTTGTCACAACTTTCCCACTTCTGAATTATTTTTTAAAGGGCACAGGTATACAGGAAGAGACATAAGCAGAGGCTCCATCTTACATCTACATTCCAAATTAAACACATCATCAACACCAGCGCGTTTAAGAGCTCCAACTGACATACTTTGCTCTGCTATGCCTTGGGAGGAAGGGATGTGTTCTCAAACCCCATGTCTAGCATTGTGTAGAGGTGTTTATAGTGGTAGAATCTGGAGTTGCTTCTCTGTGGCTGAGCTCCCAGGCTGGAATGCAGGTCACCATGGCTGTTCTGAAATAGTTTGATATACTCCCATGCTCTCTACTGAGTGCTAACTTTCCCCCTTCTAAATTTATTACGTTGTTAACATGTGTTATAGTTTCTTTATTGAGGAAGGGCACCTATGTGCAATGACATCCCTGTAGAGGTCAGAGAACGATTTGTAGATGACATTTCTCTCCTTCTATCATGTAGATGCTGAGGATAGAACTCAAGTCCTTTGGTCAGCTTTGTTAGAGTGACAAAAAAAGCCAACTAGGACAGGAGGTGACTGTTTTTGTGTGATGTCCCATTAGGACACATCTTTGAGTAAAATTTTTATCTGGCACGTAGGTCTTATGATGTTTACTTTTTCATTGACATAATGAACTTTTAATTTATTCAACGATTTAATAAAAAAGTCACCCATTGTAAGTGTAAACTCCCATGATGGTTTTGCCACAATTCTGTGGGAGATATTTCCACTGCCCCATAAAGATTCCTGATTCTTTTTCAGAGCACAAACCCACTTGCCCTCCTAGCCTAGGCAGCCCTGCTTTGCTCTTGTCTATATTTGCCTTCTCTGGGCTTGTCTATGGACAGACTTTCTGTACCCAGTCTTTCCTGTCTGGCCTCTTTTACTTAGCGTGTTTGGAGGTTTATTGTTGGCATGTGGATGAGTAGACTGTTTCACTTGTTGCTCAATAATACTCCACGCAGTTTCTATACATTCATTCTATATGTTTAACGCTGGTGAATGTAAAGCTTGTTTCCAGTTTTTCACCACCATGAAGGATGATGCTGTAAGCATTCATACATAAACCTCATGTGGGCCTGTTTTTTATTTATCTATGGGTACATTTCTGGATGTGAATTTATTGAATTGCATGCTAAGTTTGTATTCAGTTTTTTTTGGTACTACTATTTTATACATCTAATATCAGTCTATGAAGGCTACAATCTGTCTACATACTTGGTATTGCTTATTACTGTTTGTCTTTTCATTTTAGTCATTTCATTTGCGTTTACCTACTGCCAGTGCTAGTGAGTGTCTTTTCATGTGCGTACCTGCCATGCAGGTATCTTAGGTTTAGTATTTTCCATGTCTTTTGCTCATCTTCACATTGTGTTACCTTCTTACTGAGTTTTATGCATCCTTTTATGTCTTTGTTGTATTCCTGTGGGAGATGAGTCTGCGTACTACATGTGTGTAGTGCCAATGGAGGTCAGAAGAGAGTATTGAACCCAGGTCCTCTGGAAGACCAGCCAGTGCTCTTAACCACTGAGAGATCTCTTCAGGCCCTATTGTAAATTTTTTTTCAGATTTCTTTTTGGCTAGAATTTGGGGGAGGATTTGCATTTCTATGTAAAACTGGGGGTAGTTTTGTTTCTGTAAAACTATGTTGAGGTTTTATAATAATTGTGCTGAATATGAAGTTCAATTTAAGGATCATTGGCATCTTTATGTTGTAACCTGAGCCACAGAAATTCCTTTTTACTTATTTAGGTGTTGCATATTTTTTCTCAGCAATGCTCTAGAGTTTTTGATAGATAAGTGTTGCACTTTGGGAGTAAAATGATCCCCATTTATTCCATTCCTGTTTCTGTTAATAGAAATGGAATTTCCAGAATTTCAATATTAGATTACTTTTTATTGCTGTTACATGGACATAAAACAATTTTTTGGTACAACATATTGAACGTGCATTTTGCAACTATTTTAATTTTATTAGTTTTAGTGCATTCCTAAGGATTTCTCTCCTACAGGATCATATAACCAGCAAGTAAAGGCTGATTTATTTCTTCTTTCTTTCCCCCATGGAAAACTTAAGATCATTCTTTTCTAAATTTTATGCCTTATTGAATTGGTTAGAATTGTAAATATAATATTAACAGCAACAAATCAAAAACGAATAGCAAGTCCTTGCATTGTTCCATGTTAAAGTGAAAGCAGTTCATGTTTTATTAAGTATGATATTAGCTAAAGGCATCAGATAATTTGTTATGAAGAAATTTCCTTTCCCCTAGTTTCTTTAAAATTTTATATGTATTAATATTATTAGAAAATTATGTATAATCAAGTTGTATAATATGTATTTTAAAGATTTATTTGGTCTTATTTTATGACTGTGTTTTACCCTCATGTGTGTCTATAGACCACATGTGGCAGTATTCACGGAGTCCACAGGAAGGCATTGGATCCACTGGAACTTGCATTGCAGATAGTTGTGAGCCGTCGTGTGGGGGCTGGAAATTGAACCCAGGTCGTCTGGAAGAGCAACTAGTGTTCTTAACCAGTGAGCAAACTTTCCAGCTACTTTTCCCTGCTTTTTGTTGAGACAGGGTCTCATTATGTAGTGGCCTGAACTTGCTGTGTAGACCAGAATGGCATCAAATTCACACAGATCTACCTACCTCTGCCTCCCAGGTACTGGGTTATACGTGTCTACCATCATGCCTGGCAGTTCAGTTTTTGTTTTTGTTTTCTAAGCAGAGTGTCATGTGTTCCAGGTTGTCTTTAAGCTTCTGATTGTCTTGCCTCCACCTCCCAGGGCCTGGGATTATAGTTGTACACCACTACTCATGGTCTGTAATGTGGGTTTTGCATTTGTATACTTTGTGGAGTGGTTATTATAATTAATATACCTACCACATATAAATTACTATTTTTTATGAGAACATATAATACCTACTTCCTGGTTATGATACATTATTAACTCTAAAAATCACATTTTGCAGTGCTTCCATAACTTATTTTTCTTATTGGAGACTTTAACCCAGTAACAACCTTTTTATTCTGTTTCTATAGATCTAACTTCTTTATTTTACTTATAACGTTCCCTAGATTTATCCTTGGTACAATTGACTGGATTTCCTCTGTTTAGGACACAGCGTTTCATTACACACATACCTACACCCACACACTACCTTCTTAGCAGTGCGTTGATGGGTATTTTGGTTATTTCTAGAACTTGCTGTTGTGAACAGCGCTGCTGTGAACATGGAACTGAGAATATCACTACGACAATGGTTTCCAGCCCTCTGCATATACACAAAGGAAGATTGCAGGATTTTACCTTTTATCCAGGTAATGTGATAGGTATTGATTGATTTTTTGTTTTTTTCCGCACTAAACTGTCTTTACATTCCAGGAATCAACCTCACCTTCTGTGGTGCTAATCTGTTTTTTTGTTGTTGTTGATTTGGTTTGTTAATTTTTTTGAGTGGTTTTACATTGATGCTCACAAAGACTTGAAGTCTTTTTCTTGTGTTTTTCTGACTATGACATCATAGAATGAGTTGGGGGATTATTCTTGTCCCTTAATATTTTTATTTAGTTAACATTTTTTTTTCATTTATTTTACCTATCGACCACAGTTTTCCCTTTCCCCTTCCATCCCCTCTTCCATCTCTCCCCTTCACCATTCACTCCTCCATCATTCAGAAAGGGGCAGGCCTTCAATGGCCTTGAATAAAGCATGGACTGAGCCCCTTACTCTGATTATAGTCTGGCTGAAGCAATCCAACATGGGGAACAGACTCCCAAAAGCCAGCCAAGTGTGTGACAGGTCCTGATTGCACTGCTAGGAGCCTTACAAACAGACCCAGCGACACAACTGTCACACACATACAGAGGGCCTACATCGGTCCCATGCAGGCTTCCTCTTCCTCACCGTTGGTTCAGAGTCAATGTGCTCCCATGAGCTCAGGTCAGCTGTCTCTGTGGGTTTCTCTGTCATGACCTTGGTCTCCCTTCCCATCCCTTCTCTCTTTCTTCAGGAGGAGGAGTCCCAGAGCTCAGCCAGTGCTTGACTGTCAATCTCTGCATTGGCTTCCATCAGTTACTGGGTACCTGACTCTCCGATGACAAATAGGGTAGTCACTGATGGATTACAGAGGAAGGCCAGTTCAGGCACTCTTGCCACTATTATTAGGAGTCTTATCTGGGGTCGTCCTAGGAGTGGAATCCTAGGAGTTTCCCTGGCACCAGGTTTCTCCCTAGTTTCTCCCTAACCCTGCAATGCACCCCCTGCCTGTCCAATGCACACCTGCCCCAGTATACCCCGGGGATCTCTTCTATTTCCCTTTCCTAGGGAAGTCCTGCATCTCTCTTCAGGCCCTCTCTGCTATCTAGCCTCTCCAAGGCTATGGATTGTAGGTTGGTTATCCTATACTTCACTCCTAATACCCACTTATGAGTGAGTACATACCATGTTTGTCTTTCTGAATCTTGGCTACCCCATGCAGAGTGATTTTTTTTCTTGTTCCACGCATTTACCTTCCAATGTCCTGTCCTCCCCCTCAATTTCCACACATGAGAGAACACATATATTTTATTTTGTTTAACATGATGATTTATCCGTATTCCCGAAAGAGAAATAATTTTCTTCTTTATGGCTGAATAATACTAAAGCATTATTTCGCATGCACCATAGTAGTATCTTACGTATGCACAATGTTTTCTTTATCTGTTCATCTGTTGAGAGGTGGATTCATGAGTTGGAAATCTTGAGTAGTATAATGATACACAATGTATGCATTTATTTCTATAGTGAGCTGATTATGTGTCTTAAATATAAACCTAGAAGAGGTATTCTAGTGTAACACATTAGCTTATCCTTAACCTTTATAATGAATTTCACAATAGAAGCACTAATTTACATTCCACTAGAGTGTATAAGGGTTTCTTCCCTGCATTCTTGCCAGGGTAGCAATTTTGACTGGAATGAAATGGGATCTCAGGATCTCAGGATAAATTTAATTTGTACTTTCTTGAAAATGTACCTTTTAGTGCATTTCCTGGCTACTTGTACATTCATTTGTTTAGTTTTCTTGGCCATTTATTGATCCAATAATTATTTATTGTTTTGGTGCTTAATTTTTTTTTACTTCCTTATATGTCTTAGATAGTAATTCCCTCTCAAATGCATAGCTAGGAAATTTTCTCTCCCATTATGTAGTGTTTCTCTTTACTCAAGCAATTGATTCCTATGCTCAGCAGATTTCAGTTTGCTCCTCTCCTACTAATTGATCACTGCTGTTGTTTCTTGAGCCAACAGAGTCCTTCTGCTGTCTATATTTATACATCACAGTGTTTTGCCTATGTTTTACTCTAGCAGTTTCACATCTTACTTAAGGCTCTCAATGTAATTTGAATTGATTTTTTTAAACAGGGTGAGAGATAGGAATCTAATTACATCCTACTGTACGTTAATATACAGTTTCCTCAGCATCATTTGTTGAGGAGGTGGTTTTTTCCCCAATGTATGTAAGAATAAAATGGTTATAGCTTCTCAAACTTATTGCTGGGCCCTCTATTTCTATTCTATTTATTAGCACATCTTTTTTTTGTGCTGGCAGCATGGGGATTTTGCTGGTATGGTTCTATATTTTAATTTGAAATCAGATGTTATGATATCTCTGGCACTGTTCATTCCACTTAAGATTTCTTTGGCTAGTTTGCATCTTTTGTACTTCCATGTAAACTTTAGGATTGCCTCTATACTGTGAAGAATGTCATTAGATTTTTTTTTTAAGTCTTGAACTTACTGTATTTCTTTCATCTCTTTGTCTCCTTTTTGAGGTCACAGGTCATTTAAAAAAAAACTAGACTTCCAGGTTCTTTGTCTAACATTTAAGCCATTTTGATATCTTTGAATTGAGTCAATGACGAGTTTTGACTTTTAGAAGAGTCATACTGCCTTGATTTTCTATATTTGTTATATTTCTTTCTGCATTGCAATTTGCATTGTTGGGATAGATAACCCTCCAGTTTTGTACAGGGGGTTTCTGTTGTGACACTTACTCTAGCAATTTTAATTGTCACTACTACTCACAAGAGAGAAAGACTCCAGCAATAGCAACTCCTTTAGAAAGAAACTAGGTATTTGAAAACAGAATAGACAATCGGAAAAACAAACAAACAAACAAACAAACAAAATTACAACCTCATTCAGGATAGGAAATAGAAGATCTAAGATACAGGGTAAACTAGGAATTTATCAGTAAGGACAATGGGATTGATAATTGTTTTAAAAAAAGGAGGGATAAGGAAACAAAGAATGGGAGACAGGAAAGATACTGGATGAAGCTACAAGAACCCATAGTGAGTTGTGACTTGCCATAAATTTGAATAGTCTGCATAGAGAACCTCACCTCAAGAATTGTCCTGCTTGCCTTGATTGATGTAGGATTCACCATGAATGTGGGAGGCACCTTCTGCTAGCAGCCTGGACAGAAAGGGCATGGTAGAAGAAGATTACTCATTCACCCTTTAATTGATTTGCTTTCCTTCTTGCCCACTCAGCCCTTGTTGCTGACTCTTCACTGGTATCAGAACCAGAGTTTTCAGGCTTCCATTGTTGACTAAGGACAAGCAGCTCTCCAGGAACTTTCAGCGCCAGATTGGAGCAGCTTCAGGAACTAAACAATGGTTGGATTGTTGGCTCTCCAGTGTGAGACAACTACTGCGGGAGTGCTCCAATTGCTGGGACACTGAGTCTCAAGGACCAAGCAATTCCTGGGCTCTCAGTATCTCAGGTGTGAGACAGCCGTGGTTACTATTTCAGTGTAAGCTGATTTAGTAAATATGTATTCTTCCTGTAGGCTCTGTGCCTCTAGAGAATCCTGACTAATATACAAGGGAGAACAAAATCAAATAGGAATAGAACTGATCAAAACAATACAATAAATATTTCCTCTCTGAGTAGATGGAGAAAGGAGGTATTATTTTATAGTTTACTGGTGTGTGCGTGTTGAATTATTTTCTTGTGAATTTCCAACAGGTCACACCATAAAGGAGGCTGAGACCTGTCCCACCTTTCCTACATGGGTGCATTAGCCACTATGACTAATGCTTGTCAAAATTCCTGCCACTGTTGTCCATATACTGTTCCAGGGATGTAGAGAGTATAGGGACCACTCTCTAGATAGCTTTGGCAGCCCAACCTACCAATGACAGGCCAGTACTTGTGGGTGTGGCAGGTGCCCAAGCAGTGGTTGTGTTCCCTCACCAAATCCCTCCTATTCCGAAAGTGTAGAAAGCAGCCAAACAAAAGCAGTCTCTACAGAGCCAGCATGGGTGTGAGGAGAGGCACTAAGTGACCTTATGTGCCACCATTTCAAATGGTTTGTTGAGATCTTTGGGACATCTCGTCATTTTAATTAATAAACAACTCCACAGTTTATATTCAGTTCTCCTTTCATAATTTCCAATTTTAAATTGGGAGACTGTTTGACATCCTACTCTCATCAAATTCTCCTATAACTCTTTAAGCATGGCCTCTTTTGTTCTTTGAGTGTATTTATAGTAGCTGCTTTGAAGACTTTGCTTGTTATAACCAATCTCACATCCTCAGAAGCTTTCTGTGGAGTGTACTTCAGATCTTTTAATAGAAGTCACCTTCTCTTTGCCTTACCATATGTGGATTGTTGACAACTGATGCTTTAGATAGCACATGGCTAATAATTCTAGTTTTTTCTTGTGGACTATTGTTATACATGCACACGTGCATATTTAGTTGTTTTCTTCAGCCAACACTATCACTTTAGGGTGATGGTGTCCTTGGCCTTCCTTGTCACATTGGCTATTGCTCCCTTCTAAACCAAGACTCCTCCAACAGTGGAGAGGATAGATCTTCAGCTTGCTTGGCTTCATTTATCTTTCATGTTAAAGAAGCTGGGGACAGTGCAGGAAAGCGGCAGCCCCAGATCAAAGACTGCATATCCTCACTGTTCTTCCTAAAGAGACTTCTTCATTAAATTCATTGCAGTTCATTACATACATTTGGAAAATTTTCTGGAGGTCTTGAAGTAATTTAATTTTTTTTTTTGAAAAAGAGTCAATTATTTTGTGAGTATGGGTGTTTTGCCTGCATTTATGCATGTGTACCACTTGCATGCCTGGTGCCTGTGGAAGACATTGGATCCTGTGGAACTCGATTTGCAGATGGTTTAGAGCGTCCATGTAGATTCTGGGAATTGAACATGAGTTTTCTGGAAGAACAGCAAGCACTCTTAACTACCAAGTCATCTTTCCAACCCTGTAGTTTTCCTTTTAAACAATTTGCTTTTTCTTTTTGGGAGACAACTATTTGTTGAGATTGCAACTCATCAGTTTGGAAGTCCCCTGCTATGAAATATTTATTTGCTGATAAACCCTGTTTACTTTTTTGGTTTTCAGTCAAGTATTAAGGTATTGAGATAGTAGATACAAACAAATGTGTTTTTCCTACATTTCCATAAGTATTATGCACATTCTCAGCAGTTTGTGATGGGATTATATGTTGCTGAAAATATTTATTAGCAGCACAGTATATTATATGGATTATTTACAGGAACTGTGGCTCAGATTTTACAGAAATGTACAAATTCTACTGAATGCATATCACTTTGGCATTATCAAATTAAAAATGATAAATTAAACTATTTATAGCTCTGTGGACAGCTATACCTATATTTCCAGAAATACATCTACATTTCAAAGTGTTCATTAACAGGTCGATTTTCTTCAGGTATTGGTTGAATGCTTTATATCATAGGCAGTCCTGTGTTGCAATAAGAAATTACCACAGATTGGATAATCTATGAAGAACAGAAATGGATTTCTCACAGATTTGAAGGCAGAGAAGCTCAAGATCAATGTGTCAATATCTGTGGTCCAGTAAGGTCCCTCTTGCTGCATCTTCACTTGGTAGATGAGCAGTGATACTTGTCCTGCACATCTTCCACTGGGCTCCAGCTCTCTCTCTCTCTTTCTCTCTATTAGAATCAAGCTTGTTTTACATGTCAATCCCAGTTCCTTCTCTCTTCTCTTTTCCCCTGGCCAAACCAATCCCCTATTCCATCCATTTTCTGCTACCTGGAGGGTGAGGCCTTCCCTGGGGGATCTTCAAAGTCTGTCACATCATTTGGAGCAGGGCCTAGGCCCTCCCCCATGTGTCTAGGCTATGTGGAATGGGCTCCCAAAGTCCATTTGTATACTAGGGATAAATACTGATCCACTATCAGAGGCCCCATAGACTGCCCAGTCCTCTTAACTAACACTCACATTCAGGGGGTCTGGGTTAGTCCTATGCTGGTTTCTCAGCTATCGGTTTGGAATTCATAAACTCCCCCTTGTTCAGGTCAGCTGTTTCTGTGGGTTTCTCAAGCCTGGTCTTGACCTCTTTGCTCATCTCTCCTTCCTCTCTGCGACTGGAATCCAGGAGTTCAGCTCAGTGTTTAGCTGTGGGTGTCTGTTTCTGCTTCCAACAGCTACTGGATGAAGGCTCTAGGATGGCATATAAGGTAGTCATCAATCTCATTATCAGGGAAGGGCACTTAAGGTAGCCTCTCCACTATTGCTTCTGTGGGGGACTATGTATGACTCTTTTAGGGTCTTTTTGTGACTGGGTTACCTCACTCAGGATGGTTTCTTCTAGTTCCATCCATTTGCCTGGAAATTTCAAGATTCCATTGTTTTTTTTTTCCATTTAGTAGTACTCCATTGTGTACATGTACCACATTTTCTCCATCCATTCTTTAGTTGAGGGGCATCTAGGTTGCTTCCAGGTTCTGGCTATTACAAATAATGCTGCTATGAACATAGTTGAACAGATGTGCTTGTTGCATGAATGTGGAATGTACATCTTTTGCGTATATGACTAAGAGTGGAATTGCTGGATCTTGTGGTAGACTGATTTCCATTTTCCTGAGGAACCGCCATACTGATTTCCAAAGTGGCTTTATAAGTTTGAATTCCCACCAGCAGTGGAGGAGTGTTCCCCTTTCTCCACATCCTCTCTGGCATAAACTGTCTTTGGTGTTTTTGATTTTAGTCATTCTGACAGAAGTAAGATGGTATCTCAGAGTTGTTTTCCCCTGATTTGCATTTCCCTGATTGCTAAGGATGCTGAGCACTTTCTTAAGTGTCTTTCAGCCATTTTAGATTCCTCTACTGAGAATTCTCTATTTAGTTCCGTAGCTTACTTTTTTTAAATTTAATTTTTTTATTTAATTTATTATTTTACATGTCGATCCCAGTTCCTCCCTCCCTCCCTCCCTCCCTTTTACCATCTCTGCCCTCTCCCATGCACTCTAACCACCCTTCCCTCCCATCCCCCCACCCCAATTCCATATGTAGGGCAATGACATCCACTTGGGATCATGTAGATCTGACAGGTCGTTTGAGTAGGGACTAGGGCTTCTCTCCTGTCTCTAGGTTAAGGCACTTATCCCTCCATGGGGTATGTGCTTGCAAGGTCCTTTTGTGCACCAGGGATACATCCTGGCTCCACTGTCTGAGGTCCCTTAGACTGCTCAGTCCTTCTGGCTGAGACCCATATTCAGGGGGGCCTGAGTCAGTCCCATGCTGGCTTCCCAGCTATCAGTCTGGGGCCCGTTAGCTCCTCCTTGTTCAAGGCAGCTGACTCTATGTGTTTCTGCAGCCTGGTCTTGTCCTCTCCATCTGCATCTGGGTTCTAGTTTGACTCAGTGTTTAGGTATGGGTGTTTGCTTCTGTTTCCAACAAGTATTAGATAAGGGCTCCATGAATAAGTTAGATGTTGATCTCACTATCCGGGAAGGGCATTTATGGTAGCCTTTCCACGGATGCTCAAGTTGTTAGTTGGCGGCAGTCTTGTAGTTCTCTAGACCTTTCTTTGTGTTCAATTTTATCTTCAAACCAATATTGGCTCCCTCTTTTATGTTCTCTCTCTCTCTCTCTCTCTCTCTCTCTCTTGCTTGCTCTCTCTCCTGTCTTCTATTCCTACCCAGACTCAATCTTCCTAGTAGTATGTGTTTTCCTCTCCTCCCCCTCTCTTTCTCCTATTTCTCTCTCCTTTCACTGCTCCCCCCCCCCCAACTTCTCCTGTGCTCTGAGGGACTTGTCCCTTCCCGCTTCTGTGAGGGACTTTATATGAATCTCTTAGAATACACCTTGTATCCTACTTCCTCCTGAATGAGGTAACCCAGTCACAAAAAGAGGAACATGGTATGTACTCACTCATATATGGATTTTAGACCTAGAGCAAAGGATCACCAGCCTATAATTCCTACCTTACTTTTTAATTGGATTATTTGGTGTTTTGGTGACTAGCTTCTTGAATTCTTTGTATATTTTGGAAATCAGCTCTCTTTCAGATGTGGGGTTGGTAAAGATCTTTTCCCATTCTGTGTGCTGCCATTTTGACTTGTTGACTGTGTCCTTTGCCTTACAGAAGCTTCTCAGTTTCAGGAGGTCGTATTTATTAATTGTTGATCTCAGTGTCTGAGCAACTGGTGTTATGTTCAGGAAGTGGTCTCTTGTACCAATTCCTTCAAGATTCCCTTCAACCTTCTCTTCTAAGAGGTTCAGTGTTGCTGGATTTATGTTGAGGTCTTTGATCCATTTGGATTTCACTTTTGTACATGGAGATAGATATGGATCTATCTGCAGTCTTCTACACGCCAGCACCATTTGTTGAAGATGCTTTCTTTTTTCCATTGTATAATTTTAGCTTCTTTGTCAAAAACTTAAGTGTTCGTAGGTGTGTGGGATAATATCAGGGTTTTCAATTACATTCCTTTGGTCTACCTGTTTGTTTTTATGCCAATACCAAGCTGCTTTCAGGATTATAGCTCTATAATAGAGCTTAAAGTCATGGATGATGATGCCTCTGGAAGTTCCTTTATTTTACAGGGTTGTTATAGTTATCCTGGGTCTTTTGTTTTTCCACATAAAGTTGAGTATCATTCTATCAAGGTCTATGAAGTATTGTGCCGGTATTTTGATAGGGATTGCATTGACTCTGTAGATTGCTTTTGGCAAGACTGCCATTTTTACTATGTTGATCCTACCTATACAAGAGCATGGGAGAGCTTTCCATTTTCTGGTATCTAATTTCTTTCTTAACAGACTCAAAGTTCTTGCTATGTAGGTCTTTCAATTGTTTAGTTAGCATTACCCCAAGATATTTTATGTTGTTTGTGACTGTTGTAAGGGGTGATGTTTCTCTGATTTCTTTCTCAGCCTATTTATCATCTGATTTTTTTTTTTTTTTGAGTTAATCTTGTATCCTTAAGCTCCGGTTCTTAACACATTGCACCTTTAACACCAATTTCAGAGAATACTAAAGTATTCAGACCATAGTACTTTATCCACCTCAACTCTGTAACACAGGGTGGCAGGACAGAACATAAACCAAGGGCTCTCAGGCTTATTCAGATAACAGGATAGATGTCTGTAATGTCTTTCTGCTCTCTGTGACATTTTAGGATTATGACCTAAAAGATGCCACCAGCAGGACACGCAAAATGACTTGCAAACATAAGTGTTTGAAGCATTTGAAAAGCTTATCTGACAAAGCTTTGTGGCTCAAGAGCACACCCATAGTTTAATAGGGGAAGATATGATACTTTACACTTTACCACCATGCCACACAAAATGGGATTGTCTCTAATACAATAGCTTCAGGGGAGCTGTGTAATAACATCATGCATAGTCTGAAGAGAGAGAAGGCTTTCTAGGTTTTGAAATTCATGATCTGGTTTATCTCATTACATAATTCCTGTGAGGATTCAGTGGAGGAAACATAGATA
Source organism: Phodopus roborovskii (assembly GCF_943737965.1). NCBI lineage: Eukaryota > Metazoa > Chordata > Mammalia > Rodentia > Cricetidae > Phodopus > Phodopus roborovskii. The sequence goes on along the minus strand of NW_026126470.1, from coordinate 17,963,033 downwards.
ATTAAGAGGAATCAAGGTCTCACCACCATTCCTTTATTTAGGCACAATGAAATTTCATCGAAACAATGGAATTGAAAGTGAAAATGTCTTTGAAGCAGTTGTAGTTATAATTGTTTCCACTAAGGTGTGCTAGGTCTCTAACTATTATTCACATGCCTCTTGTGTTACCAGATGCAGCACAGTGAATTCAGCCTTCTCTGCCTTCCCTGGGCTGCCAAGCCCTCTTTTTCCTAGTTTTTCCTTCCTTCCTTCCTTCCTTCCTTCCTTCCTTCCTTCCTTCCGTCCTCTCTCTCTCTCTCTCTCTCTCTCTCTCTCTCTCTCTTTTTCTTGTTTTTTTTTTTTGAGCACACAAATTCATCTAAAAATACAAAGGAAGAGAAGAGACCATTTTAAAATCTCAAATTCTCAAATGAAAAGAATAGTTGCACACTGAATGGCTGAGTTTGATTTTAATTTTGGGGAAATAATTTAGTCTGAAAAATTTCAAAGGTTAACTTGATACAGGCAATTTTGTTTTTCAGGCACTACTTTCTTTTAATAAAACTTTTTGAAGTCCTATTATTATTTGCAAATGATGGTACAAATGTCAGTCATCTTTGGTTTAATAGCATATCTATAGGACTCTACAGTTATCCTGCTGAGTTTTAAGTCCCTAAGAATTCCTGAGATAATCTAGTGAAACCTGAAAAACAACATATCATAGCAGTTCTGAAGAGATGCCTCAGGTAGGAGGTGGCCTAGATCATGATGTTTGTATTAACTAACTTGTGTGAGCAGAAAGAAAAATTATTTATTTGCAGTACTGAACTTATTTTTTTCCAAGTATTAAAGTTATCAACCAGAAACTTCAAAAATTTGCAAAACTTTCTGTGTATTTAGTAATTTAATGATAGACTGATATATTGGCAACTTTTCTTACAGTTCAATTCTGGGTGCTTCATAGACTTCTAAGCATTTGTCTTTGTCTAGCAACACATTTGTACATAACATACTTCTTTTGATTATACAGTTTCATTTGAAATGTTCTATGGTTTATAACCGTCTCTCTATTTTGATGTGCTTTCAGTTGGAAAAGGAATTGCACCTCCGTCTCTTTAGTCAGTGTGATGATTGTGCATTATCTAGTTCCATAATTTGATTCCATGATTTTAGTTATATTTGACTAATCCTTGTGATCAATGGCTATTTGAATAGTACTTACAATATTAGCTTTAAACTTAAGTTACCCTAAAAGAAAGCCCAGATAACTATTGTCAGGGCTATGTGGACAAAAACAGTTTATATCCAGTTTAACATCTGGAAATCAGTTGATAAGTAATTGTGTAGTCAGAAATTATTTTTAAAATGACAATTTTATTAGACTTATCTAAACAATTTCCACTGAATGATGTTTTTTTCAAAGATGCAGCTGTATTTTCTTAACTTTATATCATTATAAAATATTGCCTTACACATTCAGACCTAATTTCCTAATATCTATAAAAAATCTTTTTGGCTACAATAAGGCTTCTTTTATTTGTAAGAACTTTTATTATAATTGCAATGAGTTCATAATAAGGTAAGTTTGTTTTTGTAGATATGAGTATTCAGGAAAATAACATGTTCTCTTTCTGTTTCCTTCTTTCTGATTATTATGTTAATGAGGTGGAGAAGTGTAAAATAACATTTATGGTCTTACTGATATATGTTGTTTAAATAATAGTAGAATAATCAGGAAGAGACTTAGGGCAGTAAAAATTTTACATTATTAACCTAGAAAGCCCTTTTGTTAGTGAAATCATTTGGGATGATTTATTGTAACAATTGTCTGCATAATTATCACTTGCTAAATAATAGTTATTTCCTAAAACCTTAAATGAGGGAATAAGATTCATTAAGCCTGCTTTGAATGTATCCAGGGGTGGAAAAAAATATCTGTGCCAAAATAGAAATATAGAGGAGTTACTATCCAGTGTAATTAAAAACATAAAACATAGAAATTTCTAGGCCCGATGTGAACTCCAGGTTGTTTAAATATGTTCTAAGAACAGTGAGTGTTGACTATCATGGAGAGTTAAAAGGTAATGAGAGAAAATTTGAACCACATAGACAAGTTTTAAACAATCTAATTTCTTCTGAAAGGGATGCAGAAGAAAATGAACATCCATCCTTGGCAGTGAGAAGAGAGAACACAGGTCAAGCGGAGGGTAGTGGAGGGGAGCTCACTCAGGTCCTCATCAGTGTGCTTAGCTTGCATTAGGAGGTCCCATTTCATCTGGTTTAGTTTAGATTTAGGGCATTAATAAATGTTTTTTTTCCCTAAAAAGAAAGGCATGCTTTGGATTTAATTAGAAGTATAGAAGTTCTTGAAGAAATATTGAGATCAGTTAATGCTCTGCCTTTCTTTAATATGAAAAATAAACAAGGAAAGAAAAAAAAATGTACCTCATTTAATTTTTGACCAGTGAAGCTGGGCCTCTTCTCTAACACTGCTTTTCCAGGAATATTTCAAACAAATAGAATTAATGTGAATCCAACAGACAATCCAGGGATTGCTTTTCTTGTCCATGAGTAACTGAGGAAGACTCCAAGCCCCGAGTAGATTCAAATTGTTGCTCATCTTCTGGCTTTTCAATGTCAAGGTTATATATAGGAAGAAGCCATCATAAATATATAAACCCATTTCAAACTTTGCTGCAAAGCTGTTTTATTACTGAAGTGAGAAATTATAGATAAAGTTTTGGGCACAGAAGTAGATAAATTTGGTCATCTGGAGGCCTTGGAGCCAAGTCCCTGGCTGGGAGGTTTTGCAAGCCAGAACACAGAGTCCCTCAGAAAGCCAGAAGTAAAAGTTTATTGGACACTTTCATGTGTATTACTTTACATTAGCTTTATGCAAATAAGAGAGAAGTAAGTTGCACACATGAAAGTTAAATATGGGAGGATGAAGCTTACCGATTGTTGGTGGGTGTTAGGGTGAGTGGGTTGCAATGGTAGCAACAGGACCTTAGCAGATGAAGCTGAGTTACCCTGAGAAAAATAAGGTTCTGCAGATTCAGGGTCAGAAAAAACAAACAAACAAACAAAAAAGCATGAATTCTAGCAGTTAAGAAGTGGGAACATGTATAGAGAAATTGTATCAGTGCTTTTCTTTCTTTTTTCCTTTCCTTTCTTTCTTTGAGAAGCAATTTCCTTTTGTTGTGTTCCTGAGAATATAGGAGAGAGATTCATTATTAATAGTTTATTACCTAGAATTAACTCAATGTTTCTTTTAAAATGCAAACTCCCAAGGACACTTGCTGTACTGAGTCAATATTACTCACGAATTTAACTTTCTCATGCCCATTAGTTAGGACGATGACTTCATATTGTCAAAAGTGAGGTGTAGAGTCAGTAAAAGAATGCCTTGTAGTACATTCTCCTTTGTCAGCTTTGATTGGCTCTAGTTAGGGGAGTTTAAAATTACCTCCACTGGAAAATAAAATGGGTACATGTTACTACTGTCCAATACTGCTTAATGAAAACCACCAAAAGACAACTAAATTGTATCTTTAGAAATTAGATACTCAGAAAGGTGCTTATGGTTATTGACTTCATACTTATGATTCACGTTGTTAAAAATTCTTTCAATAAGCAAAGACTGAATGCATTTGTTTTCTTTCCTTTTATTCTTTGTTTTACATCATGATGCATTCTGATCCCACTTAGGTCTGTCTCCTTGCATTTGCCCTCTGCTCTCGCAACCTCCCTCCAAGTCAAAAAGAAAGAAACAAATCAAAATCCAAACCAAAGGGAAAACAAAAATAAGAAAAAAAAATCTTGTTAAGGCCACAGTGTGGCCCATTGAGTCACAGAGTTTACCCTTTATTCCATTCATCTTTACTTGCAAGTATTCACTGCCATGCGTCTCATGGCTGACACTAGGCGGCTGGTTTCTGCTACACCACCAATAATGGGCTTTCACTAGGGCTCCCCTTGGATAGCCTGTTCTTGCTGTGTCATGGAGAGCCTGATGCTTTGGATCTGTAGGTTTGCCCCCTTCCCATGTTCCAACAGTTCATAGATGCGGTGGATATTGGGGTGGGTCAACTCATAGTCCTAGTTCCGGGCCTGGGTGGTGGGTGAGTTGGTCAGCTCATTAGCTTGCCCTCACAGTCACTACTCAGGGGACCTCTCCAGCACTGCCTTGGCTAGCTCACCAGATGCAGCCCACAGCGAGCAGCAGGCCCAGTTTTGCTCTCCGGCCCTCAGATCTGGTTCCCTTAACTAATTTCCTCCGGGGCCAGCTCTACTGTTTTGTCCAGGCAAGGTGCAGGCCCTCTCTCCTGATTGCTGTACGGGGAATATGATGGAGTGGCAGAATCAGATTTTCTGCTCTCATGCCTTGCCCTCTAGCTGAGACACAAGTTCAGGGGGTCTAAGTCAGTCCCATGCTGGATTCCCAGCTATCAGTCTGGAGGGCCCATTAGCTCCTCCTTGTTCAGGTCAGCTGTCTCTATGTGTTTCTGTAGCCTGGTCTTGTCCTCTCCCTCTGCATCTGGATTCCAGTTCAGCTCAGTGTTTAGTTGTGGGTGTCTGCTTCTGTTTCCATCAGCTACTACATGAGGGTTCTATGATGGTGGATAAGTTAGTCGTCGATCTCTTTATCAGGGAAGGACATTTATGGTAGCCTTGAAGCCAGTTTTTAAGAAGAATAGCTTTCTTCCTTTTAATACTCTCAAGCATATTTTTCTAATATTTTAGCATGAAGTAAAATATAACATTATTGTACCTAAGTTAGTTAGTTTTACCTTTAAGTAATTGACTAAAAGCTTCAACTTGCATTCAAGTTATTAAGACAGATATAAACCAAGTTTCAAGTTTCCAGTCTTGATACACAGTCATTCATGACTGTTACATTAAAAGTTAATTTATTGTACATGATTGCTGTTACTGTGTTTTTTTTTCAATTTGTTTTTGGTAAATAATGTGTGTATTATATTTGTTTGTGGAAACTCTGGATCTTAAAATCTTATTTTAGATTTTCCAAGTATGTTTCTGATAGAAACACACCCATCAGCTTTCCCTATGTGGATGTAAATTATAGTGCTGCTGTCAATTCATTCTCACATGGGACATGGAAAGTCTTACAGTCAAATGCAGACTAAAGGCTACCTTTTCCTTTAAGGCCACAAAGGATTTCTGTCAGAGAGTGAAAACTTGGAGTTCAAATTTATTGGGCAAGAATTGGATGGCAATTTGTGGTTATGTTGGGGTTTTCACAATTTTTCTATTTAAACATTTACCACTGATTTTTATGTGGCATTTATAAAGGAAAATATCATCCTTCGTGGTGTGAAGTCATGACTAGTTCTTTATGGAGTGTCTTGAAGGAATCATGGTTTGAGTTTTGAATTAATGCAGCAAAAGTAAGCAAACCAACACACAAAAAAACCCCACTTATTTTATACAGACATATTTGGCAGAATTATGGAATTTTCTGAAATAATATTTGTACAGCACAAACAGGAAAAAAAATCTTTTCCATAGGATTTTCATGAAGTAGTGTCCTGAGAGATAAATGTTAGTCTGTGCACAAGCATTACCTTTAAACGTCCTTGCTATCTAGTCCATGTCTTAACATCACTCAGCAGAGCTAGATAATCCTGCAGGATATTTATTGTGTTCTCATCTTCATGTAGATTATTATAAACAACTCCTTAATAGAAGTGTGGGCCACATTCCTTAATTCTTCTGTGTGTAATTCTGCTTGTTATTCTCGTGCAGAACCGTAGAAGGGAGATGCTTATATAGAGCTGCTAAGTAAATAATGCTGCATATTGTCTGTGTGACAAATGGAAGAAAACAGCCAGCAGATGTTTGTCATTAATGACCTTTGGACTCTTGATTTAAGGAAAGATTTTAAATACATGAAATAAATCTAAAGGTTCAAGAGCTTAACTGCAGCCTGAGCCCATGTGTACATCGCTGAAGTTCTGAGACAGGCTGTTTGCAAATTTAACATTTGGAGGCTGTCTAAAAAGTGATGTAAAATCATATTTTTCTAGAGTGATTACAGATTTTTAAAATGAGCAAATGACATAGGTCAGCAGAAATTGGCAAAATGCAGCTTTTATAGCACTCCAACAGCGGCAATAATAGTCATAATAATACATACATACATTTTCTAAATCAATTTTCTAATGGAGAGTGGAACATTAGTTGTGGGAATTTCAGGCCTGGGTAATACAGCACTTTCATTGTAATGCTCAGAAAAGATCTAATACAAAAATTGCTTTCTATTTTGGGTGCAATGTTTTGTTCTATGCAAAGATGATAACATACATACCAAATTAGATTGCCACAGACACACAACACTAACTGAAAGTGGATAATTTTGAAAAAGATGATAACCAGAGCATATCTAAAAGAATATGTGGGTGTAAAACTAATAGAATTATTTATGTAAACCCATAAAACTGTTTGCTTTACAGAACAAGATTTTGAATTTGTAGTTGACACTAGTCTATGTGTGAGGAATTGCTCTTGATTGGATAGAAATATACTGCCTTCTTAGTTTAAATTTTGCAAAGCTCATCAAACAGAAATAATAACACTGTCTTAATACTTTCCAAGAACCTCAGAGGAACAGATTCAGATATGGAGTGAGTTATTAGTCAGAATTCAGTAATGCAGCCTGATTTGGCCTTGCCTAAACTCATGGATAATCTATCTTTTAAGAGAGTTTTAGTTTTATTATTTTTGTGTAAACAGCCAGATGAGCTAAGAAAACCAAATGCTTTCCTCCTTTAAGTTATTTAATTATTAGTTAAGAACCATTTGCTATTAGCTGGCTGTATGAGTCAGGCAACACTTATCCCTGCTTACATAACAATGAAGTATGTGTAAACAGAGAGTTATATATTTGTTAAATAATGTTTGTTTCTCAAAAAATTTCTAAGAATTATGTACTTAAGAGCACTCCTTATCTATAAAGAGGACAACAGAATTTCTCTTAAACTCTGACTAAATAAAAGTAAATTCCATGTAAATCAAGCTTGAAAAAATAAGCCAACCAATTGAGCAATTATTATGGCTTGTCTCATAGACTCTTTTAAAGAGCATTTTATTTCTTTATGCCTGTGATTCTTGTTTCTCTTGCAATAGAAGGTTGACTAACAGAAATTTTATATTGTCATCTATGATACATTGGAGATAATATGTGTTAGAAGGGATTCTACACTTCATAAAAATATCCACATCCAATTACTTTGACTAATAATATCCTGTTGGTGTCAATTAAATGCACACATCTTAACCCATACATTCTTAAGAATAGAAGTTTCTTCCAATCTCATTTAAGCAGTGTTTCCAACTTTAACACATATAGGAATAACCTGAGGGATATTGTAGGAAGGCAAAAGTAAGTTCATAGCTGTGGGGGGAAGCCCAAGATTCTGCATTCCTACTGAGCTCCTGGAAGCTTTTGACTACAGGATGGTACTTCAGTGAAGAGAACTTGGGGCATCTTCCCAAATGAAGTGATTCCTGGGGGTTCATCTGGATATTATAGTATTCTTTATCACCGCAAGGTTCACATGTCCAGTTTGCCACAAAACATTTGTCTCCTGCATTAATATTTTCTGAAATGCTCAGGAGAAACAGAGCTACACAAACAAACTGGGTTTAAAACACTCATAGCATTTCTTTTTGTCGCTTAGGACAGATGTTTTCTGACTTGTGAACTTGGTTAGGACATTCAAAGTCTTTGGGTTTCAGTTTCACCCTCTGTGACATGAAACACCGAACAAAAGACAGAGTGTCCCGCAGACATTAGACTTGTTTGTGGTAGGAGTGAAAGAATCACTTCCAGCCTTTGACTTTGTGGTTTTATAAATCAAGGATGGTGTGCTTTCACTCAAGAGGGAAGCCCTGCCTTAGATACGATTGTGATGGAATTTGGGGTTCAAAAAGCTAGAGTGGGCTCGTAACAGCAGGCGAAGTAAAACAATCTGGGTGGGAATAACTTATGGTTCCATTCTTAACTGACAGTCGTCCTCCTGATTCACCCCAAAGTCCTGAGGATGGACACACAGATGGTGATCTCATCCTAACTGGTTTAACATGGGAAACAAAATCTACATGTGATTGCATGGTACACTTGAGAGACTGGCTATTAAAGCCGGAAGAGTCTCCATACACTTTATTTACTATTTCCCCATGAATTTACAAGGCACAAAAGTAATATCTTTATCTGTTGGATAGAGTACTTCTCTGTTTCTCCTCATACCATTAATCATCTCTCTGGTCTTCTTATTTTTTTTCAGAGCCTTAACTTTTATTCAAAACTATTTACACGCCCTAAGTTATATACTGCAAAGTGATGGATATGATTTTAGGACAATGTGACACATGTGGCATGAAATTGTGATGCTCAGGGTATAGGCTCATGTTAACCCTAACTTATAAGAAATTATTGTCTCAATGAACTGATCAAGTTGATGACCCTATGTCTGTATCTCACTTTGCATTTACAAAATGTTTCTGAGTTGTTCACCTCAGGAGCTTTTGAGAACTGTTTTTAGTCTCCTCTCTCTCTCTCTCTCTCTCTCTCTCTCTCTCTCTCTCTCTCTCTCTCTCTCTGTGTGTGTGTGTGTGTGTGTGTGTGTGTTTACATTCTCAGGGTGAACAGTGGAGGAACCAATAGGGTGAGGATAACAAAAAGGACCTGCAATGGAAAACTCCAGATTCAATTTTCTTACTAGCTAGAGTTGAGCCGTGGGTCATGGATATACCATCTCCCTTAGGTTCAGTCTAGCGATGGAGAAATTCATATGGGATTCTGAGCTGGGTGAACAAGAGTTTGGATTTAAGAGAACTCATTGATAAAGCAAAGCTTTAACTCAAATCGTAAGACTTCCTAAGAACACAGGAGAGATCTGCTCTGTCTGTCTGTGCTGGGACATTTGTAGCCCCTCTCCCCCTCCATGTTCCGAAAGCCAGCCCCATTTCTTTGGCCTCTTTGGCTTTTCCCCCAGGTCCTATTATAAATAACTTGTTAGATATATACATAAAACTACCATCTTTGACTTTTCTCAGTTTGCATCTATCTTCCCATTATAGAACAAGCAAACAAACAAACAAAACAAAGGAGACGACACATCAAGCACTTTCCTGGAATAAAACACAGTAGTTACAGAAAAGAGGAGGAGCTAGGTGCGATCCAGAGCCGCTGCACACAGTCTTCTCTTTATGGTACTATCAGAGAAAAGAGATGCCTAGAAAAATCTGGAAAGCCGTTTCCAGCCTTTGAAATGCAAAAGGAAAGACTGTAGAAGCTGCCCCTTATTTTCCTAATCTTTTATAAGATATTCTTGTTAGTGTACAAAGTGGCTAATTGGGTAATATCATTGTATGCTTTTTCTTAGTCCTCAACTGTCCTTTACCCATTCTTATTTCTCTGTCCTTTCTGGCTCCCTTGTTCTTCCTAAATAGTTCTACTATCTGCTATTTATGTCACTTGTGCCGTGTTAACCTCTTGTTTCTCCTTATTCTCCCTGAAGACCACTTCTTTCCATTTCTACTTACATATATACATACATATTCATGTGTACATGCATGCACACTCAAATACATACAATATATGTATATACACATTTAAATTTAGAGTCTGCCTGTGCTTGTATCATTTTGCTTAACATAATCTCTATTTTTTTACATTTTCCTGTAAAAATCTTCACTTAATTTTTCTTTTCTTTAAGAAAGTAAAAAACAAAACAAAATCCCACTGTGCATGTGTGCCACGGTTATGTTGACATATGTGTTGACACATATGTTGATAATGTGTAGGATGGTTCCATTTCTTAGTTATTGTGAATAATACAACAATAAATATAGCTGTGGAAATATTTGTGGTAGGCTGATTTTGAGTCCTTTGTGTATATATCCATGGCTCGTACAGGTTTTGAGGAACCTCCTCATTGACTTCCATAGTGGCAGTGACTGATGGTTCCTTTGTCCTCGAATCCTCATCAGCATTTGTTGTTTGTTTCCCTGATGCTATCTGTTCTGGCTAGGGTGAGATGGATTCTCAGTTTGCATTTCTCAAATCCTCCCAAGTTTTTGTTACCTTCTTGAGAAATGTGATTCTTGAATTGCAACAATAGCATTATGGTATGACTTTAAAACTTCATAGAACTGCTGTTTGTGAAGATGGCTCCGTAGATACGGTGCTCACTTCTCAAACATGGGGACTGGGCTATGATTTCCAGAACCACACGAAAGCTGGGTCCCTGTCTGTAATCCCAGCAGATGCGCAAGACCTCCTCACAAACTGCATAGACCAGTAAACCAGGGAGCTCAGGACTTCAGGAGACCCTGTCTCTCACAAAATATAGTGGAGAGCATCACAAAGACACTAGAGGGCAACCTTCTCCCTCCATAGGCATGAGCACACATGGGCACATACACATGCTCACCCACATGACCATGCACACACCACATACACATGAGAAAAAGCAACCAGAGAATCATCTTAAACTTGTGTGCTCAGTTTTAGGATGCATTGAATGAGAGTTTTTCAACAAATTATCCTGGGGAGTGGATTTTCTTAAGTGCATTCTCAACTGTGTGTCATGGCCATTAGGAACATGTGGCTTGGATTTTAACTCATTTTTCTAGTTGGCTAGAATGTTAAGTGCAAATGTTTTTTAGAACCATAGCATCTGTGGCTCACAATTCTGCTGGCAATCTTTGTCTAACTGTTATGGGGTTCTGAGAGGCAAATGCTAAATAGGGACAATGTCTAGTGGTCATAGTAACATAAGCATACTGGAGTTCCAAGGGTACCCTTAGAAGGATTCCAAGTTTTTATGTCCTAGAACAAAGACATTACATAGAGACAATTAATTAAGAGCAAATTCAGAGATAGTGCTTGCAAGGTGTGAGAAGTGCACTTGAAACAGAGTTTATTAGTTCAAATGCCCTATGCTATGGCCTCAATGTGGCTAACAGGAGTCTTCCTCTTCTAGAATCATTGGCATCCAAGGAACAATAGTACAAAAAGGACTTGTAATTATAATGCAGAAGTCATTGTCATGGGGGAACTTCCATCCCCCGTCTAGCAAAGGATCAACCGAACTGATGCTCAGACTTATTTTAATGCCCCCATCTTCAGTTTACAAGAGAATTCAGATACAATTATTATTTTGAAATTAATTAATGCTAATAGCTCTTCCTAGGAGTAACATACTCTATATTCTCAAGACTACTGATACCCAGTGGTTTCATACATGATTTATTCTCAGCATCTCTTTGGCACTGGACAGGATTAATTACCACATTCTTAATGGATTTGTTTCTTCTTCTGATGTTGTTAACATTACCTTGGTTCCTTGGCTACCTGATCATTGCTTTGGTGACTTGTCCCCATGATGTCTTTTTTTTTTTTCTCCATCTTCTTCCTGCTATTCATGCTCACTAGCTCACCTCGTGTGCAGCCTGTTCCTATCCAGTACTCACCCTTCATGACCACAGCGGCTTTTATTGCTTCATGCAAATGATTCCCAGCACTACAGCTTTGCTCCTCGACTGCACCAAAGCTCCAGCCACACCTTCTGAACTGGCTGCTAGACATCATTGTTTGCATGTCCCACGGTTCCTTTTTAACTAAAAACTTCTCAAAATTCTCAGAGCTGATTTATCACCTTCCTCCATAGAGCAACTTATTATATTTAAATGACAAATTTCTGCCAAATTGGACACTTTTTATCTATTGACTTAGTTTAAAATAGATAGAGTTTTCTTGGAGTTCATTTAAAACAACAAAGTTAAATATCTCCTTTCTTCCTATGCTTTCAATTCATGCAGCCCATCAATACTTTAGTTCACAGCCTCAATGCATCTAGAGCCCAGAGAGTAAGAATTAGTTCTTCCTTTGTTTAAAGTCTGGGGAACATGAAATCATGTCAAATACTAATGACTAATAGATACCTGTTAAATTAGTCATTTTACTATTGTGAACTACATATTGCAAAATAATAAAACAAGTAATGTCTAAACTTGATCATTAAAAATAGCATACAAAGAATATAATATTGATTACTGATTTGATTTTGGAATCTTGGTTAGCCAATATAAGATCAAATATACACTGGAATTTCTTTAAATTATTTGAGACAAATCCGTTTCACAAGATTGACTGTAATAATTTAAATGTTTCTTTGGGCTTTGGACTTGAAAGCTATGGAGGTGGAAAAGAATGATTTTGACTGGAGTTGATAGGATTAAGAAATGACCAGCTGAGCAGGCTTTTGTGGCAGCAATTCACTTAAAATGCAAAGGGCAGACCGATGTATAACACATGTGTTAGAGAGACAGACCAATTTCAAATGTGGAGAGGAGTTTAGACTATTAAATACCACCTTGCTTATTTAGTCCAAAGTGATTCCACTTGTCTTTAAACAAGAATTGAAAATGACATTTGCGTTAAAGGATCCAATGAACCCGGTACAATGATCAAATATTCTTATTGTTCATCTAAATAAAAATTTCATGACACAACTAGGATTGACAACAATGTAAAGGAAGACCCTTGTATATTTTCATCATGACAGGAGCTTCTTATTGCTCTGCTCAGTGTTTGCATTAGACAGGGGCTTACTGTTAGCCTCTGCCTTTCCTACTGTGGAGGCAGGGAGTTCTAGCATCTTCAGGTCCTATTATGAAGTCAGTTCTTGACCAGGCTTGCTGAAAGTTCAAGATCCTACAGTCAGTTACCTATAGTTGGGATTTCTTGTACCTCACTCCTAATCATTATCTCTCCCTAGTCCTCATTTTTTTCGTATCCCATATATTAAATTTTAACAGGAAATTAGCATGCTTTATAAAAAATTATGTGCTTATACCAATATTGACACTTTCCATGGCTTCATTATTATACCTATGAGCTTATAGCACCAGTAGTTACCTGTTAAGATTCCATACAAGATCGAGCCCATCCATTACCCTACATGTGGAGTAGGGGGTGATGGGAGGGGAGGGTGGTTGGGGGCATGCGAAGGTGGGAGAGAGGAAAAGAGGGAGGGAGGGAGAGGGAACTGGGATCGATATTGAAAAAAAAAAAAAGATCAAGCGATCAAGCCCATCAACCTCTCACTGGGGAAGTTATATGCACAAGGTAATATGGCTATGGCATATATAATAATGTAAAATGGATAGGAAGACCATCTTCATTGTATGAACAGTTATCTCTGGGGATTTCCTGATGCTTGCCTTTACAATGTTTAATGCGTAAGTGTGCCTGTCTTTCCTGACATCTTAACTTCAAACAGTAGCAAATGATTTCAGGGACTGGAGAACTACACATTGATCTCCTTTGCTCTTCTTTACTGATCTCTTCCCATATGTTATTAATGGTATATGAAATGGGGATGGAGAAAACTCATCTGTTGACCAAGCTTAGAGCTTACTAAGCAAAAGTCTTCAAGGGAGGGGCGATATTTTGAATTGGATGTGGATTTGGAATGTTGACAAGTTCGTCTTTTAAATTGCAAAGCCTGTTTCTGAAAGAAACAAGATCTGAGAGCTAAAGAATGTACTAAACGATAGTAGTAATGTAAAGGAATTTTCACAGAGTGAAACCTGAGAGCAGTGTTTACAGCAAGTGGTGGTCATTCTGGTATGGTGCCTTCCTGCCTAGCTCCAACTTTACCAATTGTGTGTTACATTCAGTCTTTCTATTGGTAACCTTTATACATTTCAAAATTAAGTGTAAATTTCATATTATTTTTCCAGGGAGGAGGAAGAAGTGGCCCTCCATTCCAGAGCATTTCCTTTCTAAAGTGCTGCCGAGCACCTGCTACTTTACTGTCAAATTATAAAATGGAAACCATACTGTACACATGTCATTTCTTTAGGTTCTTTTAATGAGAGAAAAAACGAACAAACAAACAAACAAAAACCAAAAACCAACCCCATGCTTGAGGAATTTTGGTGAATTTCTACTTATGTGTGAGTGCACAGATAATAAGACAATATTAAACAACTGAGTTCACATTTTATTTTATAATAATTATACTAGTACATATTTATTAACTGGGTCACACTTTTGGGAAAACTAGCTTTGAGCTTCACTACTTCAAACAGATAATTTTATTTCAAATGGACAGTTACTAATTTTCCTCTACTATTATGGACAACCAAACATATTCTAGTCTTTAATTTGTTTAGAGTACCTAGCTAATGGGATATCACTTATGGTTTCAACTGAGTGGCTGTTGATTTCTCAGAGTGCTCAATAGACAACTTGTGAAGATGGGTTTATTGAAAATAAATTTTTATGGTTATGGTATGATGGAAACTGGATTTCTCATCTTGAGGGACATCCTATCTTACCTGTAAAATGAAAGTGAGGCTTTTGTATATTTAAAATAATCTGTTATGTGTTATATAAACCCAGTCTTTTCTTGTCACAGATTTGCATACAGCACAGCAGAAGATTCTGCAAGGCCATCTCTGTCGATGAATTACTCAGTGATAATATCAGCCAAATTGTAGGTTAAGAGATGTCACGTCATTATGTAAGGAAAGAAAGACAAAGTGAATAAAAGACAAATCATAAGAAAGACATTAAATACATTTAAGCAACATACGTATGAAGGCCAATATAGGACAAGAAGCTGGAGTGATGTCATTATAACTGGCTTCAGTTCAGAAGTGGCAGGGTGGCCGTTAGCCAAAAAGGCACTCTGGTGTTGTTTGTTTATACATTCTTATTTAGCTATCCATACCCAGAAGTGGATATTACAACAGATAGTTTCAGGGTGGATGGCTGATTATTGCAATTACTGCATCATTTCAAATTTTGTTTTTAAAATTCAATGACTTTATCTTACTTAGAACTTTCATTTTAAAGATACATGTTTCCTCCATGCATGAATTTCTGTAGGACCTTATAAAATATCTAGCTGGGTTCAATTGCTGCTGAGGTGTTTGTTTGATAGGGTGATGTGGATGTAAGATTGCAATTTTGGATTTTGATAATGCACTAAGAAAATATTCCCATGATATTGTGAAATAATAATATCTTCAGATCTCTTGGTCCCATTTCATGCTTAGCATTTCTACTGTCTTCTAGAGAGAAAAGAATACGCTGGAGGGGTGTTTTCCTTTTTCAGTTCCTCACTAGCTTGCAAATATATTTCATTTCTTTGTAGATCATGGGCTTTTCTTTGAATAGCTTCTAGTTTATCAACTACAACATATGCTTTAGCCATTGATGACTTCATATTGGTCAAAGGTTTTAATCAAGAAGTGAATTATTTTTGCATGCTGATATTACAGAGTAGTTCTACCCATTGGAAATATAACATTGCATCCCCACATTACATGTCTACTTGTAAGCAGACCCAATGGTGCTACTGGTCTGGAAGTTGCTTCACACACACACACACACACACACACACACACACACACACACACACACAGATACCACACCGTACCACACACTCTCTCACAATACATACTAATGAACTAAAATTTTGGCTTATAAATGTGATCAGTTTCTGACAAAAGTCAGTTTACAGACTATCTTTTGGTTTGTTCCTGGCTCTGATTTGAACTCTTGACAAAACCATGAATAACATGGAGGATCTGATGATGCCTTCATTGGTTTATCATGAACCCATATGTACCGAATACTTACAGAATTCTGAGTTCCCTTTAGATTCTGGGCCTCAGAATATACATATGAACACTGATAGCAATAGCAATAAATTTTTTCTCAAAGCTTATAAATTTGGCAGAAAAATAAATGTCTAAATGTTTAGCTATAGTGCTGCATGATGAAGGCAATGAGGCACTGTGCTACCAGAGAGCCTGGGGGGGCAGAAAAGGGGAATGGACACAAGATTCAGTTGAAGAGGGCACACTTCAGATTCAGGACCTAACAGTCTTTAACTTCATCAAAACTCAAAAGGAGAAATTGATGGCTTTGGTATGTGAAAGAGTGAAGGCACAAGACAGATTTTAAAATCAACATGTCATGTAATGGTAAAAAAATTAAAAGACTTGTTTTATTTGTTTTTAAAGATCCCTTTACTACTTTTATTGATGTATGTGTGTGAGCCTATGTGAGTATGTTCACCACACGTGTGCAGGTGCCTGCAGAGGCCAGAGGGCATGGAGTCCCTTGGTACTAGAGTTGCAATTGGGTGTGAATTTCCTGATACAGGTGATGGCAAATGAAAGAACCTGGTTCTCCTGGAGTGCAGGAATGCCCTAACACACATTCTCTCTCTCTCTCTCTCTCTCTCTCTCTCTCTCTCTCTCTCTCTCTCTCTCTCCCTCCCCCCCCCCCCTCTCTCTCTCTCTCTGTCTGTCTAATGTATGTAAGTTCAGGTGCTCATGAAAGTCAGAGGCATCAGATTCCCCTAGGGTTGGAGCTATAGGTATGTGTGTGACACTAGACCTAGGTGCTGGGAACAGAATTTGAGTTCTCTGTAAGAACAGTAATTAATTGCTGAGCCATCTCTCTGCTCCACATACTGATACTTTTAGAAAGATTAGTAAAGTAAACTTCAAAAAAAGGTACTTTTCACCACACTGGGGATTCTGTGTCACATTACCCGAAGGATTTTAATAGCTATTCATAATTAAAATAGATTTCTAATAAAATACTATTTTTTTGTGATTAATGGAACAATAAACATGAATTATGGGGGTCAGTGAAGTATGCTGTTTTGAGTTCATAATTTACAGTTAAACTTTCAAGAACCTTTCCCCTGTTTTGTCAAATACCTGCAAATGTGTGAGACTATGCCACAGAAAGGCAGCTGGTAAAGTAGTCCTCTGCCTTTTTTATCACAAAATCATAACTGAAAAATGTAGAATTGTAGCCATTCAGGGGCTATTTGACCTACCCTGACCTAAACAGTAGCCACCTTTTAGTTTTTCCTTTCCTTCTGCTATTAGCAAGAGATACCAAGTATCTCACCAGTTGCTCTATTACTGAATTAACTTCTAACTGAAGAAGTCCAGTCAAAATTCAAATTGGTCCAATGCTGGATTCCCTGCTATCAGTCTGCGGGCCCATTAGCTCCTCCTTGTTCAGGTCAGCTGTCTCTGTGGGTTTCTGTAGCCTGGTCTTGTCCTCCCTCTCTGCATCTGGATTCCAGTTCTTAGAAGGCCTGGGCAGTCTATGGTCTATGGGACCTCTGACAGTGGAACCAGAATGTATCCCTGGTATAGAAAAGCACTTTGTACTTTGGGAGCACATTCCCCATGGAGGGATACTCCCTTAACCTAGAGGCAGGAGGGAGGGCCTAGTCCCTACTCCAAATGACTTGACAGATTTAGATGAACTCTCCTGGAAGATATCACCCTACATGTGGAGTGGGGGGAAAGATGGGATGGGAGGGTGGGAGAGAGGGAGGGAGGGAGAGGGAACTGGGATCGATATGTAAAATAATAAAAATAAATAAGAAAATAATTTCCAATTGGATTAGTGGTTTTGAATGATCCCAGCCTTGCCCATTGAGAGTAAAGGCAATGGAAAGTATTTGAAAATATTGTATAAGAGTATTATGACAGTATTTAGCCATGCTTCAGTGCTACTGTAAGGCAGGTTATTAGATGATTGGCATTATAAACATATAAATAAAAAGATATAAATTATTGGGTAATCAATGGAATGAAAAATTATGTCTCTGCCTGTCAAATGATAATGTGTGTAAATTAGAATCACTATTGGAATAATGTATGAGTCTCAGGCTTGTAGAGGCTTCTGGAAATAGCTAAATGAAATTTAGGACTAATACAACAATAATAATAACAACAACATGCATATTTAACCTTTAGAAGCACTTTTGATGTCTTTAACACATCAATTAACTTCCAACTGGGTTTGGAAGTTAATCTACCACAGTGCAGACTGGTCAATCAGGACAAAATGTAAACTCTAAGACAGTTGCAAACTGGTATTACTTTTAAAGCTCTGTACAGACAGAAACACTCAACTGTTTACCTAGAGATAATTTTTCTTTTGCAGAGAAGTCACTCATTTGCACAGGAATTGTGGAGAGCCACAATAGCAATAGCCAGAAATAGGTGTTCAGGCTAGAGCAGCAGCAACTCATGTGTATGGAAAAGTCACCTTCATTTTTGCTTGAATATAAAATATGGAAGAAAACCTAGAAGCCTATGGACACGGGGAACTGTTTAAATGAAGCAATGTAGAGAAATGAAGTTACTCTTACCCAAACTGCTCTCTGAGAGTAGATGTGTGGAGGAACATGCATTCCATTAATTAGAGAAAAAGAGAAAAAGTAAGCAGTACAGAACAAATGATCTAATACATCTCTCCTCTTTGTGCTTAAAAACATGCAGGAGAAAAGCAAGTTTCTGAAAAGACACTTAAAAAATGTTGGCTAATTATCCATGAGGACTGGCAGTGTTTGTGTAGAGAGGTAGGAAACAGACATAAGTCACTTGTTTCAAAATCTCAGTGCCATTACAGTAATACTGAGACTTGACAAGGAGGTTATAGGCATTGAAGAAACTGTCTAGCTGCTTGATGCCATCCTAATACTTTTCTAACCTTGTTCCAAATGTTCACAAATCTTCATGTTAATTTTCCCATTGTAGAGAGGTGACAATGGATCTCCAGAGAGCTTGGTAGCCTGTTTGATGTCATACATCAAACATGTAAAATAAGAAAAAAAAAAAAACTAGGTTGATTGGCTGAATGAGCTTGAAGATGTGATCTGTGATTCATAGCATCCACATAGAAAGACCATATGATTACATGCCTCTAACCCTGGTGCTGGGAAAGGCAGACAGGAGGACAGCTGGTCAGTGTAATGTGGTGATATATTATTTATGATCTAGTAAAGCTTGCCTGTAGATCAGAATGCAAAGCTAGCTACAGCCATAGAGGCCATGCAGTGGTGGTATACACCTTTAATCCCAGCAGCTATATTAGTTAGCCTTTGAAGCTGGGTCACTAGAGAGGTGTGTATGAGAGGAGCAGGGTCTCAAAACAGGCAATTTTCTCCAGGTCTCCAGCCACAGTGAGGAAAGAATTGCCCCAGCCTTGGGAGAGGTTAAGAGCTCTCTGGAGACTTGGCTGCTTTGTTTTGCTGATCTTGAGCTTGAACTCCAATGTCTGTCTCTGGGTTTTTATTATTTGTACTACATAGTCACTCCCCAAACAGTACAAATGATAGATGTGGCCCTTGGTTTCCTCTCAGCAGTTGGGGGGTGGGGGGAGAGTCCCTGTTATTGAAGACACTGCATATACCCACTACGGTTGAAGACAATGCACATTTAGGACATAGGACTCAAATGGTAAGCACTAGATCTGATATGAAAACCTCTTTTTTGGTTCCAGAAAATACAATGCTAGCTACCAGGGAAAAGAGCAAATAAGTAGTCCTACCCAGCTGCAACACGAACACATATGAACCAAGATAAAAAGTGCTAGCCTGTGAAGATATGCATAAAAGTGCAACAAATGCAATTTACATGCTGGCGGCAACCAACAGCTGTCTAATTGGACTTAAGGTCCACTAAGAAGATGGAAATTATGCCCAGTATTCAGAACAGAACAACCTCCCCAGGGGCTGATGAGGACATGGTTCTTAGAAAAGAAACCCCTACCACTTTGCATAATTCCTTACTGCATTCTAAATTTGAGACCCACAGATAAAGGTAGCGGCCACCCCTAGTCACAGAAATCTCTCATTATAGCAAGTGGTGACTATCACAGAACACCTCAATGGACAGGTTAAAGGATTGTGAGGACCCCAGCTCCAATGAATAGATACATTTACATCACTCCATCTATAACTCAGGGAGCATCATGGAAGAGGAGATCACAAGAGCCAGAATACCAGGAAGTTAGCTGTGAAATATCGTCTCCTAGAAATGGCTGCATAAATAAGACCAGAACAATAGCAATGCCAATGGACATGATAACAGGGAAGGGTGAAAATTTCATGGACTCCCAGCCCTAGCTAGACAAAGAACTACAGTCAACTAATGACTGCTGGGAAAAGAGATTGAGCCTCTCCTAGAATAGGTACCCTCATTGGTTTTCTAATGCAGTGTTATTTGTCTTGAAACCATATATACACAAAGAAAAAACAGACTCAGCCGGCTGTATTAATTTTTGCATATACATATGTGCACATACATATGTTATAATAATAGAGAAAAAGGGCTATCAAACAGCCATTCAAAAATTAATTGACTGGTGCACAATATGGTATGCTATATAAAGACTAGATATTCTTATCTTTTGTTTTTGCAGTTAAGATTTATTGTATCTCTAGGTAGGTTGTACTCAGGTTTGACTTTGTCTATCGGAGTCTCCAAAGATACGAGGCCAAAGTGTGTGTGTTCTCAGATACAAAGCAGGAGGCGTTTTCACTTCAAGTGAATAGTATCTTGGAAGGCTAGGATATTGGAAAACCAAAGGCCATGAAATCTATCTCAAATCAGTGGCTTACAGATCTTTCATGTCATGAACTGGAATAATGAATTTCAATGGGATTTAGAAAGAATTTTATTGTAAGTTCACAGGAATGAGTTTATGAAGTAGCAGAACTCCTGTTTACCAAAAGCACATCCCAAGAATTGGTTTACTGCTGAGGGTTGTTGTCTAGGAACTCAAGGTTTTTCTGAGCTGACTCATGGAAGATGAGCTGCTCTGTCCACTTGTCTTACCCATGAGGCACCCATGGGCTTCCATCCCAAGTAGGACTATAGTTCTGGTCACAGCCCCATGGACTGTTTCCAGGCAACTGAATAAAAGGAGAAGCAGAATAAACGAAATGTTAACAAGAAATCAGACCAGAAAAGAAAGCCCCTAAACACTTCCGGTGTTTATGGCCTCCTGTTAGGACATAATCAAGGGCATTTCTGGTTATGAAAAAGGACAAGAATCAAAGTCACTGTCTTTAAACCACCCGACTAGTTCTCACCAGCTATATACACCTTTACATATATGGAGAGATCACAGGTGAGTGGCAGAATGAATGCTTCATTGGATTCAACACATAATTTTTAAGGCAAAACAAAAAAAAATTTGCTTTGATTTGTTAAGTCACATTGCTTGCAATTGTTTTGATTTCTGCCAACAACATCATTGAATGAAAAAAAAGGGAAGCTGTGATAGCCTGTTGATTTCTTTGTTTTAATTTCAGATTGATTGCTATATCTCTTTGATTCTTTTATTCTAGGCTTAGGATAAATGTGCCAATTAATGGGCAGTAAATCAGGATAAAAACAATCCTAGTATTTCCAACCAGATAATGAAAAAAGGGAAAGACATCATCTCCATAATAATACAGATATTTTAGAAAAACAAAGAAATCTGCATGTAAAATTAGAATCCTTTGGTTGAATTTACATGAAAAAGGTGGAATTGTATCAGGAGGATTTAAGTACTTGAGTTTTATTAGAAAGAAAAGCAGTCAAACTGGTTTAAGTACTTTTAAAAAAGTAGCCATATTGGTGTAGCCTTAAAAATGCATTGTTAGAATTATAGTCTGAATATTGTAAATACTCCAAAATACCCTTATGTCTTTGCAAACATATAATATCACATCTTATTCTTGATGGGGGAAAAAAAGCACCCTAGAAAACAAATTCTTATATTAAATCTTATATGTTATTTTGTTGAGCATTTTAGCTAAATGGTTATGCCATATATGATGTTGGTGTTTTAAATATTAAGAAAAGATACTTAGTTTTTATGGTGCATATGCTACAAATTTTCTAAATACAATTTACTAGTACTACCATTTAATGTAGGGTATATTACATCTTTAAATATACAACTTTCCATATGGAGCATGATGTCAGGTCTGCAGTGTATGGAGCCATTGACTTTAACTAATTACTTCCAAAATAAAATTATTTAAAAATTATTGGATTTATCGAAAGAACATCTATTATAGACAAGCTGTTAAAGAAGAAATGATGTGATGGGAGATGTCATTATGTATATATGTTTCTCATAATGGTTAATGAATAAAGCACTGTTGGCCAATAGGAAAGGAAGATAGGAGGGACTAGGAGACAAGGAGGAAAGAGGAAGGAGTAAGGAGGAGTCAAGATGGAGAGTCTGGAGAGAACAGAACCGCCGTTCCTCCACTCTCCGTAAAACCACGTGGAAATACATAGAATTGGGTTAATACTTAAGACAGAGCTAGCCAATAAGAAACTAGTAACTGGCCAACAGCATTATATCAAATACAGAGTCTCTGTGTGTTAATTGGGGCTGGCAGTGGCGGGACAGACCAGGAGGCGGGTGGAAAAACCTTACTCCTTACAATGATGTATCTATAAAAAACAATGTCAGTCATTGAGGAAGACACACGCTCAAAAAATGTGAATGGGTGGGTGGGATGTGATGCACTGTAAGGATGAGTTATCTAAATAACTGTTGTGTGACTTTTCCTAGGGAAATGTGAACAAAAGTCTGTTCACCCAAGACAGGACACCAGTGGCCAGCCATAGAAGCAATTCCATGCAAATCTAGCCAAGTGAGCCAGGGAGGTTACTGGGATTTACTTATAGGACCAGAGGTGAAAGGCTACTCATAGGAGCATAGATGATTCAAAAGCATTGGTATTACTAAAAATCCTACCCCACCATAGGTAATAAGTCACAAAACCTGAGTCTTTATAGCTATCTGCAACTTGCAAGGGAGGGCAAGTGGTAGGAGATGCTCCTTTGAAATTGTTACCGCTTATGTAACCTTGGGAAGGGACCTTGTGAATCTTGTGGTTTCTTGAGACTTGTAAGTTTTGTTTACTTCCTGGGCCTTGTATGTTTACTTATCTCTGGAACTGCATGAACTTCTCACTTACCTCCAGCAGAGAAAGTTTCAATTTAGAGGAAATCAGGCATGAAACTGTGGTAGATTAGAAAAAAGCTAACACAAGTTATAAAATTTTGAGGACTGCCCAGACTTCAGCTGAATGGAGGAGGAAAACAGCGTGCAAAGTTGATGAATGGGTATATGAGACAAAGGGAGAAAACAAACCCAGACAGATTGTAGTCACAAATCTATCATACTCTTTCCAGACAGACCTGCTTTGAGTTTTATCTTGTCCATGTTGACACCAAGGACTTGTAAGCCTGTTTTGTTTTTAATATTTTTTCTGCATCATTTGAGAATGTTATGTATGTATGCAATGCATTTTTTGTTTATTTTTCTTATTTTACATCCCAGTTCCCTCTCCCTTCCTTGATGGGAGATGTCATTCTGTAAATATGTTTCTCATACTGGTTAATGAATAAAGCACTGTTGGCCAATTGGAAAGCAAGATAGGCGGGACTAGGAGACAAGGAGGAAAGAGGAAGTAGTAACGAGGAGTCAAGATGGAGAGATTGGGGAGACGAGACTCCTGCCCTATTCCCCGGTAAGATGAGACCACATGGAAATACATAGATCAACAGAAATGGGCTAATACTTAAGACAGAGCTAGCCAATAAGAAACAAGTAACTGGCCAACAGCATTATATCAAATACAGAGTCTCAGTGTGTTATTTGGGACTGGCATGGGGGCTGGACAAGACCTTACACTTCCATCCTCCCTCTCTGCCACCCTCCCATGTCCCTCCCACCCTCCCCTCCCATTTCCCCCCCCCCCACTCCACAGGGAGGGTGATAATATCCATTTCCTCATTTCCCTCCTCCAACTCCTCTTTTAACCCCCTCCTAATTACCCCTCCCTCCAATTTCATGCCCTCCTCTTCTTTCTCCTCCTCTTCTTTTCCACTGAATCCAATCCTTGCTGCCAATTTATACTTGGGTGTGGTAGCCCCTGGAGCACAGGTAATCTACCAGTGACCACACTTCCAAAGGAAAATGACTCATCCACCCATACCAAGACTGTGATTTCTGACGTTTGGCTCGGCTCAGTTGCTAGGAGTAAATTTCTTCTTCTTCTTCTTCTTCTTCTTCTTCTTCTTCTTCTTCTTCTTCTTCTTCTTCTTCTTCTTCTTCTTCTTCTTCTTCTTCTTCTTCTTCTTCCTCCTCTTCTTCTTCTTCTTCTTCTTCTTCTTCTTCTTCTCCTCCTTCTCCTCCTCCTCCTCCTTTTCCTCCTCCTCCTCCTTTTTCTCCTTCTCCTTCTTCTTCTTTTATACTGAGCTTCCATTTATGATACTTAACTTTCCTCTGCACACTCATCCACTTCCCCCACTCTGCTGCAAACTATAGTTCTAGACAATGTAATGAGAAGATCATTTTCTTAGAAAAGAAAATAGACCAGGGCAGCAGTGGCACACACTTTTAATCTCAGAGGCAGAAGCAGGTAAATTTCTGTGAGTTTAAGACTAGCCTTGCTTACAAAGCAAATTCTTCAGCAGCTAGGGCTGTCACATAGAGAAAACTGTTCTTGAAAAACCAAAATGGAAAACAAACAAAAACAAAAAAGGAAATGTAGTATAAATATTCAGTAAGTTATTGGCACAGTGTGCTACATAATTATATAATAATATGTTTTTGAAGAACAATGCAGAATTATTTCGTATCTTAGTCTAATTGTATGAAGACTAGGGCATTTAAATGAATTCATGTCTCTGTCCTCATGGTTCTAAGGTGGAGAGTTCCAAGGTCGAGGACCTTTCTGGTCTGGTGAGGAACCCCAATCTACTTCACTGAATTCTGTATTCTCATGTGTTGTGATACTTAAAGTCAAATTTCTGATACACTAGAAGTTAGGCTTAATAGATATTTGTCAAACCAGTTTTCTTTTTTGTCTTTTCATATAAAAAGCCAGTTATGAATATTACTGTAAGGTGTACGGTTTTTCCGCCTGCTGCCCGGTCTTGTCCTGCTACCACGCCACCAGCCCCAAATAACACACAGAGACTCTGTATTTGATACAATACTGTTGGCCCGGTTACTTGTTACTTATCGGCTAGCTCTGCCTTTAATTATTAACCCATTTCTATGTATCTTCACATGGCCTTCTCTTACCGGGGAGGCGGCTGGCGTCCAGCTCTCTCCAGACTCTCCATCTTGACCCTCCTTACTACTTCCTATTTCCTCCTTGTCTCCTAGTCCCTCCTATCTTCCTTTCCTATTGGCCAACAGAGCTTTATTCATTAACCAGTATGAGAAACATATACAGAATGACATCTCCCATCATCTCCTCTTTTCTGTCTAAATAAAAAGAAGGATTTTAACCTTAACATAGCAAAATATATCACATAACAGTTATCAAATAAGAATCACAGTTAACACTATTTAGTTCATTAACATTTAGCAAGGTTTGAAGAAAATATTCCATCATCTATCATATCTTTGTGTGTTTAAAGTCTAAGTAACTTATCTTTAATCCTAATGAAAACTATAACCATAACTATCTGTCTTCAACTCCTTCAAAGACCACAGAAGGATAATATTTAAACTCTAGAAATGACAGAGACAACTCACTGCCTGGTCACCCAAAGTTCTTTTGTAATCTTCTATCTTCAGCCCATAGGCCATAGTGTGTCTGGCAGACTCTTCAGCAATGCAGGAAACTTTAAACTGTCTTCTTGTATTGGCAGTTTATCAGTCATTTTTCTCTATATCCTGCAGACTGTCTGGCAGATTCTTCCATGAAGCAGGAACTCTGTAGCAATGTCCATCTTGAGACAGCAGTCAATTTTCTGTGGGTCCTGCATGTCCAGTTTATACAGCACAAAGTCAAACAGTCCAGACAAGAGCAGTATCTTGTCCACATGGCTAGTCTTGCCATATTGAAAGCAAACTCCATAACGAGTTTCTTCAATGTCCATCTTCCTTTCTGACACAGGTGATGTTGCCAGGAGCAATTGTGCCTCATTGTCAAGAAAAACCCTAAACCATTTTAAATGCCATTTTCTGTAGGTCTTTGAAAGGTTTGAAGAATTCCTATCTATCTCAAATACATCTCTGCATATCTAGAAAACCTAACTCACCTAGCTATAAGTTTTGACTATTATAGGTAACTATCTAAAATCTGTACTAAAATATACATTACATTTCTAAATGAGCTATATAAACACAACATCTAAACAAGAGGAGAAATATACTTAATCACAAAATTGACCTTAAATGGTATCAATAAACGAAAATCCATTCCAAAACAAAGTATTCATATCTATACTATAATTCCCTTTTTACCTTTAAAAAGAACTGGCTGTGATCATTAACCATTTATAACCAAGTCCATTTAAATGAAACCAAACATTTATAAACAATATTTGGGAATTTGGGCGTCGTTCTTTCCAAACTACTTCCTGCTGATAGGGGCGCTGTCATGGGGATCCTAAGAAGTTGCAGAAATCTTGGCTGTAGTCTGCGAGGCTGCTTTGTCCAAGCTGTTTTGAATGTTGGATCACCAGCGACTCTGTTTCAGGGGGCCTGGCTTGATCAAACCACATTAGTCTGGAAGGAATCCACAGCTTTTTATTTTCTGTGGAAACAAAAATAGAAATCCTTTTCCCAAGTAACTTGTCCTTAGACTTAAATTTTTGAGTCAAAACATTTTTAAAATATATAAATTTAATTAATCCAGCAGCATTTCCTTTATCAGTTGTTGTTATTTTCTCAGCAGTCAAACAATGTAGAGACAACACAATAGCATACAGTAACCAGATTCTCTCTGAGCTTTTCATCTTTACGTGGCTTTATTATTACTCTGTTTCTTTTACTTTTTATTTTTTGAGACAGTTTCTCTGTGTAACTCTTATCTGTCCTGGAATTCACTCTGCATACCAGGTTTACTTTGAAATCACAGAGATCTGCTTGCCTCTGTCTCCCAAGTGCTGGGATTAAAGGTGTGTGCCACCACACCCAGTTCCTCTTTGTCTCTTAAAAACCATTTTTTTCATGTCTACGTATATTCTAAAACACACTGTAAACCTTTAGAGGTTTTTCTTAATATGAATCTGTCTTTACTGTAAATCTTTATCTTCATCTGGCCACAAGTCTTTTATCTGGTAAACAACAACATTGCTAAAATGAAATCATAGCTGTGTCAGCCACGGTTTACCAAAGATGGTGGTAGGTACTTTTACCAGCCAGCACAGAAAGCTGTGCTCACCGCCTTGGTCTGCGCTGCCACCCAGAAAGCATGCTGCCTGCTTGGAGATGTGGTCACTGCCATTTCCATCTCTCATACACACCAATAAATTGTTAGCACAGTTATTTAAAAGCTGTGCGGTTTTTTTGCCGTTTATGCTGAGTCAGGAACCTTCCCTTAAAGGAGCCGCGCAATCTGCGTGTCTCTAGCAAGTCAGAGTCCAACTGAGAAAAATGCTGCTACCAAGAAACCTTGCTTGTCTCTGTTCTTTTGTTTGTAAAACCTGTTTTTAAGCTTTTGTTAAATTTTAAGTGGAAGTTCTTATTAGCCACGTGGTCGCCATTTGTAACGAGTATTGTTTTTTCCACCCGCCGCCACTCTTGTCCGGCAGCTGCGCCAGCCCCAAATAATACACAGAGACTCTGTATTTGATATTATCCTGTTGGCCAGTTACTAGTTTCTTATCGGCTAGCTCTATCTTAATTATTAACCCATTTCTGCTGATCTATGTATTTCTCTTACCGGGGAGCCGGCGACATACTGCTTTCTTCAGACTCTCCATCTTGACTCTCCTTACTACTTCCTCTTTCCTCCTTGTCTCCTAGTCCCTCCTATCTTCTTT
This sequence comes from Phodopus roborovskii, assembly GCF_943737965.1. NCBI lineage: Eukaryota > Metazoa > Chordata > Mammalia > Rodentia > Cricetidae > Phodopus > Phodopus roborovskii. The sequence goes on along the minus strand of NW_026126470.1, from coordinate 17,935,388 downwards.
TCCTATTGGCCAACAGTGCTTTATTATTAACCAGTATGAGAAACATATACAGAATGACATCTCCCATCATATTACCACATATATTTTATTTTCTTTTATTTATTTATTTATTTTTCTTATTTTACATATTGATCCCAGTTCCCTCTCCCTCCCTTTCTCCCTTCCTCCCATTCCCTCCTATCATCCTCCCATCCCATCTCCCCCCCCCCCACTCCACAGGTAGGGTGATGCCTTCCAGGAGGGGTCATCAACACCTGTCAAATCATTTGGAGTAAGGACTAGGTCCTCCATCCTGCCTCTAGGTTAAGGGTGTATCCCTCCACAGGGAATGTGCTCAAAAAGTCCTTTTGTGCACCAGGGGTACATTCTGGTTCCACTGTCAGAGGTCACATTTTTATTTTCTTAAGGTCAGGCAAAGATAGTTCATCACTTCTGCATTTTTATTTTCTAATATAACATCTTTTCAAGGGCTATGAAGGGTCTAAGATTCTTTGCTATGTGGAAGCTAAGATGTTAGACTTTGGTAAATATCATCTGAGGATACAGGCTGTTGGTTCAGAGAAGGACAGTTTATTGTTCACAGAGTATCAACAATATAATAAATCAGAATAATTTTTGGGAGGCCAGGTCAAACTGGCCAATATGGGGAAACTTATCCTTACGAAAATCCTAGAAGAAAGAAGGTTTCCATGGCCTCTATTGATACTCACTTTCTTCAAAAGGCTGCTGAAATAAACCGAGTAGACCAGTTGAATTTTAAAAAAATGGAGAATGTCTTTCTGAAAAAATTATCTTGGGTTGGGGAAATGAAGGTCATAGACTTACAAAACTTTGGAGCCTGGATTTTGCTGGGTCTTTCAATAGTGAGATCTATCTGGGACAGGGGAATGTAGTCAGTATAATAGTTTAGAAATAGTGGATACAGCAAGGTGAAGGTTTTGCAGTAAATCTTGACAATTAACCTTTTGGGAAGCAAGCAATTCAACCCTTTGAGGTACTCATTCTTCTCAGGAGGAGGTACTTACTCATTAGCATTTGGGAAACTAATTAAATAGCATGGAATTTCAGACTCTTGCCATTATATCACTGGGTAAGTTTTCCCTACAAGAGAAGGATCATATTCCTGTTGATCGTCCTTGTTCTTGATCCCATTAACATTTGAATGTTTTGCTGTTGCTCATTTGTCAATTTGTTAATCTGAAGATTTCATTTTATTCGTTAAGTAAAAGAAATACCTGGGCAGGAAAGATAACGAAGAAACATGAAAAGTTGTGATATGGGTAAGGTACGGAGTGTAAGCAAGGGTGTAATGCCAGAATTAGCAACCTGTGAGATGAACAGTAAGGAAGACAGGGCTAATGGATGAGCATCAGATCAGGAGCAGGTGGGGTTTCGTAGTACAGACGGTGGGCAACAGGTCAAGATGCGTACAGATTTATAGCTAACAAAAGGCCCTAGGACCAGCTGAGCACATGTAGTTTAATAAAGAACTTGTCTAGTCTTTGTTGTGGCTTTTTGGCATGGATTTCATGAGTGGCAGGAATATCTTTATTATGATAATATGGTGGTTAGCAGCTTGGCAGTTTTATAATTTTAGGAGAGCATTGTTCACAAGAACTCAAAGAAGAGCAGAGGGTTGGGATTGACCTTCACCCGGCTACCACTGACTGGCTCAACTTTGACTATGTAAGCGAACACTTTTTATCTCCATCTTTCCGTCCTTCCTTTCCTTCCTGCCTTCCTCCCTCCTCCTTCCTTCCTTCCCTTCTTCTTTCCTTTCCTTTCTTCCATTCTCTCTCTCTCTCTCGTTCTCTCTTTCTCACTGTGCGTGTGTGTGTGATAGTGTTCATATGGAGGGCAGAGGACAACAGATGGAAGCTTTTTCTCTAGCTCAACTATACAGATGCTAGCGGTCAGACTCAGGTCGTTCTTAGCAGCAAGTGTCTTTACCTGCTGAATGATCTCACTACCCCTCCTCCCCCAGTGTAAATGAGTTCTTTAGGAAATATTGAGAACTGAAAGCTATTTGGAGCTTTCTGGCTAGTAAAGACATAGGATGCTAGTGATGTGAATCTGATGTGGTAAGGGTCTTCTTAAAACAAGCACTATCAGTACAAGCACACACTGGCTAATGTCCTCTGTTCCACAGCACCCCCATCTCACCCCTACAGCCTCAATGCCTTAATGCCATGGCATCCCTATGGAATTTGTGTATCCTTAGTGTCAGAGCTCTAAAGACATAAAATACCAATAGCATTTATACTATTATATTAGGGGACTAAAAAGGTTAAAAGTCTATGTATATAAAGTAAAGCTCCATTGTGCTAATGGATATATATGCCTTTGGATAGGAATCGACTGAGCAAATGCTGGTACGAATATGATTACTTCCTGGAAAAATGTCTTAGTGTCCTATATCCCTTATTAGGAATGACATTACACTGACTGCATGGCACATAACACAAAACTGAATTCACTACTTTGAGTCTCTTGTGTGCTACTCCTTTGTGCATCCCTTGTAATAAGACTGCAATAAGTCTAGCACTTTGTTGACTCTTTGTGATTTGCTCCAGTGAGTAGCCAGTGGTTGGCTGTGTGGATGGCCTGAGTACCTCTGTGTAGTGCTCACACTACAATCTATTCCACTAATGGGGCGAAGGCCTAGAGATTTAAACGAAAGACAAGACAGTGGGTCATTCATGCAACAGGAATGCTGGAATCCCAAATGCCGTTTATCGAGGGCTCATATACTGACACACAGCACAGTGGAAAACAATCAAGGGTCAAGAGTGAAAGCTCTCGGGCTCAGCTCCTCCCCAGCAGATGTGTGATAGCAAATCAAGAAGAGTACCAGGACCTACTCTGGTGCAAGATGTTCCACCCAACAGCTTCAGGCTTGCTCAAGGTGCCTCGGGGGTCCATGCAGGGCCCTACACCTCTGCTTCTAATATTTGGTACTGGTTTCCAAGGAGAGCAGCTTTGTGCCTCATGAGTCCCCAAACTGATGGAATTTAATGCTGACTTGGTGTCATGACTGAGTGGTAGTATACCAATTAGAGTCCTGAGACAGGAACAGGGTGATATGCCATGGATAAAGAAGTAGCTTCCACAGGATAAAGAGGAGGAACACTTCCAGCTGCCTTTGTTGGGAAGACAAAAGATGCAGGAACTGGTAAAAACATGGTATATAAAGAAAAGAGAAATCTAAACATTTTAAAAATAGCTTTTTGTTATAGATTATAAAACAAAACCCAGCTGGGTATTCAGTGCATGTCTGTAATCTCGGTTCTTGCTATAGAATCAGGGGAGTCATAAGTTTAAGGCCATTCTTGGTCTCATGATGAGTTCAAAGCAAACCTTGGATATATCCTGAGATCATGTCACCAAGAAAGCAAAACTAAACTAAACACAGTGAATCTCTTCTTTCCTTCAGAATTACTACAATGTGTCGATTTAGAGACATACAGCACAATCTTTCTTTAAAAATGACCATTCCATTTCTTTCTCTTAATAATGCCTAGTGGAACGTTCTAGTCATGTATAGCCTTAATTACAAAACGAATACTAAAGATGGGTTTTAAATAGATCAAGAACACTCCACGATTTACATAACCCCCTCAGGTATTTTTCTGCTAATGGAGACAGAGATATGTATTCAAAAATCTTAGCAGAATACTGAGAGCAGCTTCAATCGCTGGAGGGACGCCACTGCTCTTGACACCTGGGGCTATATAAAACATTATCTCCCTAGCTAATTGAAATAAAGTAATACCGAAATTGCCAGAGGTGAAATGTCCAAATTGCACACTTAGCTGCTGAAATCATATCAGCAGTGTTTGAGTCTTCTTTCAAATTTGTTTTTGTTTCTATAAAATGGAGAAATACCAGCTGTCAGACAGAAGAAAAAAAAGATGAATGTTACCAACCTTTTTGCTTCCACACCATTTTAGAAGATGTGTAGAAACTGAAGAACATTTTATACCCACCCTTGTCATTAGCACAAAAGCCCCAGAAAGCACAGCATAAAAACATCTTTGTTGACTCTTGTGTATGTGTCTCTATTCATGAAAATGGTTTCAAAAAGACATCCAAGTTATTTTCCAGCAGACCAGGACTTGTCAATGACTTCTTTGTCCTTGCTTCGCATCATGGGAAGTCTCCTCTGGAAAATGCCCCCATACCTTTAAATTTAAAATTTCACACATGTTAATCAGAATTGCTGCCCATTCCTGGAGAAGAGTACCAGGTTGAGTTCGTGCGAAGGAAATGGGAGGGAGATAGGTATGGGTAAGAAGTGAGATAGGCGAGGGTAAGAAATGGCAAAAAATATTAGCTGAGGTAGGGCAATAGCCCTTACCATGTTCAAAAAATAAATACAAAAATGTTCTGTGACAGGCGGGGATACTAACCATTATACTAATGAGGAGAGAGAGCGAGAGATAGATAGATAGAGACCATAAAAGACGGAACCATTATAGGTTTGAAGAGAAAACTGAACCTAGAGAATTGTCCAGAGGCCTACAACACTGATCCCAATTTGAGCAACGGTGGAAAGGCTACCATAAATGCCCCTCCCTGATAATGAGATCGATGACTAACTTATCCACCATCATGGAGCCCTCATCTAGTAGCTGATGGAAACAGAAGCAGACACCCACAGCTAAACACTGAGTCGAACTAGAATCCAGATGCGCAGAGGGAGGACAAGATCAGGCTGCAGAAACCCACAGAGACAGTTGACCTGAACCAGGAGGATCCAATGGGCCCCCAGACTGATAGCTGGGAATCTCTCATGACTAGATGAACTAGGTTTTTCAGTGTTATATAATACATCACTGTCACTATTTATGTTGGTATTGAAATTCTTCTCAGTTGGTGTCTCAATCATTTTCGCCGGGTCACTGTGGTGCAATTGTCCATATCTTTGTAGTTTCACACATCTTAATAAGAATTGCTTCCCATTCCAAGAGAAGTGTACCAGGTTGAGTTCATACAAAAGAAATGTGAGGGAGATATTTCTAGAAGGTAGCTAAGAAAGATTAAAACAAGGAATGGTCTTTCTGTTACTGTATGTTACTGAATTATATACACAGAATAACAATATGCATTCCTTTTTGTCTTGGCTGACTGTAGAATAATTTGAGATTCATCACTTTATGACACATATCAATAGAACATTCATTTCTATTGATTACTAGTCTGCTATTTTGATATATTGGTTTGTCTATCCATTGTCAGCAGTGGGCATTTGACTGTTTTTTCCTTTTTAATTTTGGCTGTTAGAAATAAAGTTGCTAAGAGCATTTGTGTGCAAGCCTTTGTGTGAACATATTCTTAAATGTCTTGGGCAAATATTTAAGACTAGAATGACTAGATCTATCTATCTATCTATCTATCTATCATCTATCTTCTATTATCTATCTATCTATGCCTGTTCATGGTGCTTTCCCAAGGAGTTTTACTATTTTGCATCTGTACCAGCAGCAGATACAAGCACCAGTTTTACCATATCTTATGCAGCACTTGGCAAGTTTGGCCTTCTCGCTGGAGTTACTCCCTAGTGAAACTTCTTCAGTCAAATGTCTATCTAAATTTCTTGTCTTTATCTTTTTATTGGGTTGTTTGCTTTCTTTTGCTGAGTTTTAGAGTTCTTTACGTATTTTGGCACATATCTACCGTTAGATATGTAATTAGTAGGTGTTGCACTTTAGAATGTGGCTCGTCTTTTTGTTCATCTAGTAGCATTTTGTTCTTTCCAAAGTTTTTGCTAGTGTATACTAATCGTACAAAGTAAGGATTTACATCATGGCATTTACATGCATGCATATAGTTTATTTTGATCACATGAATCCCGTGTTTTAATCTTTCTTAGCCTGTCTTCCTATTCTCCATTCTCATTCCATCCTTAGGTTCCTCTCCACACCATTTTCTTGTTCCTTTTCCTTTTCTTCCCTAGATCACAAATATAAGAGAATCATCTGAGAGTCTTCTTTGTGGGCCTGGCTTATTTCACTTAACATGATGATTTATATTTTTACTCATTGACCCAAAATGATGTAAATGTATTCTTTCTGGAAGAATAAAATTTCATTTGAAGTGCAGTCCACACTCTGTTTATCCAGTCATCCATAGCTGGGTATTTTGCTCATAGGCAGGTATTTCGTTAGTAAGCTGCCTTGGGTTTTATGACCTGGAGTATTATGGCTGGATGATATGAGAATTATATTTTTAATTCTTTAATTGCATATATGTCCATAGTGGCCGAATAAATGGGCATTCCCACCAACACTGAATAAAACCTTTCCCACCCTTGCGTGCATCATCACCTACATTTGCTTGTGTTTTGGCAACAGCCACTCTAAGGAAATAAAGTGAGATCTCGTAGCTTTGATTTATGTTTCCCTAATAGTTAAGGATACTTTTTATGTGTTTATTGACAATTTTTACATTTCCTTTTGAAAAATACCTGTTCAGTTTCTTTGCCCACTTTTCATTTTCCAACTTTTTTGAAGTTTACTATGCATATTCTGGATGTTAATTCCCTGCAAATGCTTTCCTCTCATTCTGTAGACAACCATTTACTCTGTTGTTCCCCTGCTGTGCTCAAGCCTTTTAATATGATGCCCTCCCACTTGCCAATGTTTGCTCTAAACTGATTTTCCATTCAGAAAATCCTTGCTCAGATCCAGACCTTGAAATGTTAGTTCTATGTTTTCTTTTATTACTTTCAAAGTTCCTGGGTCTATTTTTGTTCTAACCTTGGATGAAAGACATGGATCTGATTTGATCCAGGACCACTTTTTATAGAGCGCCCCCTCCCCCAATGTGTGTTTTGGAATTTGTGTCAGTGAATCAGACTGCTGTCAGTACTTGGGCTTGTTTTGAAATATTTTATTATTTGAAATGCATGTCTGCTTTGTGCCAGTCTTGCATTGTTTCTGTTAATATAGCTTTGTAATATAGTTCGAAGGTAGGGGACTTCCAGAACCATAGTATCTTTTTCAGGATTGCTTTGGCTGTTCAGGATCATTTGTGCTTCCGTATGAACTTGAAGATTCCTTTTCTGTTGATGTGAAGAATGCCACTGAAATCTTGATATTTATTTGTCTCTTACTTTTGCCACCCTGGCATCTTTATAGGACTCTGTAGAGCCACAAAGAAGGACACTTCCCATCTTCCAATGTTTCTTTTAACTCCTTTCTCCACTAGTTTATAATTTTTATTGCAGAAGTCTTTAATACCCGTGGTTGAGTTTATGCCAAGGTACTTGGTGAGGCTTTTGTTTGTTTGTATATAAAAGGTATTTTGTTTTTCATAGATTCTTTAGGAGCTTATAAGAATAATTTCTTACAAATGTTTTCAAGAGCATTTCCTTTTTATTTTGATGAAGTAAAATCACTTTTTATACATTGGGCTTTCCACTGAGCATACAAGAATATTAATTAATTCAAAATCATTCATTTTTTAAAAAAGTGTTTTGCTAGGATATTTTATTGCTGTGGCTTTAAACTTAGGTTTCCGAACCACTTTTGGTTTAATTTTTCTATGCAGAATGAGCTATAGATCAAAGTCCATATCTTGCAAATAAACATTCCATTCTCTTAGCATCATTTTTGAAAGACCTTTAACTTTTATTCTTACATCTTTCTCAGAGCTTATTGCCCATGTAGGTGAGTTCTTATCCACGGGCTCTTTTTGTTTGCTCCATAAATTTGCAGTCTCTGTTTTCAAGGTGAGATAGTATTATTTTGATTACTGTGGGCTTATAAATAGTCATTACCTTTCTATATTGTCCTTTCGAAAATTTTGTTCACTATTCTATTTTAATATTTTTTTCTGTTATTTAAGCAGAAAAAAATTATAGATGCTTGCTGTGTGGAATATAATGTGTCAATGAATATATCATGATATTTTAATAAATTTAAACATTTATTTCCTCAAGCACTTTTCATATTTCAAGATCTATTCTCACCCTGTGTTGAAACACACAGTGTGTCATTATTAACCAGTCACAATACCACACAGGAGAAACGCTAAGACTCACTTATGTCTAACTGTAACTTAGTACTCACTGATCGATGGATTTCTTTCCATCTCTTTACTATCACTGCCCTGGGTCTATGATGACCACCATTCTACTCTCCATGACAGGAGAGCCACACTTTAGTGTTCGACATTTGAGTGAGAATTTATAGCACTTGTCTTTTATGAATAGCATACTTGGCTTATAATAGTGGTCTATAGTTTCATTGATGTTGGCACAAATGTTAGGATTTCATCCTTTACTATGGCTGAATAGCATCTTATTTTGCATGTATTTTGATGCATTTATCAGGTTTTAGGTCCTTAAATTTTTTAATTTCTTAGCTGCTGTGAATAGTGTGCATAGGAATGCAGATGTCTTTTTTGACAAACTGATGCCATTTCTATGTGGTTATCTAGAGGGTGGTCCAATAGATATTGGATAACATGGTGGATGTTTTGAAGAACCTCCATACTGTTTTTCGTGTCTTCACTATGAATTTTCATTCTTACTAAGATGTGACATTGTTTTGTTTCCTCTATATCCTCACCAAACCTTTATCTTTCGGCTTTTTGGAAACTGCCATTCTTATTGGGGAGAGGTGATATTGTGGTTTTAATGTTCATTTTCCTTGTTATTAGCGAAAGTGGACATTTATTCACATACATGTCAATTCTTTATCTTCTTTTGGATAATGTCTCCTTAAATCTATCTCTAATTCAATGTTTTATTTACATGTATGCCTGGGTTTCTGTGTGTATGCCAAATGCATGTGGCTTCCTGAAGAGGCCAGAAGATGGCTTGGATTTTTTTTTTGTAGCTAGCTTTACAAGTGGTTGCCAGCTTCCTGATGAGGGTGCTGGAAACTCAACTAGGATCTTGTGTAAGAGCAGCAGCCTTTCTTATACACTGAACCATCTCTCTAGCCCCCATCATCACCAATTACTAAACTAGGTTAGTCCTCACTTGTTTTTCTTCTTTTAATCTTTCTTTAACTTGCAGTTTCTTGCATATTCTGGATATGACCACCTTGTCTGATGTATAGTAGACCAGTGTCTTCCATTCTGTAGGTTATCTCTTCACTTGATGATTGTGTTTTCTGTGCAGAAACTTCTATGTACTGCCTCATTTTGCTTTTGCTTCCTGAAGTTTTGAGGTCGTTTCCTGCAAGTCCATGCTCATTGCAGCTGTGTAGCTATTTCCTCTAAATTGAAACATCCCCTCCTGTGGGGAGGAGAACAGCTTAAGTAAGAAAGTTCAAGAAACTTACAAGGCTCTGGAAGCTGAGATCACACAATTCACAAGGCCTCTCCCCAGGGATGGAAGAGTAGCAAACAATCACCAGGGAGAAGACTTGGATGGATGTGCCTGCAAGCTGGGTAGGCAGCGCTAAGGACGTAACATTTTATACGTTGTCATTCATGCTGGCAGTGGGAGTTTTCAGTGAAAAAGCTGCTGTTGGGTCATCCATGCCCTTATAGGTAGCTCCATGTGTGCATGTCCCAGTAAGCTAGACTTGTGTGGAGTCATGCTTTCTGCCTGGCATTGTTGCTTTACCTAGGTTAACAGACCCTGGTTCCTGCAGTTACTCCAATAGGCAGACTGTTTCACCTTCATTCTGTTTTGGTCATTTCTTGACCTCAGGTTGTACATTTAAATTCTTTAGGTAATTTGAGGTGATTTCTGTAACTGGTGCTTCAGATAAAGATTAGCTTGATTCTTTTCCATATGGATATTTGTTTTGATTATCTTAATTATTTATCATTTATTCATAACTTTAAGAAGCAGTTTATAAATTTACTCCAAAACTAAATTTTTTTTTCAACTGCTTCTGCCTCCCAAGTTCTGGCTTTTTTTTTTTTTTTAATTTCTTAAATTTAGATTTGAAATCAGCTTGTTTCACATGTTGATTCCCAGTTTCCTCACACTCCCATCCTTTCCTGTTTCCCCACCCCCACCCCAGCCCCCTATCCAGTCCCCTTTCTGATCCCCGGGGAGGGTGAGGTCTTCCATGGGGGATCTTCAAAGTCTATCACATCATTTGGAGCAGGGTCTTATCCCTCCCCCATGTGTCTAGGCTGAAGGAGTATCACTCTATGTGGAATGGGCTCTCAAAGTCCATTCATATACTAGGGATAAATACTGATCCACTACCAGAGGCCCCATGGACTGTCCAGTCCTTCTAACTAACAGTGACATTCAGGAGGGTCTGGGTCAGTCCTGTGCTGGTTTCCCAGCTATCAGACTAGGGTCCACCAGCTCCCCCTTGTTCAGGTCAGCTGTTTCTGTGGGTTTCTCCAACTTGGTCTTGATCCCTTTGCTCATCATTTCTCCTACTCTGCAAATGGATTCCAGGAGTTTGACTCAGTGTTTAGCTGTGGGTGTCTGCTTCTGCTTACATCAGCTACTGGATGAAGGCTCTAGGATGGCATATAAGGTAGTCATCAATCTCATTATCAGGGAAGGGCATTTAAGCTAGCCTCTCCACTATTGCTTAGATTGTTAGTTGGGGCCATCCTTGTAGATCTCTGGACATTTTCCTAGTGCCAGATTTCTCTTTAAACCTATAATGGCTCCCTCTATTATGGTACCTCTTTTCTTGCTCTCCTCTATCTTTCCCTGGCTCAATCTTCCTGCTCCCTCATGCCCCCCTCTCCCTTCCTTTTCCTCATAACTCCCTCTCCCATGCCTGCATGCTCCCCATTTGCTTGGGAGATCTTGTCAGTTTTACCTTTTCCAGGGGAGCATGTATGTCTCTCATAGGGTCCTTCTTGTTTCCTATATTTTCCAGCGGTATGGATTGTAAGCTTGTAATCCTTTGCTCTGTGTCTAAAATCCATATATGAGTGAGTACATACCATGTTTGTCTTTTTGTGACTGGGTTACCTCACTCAGGATGGTTTCTTCAAGTTCCATCCATTTGTATGTGAACTTCAAGATTCCATTCCCCTCCCCCTCTGAGTAGTATTCCATTGTATAAATGTATCACAGTTTCTTTATCCATTCTTCAGTTGAGGGGCATCTAGGTTGTTTTCAGGATCTGGCTGTTACAAATAATGCTGCTATGAACATATTTGAACAGATGTCCTTGTTGTATGAATGTACATCTTTTGGGTATATGCCGAAGAATGGAATTACTGCATCTTTTGGTAGACTGATTCCTATTTTCCCAAGAAATCACCATATTGATGCAGAACTTTAATTTCAACAACATGTATTTTTCTGATCCAAGAACAGAATACACTTTTTATTTATGCTTTCCTTAAATTCTCATAGCACTTAAAAATATACTTCTTCCATGGAAAAATCTTATTTTTGATCACTATTAAGCATTTCATATATTTTGATGTAAGGAGTAAGGTTTTTCCTCCCGCCGCTGGTCTGGTCCCGCCACCGTGTCAGCCCCAATTAACACACTGAGACTCTGTATTTGATATAATGTTGTTGGCCAGGTACTAGTTTCTTATCGGCTAGCTTTGTCTTAATTATTAACCCATTCCTATTAATCTATATATTTCCATGTGGTCTCATCTTACTGAGAGCTGGTGTCCTGCTCTCTCCAGACTCTCCATGTTGACTCCTCCTCCCTACTTTCTCTTTCTTCCTTGTCTCCTAGTCCCTCCTATCTTCCTTTCCTATTGGCCAACAGTGCTTTATTCATTAACCAGTATGAGAAAAATATTTACAGAATGATATCTTCCATCATTTTGATGCTCTTAAAAATGTTATTTCTAAAGAGATCTATTTCTGCCTATTATATTATATTTTTCTAGATTGAATGTAGGATGTGCATGCCTGGCAACACTGCACGATTCAGCCACATCATTAATTCCCAAAAGATTATTATTAGATATAGATACTCAGTATATGAATTTTAATAGATTTTCTTCACAAAACCCCTTTGCCTTACAGAAGATTTTTTCAGTTTCATTAGGTCCAGTTTATCAATTGTTGGTCTCAGTGTCCATGCAGTGTCTGTGCAAAAATATTCAATAAAATACTGGCAAACTGAATCCAAGAACACCTCAAAATTATCCATATGATCAAGTAGGCTTCATCCCAGAGATGCAAGGATATTTCAACATATGGAAATCTGTCAATGTAATCCACCATATAAACAAACTCCAAAATAAAACAAACAAACCAAACACACACACACACACACACACACACACACACACACACACACACACACGATTGTCTCATTAGATGCTGAGAAGCCTTGAAAAAAATCCAACACCCCTTTATGATAAAGATCTTGGAGAGATTAGGGATACAAGGAACATACCTAAATAAAATACAGTCAATATACAGAAAGCCTACAGCTAACATCAAACTAAGTAGACAGAAATTAAAAATGATTCCACTGAAATCAGGAACAAGACAAGGCAGTCCACTCTGTGCATATCTATTCAATGTAGCACTGGAAGTTCTAGCTAGAGCAATAAGACAACAAAAGGAGATCAAAGGGATACAAATTGGAAAGGAAGAAGTCAAACTCTCACTATTTGCAGATTATATGATAGTTTACATAAGTGACCTGAAAAACTCTACCAGGGAACTCCTATAGCTGGTAGACACCTTCAGCAAAGTGGCAGGATACAAGATTAACTAAAAAAAAAAATCACTAGCCCTACTATATACAGACAATAAAGGGGCTGAGAAAGAAATCAGAGAAACATCATCCTCTACAATAGCCACAAACAACATAAAATAATCTTTGGTAATGCTAACCAAACAAGTGAAACACCTGTATGATAAGGGCTTTAAATATTTGAAGAAAGAAATTGAAGTAGATATCAGAAAATGGAATGACCTTCCATGCTGTTGGGTAGGTAGGATAAACATAGTAATCCTACCGATTCAATGAACCTCTATGAAAATCACAACACAATTCTTCACAGACCTCTAAAGAATAATACTCAACTTCATTTGTAAAAACAAAAAACCCAGGATAGCCTAAACAACCCTGTATAAGAAAGGAACTTGAGGCATCACCATCTCTAACTGCAAGCTCTACTATAGAGCCATAGTAATAAAAACAGCTTAGTATTGGCATAATAACAAACATGGACCAATGGAATTGAATCAAAGTCCTTGACATTAATCCACATACCTATGAACATCTGATTTTTGAAAAGGAAGCCAAAATTGTGCAATAGAAAAAAGAAAGTGTCTTCAACAAATGGTGCTGGCATAACTGGATGTTGACATGTGGAAGAATGTAAATAGATCCATATGTGTCACCATGAACAAAAATCAAGTCCAAGTGCGTCAAAGGCCTCAATGTAAATCTAGTTACACTGAAACTGATAGAAGAAAAAGTGGAAAGTAGCCTTGAATGCATTGGCACAGGAGACCACTTCCTAAATGTAAGACTTTAGTTTTAAAAGACAGGGTTCTAGGGCAGAAAGACCATAAAGAAGGGGAGTACCTAGGGAAGTATTTTTGATGAGTCAGTCCCATGGGGATGCTTGGTAGATACAGCAGCTATGCACAAACGGGCCTGGATACTGTGTGAATTTGAAGCAGATTTCCATATCCACATGTGGTTCTAGGTTGGCATTTATGTGGACGATGAGTTATATAGTCACTGAGGCATCTACCAAAATGTCTGAGAAGAGCTCATGATCAGGTAATTCATAGCAAGGTTGGATTTCACACATGGGGCCGTGGCCAAGGAGCTATATGACATGTTTCATTCTTGCCTTTGTCCAGGTTCCTTGCTGTACTCCAATACCTCCATTTAAATTTTAAAAAATTTATCTCTTTCAAAAAATCTTTTATTCATCTATCTATCTATCATCTATCTATCCATATATAAAGGGGTTTATTAGAATGATTTATAAGCTGTGGTCTAGCTAGTTCAACAATGGATATCTATTTTATTTATTTATTTATTTTATATAACCAAGTCCATTTAAATGAAAACAAACATTTATAGACAATATTTGGGAATTTGGGCATCGTTCTTTCCAAACTACTTCCTGCTGGTAAGGGGCACTGTCATGGGGGATTCGAAGAAGATTCAGAAATCCTGGCTGTAGTCTGTAAGGCTGCTTTGTTCAGCTGTTTTGAATGTAGAATCACTTGGTACTCTGCTTCAGGAGGTCTGGCTTGATCAAACCACATTAGTCTGGAAGAAATCCACAGCTTTTCATTTTCTGTGGAAACAAAAATAGAAATCCTTTTCCCCAGTAACTTGTCCTTGAACTTAAATTTCGGAGTCAAAGCGTTTTTTTTTTTTTAAATTTAATTTATTATTTTACATGTCGATCCCAGTTCCCTTTCCCTCCCTCCCTCCCATCACCCCTCCCTCCTTCCCTCCCTTTTACCCTCTCTGCCCTCTCACATGTCCTCTAACCACCCTCCCCTCCCATACCCTCACCCCAATTCCATATGTAGGGGAATGCCATCCAGTTGGGGTCATGTAGCTCTGACAGGTCATGTGACAATGGTTATCTATTAACAGAGTTTCCAAGAGTTCAGTAGCTATTCAGTCCCCGAGGATGGATCTCTCTGCTCATCTTCAGTATATGCTGAAATCGTGAAGCAGCGGGCCTTAGTGACAGTGAAGAAATGAACCTACTAGGCAGATTGAGAGCAAACCACAAAGACAAAGCAAGCTTCTTCCTTCCATGCTCTTTGTATAGGCTGCTAGTAGGAGGTTTGACCCATATTTAAGGTGGTTCTTCCCATCTCAAAAAAAGATCAGGATTAAATATAGCTTTTCCCACTTCAAATGATTTAATTAAGAAAAATTCTTTACAGGTATACCTAGCCTTGTGGATTTTAGTTAATTCCATATGTAGTCAAATTGACATCTAAGAATAGCCATTACACAGGTCACTTGTCCTTTGTGTATATATTGTGGCTTCTGGTTTTGTGTCTTTATAGGATTTCTGTGGGTGTGAATGTGTTTCTGTGTATATATCTGTTCTTGATCTTTTTCTTGGGTTCTTTTCCTTTTTGTTTGTTTTTTCCTATTCTGGTTTGTTTTTAATTTCTTCTTCTTCTTCTTCTTCTTCTTCTTCTTCTTCTTCTTCTTCTTCTTCTTCTTCTTCTTCTATTCTTCTTCTTCTATTCTTCTTCTTCTTATTATGTTAGATGCCTATTTATATTCTTATTAAAGGTGAGAAAGAAAATTTTTACCTGGGGTGGATGGGAAAGTGGAGGATCTGGTAGGAATTGGGAGATGGGGAATCTATAACCAGAATATATTATTTTAAAAAAGTCTATTTCCAATATGAAGACCCACAGATATAGAAATACGTTTGAATTTAATAGTTTGTAGTTCTTCAGATCATCAGTCTGGTATTACCTGATCATACTCCTTTTGTAGTTCTGTCAGTTTAGTTTTCTTTCATTGTAAGAAAAATGCATTAAAAACTAGAAAGTGATTTTTCTCTTTGTGATATTTCAAATACAAACCTTGGGGCTGCAGAGATGTCTTGGAGGTTAGGAGCATTTGCTGTTCATGAACAGGACCCAAGTTTAGATCTCACCACCTACAGTGGGTGGCTCATATCCTGCCATATCCAGGGACTCCAGCGCCCTCTTCTGGCCTCCATGTGAACCTTCACACACACACACACACACACACACACACACACACACAAACACACACACACACACACACACACACACAAAACCAACAAAAAGAATAAAAATCTTTAAATGTGAACTTGAAATGTTTTCTTTTTTCTTTTGCCATATCATTTCTGCTGGAATTTTTATCTCAGCAACAAGGTTTATCTAATTGTCTTATCCCAGATAAAATATGTGTGTCATTATAGTGTAGTATTGTTTATCTTTTCCCATTCCATTCTGATCACATTTTGAGCATTCAGATTTCCCTAGGGAGCTGTACACCAATGGAGACTAGCTGTATATTGTAAATCTTCTGTGTTTAATATCTATTCTCTTGCTTGTAGCCTACCTGACACATTAAAAAGTCAAGAGTGTTCTCAATTGCTGGAAGATTAGAACAGTGGGAATCTCTCACTCTTAAAAATTGCATCAGTTTGAGTTTAATTCTACAAGTTTGATCTTGCTCAGAGTGTTTAAGCCTTCCTTTGCTGAGGTTTTTCATTAGAAATTTCCAGGCCTACACTGATGAGGCTAAGTGGATTTAGAACCCTGTCTTCTGGCAGCAATTTGGGTTATTTTCACTGAAGTGATGCTAGCATCATTGTTACCATTGTGGATATTTTATTAGCTTTTGCCAGGTACCAAAAGATACGTCCCCTTCAACTTTTGTGATAATGTGTTCTTACTGTGCAGGTGATTTCCCCCCTCTAATCCTCACTTCAATTCAGAGGATTTAAACCTCTTTTGTTAAGTTATTATTGGGAGAAATAACTCCTGAATTCTTTGTGAGCCTACTTATGGAAAAAGAGCTTTTATTTCTCCTTTTAATTAAGAAAATGCAACTGGTCTTTCAGAATGAATCTGAACCTAATTTAATGTTGTAATAAAGAAAGGGGTGCTGGGGGAGAGAATTTTATGTCTAGTTCCTAAAATGATACTGAGATACAGAAAGCAAATCCTATCTAGTCCCGAGCCTGTGTTTAATGGAATGTGAGAGTAGGAGAGAGCAGAGTCTGAACAAAGGGGATACATGTGGGGAGGCATCGCTTCTTTAAAATGACAAGTTTCTTGGCTTAACTAACAGGATAAGTGAAGCCATAAACTGAAATAAAGGAACATTAAAACCCGGTAAGAAGCAGCTTATACAAGGGTGCATTTTAAGTTTGGGAGGAATAGTTGTTATTTTGGCTGGAAAGTTACTGTTCACTTTTTCTTACTGAACCAGGGGAACTGTACTGACTTGTGTCCAGATGTAGGCTTGCAGCTTTTCAAAGTGACTCTCCCTAATACTGCAAATTCTTGGCCACTTTCCAGCCTGAGGAGAGGTTAGCCAAAGACTAAAGATTTACTCAGACCACCCAAATGATCAGACTGCACCTTTCTTCTGGATCTTTGCTGCCAGGGTACAAATGGAGAAAGCTCAGGGCGGGGGCTGGGGGTGTGGATGTGGAAGGCAGATGGTAGGGGGAAAGAAAGAGACAGAAAAGAAAATGCAACTTTTAATCAGAGGAAATTAAATTCTCCTCGCTTTCTTTCTGTTGCCCTGGAGTATGAAAGATACAAAACAGCTACATCAATCACCCCTCAACATAGACCTTTTTGTTCGCCACTTTGAGCCAGAAGCACACACTGTGCATTTTCTGTCAACTGCAATGGGTATTGCTGTTTTGTGTCTCTTAAATTTCAGATGAAAGCTTTGCATACTAGCTCTGAATTTGGACATCAACATTTTGCATGGTGGGGAACTATAAAAATCTATTCTATGGCATCTTAAAGTTTTATGGAAGATTCTCACTTATTTAATAGAGCTGTTGTGTTTGGAGACTTTTGGATCAGGTGGCTGGGTCTTGCAGAGTTCTCACTGTTCCGAGATGCTTTAAAGACACTCCCAGATGTTTGTGAGCATTATTCAGGACTATGATTTCTGTTATCAAAGTTTATGTATTTTCTTTAAAAATAACATTGTTTTAATTGTACAGATTTACAGGGTACAGTGTGATAATTTGATAGATGTGTATGTTACATAATGATCAAACCCACGGTCAATCCTTCCATGTCTTTAAACATTAATAAAATGAAGACTAATATGTAGTAGTTGTATATTCTTCACTGTCTTTATCCTTGTGGTGTGACCCTGGGGTAGGTGGCTGTAGGCACAGCCCAGCTCTGGGGGCTTGTCTCTTTTGTTGCCCTCTCTTGGTGGGGCAGGCAATACTCAGTACCTCTTCTTCTGTGGGTAATTTGGGGGCCAGGGACTTCTTGGTCAAAATGAATATAAACAAGGCAAGCTTAAGCCAGAATTTGGCTCAAACTAATTAAAGACTGGTCTGACCTCTAAGTGACCTACCAGGGGGAAAGAGCCTGCATCTACCATCTCATGAGTATACACGATAAGTCTTACAAATGCTTAGAATTATGGGATGTCAGATGGTCCAAAGTTATACAACCGCCCATTTATCTATCAGGGTAAGGAGTTACCCTATGGGCTGCTCTATCTCCTAAACTCAGATAAAGAGCTCAGAAGAGAACTCTACCACATTTAGCATGAGTTTCCTAAGTCCACTTCTAACCTGTGGACTACTTTTGTACTCACTTTCAATGTATCTATACTTTTAGTGTTGCTCTTTAGTCTCTTTCCTAATTGTTTGAGACAAAAAACCTGGCATGGCATAATGGAACATGCCAAGACTCTTTAGGGCAACAGATCCCACCTCAAATGCTTTTTCAAAATTAGATGTGAATAGAGCAGAGAAGAGTTCCAAGTTCTACGTAGTCAGTTGGAGTCCTTTTCATCATTAGCTGTGAAGTACAGGATGTATACTGTTTTGCTTCCTTAGCATCAAACGATTGCAGAAGATCAAGGAAGATCAGTGCAAAAAGGAGATCAAAGGAAGCAAATGAGTAAGAGACAATGTGAAGAAAGGATGATGGGACTTGTGAACACAAGGGATGATGGGAGGACGGAAGCCAGTGTGAAGACTCGGGCAAGTGAGCTGGACTCATTTATCTATGAAAGGCCTGTGCCCTCCAGCACTGCATTGGAATGGTGAGGTGGCGAGACTAAAGTTAAGCAGGAAGAAGCTGAGCATTCTGATGTGTCCTGCACATGGGTCTCCCGCAGTTCTTGTGCGTGCCCAGGCTGAGCTGCCATGTGCATAGAAATGGCTTTATTCACCCCTTGTGACTATTGCTCATTTCATATAAACATTCTCTTAGTGGTTTCAAACTCTCTGGAAGCAATTATGTTTCTTAGAAGTAACTCTGTGCTTTCCAGTCAAGAGGCCATGAAAAAAAATTTCCATGCTTAGAAGTTACATATTATTTATCATTAATTTAAAATTCCCATGAAGAAATCACTGTCAGTGACAAGTATCATTTGCATATTTGCAAATAGCTATTTATGAACATTTATATAAACACCTGCATTTATACATTTTCAGCTTCCCCAAGCTTTGGGTGCTTAAGTTTAAAATGTTCAGTATGGCTTATGATACTCTCCATAAATTTCTTTCAATATCCATAACCTGGAGAAAAATTGAGAAAAGGTTTGTTCTTTTCAAAGACAACAGGTTTGAAGGATCCTCGATAAAATAACGGGCATTTCCAGTCCATAGAAAAACCCACTACTTCAGATATTTACCACTTTAAAAAGTTTCATCTTACAACTACAGAGTTAAGTTCAAAATTTTAACACTCATTTTCATTGACCATGCAAATTCTCTGCCAGCATTTTGAAGTCAAACAGGGTGAGAGGGGAGAGCCTTTCCATATTCCAGGTTTAATATCTAAGCACCAGATGGAAATAATTCTACAAAGAAAGAAAGAAATCTGTTAGGATAGATTGGAGATCTGTTCAGTTAAGTAGCACATCACTGCGTATGGGGCCAATTTCTCAGATGACTTATTTGAATTGCAGATACTCAAGTAGTGCACTAATTTAACCCAGGAAATGCTGAATTTTAGACTTACCTCAATTAAAAAAATAGCCTAAGAATTTTAATATTTACACTTTGAGATTTCCTTAGTTAAAAAAATATACCTTCTGCTTTTGTGAGTGACTTTTTTTTTAGATACCTGATACAAAGAACTTTGAGTCAGGTTAAGTGTGAAGGGTTAGGGTGCTTTGTAGGTCAAATGGAGGGAATAAGAAAAAGCCGCCTCATCTATGAACTGCTGGAGCATGTGAGGGGGTTGGACCTACAGATCCAAACTTGCAGGATATTCATGATGCATAGGGTATCCAAGAGTGCACTGAGGGCTCAGCACTGAGGGTGTAGCAGAAACCAAGGGCCTTGCACCAGACCAATGACTCATTTCAATGGACACTTACTTGCAAGTAAAGATGTATGAACTAAGGGGTGCACTGTGCAACTCATTGTGACACACTACAGCTTCCATGCTGAGATTTTTGTTTGCTTGTTTGATTTTTGGGTTTTTTCCCCTTTAAAATGTATTGCAGTTTTGGGGGATGGGAGGTTGTAAGGGCAGCGGGCCGATATGAAGGACTGGGAGGTGAATGAGATAGGAATGAATGATGTGAAATCCAAAAAGAATCAATAAAAAGTTAGAAAAGTCACACTCAATATCTACTGTTAGCGTCTACAATTCTGTTTTAAGAGGCCTGTAGAATTAACAGTTATGTTTGTTGTGAAACTCCCTTGTTGGGAGCCGTTTATGGCATTTCATTTTTTGACAGATTAGAATAAATTAACAATTAAACGAGCTCACTAAGAAGTCTTTCAATGGGCGGTTTTAAGCGTATTTGAGCAGAAACAAAGGGCAATGAAATCTGCTTGGAGATATTCAGTGGGTGGCAGAGCTTTGACAATGAAAGACTGGGTTAGTCAGTGAGAGACTCAGCTGTAAATCCCAGCGGGGGCCTCTTTCATATCCATACCTGTGTTTTCTGGCAAAGTAAGTGTCAAAAATTTGCAACTGTCTGACAGAAAAATTATGCATTACATGGTGAGTTATGGATTTTGGATGAACCCCAGCTTGGATGCTTTGGTAAGAACTTGACGGGATAAACAAAACACTTGTGCTTCCAAGCTTTAGTTTGTTAAAGATAAAATGAAAGGGAGACAATAATCATACTGCCATCAAGAGAGACTGTCAGCATGCCCACCTTCCTCTCTCTCAGAAATCGCGAGAGAACTTATCAGCAGTTTGTCCTCCTGTCTGTACAGTCTGAGGAGAGATTTATTAAAATAAACGAGGAGGGTGTCTCCTAGAAAATAGGGACAGCTTGTGTCTTTTTCACATATTTGGGTTGAGTGAATAAGTTCTCAGAGGAAACAAAAGGAGCAAATAAATGCTCAATCAAATCCCTGACTCAGTCCCGTTCTTTGTATTGTGCATTTGAGCAGAGAAATAAACGAAAGCTAGGAGAATTGGAAAAAAATGCTATAGTGTCAAAGAGAAACAGGAGAAACAGCAAAGAGAGAAAACTTCCCTTTCTCCTCCTCTTTCTCCACCTCCTCCTTCTCCTCCTCCTTCTTCTCCTTCTTCTCCTCTTCCTCCTTCTTGTTTTGTCTAGACATGGTTTCTCTGTGTAACAGCTCTGGCTGTCCTGGAACTCCTTTTGCAGATCAGGCTGGCCTCGAACTCACCGCTAGAGTGGAGTTCTGGGCCCCTGGGAGGAAGGTCATTACTGAAGGACTCTTGCTGGCATCTCAGGCTTTAAGGATTTGAAATCGCCAGTATGCTTCTATACCATTCAATCACGGTGTGGTCTGAGGCTAACTGCAAAATATATTTCATAGTGCTGCTGAGGGGTGTAAGTTAAACTTCACACAGGCTCTTCCTGTGGCACACTCTTTGTGGGGTTAAAAACAGTGGGGTAAATTGCTGTCACAAGAAAGTCATAGTAGCTTTAAAGAAGTGGTACTGAGATCGCCAAGGAGAGTGGATGAGGGTTCACGAATCAGAAATCCTACATGTGGCTACCTGGCTTCTGAGCAGCTGCGTACATGGGCCACGTCTGCCTGACCCCACTTTGCCCCAGCACTTGTTTGTTCTATCAGATACAGAGGTTGCTTTTCATGCTTGATGAAGTCTCTTCAAGCCCTGAAAAAAAAATCCACGTTTCTGTGTTTGCTTTACTTTAGGAAGGTAAAATGTCAGTTCTTATTCAGGCTACAGAGAGACATATTTAGCATCTGGTCCAGGCCTGCAGGCATTTAAACACCTTCTTATTCTTCTCTTTGTGCTTCTTATCTCTGTTTGATAGAGTTGGTTGGAGTCTGTGCCTTACAAATGTCACGTTTGGGATGTATCATTTGGACAACTCAGTTGATAAGATTTCATCTATTGATTTGACCACTGATCATAGTCCTTCTGAAGGCATAGCAATACTTTTATGAACCAGGTCCAGAAGTGTTTGATAGACTGAAGGGGGCTTGGTATTTTCAGAGTGTTAAAAGTAGAGTGCTGATGATTAAGGTAGGCATTCAGGAGCAAAGTTCACCGTGATGAGGTTTTGTAAACCAATGTTTTCTGAGATTTACTTATTCAGCTTTTCTGGGAGGCATGGTCCTCAAACTAAAGATTGAGAGGAATTGCTCATAATCCTGGTCAAACACAAATGTACCGGTGACCCTGTTCCTTACAGCACTCACTAGTTTACACTAATTTGGCCTAAACTTAAACAGTCCTTCTGCATAGTCATAAGATTGAAGTATCATAAGGATAGAATGTACATCTTATTGTATAACTTTTCCAACTTAAACTGGAAAATAGCAAGAACAGAGTAAAATGGACCTTAAGCTGTAGTTTCACCATGGAAAGTGCATTCCCAGTTTATTCTTTCACAATTTCATCCATATACTGTACATTTTAATCATATTTACCCTATTATTTATCATTTAATCATATTTATTTCCTCTTATCCCCCATTGTCTTTACATTGAATTCCTTCTTCTTCTGCACAAGTTCCCCTCTAGTTTCATGCCTTTCTTGGTTTCTTCACTACATTTGATTAAGGTTACTTGCCTAAGCATGGATTGTGTGTGTGTGTGTGTGTGTGTGTGTGTGTGTGTGTGTGTGTTGTATATACTTAAGCCTGGGCAACTTCATTCTTAGGCAAGCAGATAATCATTTAGCTTATAGTTTGGATCTTATCTGTCTTAGGCTAGCTTCAAACTTGCTATGTAGTTAAATTTGGTCTTGAACTTCTGATTCTCCTGCTACTATCTCCTGAGTGTTGGGATCGTTGGCATGTGCTATAAATTATGCCTGATCCAACTCAGGGCTTTCTCGTCTACTCCTCATTAGTTTTCCCCAATTCATTGAATTTTCTCGGCATCCAATGGAAATCAATTGACCATAAATATAACAGTGTCTATGCACCCCCAATTTGACTCTACTGAATTCTATCCCTGTAACTGTGCCCAAAACACATTCATTGATTATTGGAACTTTTAGTAGACATTGAAATTTAAACATCACTTTCTTCCATGAGTTGTTTTGTCTATTATGGGTCCTCTACATCCATGTTAATTTTAAAATTACCTTGACAGTTCTTTCTAAATGTCAGTCGACAATTTATTGGAAATATATTGAATCCATTGATCAATATTGGGAGTGTTTGTATCTTCACAATATTGTATTCCAATCTATGAGCAAGCAATGCTTTTCCATGTATTCTTTTCTTACTTTCTTTAAATAATGATTTATAGTGGACCTGTTTTGGGATTCTTTTGTTAAAGGTATTACTAATAGTTCATTCTGTTCAATGCTATTATAAGTGTATTTGCTTTCCTAACTTCTTTTTCAGGTTTTATATTGCTGTCTCTAGAAATATGATGAATTTTATGTTTAACTTTGTATTGCAACCTTAATGCACTTGTTTACTTTATTTTCTTCATCAACTCCTTGAGATTTCATAAAGACTCTATCATCAGTAAATATAGATATTTTTATTTATCCTATTTCACTATGAATGCAATTTTCTTTCTTCTTTTGCCACTGTAGAATCAAAGATATTATACTATTATTCCTTATCTTAGTAGGGACATAGTTGTTCACAGTTAAGAGGATGAGCTGTTTTGTGGACAGCCTTGGCTAGAAAGGTCTTTGTGTAGATAACCTTTTATTTGAAATTTGATGGGTTTCATGAAATACTTTTCTTTCCTAAATATGTTTTCTAAATGAAGATGGAGAGCTATAGTTAGCTCAACAGTTTCAGACTTCCAAAAGCAGTGTATGGCACAGGCTCAGTTTTTCGGAGAGCCTTCTCTCTTGTGTTACATCATAGCAAGTGGCAATGGTGTTTCACATGGAATGAGGAGAGAAAGGAGGGAGGGAATGTGAATGGGGAATGCAGGCTCAAGGATGTTAATGACCTCCTGTTCTTTGCTTTAACATGGTATAGCACAAGGAAGCTTTGAGAAACAAATCTGCACTGCTGAGATAAGTTTCACCAAGAAACAACATCTAATAATTTTTTTAGAAAGTTACTAGATTTGATTTTGTAGCATTTTTTTTTGGGGGGATTGCTGTGCACTAATGTTCACAAGAGTCTTGGGCTGTGGTTTGTAACGTGAATTTTCTGGTCCAGCAGTTTCCATGGCCTTTGAGCCCCAAATAAAAACACAGACACTAAATTAATTATGAAATTGTTGGCCATTGGCTTGGGCTTCTTATTGGATAGCTCTGTCTTAATTATTAACCCATTTCTATGTATTTCCATGAGGACTTATCTTACCTGGGAATGCTGGACCTGCCACTCCGTTGCCTGCTACATGATGGCTGCTCAGCTTCTCTGCAGAGAAGAGAGCAATTTCCTGTTAGTCCCTGCTTATATTCTGATTCTGCCCAGCTATGACACTTCCTGGCTGGCCAATCAGCCAATTAGTGTTTTATTCATTAACCAATAAGAGAAACAGAACAGAAGAACATTCCTCATCAATGATTCTCCTTAGTTGTGATTTCTTTGGCTAAGTTTGATAACACTAAAGAGAATAAATTGGAGAGTGTTCTCTTGTCTTCCATCTTTCAAGGAGTATTTGTCAAAGGTCAATGTTAACTATTTTTGAATATGTAATACAATTAACTGTTGGACCACATAGGCTCAGCTCTTTCTTTGTGAGTTAAATTGTTCATTTAATCTTTGTGTGTTACTTGTCTATTAAGATGTTCTGTTTCCTTTAGAACCAATTTTCATAGTTTGTATCTCTCCAGAAATGTGTTCATCTCCTCTATATGATCTAATTTGTATGTAGTTGTCTTACCATGTCTTTTTAATCCTTTGAAAAATTTCACTGGTTTAGTCATGCCCTTTCTTCAATTTTTAGAATTAACTTTGAATCTTTTTTTTCTTTGTAAGTTTAGCTAAATATCTGCCAATGTTGTTGATCATTTTAAATAAACAAATCTGGGGTTGCTGCTTTTAAAAAAATGAAACAAATTAATGCTGTTTTCAGATTCTGTTTTGTGATATCTAATATTTCTGGACAAGTTTTGTAAAGAACTCTCAGCATTCTTTTTATTAAGTTTTCTTCACTGGCAATTTCTCACTCATATGATGCAGTCTGGTGATACTCTCTACACTCCCCCCACCCCTTTATAAAAATCCTCTCTCATTGCTGTCAGCCCCTCTATTTTTCCATAAATCTTATTCCTTTATTCATGGCTTTTTATTTTGTTTGGTGTTGAAACTATTCATTGGAACTCATGGGCTAACAGTGGATACTCAACTATACTTCCCTCTCTCTCCCCATCTGTCAGTTGCCAATAGTTCAGCAGTAAGTGGTAGGAGCCCATGAGTCCTTTCCATATCCATAGCTAACAGTTGGGTTGGCCCAACTTGTGTGGGCCAAATGCCAGCAGACACATCTTTTGTTAGTTAATAATTGCCAAGGCTAGTTGGTGCTTAAAAAAGATATATTGAAGTGCTTTTCTCTGTCTTCCAGATCTTAAATTCTTTTTGTTCTCCTTTTGCAATCGCTTTGAGCCTTCATGGGTGGTGAAAATATCTTGTGCAGGGCTCAGCCCTTAACTGTCTTTTATTACCACATTCAGTGTCATGGATCTAGAAATTTACCCCTATTCACTACAGAGAGAGTTTTCTCTGATTAAGGCCAAGAATAGCCTTTGTCTGTAGGTATAAGTATAAACTCTTACAAGGTAGTTTGGTACTATGCCAATTTAACTAAGCAGCAGTGGTAGGTAAGGCCTAAGACATCTTTAGCCATGGAATTTTGACCAGGTTTGTAGTATGAGATATAGATTCAATCTTGTGGAGTATTCTTCAAATCCAATTGGGGAGTGGTTTGTTATAGCAGTCATATATCTATGGTACCAGCGTACCAACCTTCTTGGCAAGTTGATGTTATAGTTAATGGAGTTCACAGCTGGCTAAGAACATAGATACTTTTACTTTCCCAGAGCCTGCATGGCACCATCTGGCTCTATGGAAGCCAGCCAGCAGCAAGGAAACTTCTAGCTCAATTCCAGCTAAATTTTTCTATAACTTAGATGCAAGATGAGAACTCACCTTATGCATCCTCTCCTTTTCCTATATAAGGCTAAAATTAATTATACTTTACTGATCCCACGGAAGTGTCCTACCATAGAGGGGGTTGATAGATGAAGCTCATACTTATCCATGGTACCATTCATAGGGCAGGTTTTGCTTGTTTTTAGGGCCATGGGCTATCGTCTTGTAATTTTTCTTTTTTATAGCTCTATCATCTCACCTTTTCAGCAAGTTGGTAAAAAACCAAAGTATTGAGAACTCTCCTTCATAGACATCATACTACGCTCATTTTTTTCTAATGTCTTTGCAGATGTTCCCCTGTCACATGTCAAAGACATGCATGTGACATGGGCATTGGCAGAATGAAAAACTTTGGATTTACTTTGCATTCAAGAATATGCTTTGTTGATTTTTTTTATTTGATTTATATCTGTTGCAATTGTTATAAACTCCTTCCTTTGCTTTGGTGCCTGTTTGGTTACTACGGGCTCTTTCTTTTTTTCATTCTATTTAAAGCACAGGCATTTATAACAACAACTCTCCTTTCATTGAGTATTGTAGTAGCAGCATCCATGTTTTGGTTTTCTATATTTCAATAAATTTTGTTTTTAGTTATATCAAAATATTTTTCAGTTCCCTGTGACTTTTTTGTTTGAATCTTTTTGTTTGAAATGATATTGTGCAATTTTTTATAGATTTTTTTGTATCTCCCAAATTTTCCCATTATTTTGATTTTTAACTTCATGCCACCCTGGCTTTATATATTTCAATCATTTTAAGTTTATAAAGTCTTCAGCATGGTCTTCACCCATTTGCTCATCACTCCTCCCTCTCTATAACTGAATTCCAGGAGTTAGTCTCAGTGCTTAGCTGTGGATCTCTGCTTCTGCTTCCATCAGCTACTGGATAAAAGCTCTAGGATGGTATTTAAGGTAGTCATCATTCGCATTATAGGGGAAGGGCATTTAACGTAGCCTCTCTATTGCTTGGATTCTTACTTTCTTATTTCTTAGTAACTCTGAAAATTACACTTAATGTCTGAACTTAAGAAAAATTACCTTGGGATAGGACTAACTCGATTTCATTATTCTATAATCCTTTGTTCCATTATAGCTCTACCTTTTGTTTTTGTATTGCTATCATAACAGAAATTATAAAGATATGAATTTACCCTGAAAATTCAAAATTATGTTTAAAAATACTCATTTATTTTTGTTTTATGCATTTGAGTGTTTCCCTCATGTTTGTAAGTGTACTGTATGTGTATCTGGTACCTGTGGAGGCCACACAAGGAACAAGGAACACGGAAAATGGATGTGCTTCATGCCTTGAGGTGGGAGAACCAGATGGAGCAAAATTTACAACTTCCACAGTAAATGACCCATCCGGAGATAATGAACCCATCCTCAAGACGTTCTAATATCACTAAGTCAGCAAATGTGACCAAACAGGGACACAAATGAAGACTTCTGCATTCACGATAACTCAGCTATTTTGCTACTGAAAGGAGCCTGATGAAGGATGAGAGGCAAATGGCCACATACTGTGTAAATGGAGAGAAACTAGACACTGAAGCAGAGGCTTATGGAAGCTGTGATGGATTCTAACAGTGTGCTGGAGCTGTCTGCAGCTTTCAGGGGAACAGGAGGCTGTTAAGGCAGCCTTGCACACTTTTTCTGAGTATGAGTGAAACTTTCTGAATAAGGCATTTTATTTATTTATTTATTGGTTTTTAGAGACAAGGTTTCTCTGTATTGTGTTGGAGCCTGTCCTGGAACTCACTCTGTAGACCAGGCTGGCCTCGAACTCACACAAATCTGCCTGCCTCTCCCTCCTGAGTTCTGGGATTAAAGGCGTGCACCACCAACGCCTGGCAGGAATAAGGCTGTCCATAGTACTCAAATGGGGAAGTCAGGACACAGTAGCACTGCGTACAGTTGAGCCTTTTCAAAGGAGTGCTAAACTTGGGATGTCTCTGGCTAAGCCACGAGTCCGCCAACAGTCATCTCTGGTATTTTCCTGCAAGAGGAATGATCCCCATGTGGAGAGAATCGCTTTACCATGTCAGGCAGGGGTACAAAGTCCTCACAAAAAAATTAAAGCATTAGAAAAGATAATGTAATATGAATATAACTTTAATTAAAATGATCTGCCAGTGTTAATGCTATAGTCAAAATGTAATACCCAAAGCATCTTTCCTATCACTTTGATGCTCTTTGAGTGCTTTCTGAAATGCTATTATTTATTTATTTATTTATTTATTTATTTATTTATTTATTTTAGTACTCACTGATGATGGGTAATCAGATTATGTTTCCTAAAGTAGAAACATTTACATTTCCAAATAATCCTGCCTCATGATCCACTCAGTAGTGAAGGTGACATACTTGCTCTGTAATATACTCAGGTGAAATTGAACTGTATTTTTACTCTCATTGCATCACCTTTCAAGGAAATTTGACATAAAAACAAAAACTTTTTAAAAATCCCACTAAAATGGAAGACAAAAGTGTTTTTTCCATTTTACTTTCTTTCGTATTAATTTACTTTTTACATTCCAATCCCAGTTCCCCCTATCTCCTCTCCTCCTGCTCCCCCCCCACAGACCCTCCTCCAATCTGCTCCACGAAGAGGGTGAGGCCTCCCATAGGAAGTCTACTAAATCTGTCCCATCATCTCCTTGAGGCAGGACCAAGGCACATCTACACCTCCACACCCCTGAATCTAGGTTGGGTAAAGTATCTCTCCATATAGAATGGACTCCACTAAGTCAGTTTGTGCATTAGTGTTAGATCTTGGACCCACTGCCAGTGGCCTCATGTATTATCCCAGTCACACCATTGTCATCTATATTAAGGGAGTCTAGTTAGGTCTTATGAAAGTTTCCCATTTGTCAAACAGACCTGAGTCAGTGATCTCTCACTAGCTTGGGTCAGCTGATTCTGTGGATTTCCCTATTGATACAAAGTATTTCTAAAATGAGGGCTTCCTCTGATTGATTTGAAATTGTGCCTTTAAGGACATAAGTTCAAACTCATATTATTCTGTGTGGACCTCTAACAATTAGCCAGTTGGATTTCGCTAGGAACATAGGCTTCTTAATTTACTTACTCACTGATTACTCTTTACATGTGCTGAGTGTTTATAGTAATTGGAGATTAGCAAGAACAGTACAGAGACTGTTTATATGAGCAGAGACATAGGATACTTAAGCCTATCATTTTTATAACACATATTAATGTTTAACCACCCTGACATCTTGATGATTTTTCTAACAACATTAAACTGAAAAATATTTATACCCATATATTCAAGTTTAGACAAGACGTGCTGGGAGGTCTGCTTCCCTTTTGTTTGAAAATTTGGTGTTTATTTGCTTTAGTTGTTAATACAGAATGTCCATGATGTACCAATTTTATATCAGTGATTCATAAAATGATTACAGTCCATGTATTTTGGAGTTTCCAATATAGTTGTTTTCACAATACTTTTAGCAGAAGATTTTAGACTTTCTTTTAGTTACTTTTTGCTGTATTTCCCAAAGAAAGGGTTTCTGAGTCTCCCCACCTTCAAAAGAGGTGCTTCAGACAGCTGATGTTTTCTGAAGAAGAATAAGGTTCTTTGTTAGGATGTGACCCATGATTGGGTTATTTTAAAAAAAGAGGGAGCATGAAGTTGGGGTTAGGTGGGTGGAATGGGCATGGGAAGAGTTGGGGAAAGAGTGTGAAATAATATGACCATAACTAAATGGATGAAATTCTCAAAGAGTTAACAAAATATTAAAAAAATATAGCAATTGATCTATCTCAAGACCTAGTTATACTACTCGTGGGCATACACCAAGTATATGGGCATATACCCTTTATTCTACCACATGGACATTTGCTCAACTATGTTCATAGCAGCTTTATTCATGTAGCCAGAAACTGGCAATAACCTTAGATGTCCCTCAACTGAAGAATGGATAAAGAAAATGTGGTATATTTACACAGCGAATACTACTCAGCTAACTAAAAACAATGACGTCATGAAATTAGCAGGCAAAAGGATAGTACCAGAGAAAAGTCATCTTAAGTGAGGTAACCCAGACCCACAAAGACAAACATGTTATGTACTCACCTATAATTGACATTAGTTGTTATGTAAAGGATTATCATGCTACAATCCACAGATCCAGAGAGTAAGTAACCAGGAGGGCTCATGGAGGATGCATGGATTTCCCTGGGAAGGGGAAATAGACTTTTCAAGTTGATTGGAGGCAGGTGGGGATGGGAATAGGAGGGATCAGGTGGGGTGGCGGAGGTACTTTGAGAGAATACCTGGAATGGGTGGGCACTGGAGGGGGGTGATGTGGAAAGCTCATGCAGTGAAAACTCCCTGGACTCTTTTAGAAGTCTAGCAAAGACTTCTAATAATGGGAGTTACCAGAGCCTAAACTGTCTTCTGTAACCAGGCAAGACTTCCAGTGGTGGGTCTCAGACACCAACCTAGCCACAAAACTTTACAATCTGTCCTTCCTGTAAGATGTGCCGGGGTAATGGTGCAGAACTTGTGGAAGTATTCAACCAATGACTGGTTCAACTTAGAGGCCACACCACCAGAGGGAGCCCACACTTGACATTGCATGGACAGCCAGGAACCGGACACTGGACATTCCAGAGACCCAGGGTAGAACCAGATACAACTGGGGGGAAAACAATGAAATGATTCCTAATGATACTCTGCTATACTCACAGATAGACAGTTGTCTAATCCAGTTGTTATCAGAGAGGCCTCATGCAGCAACTGATTGGAGCAGATGCAGATACAAACAGTAGGCAGAGTCAGCGGAATCCTGCAGAAGAGGGTGGTGAAGGATTTCAGGAGCCAGAGGGGTTGAGGGCACTATGAGAACATGGCCCACAGAATCAACTAAGCAAGGCTCACACGGGAACAGAGACTGACGTATGGGTCTGAACTAGGTCCTCTGCATATACGTTATGGTTGTGTAGCTGAGTGTTCTTATGGAACTCCTAACAGTGGTGGTGGGGACATCTCTGACTCTTCGCCTGCTTTTGGGACCCTTTTCTTCCTACTGGGTTGCCTTGTCCAGCCTTGATAATGAGAGTTTGTGCCTTGCATCATTGTAACTCATTGTGACATGTTCTGTTGATATTGTTGGGAGGCCTGCTCTTTTTTGGAAGAGAAATGGAGGTAGAGTAATCTCAGAGAGAGAGAGAGAGAGAGAGAGAGAGAGAGAGAGAGAGAGAGAGAGAGAGAGAGAGAGAGAGAGGAAGGAAATGGGGGGCATGAAAGGAGTGGAGGGAGGGAAACCTATGGTTTGGGGTGTAATGTATGAGAGAAGACTAAAAGAAAAAAAAAGACATTTTTCTCCAAATTTGGTGGCTTAAAACAACTGAATTAGTACTTATACACCTTTTAAAACATAGGTCCAAATTGCACATAGTTGTGTCTATCAAATTCTAGTGGTGGAGTAAGTCACAAGGAGATACTAGATTCAAGGAGAGTAGAAATAGACTCTGCCCCTTAATGGGGGTCAGAGGGAGTGACAAAGTCCCACTGCAAACAAGGAAGGGTGAAACGTGGGTTGTTGCAGCTGTTGCAGTATCATAAACACACAAGGATAAATCACATTTTCCAGGTTACCATGCGTGCCCTAACTCCAGCAGGGCACTGCCATCTGAAAGTCCGTATCTTTGCATTCATATCTGTGTTTGGGAGCCAGTGAAGGCACTAGCCAGTTGAAGAGAATGGTTCCTCATCCTCTTTCACATCTTTGGCTGTTTGATGTGGGTTAGAGTGAGTCTGCCTCTCCATGGAGGAGCGCTGATACACTCCTTACAATACCAGATAGACTCAGTTTTCAGACACGTCTTACGTCCTCACGATGGTTAAGTATCCGCATTGGATACTGGAGAAAGTTGAGTGGATGTTGTTTGGTCACAAAGCTGGCTTCCAGAATGGCAGCAGAGCTGGTAATGTCCTAAGATAATAGCCCAGGCCTAACCCAGGATGATTTCTTCCTGGACAAGCAGAAGGATTGTTCTCAGGTAGACAGAAACTTAAACTTAGCATTCCTTAGAAACTCCACAATGTGGGTCTCTACCAGGAAAGATGCTATTTCCCTTATCTGCCCTGAATGATCAATTGCCTTGAGTAAATCACATCTAGTTCCTGATTAACATGAACAGCTAAGAGCAATTCACAGTCCTTACACTAATACCCAGGCTATTTTTGCTCACATGCCATCTCTCACTGCTACCTGTCCCCAAAAAACTGACAACACTTTTCTTACTGGGTGATGTCTCATCTCTCTGAGGCAGCCTGGCAGTTCATTCCCCCAAATAAACTATTCTTCCCACCCACAGTTAGGTATAGTTTGGTGGCTTCAATCTACCTTGCTTCCAGATTTTTTTTTAATTTTTTTTTTTTAATGTCATGGTGACTACCTCACAACTCTTCAGCCCTCTTCAATGATTTCACATATCCACATAGTGTCCTGACCTCACAGGGGTGAGGAACGTTTCCATTGTTTTCTGAGGCTAAGTGTCTTCACGTGTCTTGCATTGGCCCCCTCCCAAAAAAAATTTGCAGATGTCGTTGAAACCATTGCATTCAATATGTCTGTAGAGCAGGGTTAGTTCTTTTTCCCTTTACTACTCCTAGGCCTGAGAAATAATATATATACAGCTCCAAATAAGGGACAAGAACAGTCTAGACCACAGCATGATATATAACTGGTCATAAAACCAGCCTACATAAACCAAATTGCAGGTTGCTTTTGGACATAGAAAGCTGCCTGAAACAAGAGAGACCATTCTATTGTGTGCAGAAGTGAGCTAAGGTAAAGAACTAATCATGCTACAGTACAGTTAAAGCACAATAGAGAGCGCTGTACAAAGGCACCAACCGCCGCAGGGTCATCTGATTGTATGGGTTTTAGTGGGACAATGAGGAGGTGATTCTAGAAAGAGGAGATACAAAACTGGTCTTCGAATGAAAGGACACGTAAGAGTTTACAAAAGAGGAGAGCAAAAGCTAAAAGCTCCAAAATGATATAAAATATCAAAGAAAACATTACCAATAGTTCATTGTCCTGGGGTAAGAAATGAGTGGGACAATCCAAGAAACGCAAATGATAAACCGAGTTTCGCAATGCGTTCTAACCCTGAGACTTCTAAGTGGATACTATCCAGGACGAGCATGAATGTCTTTGCTCAGGGTGACTGTTTAGCCAGCCCGCCCCAATGAAGTTGAAATGAACACAGACGGTGCCATTGTTGCTGCCTTAACAGATGAGGGAATTCTATCTCCATCAAAGATTTCAGTTGCACAGCTGAAAAAGGCAGAGAGAGCCATCATGATTGACTGTAATTTAAAAGAGAATAATGGTTAATTGGACATTAAGGAGAAGTAATATTATACTGCATGGCATTTTGTACAAAAATTCCAGGTGGCCTTCCTTTCAAGCAGTTGGGCTTGCACAGACAGTTAGCAAACCGAAGTTTACCAGACAACGTTCTAAAGACATCCCAACAGGGAATGATTTTTAGAAAGACAGATAATATACTTTCTTCTTAAGCCCCACATTTAGGAAATATGTTTATTTAAAAGCAGGCCTTCACCTCCGTACACTTACATTTGAGTGAGGGGATTTGTATTTTAACCTTGATTTTAGAATTGCGAGGGTATTTCAGCATTCTTTATTCCTAATTCAGGCATTTGTTACTCTTGGGGTCCTGCCCTTTATCAGCAACAAAAGCTTGGACATGTTTCTAGAGCTTTCTGTACTCAGTGACCCTATGGATAAATAGGGAAGTGATTCTTACTAGGTGAAGCCTGCTGGTTAAATGAGATCTTACGGGGAAAAGTGCCCAACTTACTGTGCACCATATGGTGAGCACCCAATAAATGCTAGTTGTTTACTGTTATTTTCCTATTAACAGTGATGACATAATTGCTAATTACCATCCCTGCTTAATCTTATAGTCAGGGAAACAGCTTCGACAGAGAAACCAGGGAACCTTGGCAATGATGTGTGCAGAATCTTTGGAATGTGAAAGAGATTCTGGCCCTTCCATGTCACACCAATGCTTTCCCATCTCACTGATTTTCCAGAAAAGCCCTGGTTGAAAGTAAAGAGACGCTGGCAATCACGTGTCCACAAGACCACCTTGAAACAGAAACAACAGGAATCACTAAACACATGTATGGAAAGAGTGGATAATCAGCTATAATGGCAAGCAGAGACATTTTGAGTCACATAATTGCATTGGAATAAAATTTTTTTCTTCCTGGAAATTTTCCACCTGTGGTGAACAGGTTCAAAACACGTCGTCAAATCTCAGCAAGTGTGGTGAGAAGTTTTCTCATAAAATGCCGGTCTCACTTACAGCAGACATGCTGTTTCGAGAGTACAGCTGAAAACACTTGCAGTGTTTTCAAAACGACTGTGCACAGCCTTCAATTTCATTACAAAGGCAGAGTTAGAAAGGCTGGACATTGAATCTTATAAAGGACTGTAATTTGATTTCATGTCACCAGCACCCACCACAAAGTGGGGAAGACCACGAAGCTGTCTTAACTGCTTCAAAGCTGAATAAAATGTCAGCCCCATACACTGCTCAGATCCATGCCCCCAAGGTGTGCCTGCGCAAGTTGAAGCCACTCATTAGCTTAGCCATTTCATGGCATGCCATTTTAACGCTATGCATGTACTATTAGCATCAGTGAATTAACAGGTGCTGGGTGGTAATAAGATAGCAGGATTCAATAGCAGTTCTATTTGAACTCAATTCAGTGGGCTATAGATGAGCATAACCCCAAAAGAGGTACTCTGATCTACAGTGAAGAATAATTTGCCCACTACCCTAATTTGCAATTAATGAAAAGTCCTCAGGAAATCCCAATTTCTGATTAAAGGGAGTTGATTATGATTAATGTACCCAAATTAACTAGCAAAACTGAAAGCACATCATAGCAATTGTCATTGCCCCTTAAGCTCCGGAGGCTGCACAGCGCCCTCCTCCCTCTTCCCTAATGATGTACATTTGTATTTAAAATCTTGACTTTTGACTGGGGAGACAATGGCAGTCCTTTAGTTCTGAATGTAGAAATTATTCAAGGTCTTAGGAATTTGCTTTTCTCCCTTTCTAATTATCTGAAAAATTACCATCATGTCGCCATGAAGCCAGGGCATGAGCGTGAAGTGTTGCACAGACCCCTTACTCGGTTGCATTGTTGTGTTCCAGCCCATGACACTTGAATAAAATTTCTAAGTGGGATGGTAGATCCCCAAAGACATAATTCCAGGAAGATAGGGCATGGAAATTACACATTTCTTTTTGCAGTTGAGTCCCTTAATAAGTAAGGAAGTGGCCTTTTTTTTTTTTTTTTTTTTTTTTTTTTGTAGTAATGTGTTTCCTCAATTAGCCTGTACAATATTTCACCTCTGATAGGGATTTCACCAGAATTATCATTTATATTTTTGTATTAATAGGTTTCATGAGCTGTCTAGGATTACCATAACAAATTAAAAACACAGGCAAAGAAATTTCAATATCACATAATCCTATTACATAGGCACAGCCACCATTAATGTTTTGGGATTAATTCATGTGCACTTTAAAAAACAATCATATACATGTAGTTTTGTTCTATGATTATATTAATTTGTAGATTACACTTTAGAATTTAGGAACATACATTGAGTTAGTCCATAGTAAGTATATATCTTATTTATTCATTTTACTAGTTGAGTAGCATTTTGTTGCATAAAATTACCAAACAGATTCCAGTTTTTAAAGTTATAAGGAAGCTAATGTAGCTAAGGTTAAATATAATTAACTAATGGTTTCCTGGAAATGTTTAAAAGTTTGAATTTCTTAGTGAAAAAAAATTCCTTTAAGAAATTTGTGGTCAAAATGCTTTAAAGAGATTTGTCAGTGTGTAGGACACAGGCTTGTATCTTAATTACTTGTTAGTAGTATATTTTCAACAAGAACAAAACACTTTCATTAGTTTAGTATCATATTATTTTTCATTCACTTGTAGATTTAAAAATTTTACTGACCATTTATATTTCTTCTCTAATTTCATTTTAATTCTTTTTCACACTACAGTGTTTACATTTTTTGTTATTCTTTAAGAGACTGTCTCTTTTTCACCTTTCCCCCTTTACAAATAGTGTAAATACCTTTTGAATTTAATGTTCATTTTAACCATTATTTCAGAGTACTGGAAATTCCTTACACACCCAAAATTTACTAAATGTGTATCCTTAAACTCCATTCCCTCCTCCCCCAAATGTATTTTACAAACAGGTCTATACGTTTTGCTTCAAACTCAACCTGATCACATGATGTTGAGCGGGCAACTTGCAAATTTAAGAGTCCAGAAAAACCATCGTTTGCACAAAGGGAAGGCTGAGAGGGGATGCGGGGAGAAGGCACCATTGGTGTGTAGTTGCCTGACATTTTACAGAGCTCCTCAGTGAAAGGTTAGGAAATCTTAAAATGTTAGCGTTCATTAGCCGATAGAAACTAGGAATTTAGATATAAACTCCGCGTTCGACTAGAAAACCACAAAAGATAGCATTGCCATCATAGGCTCTGATATCAGAAAGCAATCATTAAAAATAGAAGTGGTATAACACGCAGGCAAGATGGCACCCTAAAGAGGAAACTAGAGCAAACTGGATAAGGAAACAGTAGAGTCGACTGTTCCTGGCAAGCATTTTATCCGTTCCCTGATGTAAACCTGAGTAAAAAATTGACAACAGGTCCAGGCTGTCTAATCTACTGTGTTTTAATAACATTAACTAATTCATAACCTCTATCACCGTATTCCAGAACAAATACGTACTGATTCTCAGCTTATATTATCTTCATAAATCCTGGCTGAAAGAATGCCTCTGAGGATTGCTCCAGTGCAAATACCCAGGAGGCACTGTTAGTAGATGTGGATTCTGGGGGTCTGGTTGTTAAATTACTAAGGAGAACCAATTATAGATGGTGGCTTGGTAACGTGCATTTCTGTCTGGGTGTTATTCGTGTGGCACAAAGACAAAAATTCAGCATCTCAGGAAGAAATGCAAACAACATCTCATGCTTATTCGAGTCTTCATTTTCCGTGTTTTTGTGATTTGGAGATTCATTGTTAGACAGTCTTTAAAATGCTGAAGCCTGTGAAAAGCAGCTAATGTATACCCTGAAGACACCCAGCAAGATGCTTGCCAGCTCACTGTTCTGTCCCCACAATGACATTATTCAAAACAAAAAATTTTAGAAATCAATGTGACTGTCTCAAACGATGACAGTTATAAATAAATAAATTATTCTACTACTAGAATTAATGAGATGGTAATGAGTAATTTAAAACTGTACTTGACAATGCATTCAAATCACTGTTAGGTCTGTTACTATAACAAACTAGAAATGTCTGTTTACTTAGCTACATATTTTTTTTTTCCTTTCTTTTTCTTACCATGTTAGAAGAGGAAAGTGTCAATGAGTAAATATCTATAACCCTACTGGCAAGTGACTATTGCCAGAATTTACTGAGGAGGGATCTCAGGCAATGTTTTCGTACATTTGTTTTCTCACCTGCAAAATTAGAATAAAGAATCAGCAGTGCAATTATTATTGCATTTAACCAGAATGGTTCAGAAAGGATTAAATGCCAGTAGACTATTATTTAATTCTGGTGTACAACCCAAGAGATCAGACAAAAGTAAGAGAGTGGGGAAGAGGCAGAAGGAAGAAAGAGACAATGGGAAGAAAGATGCCCTAACTTGTCCTCTGCTACAGGAACTGGCTTCTTACTGCATCAAGACCACCTAAGAATGATACCTGAAGGTTTTCTGTGTTCAGTAGAGCTGGTGTGGAGCACAGAGTCATTGAATTCCATCATTGATTGGTTAGTCTCTCCCTTGTCTCTCCCCCCCCCCCACTGAGGATTAGTTTCTACATACTTCCAGTTACATATAGGATATACACATCGATCAGATGGCAATAGAATTCTATCCTAGGAGGGTCTGGCTAAGGAAAGAAAAACATTGCAGACAGACTTGAGACAGGCTTTCATGAGGGGGCATCCGTGAACCTGGACAGAGCCTATGTAGGACTGTTACTGAGCAGGAAGCAAATCAAGAGATGAGTGAGGTTGGAAGAACTCACTGTGGTACCTAGGAGATGGCTGAGAGG
The DNA here is from genome assembly GCF_943737965.1 of Phodopus roborovskii. Classification (NCBI taxonomy): domain Eukaryota; kingdom Metazoa; phylum Chordata; class Mammalia; order Rodentia; family Cricetidae; genus Phodopus; species Phodopus roborovskii. The sequence continues at coordinate 17,897,095 of NW_026126470.1, read as the reverse complement.
ATCATCAGTAGGTACCCCTTAACTTCTACTAACCAGGGCCTTCATAAAAACGTGTGTTCAAATGAACGTGCATACACATATACCTTCTGGGACATGAGTAATCAAATTGCTTAGGCCAGTTTTTAATGCTCTCATTAACAGAATAATCAAATTAATTTCTTTTACGTTTCTAAACATTTGTATATTTCCGTCAGTTCTCTTCCAATCTGTTCCTTCTCCTTAGAGCTGCCAGAGCAACAAACAAACAAGCAAGCAATCAGCCTCCCAAAAAACTACCCCATCACCAACAACAAAACAACAACCAAAACCAAAAAGCAAAAACCAAACAAACAGAAAAGAAAAACCATACTTCTGTCCTGCCATTGTTATTGTTTCAAATGTCACTTCCAGGGGACTCGCTGTCATTTGTGTTTGATGTTTTGGTAATACTCCTGAAATAAGCACCATCCCCTAATGCCTTGTTTCATGTGTACTTTGAAGAACGCAGATTAAATTTATTTAGCTATTATTGTCATACAGATTTATAGCATGCCGCTGGAAGTCAGCAGAGAATCTCCCCTAGTTGGGGAACATCCTGGAAGTCTTAGTGTTTTATTGCTCTGATGACACCATGAGTATGGCAACTTATAAAGAAAGCATTTAATTAGGGGCTTGCTCCAGTTTCAGAGGATTACTCATTGACCATCAAGGTAGGGGGTGTGGTTGCATGGTGCTGGCAGTAATTAAGAGTACACATCTTGATCCTCAGGGTACAGACAGCAAAGTGGGGGGTGGAGTAGGGGGCATGGGAGGGGAGGATAGGGACAGGGAACACACACACTGGAGCACAAAGAGAGACAGACACAGAGAGAAAGAGACACAGAGAAAAACAGAGAGAGAGAGAGAGAGAGAGAGAGAGAGAGAGAGAGAGAGAGAGAGAGATACACAGAGAAAGAGGATGGCATGGACTTCTGAAAAAACTTCAAAGTCCACCTCCAATGACACACCTACTCTAACAAGACCACACCTCCTAATCCTTTCCCACCAACTGCGAACCAAACAACCAAACGTTCAAACATATGCACCAACAAGGTAGGAACCACTTTTATTAACTTGGCTAACCTGTTGGGTTGATTAACCTGTTGGGTTGGAATCTGACCAGTTAAGTGTGAAATGAAGTAACTGCTTCCCCCACCTACCCCCAGCTGGTGGATATGTGATGGTATTGTCACCTGAGAACTGGAAGGAAAGACAGAGAACTCTCAGCATACTGAGTGTTCCCATTCCACTGTCCCAGAAGGAGTCTTTGAGCCTGCCCTCAAGGCATTTGAAGCCAGAGGTAAGGTGAAACTGAGCAGTGACCTCTTCCACACCCACTTACACTCTTAGTAAATGTGCTCAGCCCTGACACCCAGATTCCTGACTGGAGAAAAGCAATCCATTTTTTGATTTGTAGTACCAGTTATCAGTGAAAAATATTTGAGCAAACACACACTTTGCAATGTAAGAACAGTTATTTATTCACTTGTACCATTCAGTATCATTCAAACATTCAATAGCCATGGTTTTAGCATCAACTTTTGGGTAACAGTCATGAAAAGTTTTAGTGTGTTCTTTATTAATTCCATTGTTCTTCTTGCCTTCTAGGATGTGTATATGTGACTTTGAATCTAGCTGAAAGACAATTCTGGTAGATATATTTTCCCCACGGACATCTTAGTGGTTCATTTTTATTCTAGTGGATGTCGTTTCTAATGATAAGGATAATTCTATGCAATGAAATTCTGCATGATGTAACTTCAGAGAAACTCCCAGAATCAGGGAGAAATTATATATATAGAGGACTAGAATAAAATCATTCTGTGTTGCTTCAAAATAAGCTCATGATTTTTCTTAAACAACTGGGAACCAACTAGAAATGGCAGAATGTTTTAAAGGCTCATGCAACATTGCAGACTTTCTGTTTCAACAAACAGCACTGGGGAGTTCAACATCCAGCTTTGCTTGATGGACAGATATTTGTGGTTGCAAGCAGTGGAAAAATCTCAGTTTAATGATTTTCAGAACAACAGTATCCATCATTTAATAATTCTAAAGAAAAGAAAGACACACAAAAGCGTAATTATTGCAACATGTGTTTCATATGTTAAAGACAATTAGCTGCAAACCTCAGACTTTCCTTTCTCATTCAGCTCACACAGTAAAAATAGCACTTCATTTTGGGCAGGCATTTCATACTTTATGAAGTACATAAATATTCATTGTTTCATTTGATGTTTATAAGCATCCTGTGAGGCAGCCAGGAATGAATGTTCTGCTTTTCTCGTTTGAAAGACTTGAGAAGGAGCGGATGAGATCGATGGCTTACAGGTCATGCAATGAGTCTGGTAGAGCCCACATGGGTTAGCCTTCCAGAGCCCCGAGATCACCTTTCTTTCAAATATGTTTTGCTTGCTGGATACATAAAAAATGTGCACAGTTTGTTTGCCTATTCAAATCAATAACACTTTCTTAATGTTAATTATAATCCTGACATTTTTCTTAATAGGCACTCTTTGTGACACTCATAGAATGGGTATTAATTTTAAGTCTGTCACCCCTTTGATCCTCTGTTCTGGGAACTGAAGAGCTGGAAGGAAAACCCTGCTGCTTTTCTTTGGAGTTCTCTTACTTTATTTATAGTCCCAGACTCAGGCAGTGTCTATTTTCCTATCTCATTGTCAAAACCCTCTTGGAATGAGAGACATCTATATGGTTCTTCTCAATATTTGTGTTGTCTTTTAAAGTCGTAGATTACAAAGTTAGACACACCAGTTTAGTCAGATTTGTTAATTAGGGTGATGACATAATAAAAAAATACTATGAAATTTAGTGTTCAGGTCCCTGAAAACTGAGGATTATATTCTGTCAAGCATCCTAATTGGCTGGCCTTGGAAAGGAAGGGCACTTCTGTAGAATGGCTTTCCTTTCAACTGCCTAAAACATGGCCACAAGTGCCTTTGATCACTGGAAAAATGATTTTTTTATGCACTTAGAATTGCTTTAATCTTTTAAGTTGTCTTTGGGTTTAGTCTATAATTTTCTATATTATCATTCAGAATATTTGTTTGCTTGTGTATGTTTTCCATTATTATAACAAGTAATATATATGCACACACATACACGAATGTATATAATATGTATGTATATATGGCATACAGCTAAGAAAGGAAATTATATATATTACTGCTGGAGACAGAATCCCAGGACTTTTTATATGCCAGATGGGATAGTGAGGGATAGTCCCAATACAAGTAGTTTACAATTTCCTTTCCTCCTTATTTATTTTAGGAAGGGTAATAAAATTGAATAGAGTTTCCCAGAATGCATAAATAAATACATCCTATCAACTTAATGAGCTTCTATTTTGTACCCTGTGATGACATAAACAATAAAAATATACAGTAAATGCTGATGTAGGAACTTACGTTTAATAGAAAGTTTTTTGGGTAGAAAATGGTTTTGAAGCCAAGTTTCAGCACGATCTTGAAAGACTGCCAGTGTCTTCTAAAGTCAGGCTGATCAGCACCAACTTTGGGTCAAAGCATAAAACGAGAAAGAGCGGTTGGACCAGGCACAAGTCCTTTCTATCTTCCAAATTACATTTAAATCTTTTAAAACCGGGCCTCCTGCTTCAAGTCCAGTTTCTAAGTACAGTTGCAAGCAGTTACATTGTATTGTCTACAAACTCTTCATTATGTGAGCTATCACTTGCGATTCTCTCTCTACGAGGGCAAACTATGAACGGGGCCTCTTATGAAGGAAGGCTTCAGAATCCTACTTTCCTGGAAGAGACCCTCCATGTTTTCTGTCCTCTTTAGCCCTGTTGGTGTTATGGCCTTTGAACTTCCAGGTCAATTGGCTGCAAGTATTGATGGGAATGTTTTCAGATGAGGGTCCTCTCTCCACTTCACTGATTCCTTTCCAATGTAGAATCTTACCATGCTGATGTTGGGCAGTCTCTTTTGACAGACATTTCTGGGTCTGTTGCCTGCTATAATATACTTCCTGTTGACTGACACCGTTAGTTTAAAATCATAAGCACATTTCCTCCGTTAAAAATATAACGGGAACCAGATTTATTGTCTGGGTTTTATTGCGGGAAATGTGAGAAAACAACAGTTTTGCAGTGTTATGGTTCATGGGATAGATGATGTAGTTCTGGGTGTTATTAGAGCTGGTCACGATGGGGATGTTCAGGACACAGCCGGATCATTGTGGGAATGGAGGCATGTAGCCTTGAAATGGAGGTTTCCTTCCTGAGCTTAGACCTGGGGTGTTAGTGGTAAAGAGTTTGAAGTCCTATAGTTTTTTTCTTTTGGGATTTAGGCGACATTGGTGGAAGAAGATAGATTTACAGAGATAGATCAGTCATACCTATGCTTTCACTGCAATCGTTGAGTGTCCGGCCATACACTGAAAAGAGTTAAGGCTCTGGAGCAGGTTCTCCTCTATCTTAAGCAGAGGCAGGCTGTTTAGATTTTTGTTTTTCTCATTTACCAATGTGATACATAAGTAGTAACTAGGTTTACATGATTTTGAAGTGGATTCGAAGTGTTCACAATCTCTGGTAAACTCTATGCTGAGATGGCCTGAGCCCTGAATCACGTTGTGTCCTCAACTGGACTCATCGGTGATACTGAAAATGTGTGCTTGAGTATGGAGGAGGATCGGGGAAAAAAATGAATGGAATTTGATCCTATTTTCCAGACTTCAACCTGGAGGCTGAGGGAAGCCTTGTTTGTTATTGTGGTATACTTTCCCTTCAGTTTGTAGCCCACATCTGAAGAACAGTGCATCCCATAGGCTTTCATGGTGTTCATTTAGGGTGTGCACGATCCCGTTCTCAGATGGCTTCTGGCATGTTCCATTTGACCTGGTTCCTCTGCTTAGCAGATTTGTTCCTGCCAAGAAAATCTCTGTTCCCATAGCTAAGCAGGACCTCGGTATCCAAACCCAAGAGATGACACTTGGCAGCTGCTAGGGTGACAAGCTCACTGTGCACATTGCAGGCAGGGGCTTGCTGGGCAAGCACTGTGATGGTCCAGGGCTGGTCTGGAAACAGTGTTAGCATGGCGGATGATGGTCCTGATCATAGACTTTCAGTAGCTTTGATGTTCACTAAAGCATGCTTTTCCCTTCACTGGAGCAATCCGAGTTCCAAGAGATGAACAAGATGCCTGTGATTAGTACCCAGAGAGCAAAGCAGGTCAATATACAAATTCATTGCTGGTTTAATAAAAGCTCTTTTTTTTTTTTTTATGGTGCATAAAAACTTTTTTCCACTTGGCAAATTAAGTTCCTGTAAAAATAGCACAGAGTCATGTGACCCACAGTGAGACAAGGATCGGAGAGGCATTCATGCATTCATGCTTTCTAACATTCTCCCGGAGAGTTTTGTATCAGATTTCACCTCTGTGCGAAATGTGAAATAAAGACGTGGGAATTGTTCATTTTACAGTAGAGCTTCTGCTTCCCGAAAGTCATTGCACTTATTTTTAACCTTTTTCTTAAAAAAAAAAAAAAAAAAAAAAGCCACGTCTTATGGATTTTTGACAAGATGTAGTAGTTCCCTCCATTTCATTGTCTGTATCTCAGGATGAACCTTTTTTTTTTTCCCCTCGTAGAATAATGTTCATAAAAATTCTTTTATCAGCCACAAATCTGTCCCCTTTGGCCAGTTGTGCAATGCTTTATTATCACCGAGTTTTCAAATGATCAGGAAAGTTTATTTTAATACAGTTACAAAAAGCTTTTCACTATGTGAGCTCTTGCCATCCATGTGGAGGGCTCTCTTCTCAGGGTTAGCCTTGCTTTCATTTGCAGCCACGCCCATTTCTCTCAAATGAGTCACTTTGAAATGATGATAAAACACAGAGGAGTCTACTTAAAATGCAATTGCAATGTCATTATTGCATACAAACATTAATAATATTTTCTTCTTTTCTATTTTTGGTCTCTCTCCCTCTCTCTCTCTCTCTCTCTCTCTCTCTCTCTCTCTCTCTCTCTGTGTGTGTGTGTGTGTGTTTGCATGTGTAGGGATTTGTCCCCATGTGGTCATGCGAACGGAAACCAAAGGGTGCTATTGGAGTCATTGGGATTTATCCTCTTTTCCTTTTCTACTGTATTAATTGAGTCAGGCTTACTCCATCAAACCTAGAGATTGATGATCTGGCAGGTCTCGCTAGCTGGTTTATTCTGGGTATGCTGTTTCCACCTTTCTGGGCTAAAATTATGAAAGGGCTGTCACAGCCACCTGGCATCCCAAGTCCTGTCTTCACACGTGCAAGGCACATGCTTAACCTCTGAGCCATCCCTCCATCTCCTCAATCAGCTCCTTAATTCCATCCATTCTTCTCCTCAATCAGCTCCTTAATTCCATCACAAAGTAGTTCAATGTGTAAATCTTTCTCTCTTTTGTTTGTGTGAGATGAATCCAATTTGTTGACAGTGTAGTATCTTTTAAATTCAAATTTCATTTCTCAATCTCATATGGTTTGATGTTGGTGTTATAGTAGTTTGCTTTTCCCTCGATTAATCACTTTACAATGAAAATATAGAAAATATCACCAACCGACTCAGCTAAGCCAGAAGAAGAACACCAGAGACAGAGCAGAGGGAAAAGGATGTTGTGAAGGAGGGAAAGGGTCAGGAAAGAAGAAGAAAGCATCCACAATCAGATTTCCTGATAGTGAAAAAGTTAAGATAAACTTAAACAAATATAGAAGGGGAATAAAAATAAGTGCATCATATTTTTAAGGCAAAAGGGTAAAACTAAAAATTATACTAGAGAGAAAGAAGAAGCATAGGACACATGAGAGAAAAGAAAAGAGAAAATAATAAAGAAAAAAAATTGCCGAGAGGTAGTCGTGGCACATGCTTTTAATCCCAGCACTCGGGAAGCAGCGGCAGGTGGATCTCTGTGAGTTTGAGACCAGCCTAGTATACAAGAGCTAGTTCCAGGACAGCCTCCAAAGCCACAGAGAAACCCTGTCTTGAAAAACAAACAAACACAAAAACAAAACAAATAAAAAAAAAACCTTTGCCAATAATGAAAATACACATTAACAGAATTTAATAAGTGTATTAGGAACAATATAATTAGACAACACAATCAAGTAAAAACAATGCTGAAAGTATAGTAAAAACTAAGATGTATAGCACAAATACAAAAAGAAAAGAAGGAAAAAAAAAACCCCCTCATGTATACATGCATACACAAACAACTAAAACCAAACACTCAACCAACCCAACAAACAAAGTAGAACAAAAGAGAAGCTGAGGTATAGACAGCTGGCCGTGTGCATTGGACTTAGGGAGTTGCGCACTCCCGTCTGCCTTATGCCCATGCTGAGCCTGTGTTAGACAAAGGTCTGCTGCCCACAAAAGCTGTCTTCATTTCCTTCTGCACTCCGGGGCCTCTGATGACCACTTCAGTTGGCAGTCTATGGTCTATGAGCTGGACAGTTTCTCCCAAGATTGTATCTCTTTGTGTTTTAGCGCCCCATCCCCCAGCCCGGCCGCGTTCTTCTTGTCTCTCAAGTGCATTGAACTATTTGAAATATGTACAGCGCTGAGATTTGTACAGCTGCAGGGGTGAACTTTAGCTGCTCAGCGGAGATCAGCAGGTAGTGCTAACAGGGTCTGTGTGGTGACCTCTGTCTCCGGGTTCCCAGATCCTGGTGGCGGTCTCAGTTGATGTGTATAACAGGGCAGGCTTGTGCAGTTTGATGCTTTAACCTGCGTTGTATGCTTTTCACTGTGTCCTCCCTCTCACTTTCACGGTTGCCCCTCAGGGCTGTCTTATACCCCAGAGTTATCACACTGTTCAAGTCACCATTCCTGATGGGCGGGTTTTCCTTGTTCTTGCACCCCCCACCCTCCCTGCCCCGGCAGTTCTGTTTTAAACAATAGATTCCTCCTCAAGATGTCAGGTGGCCGAGTCCCACCTGAAGCGAAGTGGGGACAAATTGGGATTCCCTGGCCGTGGACGGGAGCTTGCCAAGGGATATCTTACCAAACTCACAGATGCATTTATGGCTTTTGAGGGGTGTGGCTGTACTTTGGAGGGGGGACTGCTGTTCTCTTTCGACCAGGGTGGCCTGCCTTCTATTCCCCACACTGTGCAGCCACGTGGCTCGAGTTATGTTCAGGTTGGCCAATTCCTTTTTGGTGCATCACCCATCATTTCGGAAAGGCAATTCTTGGAACAAAGAAAATGTATTCAGGTACCCTTCATTGGCTTCATCAGTGATCAGTTACATTAATAATAAAACGATCAAGAAAAGACTGAAATGGAAAACTTCCTAGAAAATAACAAAGATATGAGGATATGAACATCCTCGTCATCTTAGTCTGGTTTACTATTGCTGTGATGAAACACCATGACCAAAGCAGCTTGGGAAGGAAAGGGTTTGTTGGGCTTAACATCACAGTTCATCATCAGAGGAAGTCAGGACAGAAACTCAAGCAAGGCAGGAACCTGAAGGCAGGAGCTTGTGCAAAGGCCATGGAGTGGTGATGCTTACTGGCTTGCTCAGTGGGCGTTCCTATGAAACCTGTGACCACCAGTCCAGGGATGGAACCACCCACAATGGACTGGGTTCTTCCCCTGCAACTAATTAAGAAAACATCTTACAGCTGGATCTTATGGAGTCACTTTCTCAACTGAGGTTCCCTCCTTTCACGTTACACTAGCTTGTCTTAAGTTGAAACGAAACTAGCCAGCATACTACTATATTGCTGAGGGCAATACACAGTTCTAGGCATTTCCATATAATCAGTGAATCATTTAACTCCTTTATTCATTTTTTAAAACTTAAATTAGAAACAAGCCTTTTTTTACATGTCAATCCCAGTTCCCTCTCCCTCTTCTCCACCCTGTCCCCCACCAATCCCCTACCCCATCCCTTTTCTGCTCCCCAGGGAGGGTGATGCCTTCCATGGGGGATCTTTAAAGTCTGTCATATCATTTGGAGCAGGGCCTAGGCCCTCTCTCATGTGTCTAGGCTGAGAGAGTATCCATCTGTAGGAATGGGCTCCCAAAGTCCATTCATATACTAGGGATAAATATTGATCCACTACCAGAGGCCCCATTGCCTGCTCAGGCATCCTAACTAACACCTACGTTCAGTTCAGGGGGTCTAGGTCAGTCCTATGCTGGTTTCCCAGGTATCAGTCTGGAGCCCATGAGCTCCCCCTGTTGCGGGTCAGCTATTTCTGTGGGTTTCTCCAGCCCGGTCCTGACCACTTTGCTCATCACTCCTCTCTCTCTGAAACTGGATTTCAGGAGTTCGGCTCAGTGTTTAGCTGTGCATATAGGTTTCTGCTTCCAACAGCTACTGAATCTCATTATCAGGGAAGGGCATTTAAGGTAGCATCTCCACTATTGCTTAGATTCTTAGCTGGGGTCATCCTTGTAGGTCTCTGGACATTACTCTAGTGCCAGCTTTCTCTTTAAACCTATAATGGCTCCCTCTATTGATGTATTTCTTTTCTGCTATCTGCTATTCTTCCCCAACTCAATCTTCCTACTGCCTCATGTCTTCCTCTCCCCTCCTTTTCTTCCCTCCTATCCCTCCTAACTCCCTCTCCCTTGCACGAATGCTCCACATTTGCTCAGGAGCTCTTGTCCCTTTCCCCTTCTGTGAGGGACCATGTATGTCTCTCTTAGGGTCCTCCTTGTTTCCTAGCTTCTCTGGAAGTGTTGATTGTAGGCTGGTGATCCATTGCTCTGTGTCTAAGATCCATATATGAGTGAGTAGATACCATGTTCCTCTTTTTGTGATTGAGTTATCTCACTCAGGATCATTTCTTTTAGTTTCATCCATTTGCTTGTGAATGTCAAGATTCCATTATTTTGTTTTGTTTGTTTTTGTTTTTGTTTTTTTTTCCATTGTGCAAATGTACCACATTTTTTTTTTATCCATTCTTTGGTTGAGGGGCATCTAGGCTGTTTCCAGGTTTTGGCTATTACAAATAATGCTGCTATGAACATAGTTGAAGAGTTGTTCTTGTTGCATGAATGTGCATCTTGTGTTTATGCTTAAGAGTGGAATTGCTGGACCTTGTGGTAGACAGATGCCCATTTTCCTGAGGAACCAAGATACTGATTTCCAAAATGGCTGTATGAGTTTGCACTCACACCAGCAGTGGAGGAGTGTTCCCTTTCTTCACATCCTCTCCAGCGTAAACTGTCTTTGGTGTTTTTGATTTTAGCTATCCTGACAGGAGTAATATAGTATCTCAGAGTTATTTTGATTAGCATTTCCCTAATGGTTAAGGACGTTGAGCACTTTCTTAAGTGTCTTTCAGCAATTTGAGATTCCTCTTTTGAGAATTCATTATGTAGTTCTGTACCACACTTTTTAATTGGATTATTTGGTGTTTTAGTAATGAGAGTAACTTGAGTTCTTTGTATATTTTGGAAATCAGCCCTCTGTCAGATGTGGGGTTGGTGAAGATCTTTTCCCATTGTGTGGGCTACCCTTTTGTCTTGTTGACTGTGTCCTTTGTCTTACAGAAGCTTCTCAGTTTTCGGAGTCTGTGCTACTGGTGTTATATTAAGGAAGCGGTCTCCTCTACCAATTAGTTCAAAGATACCTGCCACTTTCTCTTCTAAGAGGTTCAGTGTTGCTGGATTTATGTTGAGGTCTTTGATCCATTTGTACTTAAGTTTTGTGCATGGCATTAGATGTGGATCTATCTGTAGTCTTCTACATGCCAGCATCCAGTTATTCCAGAACCTTTGTTGAAGATGCTTTCTTTCTTTTTTCCATTGTATAATTTTAGCTGTTTTGTCAAAAATCATGTGTTTGTAGGTGTGTGGGTTAATATCATGATTTTCTATTTGATTCCATTAGTCTACCTGTCTATTTTTGCCAATACCAAGCTGTTTTCAGGACTATAGCTCTGTAGTAGAACTTGAAGTCGGGGATGGTGAATCCTCCTGAAGTTCCTTTATTGTACAGGGTTGTTTTGGCAATTCTGGGTCTTTTGTTTTTCCTTTCCATATAAAGTTGAGTATTGCCCTTTCAAAGTCTATGAAGAATTGTGCTGATATTTTGATGGAGATTGCATTGAATCTGTAGATTGCTTTTGGCAAGATTGCCAATTTTACTGTTAATCCTACCTATCCAAGAGCATGGGAGATATTTCCATTTTCTGATTTCTTCTTTAATTTCTTCCTTAGAGTCAAAGTTCTTGCTATACAAGTCTTTCACTTGTTTGGTTAGCATTACCCAAAGATATTTTATGTTGTTTGTGGCTATTGTAAAGGGTGATGTTTCTCTGATTTCTTTCTCAGCCCCTTTATCATCTGTATATAGTAGGGCTTTTTCAGCATCTAGTGAGATGATCATGTGGTTTTTCTTTTTTAGTTTGTTTATATGGTGGATTACATTGATAGATTTTCATATGTTGAACTATCCCCGTGTCTCTGGTATGATGCCTGTTTGGTCATGGTGGACGATTTCTCTGATGTTCCTGGATTTGATTTGTCAGTATTTTACTGAGTATTTTTGCATCCATGTTCATGAGGGATATTGGTCTGTAGTTCTCTTTCTTAGTTGTGTCTTTGTGTGACTTGGGTACTATTGTAGCCTTGTAAAAAGAGTTTGGCAATGATCCTTCTGCTTCTATTGTGTGGAACACTTTGAGGAGTATTGGTATTAGCTGTTCTTTGAATTTCTGCACTCAAACCATCTGGTCCTAGGATTTTTTTGGTTAGGAGGCTTTTGATGACTGCTTCTATTTAATTAGGTATATTAGATCTGTTTAAATTGCTTATTGACTTAATTTTGGCAAGTGATATCTTCCAGAAATTTGTCAATTTTCTTTAAATTTTTGAATTTTGTGGAGTACAGGTTTTCAAAGTATGACCTAAGGATTCTCTGGATTTCCTCAGTGTCTGCTGTTATGTCTTCCTTTCCATTTCTGATTTTGCTAATTTGCATGCTCTCTCTCTGCCTTTTGGTTAGTTTGGATAAAGGTTTGTCTATCATGTTGACTTTCTTGAAGAACCAAATTTGTTAGATTGATTCTGTGTTGTGTCTTTGTTTCTACTTTATATTATTTCAGCCCTCAATTTGATTATTTCCTGGTGTCTACTCCTCCAGGATGTGCTTGCGTGTTTTTGTTCTAGAGCTTTCAGTTGTGCTGTTAATTCTCTAATGTGACTTTTCTCCAGTTTCTTCATGTAGACACTTAGTGCTATGAACGTTCCTCTTAGCACTGCTTTCAAAGTGTTCCATAAGTTTGGGTATGTTGTGTCTTCATTTTCATTGAATTCTAGGAAGTCTTTAATTTCTTTATTTCTTCCTTGACCCAGGAATGGTACAATTGTGCACTGTTCAGTTTCCATGGGTTTTTAGGGTTTCTGTAATTTGTATTGTTGTTGAATTCTAATTTTAAAGCATGGTAGTCTGATAAGATACAGGGGATCATTCCACGTTTTTTGTATCTCTGAGATTTGCTATGTTGCTGCGTATGTTGTCCATTTTAGAGAAGGTTCCACCTTTAGAGAAGGTGGTAATGAGAAGAAAGTATATTCTTTTGTGTTTGGGTGGAGTGTTCTATAGATGCCTGTTAAATCCATTTGGGTCATATCTTCTTTTAGTTTTTTTGTTTTTCTTTGTTAAGTTTTTGTCTGGTGTTACTGTCTAGTATTTAGTGTGGAGTGTTGAAGTCTCCTACTGTAAGTGTGTGAAGTTTTATGTAAGATTTGTGTTTTAGTAATGCTCTTTTATGAATATGGGTGCCTTTGTCTGTGGGGCATATATGTTCAGAATTGAGAGTTCATCATGATGGATTTTTCCTGTGATGGATATGATGATCTTCTTCATCTCTTTAGACTGGTTTTAGTTTAAAGTCTAATTTGTTAGATATTAAGATAGCTACACCAGCTTGTTTCTTGTGCCCATTAGACTGAAAAATCTTTTCCTAACCCATTACTATGAGGTAACTTTTGTATTTGAAGTTGAGATGTGTTTCTTATATGCAGCAGAAGGATGGATTCTGTCTTTGTATCCATTCTGTTAGTCTGTGTCTTTTTGTAGGCGAGTTAAGACCATTGATATTGAGGGAAATTAAGGACCATTGATTGTTAATTCTTGTTTGTTTTGGCTTTGTTGTTGTATATTTACTCTGCTTTTTCTTTTGCCTTTTGGTAAAGTGGGATTATCTATTGTCTATGTTTTTTGTGAATGTAGTTAACTTCCTTAGGTTGGAGTTTTTCTTCTAGTATTTTCTCTAGGGCTGGATTAGTGGGTATAAATTTTTAAAATCTGGTTTTGTCATGGAATATCTTGTTTTCTCCATCTATAGTGATTGAAAGCTTTGCTGGGTATAGTAGTCTGGGCTGGCACCCATGGTTTCTTTGTGTTTATTGAATATATATCCAGGACCTCCTGGATTTCAGATTTTCCATGGAAATCTGTGTAATTCTGATATGGTTGCCTTTATGTTATTTGGCCTTTTCCTTTGCTGCTCTTAATATTCTGTTTTTAATTAAAATAATTTACTTTTCACTTTACATTCCAACCCCAGTTCCCATCCGTCCTCTTCTTCCATGCCCCCATCCCCTTCCCCTCCTGCATCCACTCCTTAGAGGGGGTAAGGCCTTCCTTGGGGAGTCAACAAAGTCTGGCACTTAATATCCTTTCTTTATTCTGTATGGTTGGTGTTTTGATTATTATGTGGTGAGGGCACTTTTTTTGTGATCCACTCTATTTGATGTTCTGTAAGCTTCTTGCTCTTTCATTGGCATGTCTTTCTTTAGGTAGGGAAAGTTTTCTTCTATGATTTTGTTGAATATATTTTCTGTACCTTTGAGATGGACCTGTTGTTCTTAGGTGTGGCCTTTTCAAGGTTCTCTTCCATGGGTACAATCAGGTCCAATACTCTGATGGGTCTCACTATGGGTGCAGGCAAGTCTGAGAGACTCTGTCTCCTGGTGGGTTGAGGAGAGGATAGCACTGAGATGCCAGCAGGCTCTGGACTGCCTAATCCACCAGGGGTGAGTGGACCCTCCCATAGTCACCAGGTCAGGAGAGCCCAAAGACGTCAAGGGGAAGTTGCACCTGAGGCAGCAGCCCTCGCTCACCCCCTCCCTGAGTGGGGGCTGTACCAGTACAGTGATGTCAGCATACTCTGGGTTGCTGGGGCAGCCAGGGTGAGTGGATATGCCAGCAGCCGCCAGGCCAGGAGATCCCAAAGAGGGCAAGGAGAAGTTGGACCTGTGTCTTTCTTTTTAAGGAATCATTTAACTCTTATGTATAACAAGTGATAAGAAAAATCAGCGATTCCCAAAATCAGTTGGGAAATTCACCCAGTCTCGGCTAATCTTAGTCACACATTTGTAATTAGTGATCAGTTTGGTTGGTAGCACTGTTGTCCTAAGTTCTGGACTGGCAGATTTTAAGTTCATCTAGGATGATTTCTGACATAGGTGGGTTTTCCATCACAAAATCCGTAGGAAGAAATTGACATCTTCAGTGTGGTATGATTCTAAGAGAGTAAAAGGAAGTAAAGTCTCTTTCGATCTGGGCTTGGGAGTTTTAAAAACTCCTCTGGCAATTTATATTAGAATATTTCACAAGCCCAACCCAAATCAAAGAGATGAAGAAACAGATTGCATCTTCCAATGGGAGGAAGTTAGTCATACTTCAAAAGCATGAAAAGAAATGGTGTGACTCATTTGGTGACATTTGACAGCTTAAAAGTCTCATAATTCTCTCTGAACTTCTTCAGTCCTAGAACGTTGCTAAGACAGCTTGGTATTTTCTCCCATGGAAACCAGGGAAGTTCAAACCACAAAAAACCCCTATGCATGTGGCCACATTTACCCCAGGTGCACCTCTAGTTACCACTGAAAATCCTGGGCTAATCTTCCCTTGTTTTCTCAAGGCATGTTTGAATGTTGATGGGAGGTACATGGTACTCATTCCCAAGAACTCATCATCTAAGTATGTTCATACCTTGTGTGTGTGTGTGTGTGTGTGTGTGTGTGTGTGTGTGTTAACCATTTTGGGCACAGTTATCAACTTTTGGAGTCCACTGAATAGTACACTGTCATGAATACAGATAAAAAGGCAGAAAATGCAGTCATCGGGGCAATCTATAAAGTTAGAATTTGTCAGGTTTGTTGTCTGTTCACGTGTTGTTATGGAGGAACATAATGTCAAGGGGAAATGATCTCAATATTAAATGGCCAAAGTCTATATAAAAGTATATAAATTTATCCTATAGGAAAAATCATTTGTATAACTACACATATGGAACACTGGGAAAATTACCTATCACATCAAAACATTTATCATTTTTATACTGACCAAGTTAAAAAGTATTTCTTTTAGATACCTTGAAATGTGGGACTCATTATTTCCTATTTTGAGCTTACCATGCAATAGAATACCAAACTCTAACTTTTCTCTAATTACATCTGCTACCTTGGCAGAATCTCCATAACTCCCTGTTCTCTCCAGTCTGTGGTAAACACTGATCTGCTTTGGACCTCATGAAATACAACATGAACAAAGAATTACTTTTATATATATGTGTTTATGCACTCATGCACACACACCAGATATGAGCAAAGCTTATTGGCTTCCAGAAGAGGCTGTTAGATCCCCTGGAGCTTGAGTTACAAGCAGTTGTGAGGTGCCCATCATGGGTGCTGGAATCTGAATTTAGGTCCTCCGGAAGTGTTCTTAACCATTGAGACTTCTTTCCATTCCCAAGATCATAAATAAATAAATAAATAAATAAATAAATAAATAAATAAATAATAAATGATTCTCCAGGGTCTGTAATTTAGAAGACATGTTACTAGGTCTATCTCATAAAAATAATTGTGGGGAAAAAAAGAGGAAATTGTTCAGTTCTCTTTCTTTTGTCTTGTAATGAGTAGGTGATGGGAGATGCCTGTAATTTAATTTGCTGTCTTCTCCAAATGGTTTCTTCAGGAAGAGCTGAAAAGGACTGGTATATCTGGAATGGAGATACTGTAGGAGGAGCATTGAAAACGCTTGCGTCCCTCATACATCTCTCTCAGAAGGCCTTTGATGCACTTTCGAGCATTTGTTGGGACCCTGAAGAAGTTGTCCCAGTCTGAAATATAAAGCAGCAATCTTTCCTCTGAGGAAAAAATCTGTATATCTTCTTGACTAGTACCAGCATTTAGAAGTAGTCCTGCTATGACACGGTAAGCTTACACCTGGGCTCAGGCATTTACATTGCAATGTTTGATTTTAACACTTCTGGTAAAATGATTAGACTGTCATATTTTCACAGGGAAAATCTGTTGGAGCCAGTTTTAACACGTCTTTACCCATACATAAGGCCACAAAAGATTTACTCAAGGGCGTGGTAACCTGGAACCCAAGGTTACGGCATCCTGGTGACAGGAGGAATAGAGCTACCTAAGTTATCATGTGGAGAAAGGGTAAACTCTCTGGAGTTTTAAGTCCTGGCAGAACAAAGAAATCTTGGAGACTAGATGTTGAAGCAGACTTTAGAGTCAAGTTATCTTCAAGAAATGATATCGGACTGTAATTGAACTCCTCTGAGGTTCTGATTTTAGTGCAACCTAATTTCAAACCAATCAGTTGGTAGGTGTGCAGCATAATCTATCTGTAAGGCCCAGTTCAAAATGAAACTGTAATGCCTCCTTGTTCTAAAAATGGGAACAATATTCTGTGAATGTTGGTAAAATAGAAAAAAAAATTCTTTCATATTTTTCTCTGACTTATTATGGTATCTATATTTCATATAATCTTAGGTAAAAATAATAAAGTTATAAAACAGAATGAGTTTTAGAAGTAATATACAATGCTCCTACTAATGTGTTACAGAATTTGCATGTTGTAGCTCATGCAAGGCTATGTGTTCTGTTCTAAGCAATGGAACATTCCTCAAATCAACGCAACCCTTTTAACATTGTGATTTGCCACGTGTCCTATTTTCTTTTCCTTTCCTTCCATGCCAACATTTAGCTTCCAGAGTCAGGTAATGTGACTGAGAAATGGTGTCAGGCTTCCTTTCCCTTTCTGGTTCTGAGAAAGCCATTGGCTCCTTTCTGTATTTGACATAAGTTCTGAACCCCGTGGAGACTGAGCGTCCCTCAGCTGTGAACTTTCCCTCTTAGTTATAACAGTAGTTTGCTTTTTATTTTTGGTCTAGGTTTTGCTGAGCCATCCCATGCGATAGGTACCCAGAATCCTCTCTAAGGGGCATCTCGTAAAAAGAAACAACCTCTAAACAATGCTTAGCTAAGTACCGACTTTCATTATGAGCTGTTTGCTCATAGAATTCACTTATCTTGATTGACTATGTCATCAGATACTTCTCATTTGTCTTGTCCATGCCACCCATTTCTCCTCTGCTCAGCACTACATGTGTGGTTTAGCATGCTCACTGCTTCTCATTCTGGCTGACGTTTTGGTCAGAGAAGTGAGTCTATCTAATGCTAGCAGACGACACGTGGGGAGAAAAGTAGTTTGCAGACACGTATTGCTTTCTGTCCTTACCTTTCTGTCTCTTCTTTTGTGTCTGAGCATCTTCTTAAAGGATATTTGATCACCTAGAGTATGTGGGGGATACTTTAGAAATGCAGTTCAGCTGGTTATGTTTGTTTTTTCGGTATTTTAGTTTTAATTTTAAGGTTTAATTCTTGCCATGCTAAGGATGGAACCTAGGGCTTTGGGCACATTAGGCCAATTCCCTTCATCGATCTGCATTGCCTGCCCCAATGGTTTTTTAAATTGACTTACTGTGGTAGACTGACGGATGGTTTAGGTACTAATTCTTGGAGTCTGCTGCAAAGCAGGTCCCATTCTCCCTGTTTACTGCCTCAACCGACCGGTTCAAAGGAGCTTTCCTAGAATGCAAAAAGCAAAGCTAGCAAAGCAAAGAATAACATGGTGTCACGGGCCTGATTAAATAGTAAATATTAATAGTAAATATTAGCTACAGTATTTAAAGCATCAATTTGTGTTGTGATCTGATTGGATGATAAATAGATGAAAATGTATATTAGAGCTAGATTTGAGTAAGAAGAAAACATTAGCAAGAATGGAGAGAATATAAAGGATGAGTAGAATGGAGGGGGGGAGTTTTTGACCTATAATGTATCAAGAATGTGAAGTTGCTGAAGTTTTACAATAGTTAACTGCTAACCTTATAAAATCAATCTAGTTATCTAGTTATAAACAGCAAAAGTTGCATGTGTTTTTAAGCTGAAACTTTTTTTTTTTTTTTTTGCGTTTCTGGCCTCTAGATGGCAGAGAGTAGGACTCTGGCCTTCCAACTGCAATAGGTAGTTCCTTAGAAGTCTCCTTCTGTTTATAGAAGCATGTCTTATTGTCTCCATTTCTTTGATAACTCTGACTAAACAGTCATCAAGGTGAACGATGGCTTATAACCATGAGAAGAAAGCTCAGGCTTAAAGGAAGAATGAGATAGATTTTATTCTGTTTAAAACGTTTTGAGGAGGGATGGGAAGGAGAAGACAGGGGGGTGGGTGGGTAGGGAGAGGTACTACTGAAGGATGCTAACCATGTTCATAGATCTCTGTAGATTTTTGGCCTCTCAATTGTATATACCCATTCTTATCCCAGAATCACTGTTGGATGCTCAAATCTCACAGGTATGCTTTTGTACAGTCTCAGTCCCATAAGCTAAGCTGTCTTACAATCTTGCATTTCATTAGGCTGGATTTGCCTCATTTGTTGTCTCGTAAATAGTATTTATTGTCCTTTCCAACGACATTGTTTCACCAGTGGAAATGTTTGTACACTCGAAAACATTCTTTTTTAAGTCAGCACCATCCAGGAACATCTGCAATGTACTTTGAATTGATTAGTGCTAATATGATCAGCAGTAACCTGTGTTTAAGGCTACTAGATTTGTGTCATTTGAAGCAGAGGTCTATGATTTAATAAAGGATCCAGTGAAAGAAATCTGAATTGAGTTATTGAATTTGTTAATACATCTGCAGCAGAGAATAAGCAAATCCCTTCTCTGCTGATGGTGAGACATCCTTGCCAATCCCTCACAAAACTGCGCTTGTGTCTTCCGGATCTTCACTATCTGAAGTTGACTTTCATTACATTTTACATGGTTGTTTATTTACAACTCATTTTCAGATATTATACTTTGTTAAAGGTGAAAAGTCAGTCTTACTATCATTATCGTGAACATAAAGAAATTGAAGTTTGGTGAGGTTGACAGAGACAAATGTAAAGTAAGTGGGACTTAGGTTCAGTCTACAGACACATTTTGATGATATGTAGCATATACACATTTGTGATTAGAGATTTTCCTAACCCTTCTGAATTTAGATGCCAAACTAGATGTCAGATAGATAAGTGATGGTCCTCTAAAAGCAAATAAATACAGACATGATTGTCTTAGTATCTTTTAATTGGGATTTCTTTTTTGAAAATAGTTAATAACTGAGGGAGTATCCCTTGTAAAAACTTAAGGCAGCTAGTTCAAACAATACAGGCAATGTTCTAAACATCATATTCATGTTTTCAAGTGAATGTGGTTAAGAAGATTTCTTCTGAGACTTGGGGCTTTTTAAATCCACATGGAAGCTTCACCATATCATAGGTCAGTTAAACTTTTGCTTACAAAGTATTTCAACTTGTAAATTTGAACTGCCAGAACATCCCTGACAGGGTTGTGAGGGTTTGTTCATTGCTACAAGATGAATGTAGCTTTGGAATGTAGCCCCATTTTGTCATTTTGTAGTATTGCCAGCTAAGAGATAATTAAGGTTCCATGAGGTCATAATGTTAACTCTAGTCCAGCATGCCTAATGCCCTTTTAGGAGGAAGAAATACTAGATACTCATGCACAGGTATGCAACACAGATGAAGCCACAAAGAAATGTGGCCCTTTCCGAGCCAAGAACAGAGGAACTGAAGCCTGCAAAGAAACTCAGATTGCTAACTCTATAGTCCTATTTACAGCCCCTGAAGCTGTAGGAATGTGTGTTCTTTAATTCATCCACATGTTTTGTTATTTCAGCCTCAGAAGAAGACTGATGCTTTCCCTCATGACTGATAGCTTCTGTATAGATACATCCTATAATGTTCAGTTTTCAAGTTTTATAAATAAATCAGTGTCTTACTATGGAACTTCCTTAAGCCAAATGGAAGGTTGAGTTTCTCAAATCTCTCCAGGATGGAGGTCTGGTCTTGTTTTTGTTTTTGTTTGTTCTGGAGGGCTTAGTAGCCTCTAGAATAGATTCCCACTGCCCACCTGACTACGTACTGACTATGTATGACTATGTATAGATTGTTTATTCTGAGAATGCTGTAAGATCTGGAGTAGGTGGTGTCTGTTACCATAGCATAATATAGTTTATCCTCTCTGATGTGATTGTGTGTAACAATTGAATGACACTGAAGTGATATTTTCCCACAATAAGAGAAAACATACAAAGAAAAACAAGGCACCAGCACTTGGATACAGGATCAGCAAAAATGTTCCTCTTCTTTGTTTATGCAAATTGTTGCTGAATCCACAGATAATTTGATCGTTCTCATTCATCTCTATAAAACAAGGTTAAAATATTTTATCCATATCAAGGGAAGGATGGTTGGGTGATTAAAGGCCTAGAGCTGGTAAATGTGTCTCTTCATTGTTTATAGAACAGGTTTGGCAAGAGTCCTAAACGTCATCACCATTTATAAAATCATAAAAACCCTCTATTCAATATGAAACAAAGCCAAAGTTCATTTGCACAGTTTTGCTGCAGTAATTGAAACCACTTAGGGATGTTTATTGTTCTAAGACCAGAAACAATAAAGAAAGCATAAACAAGAGACTGACCCAGTGTGATGCTATCGGATGAATCAAAGAAAAACAACCAAGTTTCTCCATACACAGCTGAGCTCATTCCCTCCCTGACTGTGATCAGCTTGCCAGCAGGCATCTTTGTGCTGTCTCCGTTGGAAACTGAGGATGAGGGGAAGGGCAAGCCTGGAGAGGCTATAAAGATAGTGTGGTCTCAGTGTGTTTCAATGACTTCCCTTCCCTTTAAAGTTACACGACACAATATAAATATAGCGAGGGAGAAAATGAAGCTAACATTTAAGAGCAGCTGATTACTCCATCTTTCATGGAGAAAAGATAAAACATTCTTTTCTGTATTAAATACGAAACTTCGCCTAGGAGCTGAACCTGTCTTACGTAAAGACAATATGCATGAGCAGTAAGGTTTGAAAGTTAAAATTAGTGGATTCCCACACATGGAATGTTTTAGAAGACACTAGCAAACTGGAACAGGGCTTGTGAGTTGAGGATGCAGTGATTTTGGTTATTTTAAGAAGGCCTCATTACGTTTTGTAATATTTATTTGATAGGGCCATTAGATTCAACCACGTTGACATGTGTGGATGGGAGTCAGGTAAAATAATCCAGCAGTAGTTTCCTGGGAGCAATCCTTGAAGTCACTCGATGCCACCAAACGTGCTACTTGGATGCAGCCATCAGTTAAAGCCAAGAATAGACAAACATCAGAAATCAGGCGGAAGGTACCTACAGTGAGATGGAGAAGAGGCGTGGGGGTTTGCATGAGACACGTTCTGGTAGGCTCTGCATTTGGTCCCCAGTTCACGGTGAGACAGCTTTGCTGCGGGAAGTACGTCACTGAGGGCAGGCTTTGGGAGTGAAGCGTCTGTGCTTCACGCTTTCACTAAAGGATATGAGCTTACAGCATCTCGTTTTTGCTGCCATGCCTGCCCCTTGCTGCCATGCTTCATTACTTCGACGGACACTTACCCTCTCCAAGCATGAGCCCAAGTTAACTCTCTCTTCTGTAAGTTGCCCTTATCATGATGTCTTATCACAGCAACAGAAAAGTAACAAGTGCAAGAGGAAATAGAGTTCAGGCAGCTAGAACTTCAGCTGGAGCCGCCGACCAAACTTCTGAGCAGTACAGCGCACAACGTCCCAACGCAGGGAAAGCTGGCAACAGTGGCGTCGAGGACTCTTACACATTTTAATATGCAAATTGTTTTTCTTTCTTTTTTTTTGAGTTTGTGACTTTTATTTTTTAATATATTTTTATTTGTGTATGTATTTATTTATTTTATATAACCAAGTCCATTTAAATGAAAATAAACATTATAGACAATATTTGGGAATTTGGGTGTAGTTCTTTCCAAACTACTTCCTGCTGATAGGGGGCGCTGTCATGGGGGATTCTAAGAAGATGCAGAAATCCTGGCTGTAAGTCTGTAAGGCTGCTTTGTCCAGCTGTTTTGAATGTAGGATCACCTGGTACTCTGTTTCAGGTGGTCTGGCTTGATCAAACCACATTAGTCTGGAAGGAATCCACAGCTTTTCATTTTCTGTGGAAACAAAAATAGAAATCCTTTTCCCCAGTAACTTGTCCTTGAACTTAAATTTTGGAGTCAAAGCAATTTTTTTATTTAATTTATTATTTTACATTTCGGTCCCAGTTCCCTTTTCCTCCTTCCCTTCCTTCCTCTTCCCCTCCCTCCCTCTTACCCTCTCTGCGCTCTCACATGCACTCTAACCACCCTCCCCTCCCATCCTCCCACCCCAATTCCATATGTAGGGGAATGCCATCCAGTTGGGGTCATGTAGATCTGACAGGTCCTGTGAAGTAGGGACTAGGACTTCTCTCCTGTCTCTAGATTAAGGCAGTTATCCCTCCATGGGGGATGTGTTCGCAAAGTCCTTTTGTGCACCAGGGATACATCCTGGCTCCACTGTCTGAGGTTCCTTAGACTGCTCAGTCCTTCTGGCTGAGACCCATATTCAGGGAGGCCTGAATCAGTCCCAGCAAATTGTTTTTCTTTATAAACTTTGTTTTGTATTGGTAGGCTGTGGCTGGAGAAGTTATTGGAAGATTACAACCTAGAGTATATCAGGAAGAGAATGTTCTTTCCATGTTGGTGATGATGATGTAATGCTTCCTTCATGCCCAGCAGAAGGTGGGCTCATTGATGACAGCTTCAAATCCGCTCTACAAGCCAAAGTAGTGATGAAATTGTGCCCAATCGAATTTTAAAATTAAGAATGTTATTCACCCATATACAATATTTTTTTTTTTTGGAGGGGGACATATTTTCTTAACAGTACTTTGGGGCAGTCATTTTACCCATGAGAACTTTTATTGCTAACTTCGCAGCATACAGTTTGTTACAGTGTGCTTGTGCTTTACATTGCTGTACTTATTAAACATGTATATGCTTACTGAGGTTTAGTTTAAGATAAAAGTAACATCTTTTCATTTGCCACTGCCATGGAAATATGCCCAGTCTGTAGGAATTCTATTAGAATGATATGTTTTCTGGCCTTGTTTCACCTTCATTATTTCCTTCCTGGGTAAAAATCATTTATCCGATTTATTTTTGACTTTGACATTTCTCATCAGGCTTAAGTCTACTAAGCTTACCATTAGTATTTGTTATTTACTATTAGTATTCTTTTTTTTTTTTTTTGAGACAGGGTCTCTGTGTATCCCTGGCTGTTCCAGATTTTACTTTGTACACAAAGCTGGCTTCGAATTCAGAAATTCAGAGATGATTCTGCTTCTGCCTCCCTACTGCTGTGATAAAGACGTGTGCTACCAATGCCTGGCAACTACACTTACCTTAATGCTTATGATATTATAAGTACAATAAAAATTAGATAGGTAAATGCAACACAAATTAATAAATGACCCAGAGTCTGATATTGGGGTTCATGTTTCAAGCTGAATATCAGAAAAGCAGAGCAGCTAGCCACTAGCTCTCACCTCTAGCTCAGGCTGAAAGGGCTGATTCATGCCCAAGCTCTTCACCTAATCTTAAACTGCTGCCTCTCCTCAGTGTGGCTAGAGAACTAATGCCTCTCTGAGACCTTGCTTCTGTGTTATATACTTCCCTAATGTTGGGATTAAATGTGTGAGCTATAATTCTCTTTTAGACAGATTCTGTCTTGGGTAGATTGGGGTGGCCTTGGACCACAGAGATCCATCTATCTCTTAATCCTGAGTCCTAGGGTTAAAAGTGTGTGTACCACCACCTCCTAGCTTCTGGCTGCTGGGATTAAAGGTGTGTGTCTCCATTGTTTGATAGCTATTGCTGGAGGCTGACTTTACTTTCTGAATCCTCAGGCAAGTTTTAATAAATCTTAAATAATGTATCACTACAGATAAATGAATAGAGAACTCATTAAAATATTATTGTGTATGCATGATGTGTATATACAGGTGTGTGTGTTCCATATGACCATGTGAAGGTCAAAGAGCAACTTTGTGGAGCTGGGTCTCCTTTGCCATCTTCATGGGATCCAGAACTGGTTGCCAGGCTTGTATAGAAAGTATATGTGTACATATAGAAATTTGTAAGCACACACACACACACACACACACACGATATGGTAAACACACACACGTTACGGTAAACACACACACACATATACACACACATGCGTGCACCCCTAAATATATAATTATAATCCCCATCATCCATATAATAATGTTATTTATGTACATGTCCTCAGAGCTGACCACTTGACCACTTGGTATTGGATAACCAGTTAACCAGTTGGTAGGCTTTCTCCTGAGGAAGACTTCCCCTTCTGCTTCCAGCATTCCTTGGTTTCCTAGGTTTTTTTTTTTTTTTTTTGGTCTATGGTTGAGGTCTCATGAGCGTGTCTATTGGTGGTGCCTTGTTCATGTCATATTTAGGTAGCTATATTGCTGAGACATTGTTCAGAGCGCAAAATATTTAAAGGTAAAGAAAGTGTTTAATATAGACTGATAAATGATAAACATGGAAAAATGAAGAAAAAAACCAAGCAAGACATACATTAAAATTCAATTTGTGCTGTCACCTAACTTTTGTATTTTTGTGATGGTAGGTGATAGACTATTGGTAAGGCATAATTCATAACCATCCCTGGGAATACTTCTATTATGAAAAACAGGTCCCAGAGTCAAAAATATTTCTAAGATTCCCATGAAATAACAATGAGAGACTAACAGACTGCTGAATTAATATTTGGGTTTGGGATTCAATAGTGGAAGACAGACTATATATTGAATTGTATTGTCAGAGTGCATGAAAACACATGAAATATATTCTTTCTAGACTCTGCTTTAAATTTTGCTTTTCCATAAATATGCTAATGTCATGAAAAGGGGAGATAAGAGCTTCTAATTTACCCCTGCAGCCATTTGTCCCTGTGGTATAGTGCAGGGGACGAAGAGGTAAGGCTTCCCAGCTGGAAGACATGCGCTCTAAGCCTTGCTCCTCCATTTACAAGAACACATTTAGGAAAATTACTTAATCTTTCCATTTTCCAATTTGCTCATCAGTAAAATTGCTGAAATACTAGGCTGGGCCTCATAGAGCTGTTGGGAAGATTAGATGTTTTAATAGATGTTAAAGGACTCTGGGACTTACTGCACAGGATTTGTTAATTTGGGTTATTTTGTGGGTTTTTCATCGCTGTAAATTTAGAAATAATCCTTGAGGATAAGGGCTTAGCAGAGAGCCACAGAAATAGTTAAAAATCCAGGAGCAGTCTTGTGAAGGGAAATAAAGGGCATCAAGCACACATAGTTTGTTAAGAGGACAAAGAGGACACAAGTGTCCACCCAAGCTCCTTTGGAAAATTTAGACATTATTCAGAACTATTTAAAATGGTGCCAGGAAATAAAACACTAATAGATCAAACTCTCCAGAGGAAAATACTTTGGTTAAACATCAGGAGTGGATACTTCTAAGTAAGGAGAATGATGTAAGTGCAAGAGACAGCCAGAAAAGGTGACTGTTCTTGTTTGTGAAAGTATTTTAAGCCAGGATACCCTGCACTAAAATGTCACTGTACTGCTAGTTTTCAATATGAAAAATCCAGATGCAATTATCCTTTCTTCTTTGGCAGCAGCAGCAGCAGAAAAAAAAAGTTTGTCAGTAGGCATTTAAGAATTTGGCATTGTTTATGCTTTTAGAACCCAAACATTCAGTGTATGGCAGGATAGAAATGCTTAAATCTTACAGTAAGAGATGAAAATTAAAATCTGTTTTATCTAGACTATACGTACTATAATAGTTCTAATTTCAAAAGCAACAAAAAGGCCATATTGTTATTCCCAGTTCCTGAGTAGTGTTGTGGCTCTCATCCCTCTGGGCCAGCTGGGATCCCGACCTATTTTTCTTGTTTTCCTTCCATGCCCCTGTCCCATCCCACACAGATTCATGCTGAACCTGGGTAATTTGAGACATCAAAATTTCTTGGAAACTAAGAAGCTGCAGGATATTGAAAAATGGATCCATCTAACATTGGAACACCCTTGTCTGATGCTCTGGAATGAATTTCCTAATTTATATCTTAAAGAAAACCACCCCTGGGGATTAAAATTACCAGTTGAATACAGGACAGTGAAATGTCCTTGCAATCACTTGTTTAAACAGTATCAACCCAGAACATTTTTATTTCTGTTCTCCAACATGTCTGATACAATCCACCCTAAGAGTAGCCATGCAAAGCACAGAGCTCGACATTCTGCAGCAACTGAGGGCAGTGAAACATGTTCATTTCTGGAAAAAAAAAAAAGACATTTATGCTTGCGATCTGACCTGGTGTCAGAGACAGAATACCTTCGTAGGGGAGTGGTATTTGGTCTATGGTTTTGAGGGTTCATAATTCTGCAGGCAGAGAAGCAGGAAAAGGAATGAGAGGTGGAAAGCCAAATACACATGACTATTGGAGGAGCAGGGTGTTTAGCATTGTGGATTGCCAGACAGGTAATTTCATGATTTCTAGGCACAGAGTGTATAGGGGACAGGGCCCATGTCCTAGGTAGGACAATGGAGGCCTGCTGAGTTATTGGCTCACAATAGAAAACCAGGACATTAAAATATAGAAATTATTTTAAATATATATACGATGGAATTCAGTAATCATGAAGCTAGAATATTTTAAGTTGTATGAATTTGAGAAAAAGTAGGTTCTCTCTGTAACCTCCTATCCTCCACTTCCTAAGACCCTCATGTCATAAGTGCCTGTCCCATACTTTAAGGCTCTGATGATCCAAGGACATGGAATAGAAAATGAATACATGGGCCTACCTACATACCACCAGACTGTGATTAGATCAAACCACTTTCCAGTCAAATTTCTCCATGACTGTACAATTCGGCATCAAAGACCGCGACAAAATACAGTCTGATCCGTTTCATTAGGTTTTCGTTTCTTTGTCCTGTAAGAAAACCCTGTTATGTAACTGTATTGCTGTTTGCTATTGATAATCTGTTTTATATTGTAGAAGCCTCAGTTAGTACTCTAGTGATGGATGAAGGTAGACATTTCTTTTTTCCCTATGCAGGCAGTGGACAGAGTACTGGATACACAGAGATGGAAGAGAGCTTCATCCTCAAGCTGTTCATCATGTAACAATTCTCAATGTCCTGAGCATTGAAAAGGAACACACCCAGCACAAACAGAAGAAGAATTGGGACAAAATAATTTAAATTTGTAGAAATCAATTAGCAAACGTGCTATTTTGATGGCATACCTGTGGCATCAATGTCTGATAAAAAGAAAGGTCAAGTAATATTATCCGATTTATTAAATAGCATGAGGAACTTCCATTGGGCCTTACCCATATCCATGTATTTAACTTTCTTTTTTTTTTTTTTCAATTTCTGATCTATCTTCTTCCCAAATGATTGTGGTCCTTACCTAGTACAGTGTGTTAGAAGAGCCAGGCACTTGATACCATTTATGTTGCATAATTTTACTGGGGTTATTTCCACATCAATGAGACCATTGCTCCTACTCTTTTCTTTCTATAGTTGTTTTGAGGATGGAATAAAATGGCTGATACAAACGGCTGTGCAAAAAGAAAGAAAAGTCTACAGATAATAATGAATTGGAGTGCAGCTCAGGGAAGGCCTTCACTGCAGAGGGACTGTTAGCCAGTTATCTCCTTCGTTATGGTAAACAGACAATTTAAACATTAAGCAAATGACAACTTCTACAGCTCCATGAGGTTACTGAGGAATAGCTGGCACTATTGGAATACAAAAATATCCAGTTTCTAAAGAGGCATAGTTTTAATGTTATCTCTTTTTTGGCAGTTTGATAACATTTTGAGGGCCTTCTATTTTATTAACTGTTCCTCTGGATAAAGAATTGAGAATTGTGTTCCTGTAGCATGAGAGGAATTTCACTTTATCAACATCTGACACGGCTCAGAACGCTAATGCTTTTGACAGAGTGTGCTGCTCTGAAGGTCTGCCATCACTGAACGCATTGGAGACCCTTATCAAATAAGAATTGTTTGAACTTACAGCTTCCCAGAAAGGCTATTAATGCAGATTAATGAGATTCTGGGAGATTAAAATTAGGGAGTTTGGATATGAAGCATGTACTAAAATTAGCAGAATGTCATGTCAGGGTAGGACAAAGAAAAAATGACATTCAAAACTTTATATCTGATCATTTAATCCTTATTTCATGTGTGGCCATATGTATGCATACTTTAAACAACGATGCTTTTGAGAGAGTATTAATGTTAGTTTGAAAGCTCTTTCTTGGTGAGCATGACATGCAATTTTAATCCTTCAAGATGAAAAGCTTTGGCTATCTTCAAGGAGTTTAAATTTCACATTATCAAAGATTATGACAGTTGGCTCTGAGCTAAGAAATTTGTGCCCCTAAATACCACAGTTTGTTTACACCTAACCTTTGCCACCATTACCTTTGCAGGCTTGATGTGGCAATGAGGATTGAATCATGGACTCTTGTAGGCTAAACATGTACTCTGCATCTAAGCTGTACCTCTATCCCATATTGGAACCTTTAAAGAAGTTATTAACCTTTAAGCGTATTTTCCAGATTAACACTCCAGGAAAGACATCAGCTACAGGTTGCTAACAGAGCTTGCAACCCAAGCCTAGCAACTTGAGTTTGATCCCCTACCCTAAGGAAACTTAAAGACTTCCACAAGAGCAGTCATAAGTGAATACACATTTATTAGAATATATATTCATCAGGTAAAATGGATGCATTTCTACTCATGTCTGATAAGAGTGGAAAGGAGAAATGACCGTGTAGTTGCATGGCTAAACCTACAAAAGGTCTCACCTGCTTATCAACAAAGTGATGCAGACTATGGGCTAGAACAAAAATGTTAGTGTTTAGCAGCTTTGTAATTATCTGGAGTGGCATTTAAACTTGTAGAGCTACAGTATAAATTGCTCTACAATGGAAACAATGCTCTCATTAGGTTCTGAGATTGTTCCAGCTCATCATTATTAATGCTTAATGATAAACCCCATAATTAAGGGACAGTCATCTTTCATCCTATCTTCCTAATGATACTAACTCAAGGATTGGTCTAAGTGGAAAGAGAATAATGACTGGAGGGTAGACAAATAAGGGTGTTTCTTGACACTGCTCATATATAAGTAGATCTTCATTTTTACGAAGAATATGTGTTTTGTATGGCTTTGAGGAGAAGGACAACATTCTCCTTTAAAAAAAAAAACTACTACTGGTCCTGCTACAACATTAAGAACATTAAAGAATGGTGTGAAATGGAAGGAAAGTGCAGGTGGGATAGGTTTATTTAGGTGTTGTTGTTTAAGATACATCACATAGACCAGAGACCAATTGGAAGGGATTGCTTACATTGTGGTCTGTGCCCTGATTTAGCTCCTGTCAAAGTACTTCAAGTTTATGTATGTTTGTTTCTTCTCACCTCCTCTTTCCTTTCCTCTTCTCTCCATCTTTTGTTTTTTCCTCTCCTCTCTTTTAAGCATCATGTCGTCCACAATATGATGTTAAACATATGTTTTTTGATTCTAGATTCTGGATTTCCTGAATTCACCATTTTATTTAACCAATCATTGTTAAGATAATATCTGTCAGTGATCTGTGTATGTAAAATGTACCATCGCACCCTACCATCATAGCAGTCTGAAAACTTGATATAATTATTGCCTCAACATGCAAAAAGAACTCATTTATGTTTCCTATCCATGATTACTGCTGGCCTATATTCATAGGCATAGATTGCTAACATGACTAACGCTTACTTATTCTCTCCTGTTGTAGAAGGCAATCTACCTGATAGCCTAGAGTGTGAGTCATAAATCAAAGAGTTAGCACAAACTATCTGGTGTTGCCTGAATCCACAGGTATACAAAGGCCTAATATTTTATGCATGAAATAAATATGGATATGAACTACATATTTTATAGGTAAAATATAATTTTAATTGTTCTTAGTTTTTTCAATCTAAGCCATGCATAGTTAACTTTAATAATGACACTAATAAATAATTGAATTGATATTTGTTAATTTTGAATTAAAAATGTTCTTTTCATGTTTTTGAGCTAATGCTTTATTTTATTTTGAAAGTCAAATATGAACATACTCTTGAAAGCTCATGGGGTTAGGTACTGTATTTATATTATCCAGTGAGTAGTATGCCCTTCCTTTACATATAAAAGTCCTGACATATAAAAGTCCTTCTTAAAAGAAATGCCATTGGACACCATTTTACAAATATGCTCTCCTTCACATATTCTTCAGTATGAAAGAAAAATTACACATAATAGCCCAAAGAGATGTATTACAACCAGGAGAGGACCCAAAAAAGTTTTAATTCTTTGATTTAGAGAGAAAGATGAATAGATTTTAATGTATAGTGGACATAAGACTACCTTGCATAGCATTGTCTGGAGCAATGGAAGGTAGATCAAAGGAAGGAGGCTTTCAGATCATATGTAGCTCAAGTCATTTGAGTCTTTTGTCCTAAATGTGCAGTGTCTTCATCAGTATGGTCTACTCTTAAGGCCTGAGAGAGAATCCAGGGCTACATCTACACTATATATTGTTTTGTAAATCTCTTGAACTGACCAACCAGCCTGGCTGTTAGCATTGTTAGCCCAACTACCTTATTTTCTTTTAAGGTGTGTGTGTGTGTGTGTGTTCCTTTCTGTGTGTAGGTATATGTGTATACATATACCTATATGTGTTGCATACAGTTGTAGATAAAGGGAAAATAGTATGATACCTGGAGGCTTTATCAATAACTTTTGGTGTACCCACAGATAAACATGGCTACCACCACTCATTAAAGAATCTTTTTACATCAAATGGAGACCATAACTGAAAAACACACTGGAAGTAATATAGAATTTGACAGATCAGCCCTAACCAATCCACCTATATCATAGCTGCTGTATCCGTCTCTCAGGGGATATTGAGGAAGAGAGGAGAAAATGATTGTAAGAACTAGAGTACCAGGAAGTCAGTTGTGGAATATTGTCTTCTAGAAATGGCTGCATAAACAAGATTGTATTAATGGCTATATCAGTGGGCATGCTAACATGGAAGAGAGAACATTTTGTGGTGTCTCAAACCTACACAAAGAACTACAGGCAACTATTGGCTGTTGGGAGGAGAGTTAGCATCTCCCAGGATGAGCCCCCTTATGGCTTTTTCAACAAAGTCAGCCTTGAAACCATACATATGCACATACAAGAAAAACAGACACACACACACACACACACACACACACACACACACACACACACACACACATATATTGAATACCCACACTAATAATAAAGAAAAAGAGGCTATCAAGACTAGGGATCATGGGAGGGGATTGGGGGGATGCAGTTTCAGACACTGAGTTAAAATTATGTTTTTTTGTTAAAGTACCTTGCCACAGCCTCAAAAACAATAAAATATTTATTCACATTGTTGCTACTACTTATTCTTTTTTTTTTATTCAAAAAAGGTAACTAACTCCAGTCACATGGCCAGCCATCACTCACTCACTCACTCACTCACTCACTCCTCACTCACTCAACAAACAAATAAATAAACAGGAGGAGGAAGATACAACTTTAGAATCAATCAAGGTTTTTCTGTTTACAAAGTTTCCGAAGAGTCATCATGTATAGATCCTAGATTCCAGAGATATGAGCTGAAATGTCTTCCCTCCCTTCATTTCTCTCCCTTTTGCCTAGTTTCTAGTTGTAATTCAAAGTTCATGCATCTTTTTATATATTTATCTAAAATCCCTAGAAGCTTTTTATTTCTTTAAATGTTTTTCATACAATATGTTTTGAGCATTTTTCTCATCTCCCAAATCATTCCTGCCTTCCTACCAGTGTGTGTGTGTGTGTGTGTGTGTGTGTGTGAGAGAGAGAGAGAGAGAGAGAGAGAGAGAGAGAGAGAGACAGAGAGAGAGACTTTTTGGTAGAGAATAACCAGAAAGCATTATGTAGATTATGAAATCAATAAAGGATTATTAATTAATTAATTGATTAATAAGATAATATGCTTGCTGTGTAAAATTGAATTTCATGAGTTTCATTCCTGGTACCAATGTGAAAAGCCAGCTTTATTTGTAATGCTAGAACTAGGAGGTGAAGCTGTGGATTGCGGGCTTGCTGGTCAACCAGCCTACCCTGTCAGTGAGCCACTGGTTTCACTGAGAGACTCTAATCCAAAAACCAAGGTGTGTGGTTCTTGAGGGGCAATAGTAGAGGCTGACCTCTGACCTCTATGCCCATGCATTTGTATCCCATATACGAGAACACTAACACAGAACCCTCACTTGTACATGTGCTCATACACAAACACAGCAACACACACACGCTTGTGCTCATGTGTGTGCATACTCACATACTCCCATCAGTATGCACATCATACACCATACACAGACAATATCCATTAGTGAGGCAGAATTAGTTCTGACCCCCCTGATATGTCCTCCCTGAGGACTTTGGACAATGTTTAAAAATGTTTACATTGGAGGGATCCAATGGAGGAATGCATGAAAACCCTGCGACCAATATTTGCAACTGTTACACAGGTCTAAAGTTAGTCCAACAGAAAAATATTTATGAAGTATAACGACATTTATAACATGAGAAGTTTATGGTTTATAGGAACATTTGATGAATGGAGAGGATTTGGGGGTCATGAAGAGGAGAATAATTAAATGCAGGCAAGAGTCTAGTGTGGGATTATGGAGGGAGACAGCACTTATGTGTGGGTGAAAGTTAATGGCATTCAGGCTGGCCGAAACATCAAGAGTGCGGGGGATGAATTACAGCCCACTTGGGCCAACCCCACCATAGTTTCCTACTCTTATGACGAGGTTTTTGGAAAACTAGAGCTGCTAATTCTTAACATGCAATTTTGGTCTGAATTATCGATGCGAAGCAGCTGCCCAAGGTTTACATTACTCCTTACCCGCTTCCATTCTCACACAGCCAAGCAAGTGGGTTTCGCCAAGAGGATGTGGGGCTGAAGGCAATGGGATCCAGAGAAGCTTGTGTCTAAATCACATGGAAGACACTTGCCTATCAATGAGAAACACCTGTATCATTCCTCTCGGCTAAGCCATCGTGCGTACATTTATTATATTAGCTAAGGTTGACCTAACTAACAAAGCTACTTCAAACCGTCTAGGGTTTGGTGTTAATGATTTTGAAGTCTCCAGGTCATTAAAATCTCTGTTTCATGGAGCTTGGTCATTACATCGTTAGGTATGTTTTGTTATTTGCTCCAGTTTTGAACAAGGTAGAGTATCTCCTGAAAGGGCGTATGGAGTTTCAGTGAAGCAGAAGATGTCTTGAATATGGTATGGAATGAAAAGGTGGCATTCAGCGCCTTTGCTGACTGCTTGCTGAATGGTAGTTTATTTTATATTTTAACAGGAGCTGATTTCTCTTGTTATATTATGAATACTTTAGTCAACTCTTAGTCAGTTCTTAGGTTTCTGGATTTTTATATCTATGTGAGTTCATGTAGTTTTAAAGGCATCTGACTGTACTACTCTTTCAATGTCACCGAAAGTAAAGAAGCCCATGCTAATGATGTCAAAGTTTGCCCTAGACTCAGGGATGGTACGTATTATACCCAGCATCCTAATAGAGATATGGTTATTTTCTTTTACCCACAACATGTTACATGTGAGAATAATAGGAAAAAACAAAACAACACAACACACACACACACACACACACACACACACACACACAAAACCAAACCACACACGAAACTGACCTGATATTAATTATTATGTGTTTTGGGATTTTATTTCCTTTGGGTTTTCACCTCATATGGTCATGCTCATGATACTATATTGAAAAATGTATGAAAATGTAGTTGCAAGGAAGGAGAGCTGCGGAGGGAGCAGCTGTGGACTTTGTTACTCTGGTCTTTATTTCACAGGAAAACTTGAAGGGTGGTGTGGTCTGGGTGCTCATCTGCTCTTCATTCATAATCAGCTCTAACTTACAATGAGACACTGTTAGGAGGCAAGGAGACAAGGTTAAATGAGATGAAATTAGGTTAAAAGGCTAGGGTCTCTATGAGACTGTTGTCCTCTAAGCTGGGGGAGTGGTGGTTAAAAATTGGATTTCATGACCCAACAAACTGTTTCTTAGGTTGCAGTTACCCTTTACTTTGTCAAGTAAGAACACCACAAATAGTGACAATCATAGCAAACATGAGTAGCTTCTTTTCTATTTATTAGGATGCTAAAATATATCCTGATAATATGTTTTGTTTAAAGATTGTCTCTCATGCTAAATTTAGTTTATAGAATGAAATGTCAAAATGTCCAAAATTTCTCATGCCATTCATTCATAATGCTTGAGAGTCATAATAAATTATTGAAATACTTGTACACTACTGCCTCATTTTAAGAAAGAGTCTTCCCCAGGGACAAGTATGTAGACTGTTGAGGTAAAGAGTAAGTCTGCAGTGAAAAGACCCATGCCGGGAAAACAAAACAAAACAACAACAAACAAACAAACAAACAAACAAAAAAACAAAAAAACTAGATGACAAGTGGTGTATGATGGAAACCTAGGGATTTCCATGGGTGGAGATATCCAATAGCTAGTCAGAATTTCAAACTAAAACTCTGGAAAAGAAAATACATATTCTCGGAGTAATCATTTATTTTTAAGGAGTGGAAATTATGAAATCCAGGCAGTAGTGGATGAAATTGAGATCATTTCGACTCTGTGAAGACTGATGGAAGAAGGAATCTTAGTGTGGACACATGGTGGATAGCTATATCAAAGGCCTGAAGGCAAATCTGTGATGACTGAAGGCTGTGTAACAGTAACCCAGGCAAGAAGCAAATGGGACCTGGAATCCAGTAAAGACAGTTGAGGTCGAAGTAGAATGTGTTCTGAGTCTAATACTCAGGGGACATAACTCATCACCAGATACAGAGAGTGAACTGAAAGAGAGAGAAGCAAATTGTATCTGTTGACCTCAAACCTGTCATTGATGAATTTGAGAAAAGTTGTAAGACTGGAGGATAAAGCATTGCCATCATTGGATTGTAAAATACTGCATATTTGTGGGAGAAAAAGAGACGACTAGAATGTGATAAGATGAAACAGTGTGGAAACTGCTGAAGAGTGATGGGCTATAGTACCAGCAGAATCATCCTATCTCTTCGTGGATAAAAGCCTGACTAACATTACACATTAGTTTGCATCAAGGTCAGAGATAATTTATTTCAGACATGTTTGCAAAAGTGCCTATTCAGTTCTTCCTAGTAGGTATTTGTTGAGTTTAATCCTCATACTAGAAAATATTGAAATTTCTCTCCAGCCTTGAAATAAATAAAGGAAAAACATTTGATCACTTCTGAGTAGGTAGATAGTTGATCCTTTCCCAAGCATTGACTAAATGATACTGATGGTTAATGCATGGTGACTAGCCCTTGTCACCCATTTTTTTTCTCCAAGAAGATTCTCATTTATTATAGTTTCCACTAATATGTTTTTCCATTTCAAAATCACATTTCAACTCCTTATCCAATTTTGTACAGATTTACCTTTTGGCTCTTGTGTAAAGTAAAAAGTCTTTGGAAAGGCACTACACCATAGTTAATAGCTATTCCTGGGCCGAAGCAACCAGAGCATTACGGAAATCAAATTAATTAGCCAGAAGGGACTGAGCCTGGAAGCATTTTGGATTAAGGCTGTTTCTCTCTTTACTACTGTCTGGAACAATATATTTCTAATAAAACTGCTTTACATAACTGCTCTGTGGCAATTCAAGCCTATGGAGATCTTTCCCTTCTTTGCTCACAAAACCATCTAGAGTGTTTTTCCAATAAAAGCAAAGTTGAGATCTGTTTTATCTTCTTCCACATCAGCTTCATATACTTCCCATGGTTAAATTAAAAGTAGCTCACCTGCATA
The DNA here is from genome assembly GCF_943737965.1 of Phodopus roborovskii. Taxonomy (NCBI): domain Eukaryota; kingdom Metazoa; phylum Chordata; class Mammalia; order Rodentia; family Cricetidae; genus Phodopus; species Phodopus roborovskii. The sequence goes on along the minus strand of NW_026126470.1, from coordinate 17,860,844 downwards.
TGTATGGGGTGAGGGGTGCTTTCCCACAACTGCATCATAAAGGTTCATAGGTGTATACGTGCATTTATTTTAAAATATGAGTCAGAATTTACTAGGCCATTTGTGGCACTAGAGAGAGCCTTTAAATAGCAAAGCGAGAAAAGTCTTGGAGAAGTACATACTTGTTAAATCAAAGTGTTATTGGTTCAAGAATTACACTAGGAAAGAGAAGAAGTCTTCTCATAAGAAAGGACTGAAACCTGAATGTCAGGGATATTTCAGATATTGTACACATATCCAGGGTCTTAATCTTGTAAATATGAATTTTCTACTTTGATATGTCTTGTCTGTAAGAAGGACAGTAAAGTCTTTAAATTTAGAAAGGAAGAGACATTCCTTAAATGTGAGTCATTCATTCATTAAGTGAGAAAAATACCATCTAAAACTAATTCTTTAAAATGTGGCAAGGTAGAGGGTTACTGCTTCTTTGTAAACCAGGGATGAAAAAGTTTTTTTTCCAAAGCCTTATTCTATACATTTTAAGACATGTCTGTGTTTTTAGCATCTATTTTTCCTATAATCCCCCTCATAACGGTCATTGTAGATTCATATTCTTTCTCTTTGACAAGAGGCTGGATATGTGATCTTGGCAGAAAGGAGTGGCCAGACAGGACAAAGCATTACTTTGGAAATGAAGTTTGCGAAACAGTATTTTTTCTTTAAAACACTAAATATTTCACCAAAGGTAGTTTGAGGTCTCTTGTCACTTCAGAAAAATGGAGGCAGGCTCTCAAAACCTGAAAACTGATATTCCAAGCAAACCTTTAGGGGAATGCTGAGATTTAACATTGATGGTCTATGTGGATTATGAAAATGAGTGTTAGGAGATGCAATACCAATGAAAATGTTATCACAGCGCCTGTTACTGGTACAGTGGAATAGACATTAAAAAACAAGGAGCCTGCAGGAGATTCTTGTGGGGGTATTTCCAATAAATGTAGAATTGACATATTTCCTCTATTTTAAAATATTATTCTTATTTATTTTTAAAATTGCTTCCAGTTCAACTTGATCTAGTTCCCTTAAATCTCGGAAGAAAGGAGTGAATATGTGGAAGATGCTGTGCAAAATAAGAGTTAGATTTTGTGCACAGATTGTACGACATGGAAACTGGTTGAAACTGGATTAGGACTTGGGTTGAAGTCAGGTTTTAGAATGTTGCCCTCTAGGTTTTGAAAAGGATGAAGCCAATAAAAATATACAAAGAATGATACTATTACCTATGCCATCTTTGCTGGATCCTCTAATTGGGGACTTTCTCCATGTCTTTTTCTCATATACTTCTTAAAAATAACCTTTTGCAGTCACATTGTTGGTACCAAGACATTTGATCCTTATGTACCCAAGGTAAGTCTGACATAATTGCAGTAGCATTACCACATTCAAGAAATATAATATTGATATTATAATGATCTCTAATATGTGGTCCACATCCAAGCACACTCAACTAAGCCCACACGCTCTACTTAGTTGTTTCCATCTTCAGTTTTGCATCTGATTAATAATCTCACAGTAAAATTGTTCATTGTGTTTCCCTAAACTTCTTGAATTTAAGGCTATTACATCTTTTTGATGTATATAATTTTTTCCTTATTTTACATATCGACCCCAGTTCCCTCTCCCTCTCCCCCTTTCATGCCCCTCAACTCCTGTCACATTCCCCACCCATTCTACAGGGAGGGTGGTGCCTTCCAGGAGGGATCATCAAAATCTGTCAAGTCATTTGGAGTAGGGACTAGGTTCTCCCTCCTGCCTGTAGGTCAAGGGAGTATCCCTCCATGGGAAATGTGCTCCCAAAGTTCTTTTGTGCACCAGGGATACAACCTGGTTCCATTGTCAGAGGTTCCTTAGATTGCCCAGGCCTTCTAACTGAGACCTGTGTTCAGGGGGTCTGAGTAGGTCCAATGCTGGATTCTCAGCTATCTATCAGTCTGGGGGCCCATTAGCTCCTCCTTGTTCAGGTCAGCTGTCTCTATGGGTTTCTGTAACCTGGTCTTGTCCTCCCTCTCTGCATCTGGATTCTAGTTCAGCTCAATATTTAGCTGTGGGTATCTTCTTCTGTTTCCATCAGCTACTAGATGAGGGCTCTATGATGGTGGATAAGTTAGTCATCAATCTTATTATCAGGCAAGGGCATTTAAGGTAGCCTTTCCAGTGTTGCTCAAATTGTTTGTTGGGATCATCCTTGTAGGTCTCTGGACATGTCTCTAGAGTCAGTTTTCTCTTCAAACCTATAATGGCTCCCTTTATTATGGTATCTCTTTTCTTGCTGTCCTCTATTTGCCCCCTGACTCAATCTTCCTGGTCCCACATATTCTCCTCTCCTCCCTTCTCTTTCTCCTAGCTCCTTCTCCACTCATTGTCCCTCTACTTCCAATAAGCTCAGGAGATCTTGTTCCTTTCCTCTTCTGTGAGGAGCCTTGTATGAATCTCTTAGGTCCCTTCTTGTATCCTAGTTTCTCTGGCGGTGTGAATTATAAGTTGGTGACTATGGTATTTTTAAGAATATTTTGTCAAAAATAATGCATTGATGATGTTCTGTATTTCCCATTGCATTAAGTAAGGACCAGTTTTTGTTCTTTTTTATTTGCTGATAGTAGGTCTGACCATGTGATTAAGATAATAATCACAAAGAAAACCAAAATGTAAAAGTGCTATTTTTTGCATTCATAATAAATGGTTATTTTGTATAGTGTTATATTGGAATTGTGTGAGGTTCTTATCTTAAATTCTCCGTCAACAGTTTCTGTATCCCTGCAGAAGTGGGTTTAACAGCTGTTCTGAGAAAGTAGATGCTAACATGATATTTTGGAGCTGAGTCATTCACTGACTAGCAGTCAAGGTCAAGGAAGTGGAGTACAAGGCTGGACTGGTACAAAGTGTAAACTATAAAGCTTTTACCATAAGTATTTATTTATGTGATATTATGCTGGTAAAAGGAAATGCAATAGCGAGTATGCATTAGTAAACATTTAAGATACACAAGAGAAACTGATTATTAATGCAGTGGTGTTGGATAGTTCTTGCTAGAGGCAATTGGCACTCTGGGAAGGGAGAATGAAAGATTGAAAGAGATTAACTGTCAATAAAGAACTAAATGTGAATGCTAAAGGGACTCCTTATAAACACACAAAGAGATTCTCATTTTCTTCAGCCTGAAGGCAGGAGGGCCTGATGACCAGGCTCAAGTGTTATGGATAATAGAACTAAGGGAAAGTTAACTCCACCAGTGTTAGGGCTGTTATGAAAGGACCAGGGGAGTTTCTGGCAACGGATGAGAATCACAGATATTGGACGAGATTACTTATTTACTGTGTGTGAAAAGCACAAGTCTCCAGATTCCTTGAGCCAGACTTGCAAGCTTCAAAAGTGCCTACTAAATTTGAAGTCGCTGCGGCTACACTATACGTCAAGATAGCACACACCTTTCTTGACGTATGTCACTCTTGTCTCTTGTATACAGTAGTCCAAAAGTAGTTTTATTTTTTTCACTAGTCAATGACCGAGTTATAAGAAGTAGATCATATCAGCCAGCAGGAGCACATACAATTCATAGGAATTGTGAATTTGTGATTAACTCAAAAATCAAACAAAAGGTACCCTTGGTGATTCAAACTCTCCAGCTTCCCCTTCATGATAATTCTGTACCATCCTTAGGCTGCTCCTGGGCAATGCATCCAGATTCATATGCCACCAATGAAGCTCTGGGAAGGCAGTGATGTAAGATAAGCAAAACATAATAACATTAAAAATTGTTGTATGATAAATTTATGAGGCCATTTCTCTAGAGAAAATAATTGAGTGTTTGGGTTTCCCTAGGTTGGCTTGTTAATGTCGTAACTCTCAAGGTGATGTTAGGAGGAGCTAGGGAGAGGTAGTGCCTCTGGGGTGGAATATGATTGGGAAAGCAGACTATTCATGAGTGGAGTGAGTTGACATATAAAAGGATCCTGGAAAACTCTCTAATTTTTTTTCTTTTTAAGCCACCTGAGATTCCAGTATACACTTTAAGGCTTTGACAGAACCCAGCCATGTTGATAATATTCTTAACCTCTAGCCCTGTAACTACGAAATGCATTTCTACCATTCATAGGCCATGCTATCTGTCTAACACAATATGACTCATCAAGATTAAATTGAGAGCTGATTTTGAAAGGAAAAATTGGCTTTGTTATAGCCATAATATTCAGAAATGGATTTTCTTGGTGAGATAGAAAAAAATAAAGATGTAGACAATGTAAGGTCAAAAATTCAACTGAGATCTCTGTAATTTTCATGATAAAATGGCACCCTTAGGGTCAGAAAGTGAAGGTGTTTGAAAGGCATGGCAAAATACAGAAGAATTCATTGGCACTGCTCCCCATCTCAACACCAAAGAACTAGTGGAAAAGGCTTGCTTTGATGATTATGTTCTGACAAATGCCCCTTACTTACTTATTACAAAGCACACAAATAGTCCATGGGGGGAAAAATCACAAAGGAAATGGGTGTGGAAAATATAGTACTTACCAGAAAGACATGTGTGATGCTTCCAAGTACATTTTTTTTTGAAATAACATTTATTTATAATACTTAAAAATTATAAGGAGGCATTTGAGCTTTACTGGAAAGTAAGGAAAGCCAAGGAAGAGGTCCTGTGCCAGTCTCGTTGCCTGGTTGGATTAAAAGTGGCACGGTATGGGAGGGTTTTGGCTTCAAGCCAGAATTTTTCAAGATTGAGGTTGACGGCTGTTTTATATCCAGCCAAAATTTATTATCGCTGGAAACAATATGCATGTCTTCTTCAATTATGGAAATTCTCTGTGATCCTGGATAAGGCATTTTATAGAAAGTAGTAAATCCATTAGGTAACCATTACCATGCTATTTTAAACTGGTGTTTGAAAGAAAGCATTCTTTGTTGATCGAAAAGAGGTAACAGGTAATGGGCCAGCATTCTTGTAGTCAAGAACATTAACAAACCACAGTTCCATATAGTGGCCCTTTGTAGAAATGGACAGTCTAAAACACACACACACACACACACACACACACACACACACACTCGCACGCACGCACGCACGCACGCATGCACGCACGTGCACACACACACACATCCCTTGCAAGCAAGCTCCTATGGGAATATTTGAGAGACACAGGGATGTAGGCTAGCTGTGCATATCATACACTGAACTAGGGTATTTATTTCCTCTCAGAAATTTAACTCATAAGGTGGAGAGAAAATAAAATAATAATATTGAAAGGATTAGCTCTATGGGAAACAAAATAATTCTGCCTGGAAAGCAGGGTACAATCAGAGGCTTAGTGCTGGGAGTGAGTATAGAAATCAGGGTGTGGGAAGAGTAGAAGAAAAGAACAGATGTAAAAATTCGGCTTGATTTTAATAGAGAGAATTTTGTTTTGGGGGGGGAATGATTGAAAGACAAGGTCTTATAGGGTATATATGAGCTCAAGTCCATGGGTAACAAGAAACCTCCAACCCCAAAGCAAGAATGTCACTGTGAGAGCAATGTGCAGTGACACTAATTGATAGCCAGCTTTGGGAGAGTTGGGGGGAGGGTGGTAGGGAGAAATTCACGGGGAGTGTGTGTGACGTTTGACCCTTTCTTGTATCATTCTGTTTGTGAACCCATTTCTCTGTGTCTCTTTCATGCCCATCTGCACTTACTGTGGTTACTTTCAGCCCATGTTTTCAGAAGAATTTACTGTGGCAGAGTTTGTGAAAGATGACACATTTCCTAAACTGTCTTCCTCCTCTCTCTGGGGTGCACGCATGCGTGTGTGCATTCGTGTGTGTGCGTGTGTGTGTGTTTGTTTCTCTATGTGTGTCTCTCTGTGTTACTTAAGGGCATATGTAACTCTAAAATTTAAAGACTAGTGATATTAATATTGACGTTCCATCATTTTTCAGAAAACATCAACCAGTCAATTCAGTTTTCCAAGATTGTTTTGCATGGCTAGGGTTTCTTCTTCACAAATACATTAGTCATTGTTGCTTCTTAGTACTTTGTTAGTTTGGAACATATAAAATAATACCAGATAAACTGAACCATAAAGATGATAAGAGTAATGATAAAATAGAGAGAAGCAAGTATAGAAGTGTCTAATTCTTAGAGAGTTCACTCTTACACAGAAGTAAGCTTTTGTATTGTGAAAGACTCAAAGGCCAAGAAAGGCCTAAAATGAAGTGACAAGTAATTAAAATTCCAGGTTTTGTAAAGAACTTGTAGTATTAAAAGATATTTCCATGAAAAAAAAATGCTGTTTTGGTTCTGGAACTTTAATTAAAAGAAAATAAGAAGACAAAATACATTTATTTTTAAATGAAAGCAAACTATGAGTTGCCAATTTTTACCTATTCATAACTATTTGACATTTTCTGAGAGAAACAGTCCATTGATTTATCTGTCAGGAAGATGCGTTTCATGTCCTCGTTTACTGTGCATGCCCCTGAAGCTGGTTTTCACAGTGGAGTGGCACACAGATGGGCCTTTTGTAGGATCAAAGCAATCATCTAAGTTCTCTGTTTATTCATACCCTCTGTAGGTATATGTAAGCCCTTTCCTTAACTTTCATTAGTCTATAATTAAGGAACTAGGATGTTGTTAGTTGTCCCCTTTAACCCTCCTCCACTATCTACTTTCCCTCTATATAGACCGAATGTCTCTGGTCTGCCTTCAATGTTTCCCTCCTGAGGAGCAGTAGGAGCCCGCGTCTGGTGTCGGAGGTGGAAGAGGACACACTGCATTTAGCAAAGGCTGTGCTAGATCAGTAACCACTGGGTCACTATACAATACTGACACGGTCCACAGATTGAGAAGCCGAACAAGGCAGATGCAACACCATTTATACTTGTTCAGGGTTATTTGCCCATGGTTTTCGCCTGAGTAGTTTTAGATGGCAGCTAGTTTGTTATTTAACCGTGTTCTTTTAATTTTTGCTATCACTTCCCATCTTCTTCTGTCAAAACTCATCCGTAATTTCTTACAAGGAGCTATTCTGTAGGTACCTGCATCTGTAAACAGTTTCACTGAGTTCCAGAAGCCAGGAGTCTCTGCCTTTGATGACTGGGCTGTAAAAAATTCCCCCAAAATGTGCATCTGTTTAATGATTCTCACTTCCCTACTTAGGAGGCAGTGTTATGGATTTGTTGTATTCCGTGTCTCTGTAACATCCTCATTACAACAAAGAAAGAGTGCAGACTACCGATGGCCCACAACCAAAAATGCAGTCTGTTTGTAGAAGGGCTTTCTAGATGGGAATTCTCTGGGGGTTCCCCTTGGTGTCTCTTTGAGTCCTGCCTCACCTGACTTTCCTACCCTCCAGCCATTGGTGACACTTCTGAGTTGCTGCTGTTCTTTCATTACCGTTTTCAGCCTCTGCCTCAGTAGCAGAAGCTCACACACTGCCAATGACTTTCATAATATGACAGTTTGTGAATGTTAATATTACTCAAATTAAAATGCCTGTCTATTTCCCCGAGCCTAATCCGCACTGATCCCCTGCTGCGTTTGATGACTGGGCTGTGAAAAGTCCCCCAAATTGTGCAGCTGTTTAATGCCTCTCACTTATTCACTGCAGTATTCATAAATGACAGATCACAGAAAATCAGAAACTCAAATGTCAAATCAGACATTGAAAATTTCATGAAAATCTAAAAGGCCAGAACCTTCCCAAGTTTTTTTTTCCCCTCTTAATTGCATCTGTAAAGAGACAGTGCAATTTTCCTTGGCCACCATCACAAATGCAAATGAGTATGAACTCAGAAACCCTCAGGCAGACTTTTCCTCAAACTGAATGATGGGATATTAGGGGAGACTGTGCAAATGAACCTAATTCCACATGAGCATCTATCTATTCCTGTGCACAAGGCACCGCATGAGGCACTTTTATATAATTATCTTTTGAAACGATACCCTTAGATCTGAATTTTCTCTCACTTACAGCTGGGCTCTATCTTTTCCTGAGATAATAATGAAAGAAATACCCTGAGAAGAATTTTCTCTGGAACCTTGGAGGACTTATTTTGTTATCTATGGCCCTCAAATGTAATCATTAGAGAAAATTCTGTAATGTAACCCTCAAGAGAAAGCTAGTAGCTGAAAATTATTTAAGAGGAAAGATAATAAATGCTACAGTATTTGAGAGGTTTGTTTTTTTGTACCACAGATTATGCACATATATGATTTTGACTGTAAAAGTAAACAACATGTTTTCAAAAAATATAAAATCAAATTAAGAAAACAAAAGATATTTTGACCCACAATAGTTAGCCATGTTCAATAATATATAGATATCAAGTCCCATCAAATATCCGCTATGAAATATGGAGATACAAGATTATAATCATTTACATACACTTGTGTTTATAAGACTGTTTGGAATAATCTTGTTGCTTAGGAACATTATCTTAACTCAACCTGTCTCCCTGGCTCCTGTGATGTTGATCCAAAACATCTAGATGAAATATGCAAAGTGTAGTATAGAAGGTAGACAGAGTGAATTATGAAGCAGAACTCTGTCTCAAGATGTAAGAATGGAAAATTATCAGAGAGATCACCATTACATTATACATCTGTTCTATTTTGAAACACTCTAGAATAAGCATTTTTTTTTTAAATGAGAGACTTTTGTCCTGTCCAGGTAATTGGCAGGCATATTAGAATTGAATCTTATAGGAGAGAGCAGTGTGGTCCCTTAGCTCTGCTCCAGGGGACAATGAAAGAGCAAGCGTATAAGGATGTTAAAATCACTGCTTTTTGACAACAGTAGAAGGTAACAAGGTTACCTTTAACCCAGGGCATAAACGTGCCTTGGTGGGAATGAGAAGATGGAAGGTCAGCCCTGGAGACAGAGCTCAGTTTGGAACTCCAGACTACTGCCTCAACTTTCCCAGTTGATTTCTCCTTCTTCTTCTTCTCCTCCTCCTTCTTCTCCGATGTAAAAGCAAAGTCTTTTCTTGTTGTTAACTAGCTAACTGTATTAACTTGGGTCCTTCATCTGTTCATCGTGGCAGGTGGGTGCAGGACTCTCAGTTGATTTCTGGATGGATATTCTAAGCACTGACTTGGTGATGTCACTCTTTGTTCTCTTCACAATTATGCTACTGTAGTCATCTTTGTTGGATGTAGTGAGTGGTTATTTGATGATATTTTGATCTCTGTGATTTCTTTCTATTTGCTATTTGATAGTTATTTATTTTGCTTTTGTTTCTATATACTTATTGTACCATTTCAAATCAGGAAACATGGCTATTTTGGACCATATAAAATAGTTTCTATTGCTCTAACTAAATCTGCCATATATTACAATTTTCCCTCAACATCGTATACTTGAGGAAGATTTGATGAAGTATATCTTTCCATTTTCATATGTTGTTATCACAATGATCTGATATTATCTAATTACATGTGTGTCTCATAATCGACAATAAGCTTTTTCAAGGGAAAATTTCAGGTTTTAATTTTTATATACTTAGTAACTTTTTGCTGAATTAAAGCTTGAGAAACACACACATTATCTATCTATCAATCTAACATATCTATATCTATACATCTATAATCTGGTTGACAACTATAGTCATTTTCTAAGTAGTTTAAGGTAACATATACATAATATCAGGGTTGTAATGAAAATAATGCTACCTCCCACCTGACAGAGTCCTAGTTCATTAAATATACACATGTGTAGATTTTTTTTGAGGTAGAAAATCTCTTCTTTGTCTTCATTGCCTGTGTATGTTACACATCTTTTGGATTGCCCTTCATTAACATTGCCTTTTCCTCACTGTGATAGAATGTCTCTGATCTGAGGTTTGACTCTTACATTGATCAGTAGTGTTGAGGACATCCCCAAATTGTGAGCACTCTTGGAATAATTTCTTTTGAAGGAAAGTGACTAAGTAATTTCTTAGTTATTAATGGTGTCTCCCTGTCTGTTATTAATGCTATAACTTTTAATGTTAATCTTTCAACTCATGTCTGTAACAGGCTTTCTTGGACTACCAACCCCCAAGTCATGATGCAGAGACTTATTATTACTTATGATTGCTTGGTCTTAGCTTAAGATTGTCCCACTAGATCTTATAACTTAATTTAACCTGTATCTTGTCTTCTACATTTTGCCTTAAAAAACAAAAACCCCAAAACCCTTTCTTTCATTATGTATGTCCTACTGCCTTGCTTCCTCCATCTCTGTCTTCTGTTCCCTCCTACTTATTTTTTCTGCCTGCCAGCTCTTCCTTTCCCTCTATGCCCAGGTTGGCCATTCAGCTTTTTATTAGACCAATCAGGTGCCTTAGGCAGGCAAGGTGAAACAGCAACATATCTTTACATCATAGTTATACAAATGAAGCATAAACAAAAGCAACACATCTTTACATAAATTAACATTTCACAAGATAAGCAAATGTGACACCTCTTTTTTTCTTTTAATTTTACATATCGATCCCAGTTCCCTCTCCCTCCCTTCCTGCCTCCTATGTCCCCTGACCCCCATCCCATTCAATTTTCCCCTGACCCCCATCCCATTCAATTTTCCCCCTACACACTCCATAGGGTGGGTGATACCTTCCAGGAGGGATCAACAAAATCTGTCAAGTCATTTGGAGTAGGGACTAGGCCCTCCCTCCTGTCTCTAGGTTAAGGGAGAATCCCTCTATGGGGAATGTGCTCCCCAAGTCCTTTCATGTGCCAGGGATACATGCTGGTTTTCCTGAATATGATACATCTTTAAGTATTATTTTTCTTCAAGCCAGTATTAGTAATTTTGAGCATACTATAGATGATGGCATATATTGTGGAATATTGCTCTTAGCATTTCCTGTAGTGCTTTGTGTAAGGCCGAGGCTGGTGGGGATCCTCCCTGTCCATATCAGCACATCTATTGTCCAGCTCTTGTTTGACAACATTTATTTTTTTCTCCCAATTAGTTTTTAACTTGATGTATTTGTACTAAAGTGATATTTAATTCACTCTATTCAGTTTTATATGAGAATTAGGGATGTGATTTCACATGCCAAATATTATTCAAAGCGTATTAAATTTCATCCTATGGTCAAATGTCTTCTTTAACCAATAATGCTATGTCAAACTGAAACAGTGGACAAAATTCGACTCAATCTTTAAAACTGACTCAAATGGGCTCCCTTTCTCTAAATTTTTAATCTCTGTTCCTTTTGTTCAAACTGAAAAATTTGGATTTCTGTGCATTTCATCCATTTTCCCACATAGGATAGGCTTTCCTTAAAAGAAAAAAAAAATCATGCTGGGGCTCAGTGTGGCTGATGTTTATATCATATGTGGCAAGTAAATGAATGATATCTGAAATCTCAAAAGAAATACTGAAGAAATCCAACTAACATCTCTAATGAGTTAGCAAGCTCTTAGGATGCTATCATTATTAAAATGATAGGAAAAATAAAAATAGAAAGTGGAATGATGACATTGGCTTTCTTCATGAAGTATCACCTGCTGATTGCACTTTCTGAAAATAAGAGGGGGGAGAATCAATTTTTAGTTAATGTGTTGCAAGTAGAAGTGGAGGACAATGGCTCACTTTGGTTACTAAAGCTGGTAAAGAGTATGATTAGTGCTTAGGACAGAACACTCCAAATTATCCAAGAATTTTTTATTAACTAAACCTTAAGTGTAATAAGACCTATATCCCAGATAGGTTCATTTGCCTATCCATCTGCCCCAATCTAATTTATAATTTGCAATTATAAGCATGCCATTAATCAGCTAACAAGGCATATTTATAAGGCACATTAATTCATAGATTACATCAGTAAATTGGCTTTGTTTTAAAAAGCAGCTTTGGTGTTTTATCAAGGAAAAAGCTAATGCTGTTTATGCCAGTGCCAGGGTCTATGTTAAAGTATTGGATGGGGAATTGAATTTAAGATGTAAATCAAAGGGTATGCTAAAAATGCTTTAGTTTATTATTAGAAGTAAAGAGTCAAATTGTTGATTGAGTCTGGATAATATGCAATAGTTGTACAATGAATATATATTTAAAATACAAGGACAATGTCAAAATGGCTAAGGAATTAATTTTTCATGTTAGGATGTTGAATTCTTATATTCTTGTTTCTATTAGGTGTGATCACAATATGTTTACTATTTCCAGAAACTAAGTTTTAAAACACATAATTAGGAGAATTAACAGAATTTTAAGTTCTTAGATGCATTTTAGTCCAATGATTCTATAATATTTTCAAGTTATTAAGTGTTTTGGAAAAGATAATAAAATCTTTTGTTTTTTGCATGTGTGACTCAGTTTAAATTGTGTGATTGATGGTAAATAATCATTACAAGTATACTTATATTCTTATAATTAATCTTATATAAGCTTACTTTTCTTGGCCTGAAGTTCTTTTGGTACCTAGATAATTCTGAATGCCTGCCTGAGTTAGAGTCTGAATTTCTTCAAGTTCTCATCTATTAAACTGAGATAACAGCTAGATCATAGTCCCTTCAGTGGTTTATATTGTTAAATTAAGAAAACACATTGCCATTCTGAGTGAAAATATAGTTCATAGTCATTCTTTCATCTAACTTGACATCGACCATCTCATTAACTATGAAAAATATTATCAGAAACATAATCAATGTTTACTGAAATTCCTGTGTCCGAACAGTTAATCCCAAACCCCCATGGCTCAATAACATGTCTTCTTTGGTAATTATACCTCTCGACTACCATTTTAAGAAATACTTAAACCCGCTTTTGTGTTTTCCATTGAGCAATGTTGCATATGATTAGCATCTAGTGCCTAGAGCATCAGAAAAAAAACCTATTGATTGGCTTTCACATACAGCTACGAATAGTAAAATGTTGAATTTTGCTGCAGGTAAAATGTGTCCTGTCAAATAATAATCAACAGCCAATTCACATGTGTATTTGAGGAAAGGGTTCACATTTTGCAAGTGCATTAATATTGATTCCAGCTTTCTCATTCACACTGAGCTCTTATCATACACATTGGTGAAAGGGTTTTGGCTTTGGATATTCTTTCACGTTAATTTTATTTTATACACTCTTTCAATTAAAACCTACCCTGAAGACAATCATTTTGTTACTGCTTCTGAATTTTCCATCACGAAGGAAAATGTCTGACTTAGAAAAAAAATTTCACTGACTATATTATCAAGCTTACATAGTAGTTTCTGAGACACAGCTGTGATCACAGGGACCAGGTGCTTGAGCCAGAGGTCCCAGTGACCAGGACCCTCATGGAGTCTGAATCTTGGGATGAACAGTTGTGGAATGCTGCATACATTTCTTTTTCTTTCTTTCTTTCTTTCTTTCTTTCTTTCTTTCTTTCTTTCTTTCTTTCTTTCGTTCTCTCTCTCTCTCTCTCTCTTTCTTTCTTTCGCCTCTGTTGATTTCAGTTAATGCAATGTGGGGTGCTGGAACTGATTAGCACCAAGATAATTTCCATTTCCAGGAAAAAATGACTATCAAAGTTGATAAAGTAGAACTCTTAAGCTATTATATCTCCCTTCTTCTTCCCCCCAATCCTATGTTGTAATGCCATTAAAGTAGTTATTGCTCTTTAGCTTTGGGTGGCTGAATTATGACAGTTTCTTCACCTCCTTTCCCTTCCTAAGAGACAAAACAAACAGAACCTATGTGTACATAAGGGTGTGAATCTGTGAATAAAAGCAATGACACATTCCTAGAACTTGTATCTTATGACAGTTTTCTTATCAGAAAGACAACCTTATACCTATCTATGTTTTTATGACAGATGTTATAAGGCGTATAGGGATGTGAGGACACATCAAATAGCTTACAATTAATTCAAGTACTACATGCAGGTGAGAGCCACTTTGTCTCTAATGGTTTGAATTGCTACGCAATGCTCTCAGAGAACAACACACTTTCATAGTATTTTAAGCTCTTCTACTAAATAGCATGTATTTCAGTAGATGTGGCAAGTGTCTAGACAGTAGTATAGATTTAGGGAAATTTATGACCTTGCCATTAGTAGGTACAAAGGAAAAAAGACAATAGCTCTATGTATAGTTGTATTTAAAGTCTGTGCCATAAAAATGAAATGAGGAAGAATAGTCATTTAAAGATTAACTTAATGACATATCCTGGCTGTTTAAACGATGTCTTCTAAACAAGATGAAGGGGAGTTTTATTTGGAAAATTCCCTCAATTTCTTGTAGCCCATTTTAGAATATTTGTGTTGCTTATGAAGCTTTGTGTTGGGAGGATAAGCGTTTATTGATGTCTGTGGAAAGGAAGTATATGTGAGTACTCAGAGGTTTTCTGTTTCCTGAAACTGAAAATCCTCCCAATAACCATGAAAAGTTTAATTTGAGTCATTTAGTATCAAATATCTGCACAGTAACTAAGTTGGCGACGGAAATGAAGACAAACCTGGGAAGGAGTAGTGAGCCCCCGAATATCCCCCGAAAGACCCCGCTGGAGCTCTTGGTGTTGGTTACAACTGAGATTGTTGCTCATGAACAATTGAGCTCCAAATGGCGGCGAAAACACCTGCTGCAGGGGTGAAACTGGATCACCCATGGTTCTGCACAGGCCTTCCGAGAAATGTGAAGAAGTTATGTGGAAATCTGAAGGGGAAATATTTGGTAGAAGAGCAAAATGGGGAGGAGGAAGGAAGAATGGGTGGAAGATGCTTGGGTTACAGAAGAAATACTACTACAGAGAGGAAGAGAGAGAGAGAAAGGGTGGAGTGAAAGAGGGGGTGGTAGCATTGAGAACAAGGAAAAGGTGACACATGGAGAGGATTGGCTAATCTCCCAAATCGGTTTTCTTTGAAGTCATCACTCTTATTTGGTGGTTGATGTGGGACCCTGCTGTGATTTGTATGTGACCAGTAAACACTTTTATCTTACAGGTTTTGACTGTTTCCATAGTAAAACTTTATGAGAACATTTTAAATTTCTTTGAAGGATTAAGGTAGAATTATTTACCATTTTAATGGGAGTTTCAATACTTACCGAATATTTTATTAAATGCCAATTTTAGCATCTAAATTTAACACCGAAGGCTTTGTTTGAAAGCAATGCCATGAAACAGTATGCAGACTCTACTAACCTGAAATTGAAAATGTAAATAGAATTGGCTCACATTAACTTGTAAAAAGCAACCCCTTATAAAAACTAGCCTTGCTAATCAAGTGAGGGGAAAATATTGAAATATTAAGACAAATTTATTTCAAAAGAAAAATACTCTAAAGGTACCTAATCTTGTATAGTCCATGAAACTAGAAAGGAGACCAAGACAAAGGAGAAAAAAGATGTTCTGGAAGGGTAATTGTGCAACAGGATACGTAACACATGAAAGCTGAAAGGGGACTACTGTGTATGGAAGGGTACGATGGCGTTAGTGCGGTGGGAGAGAGTAGAGGTGGAGGAGATTTGATGCAAACACATTTCTGATTTGGAAAATGTCCTGAAAACCTAATACTTTGTATGCTGATGAAAGTAATCAAGGAAAAGTAATACCTAAGCTATGAAGAGCAATCTTTATGCTGCTTAGAGATCATGTACGTATATGTTTACTTCTCTCAGGATCTCATTGGGTCCCCGGATATGCTTGTATGAACCCAGGGAATGCTTTTACTGACAAGTAAATAAGGTCGCTGTGGTCAATGCCATCATCTGTTTACCAAATATCTGCTTTCTTCTTCTTGTTAACAGACCTTAAACTGTGATAGACAGCAGCATCTCCAGAAATGTATTCTCTTTCCTACTCTCTTTGTAGGTCGGGTTAACTATGTGCCCTTTTAAAGTCAATGCAAGTAAGGGGGTTATATTGAACATCTCTTAGGGTTTTTTAGCAAACTTCATCATCCTTGATGGATGGACAGATCAACTAGTATTGCCTTTTCTTCTTTCTTTTTATATGTTGATGAGTTGGATGCTTGTTCATGAGGTGATAAGCATTATGTTGAAAGTTAACATTGCTAAAATGTTGGAACACAGTAGAAATGATCTGGGTCTCCATGGCACCTCAACAGTAGTCATTCCAATGCTGGGCTAAGGCCCTTCGAACTTATCGGAGAAACATTCTCTTTGCTCTAATCAGTCTTGGGTGTTTTGTTATTTGTAGTTCAATCTATTCCTATTTCTTTATTTCTTTTTACTTTTAGTTCTTTGTTTTGAGACAGGATCTAACTCTCTAGCCTAGGCTGTGCTTCAATTAATGATGACTCTTCTGTTCCTACCTCTGGGGAGCTAGGATTACAGGAATGAGGTACCATGCCTGATATAATTAACTCTTATGTGACATATTAAACATTGAGAGTTGCATATGAATAATTATGAATGTATATATACTTAGTTTGACCTTCTCTTTCATTTGTTATAAATGATAAGCTATTTCACTACACAGTATGGATGTTTCCTCTCACTCTCACTTTCAGCAGAAGAATGAGGAGGAGTTATTTTGAAAGAAAAACAAAGGGTTTTTCTTCTTGGCCTTTTGCCTGAAGTCAAGTGAAAATAAGAGGCACATTTAAGAAAACAAAAAGTTGAAGGTAACAATAGTAATCTTGGAAATGCCATTTAAATAATTTATCTATTTAGTCATTTGTGATGGGAGATGTCATTCTGTAAATATGCTTCTCATACTGGTTAATGAATAAAGCACTGTTGGCCAATAGGAAAGCAAGATAGGCGGGACTTGGAGACAAGGAGGAGAGAGGAAGTAGTAAGGAGGGGTCAAGATGGAGAGACTGGAGAGAGCAGAACCACTGCCCCCTCTCTTCAGTAAGATAAGACCACGTGGAAGTACTTAGATTAATAGAAATGGGTTGATATTTAAGACAGAGCTAGCTGATAAGAAACAAGTAACTGGCCAACAGAATTATGTCAATACAGAGTCTCTGGGTGTTATTTGGGGCTGGCACCACGGTGGGTCCAGGCTGGCAGGAAAAACCTTACTCGTAACACATTTGCATTAATCAGTGTATCTGAATTTATTCAATATTAATAGATATCTATGAGAATGTTGTTCTACCATGACTCAGTTATTTAATCTTTGAAAGGATGTGGTGAAGCTCAGAGGAGGGAAGGCTCATTTGAGGATGAGTGTAAGGTAGTTTCCATAGGGGTGTGGCCCTTCTATGCAATAATGTTTGCTTTGGGGAAACTCAAAGTCAAGTTGTACTTCTTCCAACTATCAAAGTATGCTGTGTCCACAAAGATGGTCCTTGAAGTGAGACTCATGGGTTTCTAAAACTCAGATGGTACTACTGTGGAGGAGAAAAAGACTGAGGAGCTCTGTGGAAAAGGCCATCAGCCAAATTGTTTATAATTAATATAAGCCTCTGTGTTTTTATTTGGGTCTGTGGGACAGAAACTTCCATCGACAGTGCTGGCTGGTCTTATGTTAACTTGGCACACGAACTACAGTTATTTGAAAGGAAGGAACCTCAACTGAGAAAATGCCTCTTTAAGAGTAGGCTGTAAGGCATTTCCTTAATTAGTGATTGATGGGGCAGGGCCTAGCCCATTACAAATGGTTCCATCCTTGGGCTGGTGGTCCTGGAACTATAAGAAAGCAGACTGAGAAAGTCATGAGGAGCAAGTCAGTGAGCAGCAACCCTCCACGGCCTCTGCATTAGCTCCTGCCTCCAGGTCCTACCTGGTTTGAGTTCTTGTCCTGATATCCTTTGATGATGAACAGCAAGTGATATGAAAGTATAAGCCAAATAAAATAAAACCTTTGCTACCCAAGTCACATTTTAGTTATTATATTTTTTTTTTGTACGAATAGGAACCCTAACTAAGATAAGGGCCTGAGTTTGGAGTAAAATTGGCTCATCAGTGGCTTGTTGGACACATCTGGCCTACAGATGTTTTTAGGTTGGTCCAAAGTATAAGGATGATTTATTTTTTGAACAAATTGTGTTACTAACATTTTACATATCTGATATTTAGTGTATTATTATCATATATTTAGTAATATATTTCATACACAAAACCTGAGCTAACTTCTTTGAAAAGACAGAATTTTCAAATCAAGGGCTAAGCTTCTCTGTGGTAAAGTTGGTTGGAGCTTGAGGGCATCAGCGTGTAGACCTGTACTTTTTAATGTCTTCATTATTTCAAGTGAAACTTGTTTCTCCAGGTTTCTGAATTTGTGAGCTGTAAGGACTACGTGTTAATGGGAATTTCTTCATAATTGCAGCTAAATGATTATTTGTACATGTGAGAGTATGTCCCTTTATTTAGTCTAACTAGGTAACAATAGGTATACTACTGACACACACGAGAGATGTCTGAGTAACTGACATGATAATCAATTGTTAATTAATCTAATCATTGACTATAATCTTTCATGAAATTCAGATTTTAATCTAAAATGTTTTGGAATAGGATTTTTTGATTTTGTTTTTAGAGACAGGATTTCTCTATGTAACAGCTCTGGTTGTCCTGGAACTCACTTTGTAGACCAAGCTGGCCTAAAACTCAAAGATCTGCCTGCCTCTGCCTCCCAAGTGCTGGGATTAAAGCTGTGTGCCACTATATCCAGCTTAGAATAAGTTCTGATCAAATGTAAAATATATTGAAAATATATTCGTATCATATTTTCTCAGAAACAAATTGCCAATATGACAAATTGCAGCTTCCATGAAGTTTATAAAAACATTAATAAACTAAGCAGAAGCCTCATGGAAAATGAATTTCACTTAAATACAAACTCCAATATCACATAGCCAAATAACAGATTTCCTTTTCCTACTAGTCCATATGGGCAGTAAGGGTAGAGAATAAGGAAGAAACACCATTAAAACCCACATTTTGTAAGTGATACAGCAATGATGACTTCTTTGTCAGATTTTTATATCTTGTCCCAAGATGAAGATCACAATCCTGAGTAACTAAAACTATATATTAGAACAAACCATATACAGATGTGTAGCTTTATAATGTTCAAAATGAAAGAATATTTCATCCATCAAACCAGAATGATACTCTGTAGAGCTTGAAAATGGAAAAAAAAAAAAAACTCTCTGGAGCAATTGATTTTAAAATTCACATATGGATAATGATTTGGAATAGTTAAAAATGTTCTCATATCTTACAGCCCTCTTGGCTCCTTCTAAAGCTTTATGACCTCAGTGCAAGGAAGGCAAAAACATAGTATAAAAGGCATTTTATTCATATTTCATTGTAAATGCACATAATATTCTTTCCATTTTCTACTTATGAATTCTGCCCTTCCCCACAGACCACTCCTCATGTTTCTGATCAGAAAGGGGCAGGCTTCCCATGGGTATCAACAACGTATGGCATGACAAGTTGCAGTAAGACTAAGCACATCTCTATATATGCTGGGCAACTCAACCCAGTATGAGGAACAGGTTTTCAGAAGCCAGACAAAGCATTAGGAACAGCTCCTGCTCCCACTGTTAGGAATCCCACAAGAAGATAAGCTACAAAACTGTTTCACATATGTGAAGGGCCTGGGTTGGTCCCATGCAGGCTCCCTGGTTATTGATCCAGACTCTGTAAGTTCCAATGAGCCCAAGTTAGCTGTCTCTGTGGGTTTCCTTGTGTGATGTCCTTAATCATGCTAGTTACTACAATTCTTCCTCCTGCTCTTCATTAGGAATCCCTGAGCTTTTCCCCAAGCTGGGCTTTGGATCTCTGCAGCAGTTTCCATCAGTTATTGGATGAAGGTTTGGGAGAATGGCAGAATGTCATTAGGCATCCTTACATCAACTCCCCCCCCTCTTCTAATTAGGTTTTGTTCTATCCTGGGTCTCAGGGCCATCCAATTTCTAGATCCTGGAACTCCAAGCAGTGTCTTGGGTGGGCTCACTCTCATGGTATGGGTCTGAGGCTGGGCCAGTCATTTGTTGGCCACACCCACAATCTCCATGCCATCCTTACACCTGCTACCCCCTGAGTATCATTGGTAGGACAGATGTAGGTGAAGGATGTGTGGCTGGGCTGGTGTTCCAATCCCTCCACTGGATGTTACACACAGTCAGAGGAGATGGCCAGTTCAGAATACACATTTACCATGGCTAGGAGTCTAGGGACATCCTTGTAGATTCCTGGGAGTTTTCCCATGAGCATGGTCTTATGCATGTTCTTAGAAAGCTTTATGGATGATTCTGTTACAGATTCCAAATAAAATAAAAAGATTGTTTTTTAAGATTTACTTATGTGTATGTGTCTCTGCTGTGTGTGTATATGTTATCTGTATGTGGGTTCTTACAGAGGCCATGAGAGGTACTTATATCTTGTGAGCTAGAGTTATTGGTGATTGTGAACCACCTAATGTGAGTTCTGGGGAATCAAACTTGGGGCCTCAGAGGAGTAGCAAGGACTCTCTACCATTGAGCCATCTCTCCAGGCCTGTAAACAAGATTTTAAAGGCATTTTTTTTAATGTAATGAAAAATAATCAGTAATTTAAGGCATTAATATTAAAATTTTATTGATAAAACATAAATTTAAATGAATGTCTCCTACTGTTTTTGCCATATTGAGATTACATTAACCCATTAACCCATAAAAGTCCCCAATCAAACATCAAATGTCCTGGTGGCTTACTCTCACCTTTCAGAACCAGGAGAAAGAAATGTTGTTAAATAACCCTATATTTTCTTATGGCATCCAGTATTAACTAAGACATATGCACCATTTTAACTTTATATTTGATTGAAAAGTCTTCAAAAAGCAACTTACCATTCTTGACGAGTGTTCTCTCCTGACCCATCATCTGTATGTGCCTTGTGTTGACAATGAAGGATCTCCCAACCTGATAAGGCTTGATGTAAGAGACTTCCCTTCCGTGTCCTGTATTCAGAGGGACTTAACACTTAACGTTTTCACTAAGTTCATTGGTTTGTGTACTCTCATTTTCTATATGGCTATGTGTTTATATCAGAAATCTTTTAATGTACCCACTACATCATCTGTACATGATTAATTCTATTCAATATGAAATTAAGAATTGTGTAGTAATGAAAGCTTCCAAAGCCTGGGCAGCTAATGGATGCCAAGGGATGTGGCATTGCCACTGCTTTAACTGCTGTCTTGCTGCCGCCGTGTATGTGGTGACCAGGTTCTGAATGCTCCTTCAGTCTGCAGTCAGAGGAAAGGTATCAGAAAAGAGGCACTTTTGTGAGCTGAACTCAGTTACTATTTCAGGAAACAGATGTCATTTGTATTAGCATGTTATAATCTAGTTACCTAAACAATAACAGTATCTTGAAAATATCCAAAGGAAGGCATATGATTAAAAAAAAAGTGCAGGGGATAGCTAGGTTGGAAAAGAAAGTTGAGTCCCCACTTGTGCATGTATTTCAATATTCTTAAAGTGTCATTCTATCATTACTGTTCAAAATGGCAC
Organism: Phodopus roborovskii; assembly: GCF_943737965.1. NCBI lineage: Eukaryota > Metazoa > Chordata > Mammalia > Rodentia > Cricetidae > Phodopus > Phodopus roborovskii. Next base: position 17,839,450 of record NW_026126470.1, on the reverse strand, counting down.
GAAGGGACAGCAAGATGCCTCAATGGATAATGGTGCTTTCTGCTAGCCTAACAGTTAGACTTTGATTCCTGGGACCCACATGGTGGAAGGAGTAAGCAGTTTCATTTTCCTACTGTCATGCCTTCTCCACCTGATCGCTGGAACTTTATATTTTGCCTTTCAGTTATCTAAAAGCTGAAAAATTACAACTCTACAATATGTTTTCATCAAAACAGTAGCTTGATAAACTCCAAGTTGGTATGCAGCTGATGGGAGATGTCATTCTGTAAATATTGGTTAATGAATAAAGCACTGTTGCACTGTTGGCCAATAGGAAAGCAAGATTGGCAGGACTAGGAGACTAGAATGAGAAAGGAACAAGAGGGAGAGGATTCAAGATGGTGGACCGAGAGAGAAGAATGCCAGGCCCTCTCTCCAGTAAGATGAGACCTCGTGGAAATACTTAGATGAATAGAAATGGGTTAATATTTAAGACAGAGCTAGCCAATAAGAAATGCTAGTAACAGACTAACAACTTTGTATCTAATACAGTGTCTCTGTGTGTCCCAGCGCCTCTGGGAACAAGACTGGCAGGAAAAACTGCTCTTAATAGGCAGCAAAAGAGTAATGATGACTAGGACAGAAATTATTGAAACAGAGAGTAGAAGAATACTGTATAGAATGAACCAGACAAACCACAGGTTCTTCAAAAGGATAAACAAGATTGGTAAACTTCTGGGTAAACTAACAAAAAGAAAGATGAAAAATAGGTTGTTTCAATAGACTACAAGGAAATGCAGATCACCAGGAAATACTTTGATACATATGTATTATATACATTATATATATATGTATGTATGTATGTATATATGTATGTATGTATACACACACACATATGATATAGAAGAAATGAGTAAATTCCTGAACAGATATGATCTATCAAAAGTATACCCAGATATTACGAACAACTTGAGCAAACTCATAACAAATGAGACTGAGGCTACATTAGAAAGTCTCTTCTAGAGAAGAGCACAGGACTAAATGCACTCACCCTTAAATTCTAACAAACTTTCAAGAAGCATATAACAAGTACTTTTTAAGTGTTCCACAAAATAGTAGAGAAAGAACATCACCCAACAGAGCCTGTGAAGTCCTGATACTAAAACTGCACAAGGAACAACAAAAAGGCAAACTACAGATTCAGTTCCCTGATTAAACAGATGCATCTGTTCTCAATAAAATACTTTTGAACAAATTCAAGGACCCTATAAATAGAGTGTTATACATCAAAGACAAGTCGGTTTTATCACAGCAATGTAAGGTTCTTTCTGTGTGCACAAATCAATAACATAATGCAGCATATAAATAGGCTTAAAAGATTGAAATGAAACATTATCCCAATTGATGGAGAAAAGGTACCTGATAAGCTCGCCTTGCCTTCTTCATAAAGGACCTGAAGAAAACAGGAATAGAAAGGACATCGATATCTAAGTTAGGGTTTCCATTGCTGTGTTAAAATATCATTACCAAAAACAACTTAAAGAGGAAAGGGCTTATTTTACCTTATAGATCCATATCACAGTCCCTCACAAGGATGAACTCAAAAAGGGTAGGAACCTGGAGGCAGGAGCTGATGCACAGGCCATGGAAGGTGCTTCTTACTGGCTTGTTCCCCATGGTTTGGTCAGCCTGCTTTCTTCTAGAACCCAGGACCACCAGCCCAGGGATGGCACCACTCATAGAGACCTAGACTCTCCACAATAATCATCAAGAAATTGCACACCAGACTTGCCCCCAGTTCAACCTGATGGGGACTTTTACTTCCTTCTCAAGTAACTCCAAGCTTGTATGAAGTTGACATAAAACTAGCCAGCGCAATCAACATAATAATGGCTGTATGTCTCAAACCTAACATCAACATTTTACAAAAATGACAAACAACGAAGAACATTTCCTACAAAATTTGGGATAAAGTAAAGGTGCCCAGTCTCTTCATTTTTATTTAGTACAATGTCCAAAGTTTTACCTACTAAATAGGATGAAAAAAAAAAAATAAACCCAAACAAACAAAAGATAAAACCAGGTGGTGGAGCTCAGCTTTGTTCCTGGCACTCGGGAGGCAGAGGCAGTGGATCTCTGAGTTCGAGGACAGCCTGTTCTATAGAGTGAATTCTAGCACACCCAGGGATACACAGAGAAATCCTGTCTTATAAAAACCAAACCAAACAAGCAAACACACAGAAAGCAAAATTAAACCATCCAAATAGGAAAGAATAGGCATTAAAAAAGGTCTTTACCTTCTGAACCATCTCACTAGCCCAAACTTATTTCTTATGAGTTTCAGGAATAAACGAGCCAGTGTTTTACATCTCTTATAAAATTTGAGATGTTTATTATATGAAGACTTCCAGTTATATAATTCACATTATGCTACTTGATAGCCTTTAAGAGCAAACAAATATAGCTACAAAAATGGAAATTTCCCCATGAAATTTTGCATCTGTGTCATTTGGTCCCATTGGCATAGTAGCAGCCAAGGGAAACTAGTTATTGCAGATGTCTATGAAATCACTATTTCCATAATTTTGAAGTCCAAATTACCCACTGAATAGACCTTTAGATTTTAACATAATTGGCACTTGATTCTATATGGAAATTCAAGCAAATATTTAACACTTGGTGAATAGTATAGCATAGTTCTAGTTTCTGAGGCAAAAAGGAGTTTGCTCTAATGTCATCCTACATATCAAGTGCCCATACAAATTTGGAGTACTAAATGCAAGTAATACATTTTACCTGTTTTTATTTATTTAGAAACAAGAGGTTATTATCTAACTTAATATTATTAACTTTTCAAATATAATGTTCAACCAATACAGTATTATTTTTACCAACAACTTTATGAATTAAAAATCATTGTATGTAGAAATGAATGAAGTAAAAGAAAGTGAATAAGAAAATATGGAAACTCAAGATATATGTTAAAAGAAAGTAGCAAAAATGTAATGACAAATATCTCACATCTTCCAGAAGTTAATAATTTGTAGCTGTTTATTGTGATTAAAAGACAGATATTTCTGGCACATTTTAACCCCTTCTTTTCCTGTAAGATTTTAAGTAAACTTTATTATAATAAATTGATAATAAAAATATCACACACTGAAAGTAGCCATACTCAAAGCTTTCATATCTTGATGGACTTCTGTACCATTACAGTAGCCATTCTAAAAGTGTGATATTAGATGTTATTCTTTCATTGTGGAATACATAGATATTTATATCTTTTAGTTTTGAAATTATAGTGTAACCATGTCATTTATTCGCTTCCCTTTAGTCCCTCCAAACCTTCTCGCACACCCCTATTTGCATCCTTTTAGATTCATGACCTCTTTTTCTTATATTGCTACGACATATAAATATACATATACATACAAATTATATATGACGTGTATATGGTGCATTTATCCACCTAGTCATACCTACACAAGGTGAGCTAAAGATGAACAGACATTTCTTTATAGATGTCTTTTCATTTCCCACACCAGAACTTTCTAGGAATATAGATATTTCTTCCTTCCTTCCTTCCTTCCTTCCTTCTTTCTTTCTTTCTTTCTTTCTTCCTTTCTTTCTTTCTTTTTCCTGTGGAGACATGGGGATGACAAGCCATACTTCTGGACTCAACAGGAATTTTAGTAAATGGAGGGTTTACACCAGCCTGGTTTTGATCTAGACAGTCAAATTACTTAACACATCTGGGATTGGGTAGACAGCTAGCTGATCTCCAGTGTAACTACTTTGCAGATCATCCATTTGACATCAGTGAAGGTAGTTGACGAAGTATAAATTCAAAATTGAGTGGAGGACATTCCCTTTTGAAAATGTCCTCGATCACTAACAATGATAAGAATAGGGCTTTAGAGAGGAAAAGAAAGATTTCTGTTACTTTCATTGTGATATTAGGGCATCTATCATTTTATTTATTTATTTATTTATTTTTTTAATTTTATATATTGATCCCAGTTCCCTCTCCCTTTTCTCTCTCCCTCCCTCCCATCCCATTCTTCTGCTCCTCCCCCCACACCACAGGGAGGGTGATGCCTTCCAGGAGGGTTCAACAAAATCTGTCAAGTCATTTGGAGTAGGGACTAGGCCCTCCCTCTGCCTCTAGGATAAGGGAGTATCCCTCCATGGGGAATGTGCTTAGGGAGTCTATCATTAACATCATATTGGAATGTACTTCTCTCTGATATTTTTAATTGGTTTTCATTTAGGTGTATGCATATGTATATGCATATGTGAGTGGATATGTGCATGTATGGAGGCCAGAGGTCAATGCTGAATGTCTATTATTAGTCACACTATTTAAGACAGAATCTTTCATTGGACCTGGGAAGTCAAAGAATGTCTGGACTGGTTGGGTAGTGATCTCTTAGAATCCACCATCAGCACTGGGTTTACCACGAGCTTTTAGGTAGATGATGATGATCTGAACACAGGTCTTCATGCTTTCTTTGCAAGCATTTGGCCTATGGAACCACATTCCTAGCCCCTGATTTTGCATTTTAAAAGATATATGCCAGACAGTGGTTTTTTTTATCTGTACTCTTTATTTTCTTTTGAAGCATTACTCAAATAAAAATAAAAATAAAGCTTTCTCCTCATCCTCTTCCTCCTCCTCCTCCTTCTTCTTCATGCTGGACATTAAAGTCAGGGCTATGCATATGCTAGCCACAAATAGTTCTGTCATTGCTGAGAACATATTGATCCAAAGTACATTTTACTTTTTAATCTTAGTTTAAAAATTAAAATTTATTTATTTATTATAAGCATGTGTGTTTGTGTCTCCCTCTGTGTGTCAAAGAATGATGAAACATGGCTGTGGAAGTCAAAGGACGACTTTTGGAGTTCAAACTCAAGTCATTAGGCTTCTCCTGTGAGAGTTTTTACTGGCTCAGCTATCTTGTTGGCTTTAGTTTTACACTGTATCTTGAGACAGTGCCATTGAGGTTGTGGGCTGACCTTGACCACAACCCTTAATCCAGGTTGTCCTTGAGCTTCCTGCCACTCTGTTTCAGCTGCCTCAGTAGCTGTATTATAGGTCTGTGCTGCCAGAACTGCCAAAACAGAGCATTTCAAAGCTGCCTGGCTATTGTGGATATGAAGAAAGGGCTGATTTACTGACTCTAAAGTATGCACTAGAGTTTCACATTTCATCCCTCTCTACACACAAGCAAAGCATGTATCATGTTTCACCCCCTATTATTCTATATCTGCTCCTGTTAGCAACCAGATGTCTTTAATCTCCTCTCCACACGATTCTTTGATACTTTGAAGTTGTCTTGGACTGTCATTGAATCATATGGATTCCTGAAACCAGAAACGTGGTTCTGTTTGTGTAGCTATTTTCACATCATATATTGCGTCTACCACCATGGGTTTGTAATATGCCTTGGTAATTCCCACTGCTACCCTTCAGTTTCTGACAATCTCTCCTTAAAAATGTTCCCATTACTTTCAAACTACCATTGTCAAAGTTAGAGTGTCCTTTGATGTCTTGAAATTTTGGTCCTATTCATTCATGCATTGTCTAAAGTTGGATTGAGTAATTATCTAATATGAATATTGTAACTGAAAGCAGGGATACTTGGTTGAAAAATGTTCATTTTTAACTCTGAGATGCAGTATCTATTCTTTATGAAATTTTTATACTCATAGAAACTAATGCTATTGTCTTAGTTATTGTTCTAGATGGGTGTTAAGAGACAAGGGCAACTCTTTGAAAAGAAAGTACTCAGTTGGGGCTTTGCTTACAGTTTCAGAGTCCATTATCATCATGGCAAGGAGCAGACTAGCATGGCATTGGATTGCATCCTGATCCACAAGCAGCAGGTAGAGAGAGAGAGAAAGAGGGCTTTATGTGGACTTTTGAAACCTTGAAGCTCCTTCCCAGTGACACACCTCCTTCAATGAGGCTGTGCATCCTAATCCTTCCCAAATAGTTTATCAGCTGGGGACCATGTATGAAAGAATAGGTGCTTACATGGTCCCTTCTTTTCAAACCACTATATTTACATTGAAGATAACATATTAATATTAATGACATTTAGGTCCTTGTAACTCTACCCACAGTATTGATTTATTTCACATATGTTAGCTTAGATTTTTATACTTTTCAAAGTTTCCTCTGAGTTACTTCAACCATGCACTTATCTTTCTATCAATAAATCCATCTATCAAATATTTTTGAATGCCACTCATTGTTTTAACTGTTAATTGGAAAGTTATATAGTGCCAAAATTATGAAAGGGCTTATCAACAAAATATGATAATTTTGGCCTTCAACCAACATGTTGGAAATGAAGATGGAGTTGATTATGATAGCTATATTATTGTCTTGAGTAGACAATGATGGTACTGTATACTTATGACAATAGAAGGCTAGGTGTTTGAGAGAAAGTAAAGGTATTATATTCTGATTTTTATGTGCAAATGAGGCTGCAAATCCCACCAGAGTCTCCCTTCCTCCCTTCCTCTCACCTGCCAATGCCTCCCCCCCCCCCAATACCCTCCTATTCCATCCTGTCCACCCCTCAGAAAGGGCCACAGGGAGTCAACAAATCCTAGCACATCAAGTTGAGGCAGGCCTAAGCCCCCCTGCATCAAGGCTGAGCAAGACATCTCACTATAGGGAATGAACTCCAGAATCTTAGCTCTTGGGAGCTCAAGGACTTGAACCAGCAGTTGAGGAGCCTGCATGGGAGCAGACTAGGCCCTCTGCCTGTAGGTGACAGTTGTGTGGCTTGGTCTGCTTGTGGGACCCCTGGCAGTATGACCATGATCTATACTAGTGCATGAGCTGGATTTTTGGAGCCTTGTTGGGATACCTTGTCCATATTGTATTATTATTATTATGTTTTGGATGAAAATTATTATGTGAAGCTGAGATGTAGAGTATACCTCCTTCAAGGTGGCATATCTAAATATTATATTTGGAATTGTACTACATGAAAGATTTATATCATCTATGCTTATAAATAGACTCAATTTATGTATTAGCATGAACCTATACATATTTATTTAATCCTCAAGGTAATGCTATACGATTGTTTTGTCATAGTTGTTCCATTTTTGGCCCTTAGGGGGCGTTTCAATAGGCGCTTGTGTCATTTGACATCTCCTTATCACTGCATCTTGCTTTGTTAGATGTTATGTATATCAGCTCAAGAAAATTCCTATCTCTTAGTTTGCTAAGTGTTTTCAACATAAAATAGTACAAGTTAAAATATGTTAATTCTAAACAAATTGACAAAATCCTCTAAATTTTCTTCCATAATTATGTTCATATGATCAATTGTACTAATTGGTTACCACAGATTAAAAAGCTATTATATCCCTAATGATAAATTCCACTTAACATTGGTATGTAGTTCTACTGAAATATTATTTTTGACTTGTTAATATTTTGTTGAGAATACTTGCACTGTTGTTCATCAAAGATATTGGTCAATAGTTTTCCTTATAATGTTTTTATTATTATTATTTATTTTTGTATTACCATTTAGTAGGAAAGACCTTGTGATGAGCTAGGAATTTTATCAATTCAGTTAAGCTCAAATTGAAGTAATTCAAATCTGTTTTACTTATCATAATGACTAAACACTGGTTACAGCATCCTGCTATGGACTAAGGTAGATTCAGAGATACGTGAAATACTCTTTCTTGATGCTGACAGTCTTAGGTTGAGTATGTTCCTTAAAATAACAAAGTATGGACCACATTGCTGTAGACAGAGGAGGAAGTCCTTACAAAAGCTATTTAACCAATTAATGTATGTATCTACCCAAAACTATTTGCCCAATGGGAGCATATATTTTTATATTTTGCTTCTGATTATTACAGAAGCTAAGCGAGCTTTAGCTATATGATGAATACTAATGATAGTCATCCCTTTTAATAAATAAGTACGTTGCTGGTATGTTTCTGAAGGAAGCCCTCCTCGTGGTGTCCTGAGTCTGAAGATCTTCAATTGTCATAGAATTGCCTGAGTGCTATCAACCATTTCTCTATCAGTTTTCATTAAAATGTCTTCTTATCCTGTCACAATATTTGAACATCCGACAATTTGTGGAACATTTAAAAAATTATGTTTTGATATATTTTTAACAGAATACTTAGAAGGGATATAAATAAATTTATTTTATCCTAAAATTTAAATATTTTGTCATGAGAAGGGGGATATATGTATATATATATTATATATATGTATATAAGTGTACATACATGTATGTGTACATTTACATGTTCATGTGTGTATTTGGGTACACATATGCCACAGTGCATATTTGAAAGTCAGAGGACCACCCTGGTACTGGTCCTCTTTTATGTTGCATACTATACGTAACCATTCCTTGAGTATCCAGGGATTCTCCCATCACTGCCTCCCATCTGTCTATAGGAATTCAAGGATTTCTAGCTAGGTATTTAGCTTTTACGTGGGTTCTGGAGATTCAAACACAGATCACATGCTCATGTGACAGACACTTTATCCAGTGAGCCATCTTCCCCAGCTTTCACTTTGTTTTGAGGACTTCAACTCCTGGCATACCTGTTGTACTTGCTCCTTCTTTACCTTCTCAGTGGCTTGCCTTGGACAGAACTGTACTCATTACCTGCATTGATCCAACTATATTGTTTTTTCTTTGCATCGTGTCTCTACTCTTTTCTCAGGTCCTATATTGAATAATACATACACTGTCTATTTGTGCCTATGAGGCAGTTGGGTGGGTCTAGTGTCACAAATAAAAACCACATTTATCTGTAGGATCTTTATTAGCATCAAATAACACTTTTTGATATATTGGGTCAAACTGTGAAATGTCATTAAAATGAATTCTATTTTCTGTTTTCTTTTTTCTTTTCTTTTTTCTTTTTATTACTTTTTAACAAGTGCTTTCTTGTTAGAAACTTGAAATTACATGTAAGCCTCACATTATGTTTTTATTGGACAGGCTGGAGGACTATTGAGAATATGTAGGATTGCTATTTGTCATTGAAATTAAGTTAATTATGGGATTTAAAGTGCTCATAATACATCTGCTCATTTTTTCAGATGCCATAGTACAGCACAAGCAGCCTGTCACCCAAACTTTAATGTTCCCAATAGATTTTACCATGGTAGGAAGAGACGGTAAGAAATCAGTAGAGTCCACTGTGCATCAAAGAATGAAAGACAATTCTGCAAGATGGAGAGGAGGGCACTAATCCTTGTTTAGGGAGCTTTATCTCCTCTAACACAAGCACAACCATTTGTAATAATCTCTTCCCAAGAGTTTACCAGGTTTGCATTCCTGATCTATATTCTAGTCATATTTGTAGTCCTTTGGCTATTTCTGCATGGAACAGCTTCTGTTTCACTTTGTGCAATTCTCATTATCCATACTAGTAACCCTTGAGCCCTACTAAATTATTCTCTAGGCTGGATGCCTGCAATTCCCACAATCTGTAGGCCATCAGGGGAGTTTTAAAAAGTTTTTCTTCTTTCAGAAAGTTTCTCTAATGTAATTTATGCTCCATTTATATTTTCACATAAATAAAACACTGTAAGCTCATGCATCATTTTGATCACTATCCTCTGGAAATTGTTCTGTATTTAAAGGATACTGGGTGGTCGAATTCTCAGTATTGTTTTTTTTCCTTCTGAAAGTAAGTATAGACCATATACTTAGTGTGATTAATTTATATTCCAAAAGGGCAGGTGTCATGTTACAGTGAGAGTGTCCCCCCAACATCAGCTTACCAATTACCCCGTACACAACACAGAGATGGCAGTACATACTACACAGTTTTGATGGAAAATCAAAGTATCTTTTCAATTTGTCATGGTTCAGTATGTCTTTGGTGGCAGACTGGTGGGGATCACATCAAAGCACTGATGTTTTAGGGACAAGAATGGAACAGTCTTTCTAAATGAATAGCTGTGAGCATCAGGGTCTAGTTTAGAATTTGACCAATTGGAGTTGGAAATAATATAAATGTTGCATTTTGGTGCTACAACACTTAAAATAGCTATCAGTTTATGCTCTCTCCCTCCCTCCCTCCTTCCCTCTCTTACTCTCTTTCTCTCTCTCTCTCTCTCTCTCTCTCTCTCTCTCTCTCTCTCTCTCTCTCTCTCTCTGTCTCTCGGTGGTTTGAGACCTGACAGCATTTAGCCTCCAGGGGGAGAAGACTAGGTCATCTCTTTACCTTCATTGTGTTCACCATATAAATATTTGTTATTCTTTTATTTGGGTCTTCATGAACTTCCTTAATCTGCCCTTATCTAGCACCCAATGTGACCTGTTCTCCATGGCCAGCCCATGGATTGCTGCTGTGGCATACACAATTCTCTACATTGCATTGACACCCGGTTTACTGTACTTATGGGATGGTGTTTTTATAGCCCATGGAAGGGTTACTTATTGAAGACCCCTGTCTTGTAGCTAACATTTGGAATCCCAAAGGAAATTGATATATTTATTTTAATGTCCCTGGAATTCACGGACTTCATTTATTTGTAATACTGTTAAATAGTTTCTTTAAGAACTCTCTAGAGGTGAAAAAGTATCTCCAGGTCACTTATAATACACAATTCAACCAGATTTCCATTTTATAAATGCCATTGACTCCTTAACATGACAACATGTGCAGTACTCATCATTCTGCAATGTTATCCAGATAATGCTTTTAGAAACAACCTTGTTAAGGTATAGGATTTTCAGGAATATGAGAAATGCTGAAATATCTTCCCTGGATAATTTTTCCTGATATTTTAAGACAAGGCTTATTTAAAACACAAACCTAGTGGCTTAAAGGAAAATATTTATTTTTTATCCTTCTTAATTGCATTAGCTGTTTGAAATTACACAAATAATTGGTTTAAAAACAAGATTCTCTGACAAAACAATAATGTATCTAGTGATCTTGGCCAACTGCCTCGTATTTTGTAATTAGAAAACTCATGTACAGACATTCAATGAACTGATTTATTATGTCATATAACAAACTATGGTTCAGAATTTCAGGCTCATATTTTTCATATTCCCCAAGTTCATGAATATTTTCAGTAGAACATGGACATAACTAAAGTGATATAAGCTTTATTAAATTGTAAAAGAACCCAGCTCTTCTCAAGTTGACATAAAGAAGTATGTGCCTATTTGTCTAACACAACTCATTGTTACCCATGTTAAATTAAGGAATCACAATTATTGTTTTGCTATTTACTGAAAAATACTCATGGTGTGATATTTTATATTTGGTGGTACATTTTTAAGTAAACTGATTGTATTAAGGATTGCAAACACTTCTGCTCTAGATTTACTGTTCTAACAGTTCCATATTCTTACTATTGACCTTAGCTTTTCTAGTGCTGCTTATTGTGATATACAAGTGTGAGCAAGGGCTTTAAAGTAGATCATAGCAGTGCTTGGGCTTTAACACTACCATCTGTTGGGTGGATGACCTTGGACCTTGGGAATATCACAAAGTTTTCATGACCCTAAATTTCCACAGTAACACCTAAATGCAATGTAATGCCGGTTTGCTTCATGAGTTATCAAGCTTATAGGCTGTTCTGTTTGCACCTGAAACAAAGTCTCCTTATATTTACCCCATTTCTCAATTTCCTTTGGTTCTAGCCAATGAAATTTCATTGGGGATGTCATTCCCTAATTTGATCTGAACCAGGTTATTCTTCAACTATTCATTTATGTTATGAGTCAGAGAATGCAACGTCTATGCTTTAAAGTCAGGTATGTCATGATATAACAGGCAACGAGGGCACTAGAAATTTTAAGAAACAAATATGTGAAAGAAATGTACATGTCCTGTTAGAGATTGTGAGATCCTTATTTTCTTCCTACTTGGAAATTTGTATTAGATGTCTGCTGTCAACTTCCAATTCTAAATGCTACAGTCATTTAATTTTTTTATTTAACAATTTTTTTTTGTATTTTACGTATTGATCCCAGTTCCCTCTCTCTTGCATCCTCCCATGTCTCCCCCAATTCTATCCCCCATCCACTCCCCAGGAAGGGTGAGGCCTTCTATGAGGGATCATCAAAATCTGTCAAGTCATTTGGGGTAGGGCCTAGGCCCTCCCTGGTGTCTCTAGGCTAAGGGAGAATCCCTCCTTGGGGAATGGGCTCCCAAAGTCTGTTTGTGCACATTCTGGGATACATTCTGGTTTTACTATCAGAGGCCCCATAGACTTCCCAGTCTTCATAATTGTGACCCACGTTCAAGGGTGTGGGTCAATTCCATGCTGGTTTCCCAGCTATCAGTCTGGGGTCCATGAGCTCTTCCTTGTTCAGGTTAGTTGTTTCTGTGGGATTCTCCAGCCTGTTCTTGACCCCTCTGCTCATCACTTTTCTTTCTCTGCGACTGGATTCCAGGAGTTTGGCTCAGTGTTCAGTTGTGGGTGTCTGCCTCTGCTTCTCTTAGTTACTGGATGAAGGCTCTAGGATGGCATTTAAGGTAGTCACTAATCTCATTATTGGAGAAGGGCATTTAATGTTGCCTCTCTACCTTTGCATAGAGTGTGAGTTAGGGTCATCTTATTCCTGGACTTATATGGGTCTTCCTATCCAACACACTAGAAGGATCCAGGTAAAGCAGTGATCACTTCTTGCTCTATCAGAACATTACTGTTCTGGAAAAGTTCTGCACAGTGTGCCTTCTGCCTTCAGAGCCTACTTCTCAGCACTCTAGCCCTCTTTTGTATGAGGAGGGTAGTGTATTGACAGTGAGACATCTTACTGGGTTCAAAGTGAGCTATGAAAAAAAAGTTAATTTCAATTTTCCTTGTTCAAAGCATTGTTCCAAGGAAGAAAGAAAAAACATGTCATATATGCTATGAATACGACACTGTTAGTCATGATCTTCTATAGCTTGGGTCCTAAATGCGCTTCAGATGCAATGGCTCATATTCAGTTCATGGTGCTATTTGGAGGTGGTAGAACATTTGTGTGCTGGCCTACGGAACAGAGATTTGTTCAGTAAAGGCTTGCCTTAAAATGTGTTCATTCAATTCTGGTTTCTTATTCTTCGCTCTAACTTCTGCCAGCACTCCCTTCTTCCCCTCTCCTCCCTTCCTCCCATCCCTCCTCCCTTCCTCCCATCCCTCCTCCCTTTGTCTTTCTCTCTCTTTCTTCTTTCAAAGCTTTGCCCCACTTCAGGCTCCTGTCATGATGCACTCCCATGCCACAGATCCAGAAGCAATGGCATTCACCAACTGATCGTGTATTAAACCTCCCCAACTGGAGAGCTAGAAGAAGCCTTTCCTTTAAATTAGTGTTCTCAGTTCTCAGGGTTGCCCTTTCCACTATGCTCAATACTGAGTAATGTATAAAGAAAAGAAAAGTTTGTTTTTTTCATAATTCTGGGGTTCAAAAAACCAAGAGAGTGGTGCCAGTTCCTAGTGAAGTCTTTTGTGTTTTTTCATCTCACGGTGAATTGCAAAAGAGAAAGTGATCATGTGAGCCAAGCTTCGTTCTTTGAGGTAACCCACTCTCAGGGTGATATTAATTCATTCATGTGCCCCATGCCCTATGACCCTTTAAAACAGTCTTCTAATACTGTTGCCATGACAATTAAATCTCTGAATTCAAGCATGGATGGGATTTTCAAACCATACCAGTTAATCATTGCCTGAAAATTGATACCATAATTCAACATAGGTTTTTTTTCCCCCCCTCCTGTGTCTCCTTTACTTTTTCTTTTTTCTTTGAGACACAGTCTTGGTATATGTCTCAGGCTGGATCAGGCTTGTTATGTGTCTCAGACTGCCCTTCAACTCCTTATCCTCTGGCTTGCTCCTCTTGAATGCTAGGATTATACACCTGTGTTTGGTGCAACACACACTAAAAACTCTGACTTATCTAACATAAACCTTGGAACCTAACTTAGGAGGTGTTCCTACAGACTTCCCATTAATCTACTCTTTTTATTCATTAAAACTATTTGTTATCTTCTGCTTCAGCTTGTCATTTTTCCTGAGATTTTTATTCTTTTGTTCATTTTTTTTTTTAAATTTGTTTTCTGCAACAGCAATTTGAACACTAGTCCAGCCAGGCTGATCCTAAACTCCTAAATTAAGATCAATCCTCCTGCCTTAGCCCCCCCCCCCCAGAATTTCTGTGACTCAAGATAGGAGACATCATATCTTATCATTTATTTGCCCCCAGTTAAATATCAATGTCCCTTTGCCTAAAATTCCAACTTTGCCTTTCTCATTCATACTCTTTGTCTATACACATATATGCTCTCCACAAAGTTTTACTTTTTTACTTCCTATCAAAGTCTCTCTTGAGTTTTGCAATTCAGAAAAACCACAGAAGAAAAGCGTCCTGCACAAACACATAGAGGTTACTCTGTCATTGCTTGTTTCTGAGGTTCTCGGATGTGCTACCTGCGCCAAGTAGGTAGACTGGGAGAATGCCAAGCAGGGCACGCCTTTAATTAAGAAAACAGCTAGCCAAATGCGTTTTCTTGAGCTCAGCTGTGGATAGTTGAGAAATCCTGCTCTCAAAAAAACATGTCCGGTTTCTGTTTCCACGAAGTGTCGGATGCTGAGATTTTTGCTTATTTATGAAGATATTCCAACTTTAATAAATTCAAATGGATAAAATTTACAGCTATTGCAAAAGTTGAAATTTAAGCCAAAATACTCAAGCCAATTTTCATGCAAGTACATCCTTTGGTTAAAGTTAGAATTTGGAATAATTTCATCAGTTATGACAGACAGCTTTATAAGTCATAAATGGCAATGTTGCTCAATTTCTATTTATTGTCAGATTAAATGAGGTAAAAGACATAGTTAAACTTAGTGAATTGGTGAAATTAATACATGACTGACTATAATGTGGTTCAATTGTGCTGATATTTTATTTTACATATTTTAGTTTACTTAATACACAGAAATCATGCACATCGTCAGGAGACAGTGTGGCATAATTAATACACGTGTAAAATGTATGATAATCACATTTAGCAATTGGTGATAGCTCCTGACCCTTTTTGAGATTTAAATTCTAAATTTCATTTTTTACCTGGCAGGAGAACTCACTGGCTTTCCAGTATTTTCTTTGTCTTTAGAGTTTTAGTGTCATCATGACACTGTTTATCTACTAGTTTAAGAAGAGGATGGAAGAAATCTATTTCTTAATTTATTTTAAAAACCAATTTAAATAATTCATTTTATTTGTGTGTTTTGTCTCCATGGATGTCTGTGCAACACGTGGGTGAAGTGCTGGCAGAGGCCAGAAGAGGGCATGAGATAGCACGAAACTGGAGGCAAGGACTTTTATGAACCATCTTGTGTGTGCTTGGAATTGAACCTGGGCCCTTTGGAAGAGAAGATAGTGGTCTTAATCTCCAGGCCATAATTTAATTTTAAAATTGTGAATCTTTACGACTTTAGAATATATATATATATATATATATATATATATATATATATATGTAGTGGGATATTCACTTTGTCTCCTTCTGTGGCACTGACCACGCCCATGGGGGGTGGAGCTAGGGGCGGAAGTGACCTGTGTAACTAGGTTGGAGGAGGAGCCAGGGAATGCTCGTTCTCCTGCTGGCAGAACATGGAGCGGAGAGCATCAGGTGGAACTTACTGGTGTTCATCTATCTAGGTTGTAAGTTATTTCTCCCTGAATAAACATCTATTCGGCCTATTTGTTTATCCTGATCCTTATTAAACCGCAATATCTGGTGTCAGAAGTGGGAGCATGTAGAGACTGGAGAGAACAGACGCCGCCGGGGCCCCACTCTCGGGTAAGATGAGACCACGTGGAAATACTTAGATTAACAAAAATGGGTTAATACTCAAGACAGAGCTAGCTGATAAGAAATAAGTTAACTGGCCAACAGCGTTGTATCAAATACAGAGTCTGTGTGTTGTTTGGGGCTAGCGCAGTGGTGGGTCCAGACCAGCGGAAAAAAACATACTTGTAACATATATATATAATATCTTTAGTGAGATTCACTGAGATGTGAAAAGTAATAGGTGAAAAACGAACAAAGTAAACAAAGGGCTGAGGATACAGACTCGTGGTAAAACACTTGCCTAACATTAGCTCTAGGTTCAATCTCCAATAATGCAAATATATCATTAATATATCATTAATTAATTAGTGGAGTAAAGTAAAATAAGCATAGTGAAATATTAAGGGACATTTCATACACTCTGGTCCCACTACAGGAAGCTTGGTGTTTTATGTTAGGAAAGAAGGTATGGTGATCATCTTAAGTACTCCTAGACACTTAAAAATACTCAGTGGGACTGTAATAAGAGCCTTGACACTTTGATTAGGAACCCAGGTTATAATTATTATTTAAAGTCTTTGGCATTTTGTCACATCCTAAAAAGTCCCCCCAGGACTAGGGTCAAAGTGAGCAATAACAGACTCTGTAGTCTTCAAACACCGGGGTTACTATTCTTGCCTATTCTCAAATTTCTCTGAATTTTCCCACCGACTATTTGCTACTGCTGCCATTTAGCATCAGCGTTTTATCCCAGGGTGTAAAAGAGTCCTTATACAGAAACCTTAAAAAAATGTGATGTGATTTTGATACGGGAATATTTGTGACTGAAAATGGTATAGGGTCCTTTTTTGGCATTGGTCAGAAGTTAGGGTGCCAGACACCCAACACTCACACAATGCCTTCGCCAAGCCAAAGGGCCTTCTGGTTTTTATGTTGAGAACACAAAGAGTGAAATGCCTGTGCCTGCCTCTGTTTTAGAGAGAGATTTATTATAGATTCATAGGTAAGGACATATGAAGAAGAGCGAGCGGAAATCCCTGTGCAGCACGAGAGATCCCAGGAGTAAGGTACACTGACTGATGTCTAGGGGCCTTTAACAGGAACCCAGCTGAGGTATGGTGGACAGCAGGTGAGGGATAAGCCACTCAGTCCCATGGCTTTTTAGGTGACTCCTGTCAGTTTGAATCTTAGTCAGTGTTTAGGCAAAGTCTCCCACTGAGGAGAAAACAAACTGAAGCAGGACTCTCTCTGGTGTTCGGTTCCTGGCCTCCAAGTAAGGACCTTCTAACCGCTGCTTTGGACCTGTGTCTTGTCTGACCAGTTTCTATTCCCTGTTCTCACGAGTTTTAAAATCGGGATTGTCCTCATCATTTTCTTCGAAAGTAAAGCTATGACATTTCAGATGACTTGTAATTACTCTTAATACAGGAGTAAACTGAGGAGGTGACAACTAAATGATAGTGACAGTCAAATTCTGACCGTTGTTTGTAATGTGAATTTGTTGTAACAATTAACACTCATTTTTAACTTCTTGACCTAGGAGGTTTTACAAATTTGCTATACATTTTGAAAACAAAATCCACTCTTTTTATTCTTTTTAATTACTTCTTTCTCCTTTAAATACTTTTACTTTGATTACATTCTTCAAGTGATGTTTTAATTTGGTCACATATTTGGAAGGTACTCACATTTTACATAAAGACACCTAAAATGTTCTTTCCTCACATGGAAATAAGCATATTATTATTGGCTCTAGATGTCTTCCTAGAGAAAGGCATACCAGGGTTTGTTTGTAATTCAGGGGAAGGTTCCATGGTGGTGGCCAAAGATAAGGACTTAGGTGTCAATAAACATGTAGAATTATACGTAAAAGATGCTGTCTGAAAAAAGGTATCATCTTCTAGGAGCCCTGTATGTGTGATCTGTACACATTTAGGGCCTTCTTTATGACAACGAGATTGTCTTTCATTTCTTTCTAAGTGGAAGGTCACTGCTATCAGTTTCGTGTTGCTTCATGGAACTTAGTAAGATTTGCCATACTTTTTATATGCAAAAGCTTACTGTTAATTGAAATTTGGGACATTTCACAGTGTATCTTCCCCTCTGCTTTGTCACCTAATACTAGACCTTCTCATCTCTGATCTCTTGGGAGAAAACGCTGCTTCTTTTATGACTCATTCCCTTTAAGGCTATTTATGAGAGAGAAGTGAATGCAATATTTTTTTTTTTTTTTACTTTTACAAAGCTTGCAAGAGAAAATATGAAAGTTTAGCCGTAACAGTAAAGCCCTTGGGAACCTATTTAAGTTCCTGAATCATAAAGTTAGATATGTTCTTTTATCCCACACAAAAAAAAAAAAAAAAAAAAAAAAATCCTTATCATGGGAACTTTCTAGTCACAGAGTAGCAGAATGAACCTATTCATTCCTGGTGCTGCTGCTGAAATGAAACCTGCATGCCTTTGAAGTTTTATTTTAGTTTGTGAGTGGTTAAGTTTGGAGTCTTAGCAGTTGGTGTGAAAAATCCCAGTGTACATGTGAACACTTGATAGGTAATGACTATATATTCCAAGAACAGACATAAAGTATGATTCCTTATAAATCTGTCATTGTAGATCATAATTAGTGTAATTCTATTTTGTTTTAGTTCATGACATCATTTGGTTTTAAAACAAGCAACTTCATCATAAGAAAAATGTTTGAGTGTCAAGTCAGCAGAGCCCAGAGCAAATTTCTCATGTGTTAACGTAAAGAAAATCTTGCATAGACAGGCATTATGGAAACTTCTGAAAGGAGGCTAGAATAACAAAGGCAAACCTCACTTTGTTTGATGCAATTGAAACAAAAGCGAGAAGCCCTGGCTATGAGCGTTGCAGCTAAAAAGAGACATCATGATAAGATGTGTGCATTTCATTGAAGTCTTTAGCAGGCCAGACACGTTGGGAATAGGCAACATGTAGCATCAAAGATGAGGTTAGAAACTGTAGGAATTCGACTTTTTGGATTACTTTGCAACGCTTTTCATTTTTGAACAAGAAACGGACAATGTGTTTCCAGGGAATTCCTGACTCTCTTGAATGGTATTTAGTGTGGATCCTTAAGTATGTCATCCCTACCCCTGGGTGAAGAAGTATCTCTTTTAAAAGTGAAGGGCTGGCTTCTGCAGCCAGATCATCATATATTTTTCTTTGAATACTGATTTTGGGAATAGCTGTGTTCTTTCAGATTCTCCCACACTTGGGGAATTTATCCTTAGGCCACTTCAGCTGGATCCATGCTGGGCTTTTGACAATTGAGCTCTAGTTCAGACAAGGAGGTTGAAAAACAATCTTTTTCATCACCCAATGAAAGTGCAAAGAGATATTTTTGAAGAACAGAGTGTAATTAGCCTAAATGGAATTGGGCCAAATCTGCAGCACTAACAGGCTAAATGTGTCTCTCGCTCTTAGAGCATTCCAAAGATAGGCTCATTCTTGACTATTGTGGAAAAAGGGTGAAGCATCTACAAATGTCTAAAATGAGTAAATGGGAGAGATGAAAAAAGCAGCCCAATCCTCTCACAAATCAAAGATGACAACTGAAGTTTTCTCTCCTTTCACCAATCAGAAATCTCACGTGACTAATTTTCCTAAGTAGAGACTGGAATGCCCTGGCGGGAAGAGGGACAGGTAATATATGTAGCTGGTACCCTTGCCCAGGAGGAACTATTGTTCTATGTAGGGAATGGAAGCCAAACCCCTTCAAGAGTTAAATAAAAGCTAATTTAGGGGCACATCTAAAAGCAACTGGAATGAGACAGGGGGTTAAAACTATGTTAGTGTGCCGTGTGCCAGCGGACACAGTGCAAGGCGAAACAATCCAACCACTTCTCAAAGAAAGAAAACTAATGAAAGAGAGAAAGGGAGGGGAAAGAAACCCACCATCGTGCTTGCTCTGCGCTCATTTTGGCTTTTCCAAATGCTTTTCCAAATTCAACTTGACATTTTATGATCCTCCAAAGATGAAATGATTTTTTTTTCTAGCTATCGTTTCTGCTAAGCCTTTAAATAAGGAAAAAAAAAATAAAACACGATGCACATGACTCCTAACTGCAGGCTAATAAAAGGAGAATAAAGGGTAAATTTACCAAAAGGGCAGGGATGCTTTTGTTAGGAAGCCTGGCTGTGGTGCTCCCTGAAAACACATCTGGAGGTACTAAGACTACTACTGGCTTGATGGAAGAATGTTATACAGATTAAGGAAAAAATCTTTCTGCCCAACAGTTTCATTATTTTAACCAAATGAAACTTAACTAGGCCTGCCATTTCATTTAGGTGGGAAGACAACCTAAGTTTTTGAAGATAAACTTTTACTTATATGGTTTTGAAACTCTGCACTAGACTCAGATTTTGGCTCATCATGAGAACCACTGACTCAGGGCGTTTGTTTCAGTCCTATCTGAACAGCTTACATGTGAACCCGAGAGATCTCCACAATGATTTTTGCAAGGGTAGTTCACCTTTTAGTGTGGGCTAGTATAGGGACAACACTGTGTGTGTGGAGATAATTGGAATTAGATACCCAGCTTAATGCCATTGGAAAACTAAACAATATTTTGAAAAAATGGTGATGACATTTGATTTCTTATGCAAGATTTAGAGAATCTGATTATAGAATGAATGTGAAAGTATGGTAAAAAATATATATACAAAGGATATAATGGGGGATACTGTTTTCCCTGCTGTGTGATCTTTCCTCAGCCTTGTATTGAGAATTGTTCTTTAGTTCTTTATTTCTATGTCTGAGTTGTGCTTAGACCTTACTCCAAGTTTGTTGTAGAACTAAAGAGCGATTTGCTTGTACAGTTGAGTTTTCCTTGGTTATTTCTGCCATTTATTTCTGGTGTTAATTTCAGAAAGCTTTAATCCAACAAGTTAGATGTCTGTAAGTCTCAGAAATGGCCCTCCATCCCATTTTATCAAAATATACAAGAAGTGAGGGAAGAATGGATTCAAGGGAATTTCACATGGTTTTAAAGTGATTGCAACCACGTAACATTACCATTTAACATTACCACTGTGGTTTGAGTCTGTCCTTTGAGGCTCATATTGAGAGTTAATTGCCAATGTAATACGTTCATGATGTCATGCCTTTGGGAGATTATCATGTCCTGAGAGTACTGCTTCCTTGACTGGATTAAGGCAGTTAAGGCAGAGATGCATTAGTGATCTAGCAAGTGGGTCCCTTTGACAAGGGTAAGTCAATGCCCATTTTTCTCTTGAGAGATCTTTGGGCATGGGATGTGCCTTCCTCATATTATATTAAGGCACACCTAGAGGTCTTTCACTAGATTAAACACTTGCATTTTGTATTCCCACACTTTAGAATCACGAGCCATCAAAAAATAGATCAAGAAAATCACCTATGAAAAAAATCAATAAATATTTTTTACTACTTATATACCTATATACCTATCTTTTGGGGTGCAACATTAGAAGGCAGAGCATACGTGAAATGTGGTGGCAAGCTCTTTAAAAATGGGTGGTGACATGGGA
The DNA here is from genome assembly GCF_943737965.1 of Phodopus roborovskii. Classification (NCBI taxonomy): domain Eukaryota; kingdom Metazoa; phylum Chordata; class Mammalia; order Rodentia; family Cricetidae; genus Phodopus; species Phodopus roborovskii. The sequence continues at coordinate 17,818,126 of NW_026126470.1, read as the reverse complement.
CTATGGAACTGAATGCTGTTTAAAGAATTATAAAGTAATCAAGATATAATCCACCAATGTGATGGATGACATCTCCGAGATGCACTTTTTATTAATTTTACTGTTTGAGTAAAAGTGGTTGTCTTTTACATTTGTTCTTCAAACTTAAAAGTCCATGTAAATCACATGGAAACTTTTCCAAAATTTGCTTGCTCTAGGTTGGTAGCTAGATAGAAAAATGGGGCAGCCTTTTGAGCAAGCATTCAGGCAGTGTTAAAGCTGTCATTCTTCAGAGTGCAATCTGAACTGATGGAATGAATACCATCACACAGATAGCCACCTGTACTCTGATGTTTGGTTTATCGTATTTTCATCATGTTGGTGAAAAATCAGCACACACATCCTATATAACATTACCTAGAAATTTGAATTTTCAAATTTTTCCAGGATAGCAGTTTAGTGAGATAGTCCTTCTGTGGCACTGACCACGCCCATTGGGGGGTGGAGCCATGGGTGGAAGTGACCTGGGGAAGGACGTGGGAGAGGGATGGGAAAAGCTCTCTCTTGCTGGAGTGACTCGGACAGGAGAGCATCGGGTTGAATTTCCTGGTGTTCATCTGTCTAGGTTGTAAGCTATTTCTCCCTGAATAAACATCTATTCGGCCTATTTGTTTATCCTGATCCTTATTTAACCGTGATATATCAGCTTTCATGATATTGGGCAGTGACAGAAAACCAAAACACACAATGAGCTCTTTGACCATGATCCTCTAGGATGTTGAGTGGTTACCCTGCAAAGTAGTCAAGTTAGGTATCACAATTGTGCTTTATATTTATACTATGTCCATTTTAAGACTGAATTACATGCCTGTATCTCTAATTGTAGGGTCAGGGTTTATTTGTCATCATTCTTCCTATCACAAGAAATACTTCAGAAATAGTTATATTGGAGAAGTTGTGACTATAACTCCCTCTTATCTCTTTTCAGAATTGCTCTAGCTTTCTAATGCACATGAGATTGCTCTAGGACCCTTTGTAGACTTTGAGTAGTTTTCTATCTCCGTTTTATGTCTTGTGAATTCCAGAAGCCTTGATTTCTTAATTCTGTTTCTATCTTCTTCACTCAAAATCACTCATAGGCTTCCTTGGAACTTCATCCTCCTGTGCTAGAAACTTCCTTGGGTGGTAACATAGGGCAAAATTAAGACTTAAATGTTTTTTTTTCCCTTCTCTCAGAGGGGGCATGGTCCAGTTCTTCCTATTATCCAGTTTCAGAAAGACATTGATTTGTATAAATTTAAAATTTGTATTCCTTGAAGAATCTGAGGGAAGTTGGGAGAGGAGAAAACATGGTCAAAATATATTGCATGAAAAAATTTAAATGAAAATAAGAAAAAAATTAAAATCTGCAACCAAGATAAAACAAATGTGTTGATCATATCTGGAGGCAAAAGTAAAAACAATTTTCCTGGATGTAATAAGGGGCTATTTCAAGTAGGTTCTGATTTAGATGGTAACAAAAGCTCATGATGTTTTAACACTGTTGGGCATAGCACTTAACTCTTTTTTTTTTTTTTTTTTTTTTTTTGTGAGTGTGTTTGTGTGTTTTATCTCTTTGAGGATACAATAGCTCAGGTAAATCCAACTTTCCACAGAATTTTTATCTATGCATACACAGTCACTCAGTAGGGAATAAAAAATCTGAAGCTGGATAGCCATTAGTTCAGAAAAATAATAAATTTCTTTTAAAATGCAAGATGTGTATTTTAGGCAAATAGGATGACTGATACAATTTTAAAACTCTTCCGGAGTCTTCATTTTCACAACTAGATATTGCAAACTTTATACAAGTGAATATAATCTATAGCTCTATTCCAATCTGTATCGCTGAGGACCAGTCTCAGTGTGTGTGTTTTTCCGATTCTGGAAAATGTCTCAGACATAAGGAGCCATGAAACAAGCAGAGATCATTTTGGCATACGGTAATCTGATGACATCAGAAAAACAAGAAAAAGTGGAAAGTTCTGAGCTGACCAGTCAGGCGATGCTGGACCTATTGCTTCCATTGGCAGAACATTGTAAGAAATATGAGATCAAAATTCAGCTGATGGCCAAGGGGAAAATCTCACAGGACACAGGAGTGGAAAAATAGAGATAAATTTGCTATGTTAAACACAGACACACATATACCACATACACCAGACACACACACACACCACCACCACCACACACACAAGATTGTTTGCTAGATCCAGTTTTTAATTTCTTCTGAGGTTTTGCTATGAATGGTAGGTAATATTTATGTAAAGTAGGATTGAGTTACTATTAACCAAAACTAATCAAATAAGCCCACATATACCACACCTCTTCATTCTTCTTATAGCTGACATAACTTGGGCATATAGTAATACAGATAATTAATCACAGGGAATATATGGGCCACTGCTATCTACTCAAAGCAGAAAAACAAAGATTCTATTGAAATTTATAGATTTGAATTGAAAAATTTAAATGGTGACACATTTCTTTTTTTTCATATTTGTCATCCAAACTTAATTTATATAAATTCAACTGTACATTGTAGTTATTATCAGGGTAAAGAGTAGAAAACTGGTAGTCTTAAATAGTGGATGAGGCCATGGAAACAGTAGGACAGATACATACATGAAACAATAAACTATTATATCATACACAAGATCTGTACAGATTCAAATCAGACAAAATCCCAGCACTAAGGGGAATAAATAAATACAAATCAATGTGGAGCATAAATGTCTTACGAGTTGTAAATATTGAGAATTTTAGCACCATTTACCAGAGTTTCTGTCTTAGTCTGTTATTACTATACAATTTTGATCACAGTTGCCTGAACTCAGGGAGTATCATACTATTCTCTTGAGGCAGATGTTTCTAATACAATACAAGGAATTTTCATGTCCAGAACCTGAGGGTGGGCTGAGTGAAGCTGCTGTGGGAGGTCTCCTTCATCCCCTCAGGAAGATATGAGTTATGATTTGCTTGTTCTTGTCCTCTGAGGAATTCTAATCTGTTTACAATATGATCTCATCGGTCACTGTACTACTATCTGGGAGGTGATGGTAGAACACAGCTGACCAGTAATATAATTCATAATAAATAAATATGTTCAACTGCAAAATCGTTAGTGACTCCTTTGCCCATGTCAATTATTGAGTCGGCATAGAGTCAGGAGCAGAAAGGTCACTAACTTCAGCATCTTTGCAGCATAGAGAAAAACATCCCATGAGATGAGCAGTGCATGCCACACCATGTCTTCCGGATGACCATTGGATTGCATTGGCTTACCTTCATTGCTTTTTGCTCCAGGTTAATTTTACTGATTAAGTCTGTGAAAACTATGGCTGTGTCCTTGGGGCTTCTGGACATGTACGCTGAAACCGATCGATATTTTGAAATGGCACAGACTGAATACTATCAGAGTCGTTTCCTTGGGAGAATAAAGGTGTCATGCAATTTAAAGCAATTTATAAATATCTGTTTTTAAGCAGTGTTTTGCCCTTACCAGACTTCTTCGAAGGGCATTTGGACACAGCTGCCAATATCGTGATTACATTTTCTCTTGCTTCATGTCTAGGGTAACTTGCAGACTACACAGTTCAAGTATTTTCTCTAATATTGCTAGTACTTTGTAAAAATAGTATGATTACTTATAAAGGGACACAGTGCAGAAAATTACTTTGAGTCAGATAACTCTACCTTGTAGAAATGTATTCCATTGCAATAGCAGAGCCTTTATTGAGATTTTAATGCTGCTCTTTTTACTACTGAAATATATTTAATAAGGCATAAAGATTTTAATATAATGAATTTTAAATGTTATATAGATATAACAAAAGCTATATTATATGTATAACAAACATGATGAGGACTAATGGAGAAGGGAATACAGAAATCATCACAATGGACTTGTATTACATTGTTGAAAAAAGATTCTATGAAAAAAGAATATATTTTAAATAAGGAGTGAGAAAATATGTGAAATAAGACTTTTTTTTATATATTTAGGAAAACTTTGTGTAGCTCCTATATTAAAGCCTGCATCTCTATAAACATAAGGAGAAGGAGAGGAGTCTAAATTTAATATATGGAAAATCAAACAGTTTAGTCTCAAGCCTAAACTAGTCCTTATTTTCCTTAGATGGTTACTTTGACAAAGTGTTAGATCCTTGTCAACATTGCATGTTATTATCATGCATGTACTAAGCACATGATGATGATAGACATACGTTAAAGAAACGTTTGTCACCTAGGCAAAGACATAAGGACACAATCACAATCAGGTAGAAAAATGTATTTGCCTGAGATATATGCAAAGGGGCCTCAGAAGATGTTAACTAAGATAGATCATTTTGGAAATTGAAAGTATTTGGAGAGGCCTTAACTAGGATGCCATCTGAAAAAATGCAGGGATGTTGATTGGCATATTAAAAATAAACACTATGCTAAATCACCAATGGATTGTATTATTGAATATAACCTATAGGCATGGTGTAGGATGATTAAGGCTTTTCCTTTCATTTCCTGGGAAATGAATACAAACTAACCTTTCCAGTAATCCTCAGAAAACATACTGGAGTTGACTTATTAAAATATTTATTATTTTTTGAAAATCCCCTACAGAAGTACAGTACTTACATAATTTCAAATCCCACATTCCTCCCTCCAATTCCTCCACTTCCCCTTACTCCTTTTCCAGTTTTCATTATTATTGTTAGTTAACTGTATTACATATGTCTAATGATATGTATATATAAATATAATTTGGCGAGTCCACGTGTTTAGAAGTGATCACTTGGGGTTGGATAATCTATCTGGGTGCCTATCTCTAGGGAAGACTTATTCTCCATCTCTTCATAGCTATTAATTGCATATTGCTCTTCATCTAGAAGTGATGATCTAAATTTCTTGTGAGATCTCTCCCACCCCCCATAGGCTGTCAACTAATTGTGTAGATCTTGTTTAGGTGACCAAATTATTAAGATTTTGTGGATACTGCACCCTGTCATATATAGAAGGCATTATGTCACAGTACACACGCTGGCCTTCTGGCTCTCAGAATCTCTCCACCCCTACTCCAGACATGTTTCCTAAAGCTTATGTGTGATGGTTGTGTTTTAGATGTATCAATTGGGATGGGCACCCCACAGTCAGTCAGTTCTCTGTACTTGGGCCAGTTGTGGATTTCTACCACAGTTATGGTCTACTGACAATAGAAACTTTTTTGATGAGGATTGAGAGCTACACTTGCCTGTAGAAATAATGATAGCTATTTAGAACATCGTCGGGAATTATATTTGTTTATGAAATTGGCAGCAGTAAGTTTTCTTCTTGGGTCCGTAATGTCACCAGCCACAGGCAGCTGATTAAGTTTATTCTACCATGCACAAAATCCCTCTTATGGAGCAGCCTGAAGTCTAGTTAGTGGTTAGCTTTTGTGCCACTACTAGGATATTTGCCTAGTTAGTCATTGTTGGGATTCATAGGTTTTACACCTGGGTAGGACTTGTAATTGATTTTTTTCCCCCTTTGGTAGCTTGACTACCACCTTCAGGTGTTTAGTTAACAGTGTTAACCAAGTCAATAATTTGTTTTTATATTGGCTTTACTTCCTTTTCTGCTTAATGTACTGTTTCTCTCCTCTTTGATTCCTGGGAACAGGACCTTTAAGCCTTAACCTGAAACTCTGTTTTGAGAATTTAGGATAAATATATTACCATAAAATTTAATATTGTAACACATAACTTTGAGTCATTGTTTTCTTTCCATTTGAAAAAAAAATGAAAGTATTTTCTTATCCCATTTCTTTGTCTCTGCTTTATAGTTCTTTTTTATTGTTATAAATTCATCCATTAGGTTTCCATATTAATTAGTATATGTCATATCTTTCTTTAGGAATTTAAAATTTAGGAAACTTCTACTGGCTTTACTTCATGTGAAATATAAACATAATTTTCTAAAATACTCTTCTCTCTGATTTCCTTATTTCTGCCTTCAGATGCCAGATTTTGAAAAATTCTAGTCTCTATGCATCATATAACTTTCTTCTTGCTTATTTATTACTATTTCAAAAAGTCCAACTTATAAGAGAATTCCATGACTCTGTCTTTTAAACTTCTGTGTAAGCCTCTGGTTCTGTGATATATTTTATTCTGTAACTTAACTTTTAATAAGAAAATTCCATTTAAATAAGAAAATGAAACAATTTTATTTACTTTGTGATCATCCCTCATCATAAAAATAATTAATTTCCACTGCTGGAATGTTAAGTACACAAAACTGATAGATATAACAACTAAAAATAATGATAGATCAGGTTGAACTTAGGGAAGGTACAAGTGGCCTTTTAACCATCCTACTCCACATAACATTTGGAGCATAATATATAATACCTGTGATACACTTGGAATCAAATTATTTTTTATTATTCATCTGAAGCTGAAATCTTGCTGGATGTTCTGTTGTTTTCTGGAAACTTCACTCACACAATAATGTAGATGTAAAGGTTTGTAGTTTATTATTTAACACTAATTGCATTTCTGATTTCCAAAACACATTGCATTTTTACTTTTAATATCTCCAGCAGTCCCTTCGTTAAGTTAATGTTTTCTTGATTTATTTGACTCAATCATTGGTTTCAATTCAATTGATATTCTCTTATTTTTAATGTTTTTGTTTATTCTTGAACATTTTACACATGAATACAATGAAATAGCACATCTACCATTTTCCCTAACAATTCTCCTCATATACCATTCAGTATGTCCTCTACTCAATTTCATGTATTCTTTTTATTTTTAAATAATTCGCTATGTCCACTTAGTGCTGCCCATATATGCATGGATGACTTGTTCGTCTGCGGTTTTGTTCAGGAACAACAGCTGATCTGAGTTCATGCATATAATCCCTGTAGCATGTTCAGAGGCTAGCACTTTGAAGCACTGTTCTCATCCTTTAGCTCTTACATTCTTTCTGTCTTCCTTTCTCTTGGTATAGGGGTTAAAGAGCTTCTTCTGCACTCAAGGTCAAAAACTATGATGGGGAAAATCATAGATCATAGAGCAGAACTTGTTGTTATTTTACAAATGTTCATGTTTTCAAATTACAACCCCCCCAATTACACACACACACACACACACACACACACACACACACACACACACACACACACTCTTTCTCTCTCAACATTGACCATAAAGTTTTCTTTTTGTACTGGAAGCTGCACTCATTACAGAGGGGTATGACTGGTTGAAGTCTTACTGTGAATCATTTTTTTTTCTGCCTCATTACGTTCTATGTCACACATCCTTAAATTTTACAGGATCCATTTTTTGTTTTTAACTACAAACATTATGCTGCATTTATTCTTTGGGCCATGGTGCAGATGTTTTTCTGAAATGATTTCTGTTTGAGCAGGAGCTAACCCTGTTCACATGGTCAGATCATTTGAGAAGCTCTTAGAGCTAGAAAATTTCAGGTTTCAAGAGGAAGAGCACACCCACACAGATTTAGACATACGAATTTTGAGTAAACAATGTATCATACTGTGAATTTAGTTAACTAGAAGTTCACCTGGAATTTGCATTGTTGGAACTCTATATAGATAGATATATATTAAAGGTACTTCCTGTGGGTTGTAGATAATTGATACTTCTATTAATTTCTTGTCTCATTGTAGTGCTGTGATAAATTATCTGACAAAAAGCCACTTAAGAAAAACAGGCCTTTTTTTTTTGGCCCACAATTAGAGGTTACTGTAGTGAGGTAGTCCTTCTGTAGCACTGACCATGCCCATTGGGGGGTGGAGCGATGGGCGGAGGTGACCTGAGGAAGGAGGTCGGAGGGGGCCAGGAAGGCGCTCTCTTTCTGGCGTGACTCGGACAGGAGAGGATCGGGTTGAATTTCCTGGTGTTCAATTTAAATGTTTTAATATTAGTACTCCATTGACATGAGACACTGTTGCTCCTGACAGCACCGTGCACTTTCCCGAAAATATGTTGGACACTGTTGTTGCTCCTGCTGGAGTTCAATCTCGCCTCAGCTAATGGCCTGTTGGGCATAGAATTGCCCACACCTTGACCACTGATTTGGACATGCAGTCCTATGTGCTTGCAGGAGACAAATATAGAAGACTGCTTGACCTTGCCAAGTCAGGGTAAGACAGCCATTCTATTTCCCTGCTGTTGTTGTGGTCTATCAAGTTCTCTTGGCCTTAGCCAAATCTGGGTGTACCAACGTCGCTGTGAGACCTAGGGTGACTGTTCAGGTGGCTTGCTGTTTCTGTCCTTGCTGCACCTTTTGGAAGTTGTCCATCCGCATTTCCTGTCTACTCTAGTATTGTTATTTTCCTTCTCAGGTCTTGATGAGGTTGAAGATTAAACTATCACAACTATTATTCTCTCTTCCTAGTTAGATATATTAGGTACTAGACTTACGTTTTCCAGCTTAGGACAACTCTATTGTAAACTCCATTATGCCCTCACCCTAGGACTAGATATGTAGGTCATTTTGTTCTCGATTTTCCTTTTCTTAGAGCACACTTGTTATTCACTGTTTTGTATATAGTTTTGTATTAAGCCTAAATCTTTTCTTTAGACTAAAAGGGGAATTGTAGTGAGGTAGTCCTTCTGTAGCACTGACCACGCCCATTGGGGGGGTGGAGCGATGGGCAGAGGTGACCTGAGGAAGGAGGTCGGAGGGGGCCAGGAAGGCGCTCTCTTTCTGGCGTGACTCGGACAGGAGAGGATCGGGTTGAATTTCCTGGTGTTCATCTGTCTAGGTTGTAAGTTATTTCTCCCTGAATAAACATCTATTCGGCCTATTTGTTTATCCTGATCCTTATTTACCGGAATAGGTTACTGTCTACTGTCACCAATGAATTTACCATTGTGAGAAAGTCATGGCTACTGCAATGAGAGGCTGTTGCTCATATTGTGTCTCTAGCCAGGAAGGAGAGTGTGATCAATGCCAATGTTCAGCTCACTTTCTCCTTTGACTCATTCTGGCACCCCAACCCATGGAATAAAGCCATTGTAGTTAAGATGGGTCTTCACACCTCAACATACTCTAGAAAATCCATCACATGCACACCCAGAAATTTGTCTCTTAGATGAATTTACTTTCAGTCAAATTCATAGTCAACATCAACCACCACAACATTCTATCTTAGTTTTGAATGTTAGAGTCCACATGATCAAAAATAGATACACCAGTAAGAAAAGTCAGAAAACAGATATGCCTTTGTAGAGGAGGAATTAAATTGTCATTAGGGAATAGGTCAGGGTCATACCATTGAGCCATCACACATGTTTCTGCAATAATTTTATTTGGATATATAATATAATGAATAAATTGATGCCCTGGTTGAAAAATTGCACTAATTTTAGAAAAGCTTAAAAAATCAAAATAAAGCCATTAGCTTATATGAATATATTAACACATAGATTTTTAGAGTTTTCATGCCTTTTATTTTTGTTCAAAAATTGCACTTCTTGATTGGAATATTTTTGTGCTTTATATAAACATAATGATGACAAAGATTACAAGCTACATATCAAATTTTATGCATGCTCTATGGCATGAAGGATGGCTAACTTCCTAGTGGCATGTTTCTTCTTACTCCCTTTAGAAGTAACCTCATAGATATTTCTGAATAGTAAAGTGAAATACTGCATTCAATTTGTTGGTAGGACTTCTCTTGTATAACTACAGCCAGCTAATAATGTTGTGGTGACTAGTGGTGCCACAGTATGGAAAACATTTGGGTTCCTAAGTTGCATCCTGTTGATCATGCAGTCACTGGGAACACACCCTCTAAGAAACAACTTTGCACCATATTGATCCACTAAAATTTGAAACTCATTTATTACTTCAGCCTCATTTATCCTAAACAACATAATTGTTTCTAATAATTGCATTTGTGTCTTACTAATGGCATTCTGTCTTATAAAAGTAATTGCAAGTTAGAGTGTTATCATTAGGGATGGGTTGGGACAATTTTATAACATGCAAGATTAATTCCAGTGGTATTAAATCACTTTAAGAAAGTAGTATACTATTTATAAAATAAAAGAACCAGGTATCTTTCAGTTATTTTTGCTAGCCTGGTTTTATTGATTTTTTTTTGGGGTATATTTTCTTTTTTTTAATTATTATTGTTATTTCTTATTTTACATATTGATCCAAGTTCCCTTTCCCCCCCTCCCTCCCATGGCCCCGACACTCCCATCCACCCACAGGGAGGGTGATGCCTTCCAGTAGGGATCATCAAAATCTGTCAAGTCATTTGGAGTAGGGTCTAGGCCCCCCCCCCTGCCTCTAGGTTAAGGGAGTAAGGGAGTATCCCTCCATAGGGAATGTGCTCCCAAAGTCCTTTTGTGCACCTGGTTCCACTGTCAGAGGTCCTTTAGTCTACCCAGGCCTTCTAACTGAGACCCATGTTCAGGGGTTCTGAGTCAGTTCAATGCTGGTTTCCCAGCTATCAGTCTGGGGGGGTTCCATGAGCTCCCCCTTGTTCAGGTCAGCTGTCTCTGTGGGTTTCTGTAGCCTTGTCTTGACCCCTTTTGTTATCACTCCTTCCCCTCTGCAACTGGATTCCAGGAGTTCAGCTCAGTGTTTAGCTGTGGGTGTCTGCTTCTGTTTTCATGAGCTACTATATGAGTGCTCTATGATGGCATATAACTTTTATAGATTTTTGAAGAATATAAATTTCTTCTACTGAAAAAAGTATTTAAAAAGTAGAATAAAAGGCTTTAATAAATTTAACTTTGACACACGTGATATATTTTTCTTCATCACTAAATAGCATGGAACTAATTTTAAGACAGCTATGTTTCTTGTTTTTCTTTGGTTTATTTTATTTTTTTCTGAATGTTGAAATGCTAACTGGTGTGGCATACTACAAAATAAATACATAAATAAAACAAGGTTGAAAAGGGGAACATTGTGTAATTTTGTGGCATGTAATAGACTTCAAAGAGAAAAATTATTTCATGTTCTAGTAACAATAGGCTTCGTATAAATTTATGTCTTGCATTTGTATTTGTACCTGTGTGCATGCATGTACAGGTGGTTTCTGGGACATGGAAATCATTTTATGGAGGGAATAGGAAAATCAATAGCATAATATCCTGCTTATATTATGTTCTAGATTCACAAATCTTTTAAATTTTTGCAGTTGACTTTGGTATAACCAAATATCAAGACAGGCCAGCAATAGCACCACGAACCATGATCTGAGAGTTCTGACAGCCCAAGCCCCTAATAGCCTTTCTCCATTTAAATGGTCTCTCATAGATAATTGTCACAGTGATGCAAAAGATAGGCATATTTACCTGCAGAGGTTTGGTACTGTATGTCTTCATCCCCGTGTTCAGGAACATGATTTTTATGGTTGCCCTAACCTCCATAACAAAACCCTATCTTAAGTTTACCAACCAAGCAACTTATCAGTCACTCAACCAAATGACCGACCAACCAGCCAACTGACCAACCAACCAACCAGCCAACCTACCAACCAACAACCCAACATACCACATCTATATATTTTTTAAGAATTATAGTTTCATGCTTTTATTCTATTGTCAAATAAAATTCTGACATTGATGGAGAACATTGTAGAGATCCTACAGAAAATTGAGAGTTTGTACCATACTCTATGGAAAGTTTCTGAATTAGAAATGTATAATAGAGTGTTTTATTGAATTAGTTGTTGAATGGTAACTACTTACAGAATGAAAATTAAAGTGTTTTATAAAAGTTATTTGTAGTATACACAGCAGCCAGAACTATTAGCCTTTGGTTTACTATCATGGGTATGACTTGTATATTTGTCTTTTTTTGAGACAGAAATTGTTTTATATAACACTGTCAGGCCTGGAACTCACAATGTAGCCCATGCTAGCCTTCAACTTGTGATCTCCTAGAATCTTTATCCTAATACTCAAAATTGTAACTTTTGAACAAAGGAATAATAATAGGAATAAGGAAAAGTTGGATTGCTTAAATTACATGACCAAATTATAAATGAAAATACAGTAAATCCAATTTTCCGTGTGAATATTTTGTAGTATATGACACATTATCAATGAAATTTTAGCCACTAAATTTTAAATGGGTCAGTTAAGAATTTTGAAAACCAGTCTTAGAATTAAATGAAATAAACTACAGCTATGAGACGTCACTCATGTTTTGACTAATTTTATTTAGCCACGGTAGAGATAACACCTGTCTGTGTACTTTTATACATGCCATAACTGTATCTCATACTATAGGGGACAATTTCTGATTAACTTTGAAAATGTGTACTGCTAATTCCTTAATGTAGATGGCCCTCTGCATCACTTTCATTTCATCAGGCAAATTCTGTCGTTACTGTTATTATTATCAGACCATGCCTTTGTGATGACTAATCTCTCCCCACGATAGGGTGTAAGACAGTTCTACTTTTCATAGACTTCATCTTTGTTCACTCAATACTCCTCTAAATGAGATTATACATGTAGGTCCTTGGCAAAGAAGAGGAAGAAATGAACACAGATCTCTTTAAACTCAAAAATGTTTTCAATGTTAAGATGCCAATAAAACAGATTTTTTTCCAATATTATGTAAGTCAGTGATCAACTTGTTATCTTTATATTGTTCAAGATTTATCTAAATGGTCGATGACAAATAAAGAAACAAGAAAAAACACACAAAACCTTAAGCAACGATTCTGTGTTGCTTTCTTAAAGTGTGGAGCTGAAAATTCTGAAGGCAAATGAGTCAGTGTTGAACAGAACTTCAAATGAAGAACCAACTTGGCAATCAATCTTTAAATAGGTTAAAAATATCCCACTAATTGTTCTATTAAGCATTTGCCCCCTTTCCTGGAATTATTTAGCAGGGTGCTGTTATGTCTCTCTCAGTATATGCTCATTACGTCAACATGACTGATGGCAAGCAAGTTGCTTTGGCACACTCAGTGTTTGCTGTTTTCCCCACTGTCTCTGGCAGCTTGTTATCTTGAACTGCATTTGTTAGCTTCAAAATACACAAGTGCCAAAAAGGATGATTGGTATTGTTCCTATGTATATATTTTAATTTAAAAACAAAACATAGTAATGCGTAGAGTTATTAGTCACAACATCTCTTAAAGACTTTAGGAAGACAAGATTAAAGAGAACCAGTGGAGAGAGAGTAGGGCTGTAAAATTATATTTTAATTAGAACAAAGGGATTTGAGGGGATAATAATGCAAATGTTCTATATGGAGAGCAATACAGCAACACGAACTCCTAAAACTAATGCAACATGAGTTGCTACATTCATGTAAGTTATTGTTACGTTTAAATGAGATAACTTTTTGGAATTTGTTGTTTTTGTTTTGTTTTCCTTCAAGATAGGGTCTCACTAAGTAGCCCCAATTGTCCTGGAACTTATTATAGAGGTGGGAATGGCCTTGAACTCACCGAGATCTGCTTGCTTCTGCTGACCAAGTGCTCAGATTAAAAGCATATGCCACTATGCCTGGCCTGGAAATGTTGTACTTTTACATTTTTGTCAGCTCCAGAAGGAGCAGGAAAGTGAAATGCTTTTCATTAAACAATCAGAATGCTAGGCCATACTTTATCTTCCCTAATTAAATTCTGCCATATACAATAAGCGTGGGCTAAAATGGCTTCAGTTTGACAATAGTGTTATTTTATTTCTATTTTTGAGTGTGTGTTTGTGTGTGCACATGAACATGCATGCATATGCACATGCATACACACATGTGCATATGCCTGTGGAGGGAAGAGGTTGACACCAGAACCCTTCAGTCTGTGAACTATCTGATATGGGCACTGGGAACTGAATCCAGGACCTCTGGAATAGCAGTAAACCCTCTTAGCCACTAAACTATGTTCTTTGGGCCAACTATGATATTCTCAGAGTTCCATGTTCAAGGTACATAAGAATGGTGCTAGATATTTACTTCAACTTGTCCTCTGCCTTCTTTATCTACTGAAGGGTAAGGCCATAAAATTATGCCATTGGTTGCAATTTAAAGTTAGCAAATGAGACATTGTTAGTATTTATATAGTTATAATTGCTTAATCATGGTACTTCAGGATGGGAACAGATTTAGAAATAGGCAAGTACATGTAAGGAAGAAATTAGAGGGCTCTGATATGTAACTGAAATAATTAATACTAAATAAATATAAATGTAATTTTAAAAATGAAAAGTAATACAAAATTAAACTACAGAGCTGATTTTGTTGGTTTGTATTGGGGTTGAGCGTTTTCTTGATTTGTAGCACCAATAGAATCATACAATGTTTTATAATTGTTTTCTATGAGATTGAAACATTTTATCATGCCAGGAAATTCCTTAAGTTAGAAGGTAAACAAAATAGCTCTAGGAAGTCCCTGAAACTGAGCAAATTCACTAGGTTCCCTCCCTCCTAGATTAAGCAATGAAGACAACTGAGAGTAGTTATTTTACCAAGCTGCAAAGAAGACTCTGAGAGCAGACCAACTGCTTGGAAAAAGCAGGACCAATCTAAAAGCTTAGATGAGTTTTAGACCAACTGAATCACTTAGAAAGGATGATCTCCAACTTGTTGAGATTCCTACAGGCTGTGCAGTGTGTTCTAGGTTCTCACCTTTTACGTGATGTCACACATGCTTGGGTGGGCTTTGTTGATTCAGCTCTCTTTGAGTAATTTCTGCTCCTGCAAGTAACCCCTTACCCACATTCCTGTTGTAACCCAAGTAAAACTCACTGGTTTGCCAAATTAAACTTTTGTGGTATCTGTACTTCAGTTTCTTGAGGGATCTCAATCTGGGATGAATAGTTGTATGTTGTGTCTCCCCAGGTCAGGTCTTGTCATACAGTATGTAGCTCATTAATGCTGCATAGTTTCTTTCATACCCTAGCACATCCATTTTCTTGGGGGATACTGTAGTTCAATTGGAACTTCTTGAGTGGTTGATGCTCCATTGTCCATGCTATAGTAGAATAGTCACCCCCCTATTTGATCAATTATTTCTTAAGATATGAAAAAAAATCCTTTGTTGAGTTCCTGAAAAGTTGTAGTCTAAGAACTGTTTGTGCTCTTTAAGATGGTTTGGGACACCTTCTGCCAGATGCTCATAGGGGAAGCAGTTTTTCCTAACTATGCTCTTCCTAACTGGTAGGAAGAACCTCATTATTGAACATATTATACTACAAAACTCCCTATTAGTTTGCTATAAAGTTGTCCTGTATTTCCTTGTCAGTTTATTCATTTTAAAACACGTTTTGAAATCCATATATGAGTGAGTACATTATTGTCAGTAATTTTTCAGTGTTCATAGTGAGGTTAACAAACATATATGAGGGATATACCTTATTTTTGTTAAAATCCTGTTTTTAAATAAAAGTTTAATGTGGTTTCAGAATTCTTGTCAATGTAATTTTTCAAATGTGGTATTTAAGATGCAACCAAAGGGTGAAATTATAGTTTGTAAGCTGAGATCAATACAACTTATAGTCACCTTCCATAATTAAACATGGTTTTAATTGTAGAATTTTTCCACAGATAAGTTTTATCAGACTGTAGAAGTCACTTTCCGTCTCTAGTCTAAGGAGGTAAATTTTTTGGAAGGGATTCAGAGTTTGTAAACCATTGTGATGGTTGTATGGCTTTTAAAATAATTTTTAATTTATTCTTTGAAAATTTCTTACATGCAAAATACCTTTAGCATCAGCAATACCTTTATTATTATTTTCAAATATTTATTTTACTTTTATTTTATTGGGTATGGATTCTTTTGCCTTCTTGTGTATCTGTGCACCATACGTGTGCAGTGCCTAAAGAGGCCAGAAGAGGATGTGGAATTCCCCTGGGACTGGAGCTACAGATGATTCTGCGTTACCATGTGGGTGCTGAGACTCAAGCGCAGGTCCTCTGGAAGTGAAGACAGTGCCCTTAACCACTAAGTCATCTCACTGTCACTTCAGCCCTTTATTTTTGAGTCTGTTAATATGGTGATTTACATTAATTGAGTTTTTGGGAAAAATTCAACTTGATCATGGTGTATTATCATTATATTATATTGTAGCATTGTATCAGTTAAATTTTGTTTAGTATACTTCCATTATAGTTTATGATGGATATGGTTTTGTTAGAGAAATCCTAGACTTACAAGGATGGTATCTCATCCTTTTTAGTTTTATGGAGACAGTAATGCTGAGTTGGGAAGTTTTCTCTGTAGATGCTAAATTAGAATTCGCCAGCAACATCTGGATCTATATTTTTCTTTTAGTGAAGATTGTTAACTAAAATTTCCATTTATTTAATATGTATGGTTCCAGGTTATTTCTTCATTTGTCTGCTTTCATGTATGTTATTGAATTTACTAGTATTAACTTCTTAATGAAATCCCTACACTAATTTTTAACATGTGTGGAATATAGCACGATGTCATGTCTCTCATGTTTTATTTTGCCACACTAAAGACCAATTTGAAAGCTCAGTGAACTTATTGCCCTGCAGACTACCCTCTTTTATATTCTTTTCACATGTGGCTAGGTAATTACAGCTATTTCTTCATACAGTTTGTAAAATGTTGGCTGTGTTTTGTTTTGTTTTTCCCTAAGGGGTAACTCTTCAAAAAACATCTACATAAAATCTTGCTCCATTTTTTTCATCTGTGGTTCATTTTTGACCATGTATCAATTTACTACAGATACATGGTTTACTTTCTCACATCATCATATTTCAGTGGTCTGCTTTTTATGATATGTAAAATTATGTTGTTTTAATGATTTTATCAGTACATGTGAAATTAATCTCTATTATTTGTATCATTTATGGCTATAACACTTTGAACATGCTCAGTATCATCTATTTTTTGCGTCAATATTTTAAAGATTTGAACAGTATTACTTTTAATTTCAATATTGACTTCAAATTCTACTTAAATTGTACTGATATTCTGAATGGAACTTTATTAAATTTTGACTTGTGGTAATTGAATTTCTTATCATTTCTTTTACAAATACTCATTTTTCTCTTTATTCTACATTTATTCTACATTTAATACACCTTTCAATATTATAAATATTTTATAAAGATCCTTACAAAATTTTTGTTATATGAGTTTATTTATTTTTACATCCTGATCAAAGTTTCCTCTTCTGTTCTCAGTTCCTACCCCTACACCCATCCTGTCACCACATCCCTTCATCTTCCACTTTTTCTCTTCAGATACCGGCAGACCTCCCATGGATATAAGCCAGCCATGCTATAGCAAGTTGCACCTTTTCTTATATTAAGGCTGTATGAGGCAATCTGGTAGAAATAATGGGTCCCAAAAGCTGGCAAAACAGTCTCTGCTCACACTGTTAGGACTTCAGAGGAAGTCCAAATTACCCAACTGTCACATATATACAGAGGGCCTATGTCAGTCCCATGCAGGCTCCCTGGTTGTCGGTTCAGTGTGTGTGAGCCCCTATAAGCCCAGGTTAGTTGGTTCTATGGGTTTCCTTATGGTACCCTTTACACCACTAGGTGCCATAATCTTTCCTCTCCCTCTTGGACATTTACAGCATCCATGTATTTCTCTTCTTTTCTAGGCTTGCCTATGTACTGGATCTACCACCACTGACTAGTGTTATCAGTAAGGTCTCAATCTGGAGAAAGAAAACACGGAGTTTTAAAATTTGAAACTAATTTGAGGAATAATTAGTATAAGAACAATTTATTCACAGAATGGAGAAACAGTAAAATGATTAGTACCTATAAAGGCATTAAAATGGAGAAATTACAGGTAAAAGAAACCACCACTACCTTTAAAAAGAGATTAAAAAAATACCCCATCCTATTCTGAGATGTAATGACTAATTTTATTGGAGGATGGGTGTGCAGCCATAGCTCACAGGTTGTCACAAGTACTTATTAAAGCTTTCAAGGCACCCAGGGAAGTTCCAGGTGAGTATGGGAGTAGAGAAAGCCCTGAGTGAGTGAAGTCCTGAGGAATGTGTATTTTGTCATGGCAGGTCATATTGAAGGCTCCTAAGGCTTTGGACCCACAAAACAGTTGACAAAGTTTTTACACACATGAGCCAGCCTGAGGGGAGATGGCAACAATCACTTCTAGAGTATGACTCTGAATGTTTATAGATGATTGACCAGTGTATGGAAAGATTGGTAGCTTCTTCTTCTTCCCTTTGGATGTTTACATGGCAAGATGACGTGCCTGCAGAGACCACTACCAGACTAGTCAACTCTTCACTCTGTGTTGTATCTAACAAACAAGCTGAGGCTCCAGGTTGCAGGGGCAACCTCACTTGATCCCTGATTTACTGTAGGTGTGTCTTCCCTTTTTCCATTCTCTTTCTGCCCTGGATAGGGCATACGAATTCCAGCGGAAGTAATCTTTTAAGTGGTACTTTGTTGGTAGTATTTCATGAGTATTCTCTCTCTGGTGTACTGGGGAAAAATGTCCAGGATTTCTGCTTTATCTTGACATCGTAAGGCAAATCCAACAAGCACCTTTTGCGGGGCTTCGAGCTAGTGATTTGACCAAAACCCCTGCTGGTGGGCAAAACGGAAGCTGACAGCAGCTTTCCATGGAGAGATGCCATGCACTCCTGCCTGTATAGTGTTGCCAAAGCCAGATGCTGCAGAAGCTGAATGTTGCAGAATCTTGGAACTGTAGAATGTCCGTGGCATACACCTAAGGGACTTGTCTGAATAGTACACTGGAAGAAGGAAGAGAAGCACATTTTCCTTTAGTGTGACTCCAGAATTTCCTTCTGACAAAGCTCAACACGATGTCAAATGCTCAAGAGAACTTAAACAGCATTATGGGTTGAACTGTGTCCCACCAAAGTTATATTATGAAGTCTCAGCCTCTAGTACTGCAGAATAGACCCATGTGTGGAGACAGGGTTTTTAAAGAGTTCATTAAGGCAAATCACAGCATAATGGTGGTTGTTAATCCAGTGTGCCTGGTGTCTTACAACGGGCTGAAAGCATAAATGTGTACAGAGAAAAGGCCATGAGAAAACACAGTGAGGAGAGAGCCATCTGAATGCCTGAGAATGAAGACTCCGAGTAGTGAGGACTCCACCCAGGAAAATGTCTTGATCTTAGACTTCCAATCTCAAGAATCTTGAGAAAACCAATTCCCTTCATTTCTACAACCCAGCCTCTAGTATATGAATCTCCTGAGTCTATTTCCATAATGCTGTATAATTTTGAGGTTGGGTTGTTACAAATTGGTAATTCTCTTACCTGTCATGCTTGGAAAAGTTTGAAAACTCATTATACCTGATTTAGTATGCTTTACAATGAGACATTTATCAGAATTGAAAGCTCTGAGAATCAAATTCTAAGACTCCCTCCTATTTTCTTCTTGGACCCTGGTGTTTGAGATGTAGACATCTTTATTAATGGAAGTGGTCTCAGGTAGAGTTCAACATTTGGAATGAGAAAAAGTTGTCTATTGATTATTTTACCACTTTCACGTTACTAGGCTTGACCTAGTTATATAATTGTTCAGACTGAAGGTTATTTCAAATGGAAATGGAAGGTTCTACTACTGATCTAGTTATTGCAATATAAGGATTAAATATAAATGAGGAAATATGTATAAAACAATTGTTTTGTACCACACATAATTATTGCTTGGAAATATATGAAAATGTGTGTTTGTTGGGCTGGACTAATTGAAGTTCAATAGGAGAACTTTAGACTTAACAACTGGCTTCCAGAATGGCATGTGTATGTGTCATATACTGGGAGGTAATATATTCAGAAAGAATCATGTTATACTTGGAACTTTCCAAATCACAAAAACACTTCTGTTGGCCCTCAGTGAAGTAGTTGGGGATAACAATATGTAAGCATGTTACTTTTCTAAGTGCTACAGAATAAAATAGAATTCACTGAATACTTAAGAAGGGGGAGGGTGTTGCTAAAACGCATGCAGAAATGATTCAAAGAGTTCATTCTGATAGAATTGAAAGTTGTAGAAAATACAATTACATAAAAATTCTTGAGAAAGAAAATAGCATCAAAGAACAGAACATCTATCAAGCCTCAACTTGTTTACAGAGAGTCCATAGTTATGTCATGAAGTTGGACTCTGACTAGTGTAAAATATAATTTCACTTTCATGATTTTTATCAGTATTATATGTAACTTTTCTTCAAGGGCTGTTTTTAAGGCTGGGTTTTTTTTTTTACCTCAGTATTTACTTTTCTGGAAAGCTTTTTCTTATGATAAAGTGGCATGGGATAATAAGATTAATTCTTAATGACTAAGAAACAAGGTCAAGCAAGGTGTCTCATGTCCTAAACACAGTGACTCTTTGATGCTGTGGGGTGAAATCAATATATAAATTTGTCAAGACTAGAACAGAAGAGGAAACACACAGTTCTGCACTAGGATTCCTAATGCAAGTGAACAATTGTTTTAATTTAAAAATGTTGTAGCTAAACTTTGCCTTTATGGCACTGTCAGTTACAGACACAGGTAACTCCTTGGTAGATGCTTAACCAACAAAACAACCCTATTTATGTTAGGGGAGGGAAAAACTGAGTGGAAATGCCATTGTGTTGTGTGCACAGCTCTCACTCCTAATATGTGAGCCTCATTTGTAGGTAGAGGAAAAATCAATAATCCTTTTAAGTTACCTTGGATTCCAAGTGGAAAATGTTACCCACTGTAATGTGGTAACTTAGAGATACAGTGTGTAAAATATTATTCCATGCTGTTTGGCTGAGAATCTCAACTATCTCAATATCTTTTAACTGTGTTGCTGATTCTGTTTTGATTGGGGAAGAAAACAAATACTGTCATTGCTTTCTGAACATTTAACTCTTTTCCATCCAGTCCTCATTCTCATCATCGATGTTGTTTCCATATGAGCACTTGCAAATTGAAATAGTTTAAGAAACAGGTATAGGGACCCAAGAATGAAAATCCGTAAGCTTTCGTTGAATCATCTTCAATTAACACTTACTAGGCACCACCTGTATAAGGATAACTTCATGATATTTGGAGCTGCTGAGAAGACACAAGCAAGAAAATTTTCTGTTTTCAAGAGGTTCTATGTTGGCTAGAAAGAATGGGTTAAGGAAACAAGTATGCACAATTTGGAACTACATGTAAATACCATAGTAGAACAAAACCATTGCTCAGAATTCTTGTAGTAGTCAAAGAGGCACTGTACCAGACATCATATTAAGGGCAATTCAAACCTTCTTGGGTCTTGCAGAATGGCTGCCGATTTGAAATTAGGTAGCCTTGATGGTGCTTGCTTATACAATCAGCGATTGAAGAGGCTGAGCAGAGGACCATGTAGTTCCGAGTTCGAGAGCCCAAATTATACAGAGAGCACACATCTCATTGAAAAAATGAGGCAGTGACGTGGCAGAGAGATCGTATGGCAAAGGCCTGCCTGTCCCAGGCTGTTGATGGCAGCTAGAGTCCCAGTGGTGAGGAACTTCATTAATGGTCCTCCTTGAGAAAGTCAGCAATGTCACCAAGGCACAAGAACAGAGGGAAGACTGCTATGGAGGTAGAAGAAGATCTCTCAGATCAATAGGCCGAGGAACAAAACAAGTAAAGCAAGAACACATGCAAATTATATCCACTGTACACGTGACTTCATGTGTTCCATCTCTAACATTCACAGCAATTTTTAGGTAAACAGCAGCAAGGTCATTATACAGGTTAGAAATCAAAGCAACACTCTGCGATGACTTGCCAAAATGCCAGAGAATTTACAAGTAGCAGGGTTCAGATCTGAGCCAAATATTTCTGGCTAAAGCCTGTGTTCATGCAACCCTGTGTCTGAGTCTTTCCCTGCTTTCCCAGATCTTTGAAGCTGTTTGCATTACTTGTCTTAGTGTCTTGTGAATAAAATGAGGATAGTGATGTCAAATTTGTAGGTTCTGATCAGAATGACTGAACCATGGAGCCTCATTATCTTACTTTTTAAAGAAAGAAGAGTATAAGAAGATTAAGGAGATTATAACAAGGAACTAAAACAATGCACTTAAATGATGATACCTAATTGTCTCTGACATAAGAGACACTCTTTACTAGTGGTCAAAAATCTTTTATTTTGAATCTTCATGCCTCTCTTAGCTCATATTGAATTAACAGCTTATTCTTCTGATTTTTGTAGTTCAGACAAAATATTTAGATTTAAATATGACTAAGAACATGTGAACAGACTGAACCTGGGTAGGTATAGACATACTCAAAGTATTGCGTTCTCTTTTGAGTAGTTCTGTTCATGGTGAAAGGTTAGGTGGCATAAGAGATTTCTCTTTCCTCAATCTGGTTTCTATATGATTTGAAAAAATAGGTAGAATATTTTTAGGTGGCTCCAGTCGAAAGCAGATGCACACCTTTGGGTGATGTACTAAATGTGTTCCAATTAATGTGGACATAGTTTTAAGATTTATTGCTCATAAAATTATATAAGAAAGCATAGCATATAAATCATGGTGTATGGCATAATGAGTACCCAAAATATAATTAAAAAGTGTACATGTACATGGACCCAATTTGCTTCTTCTCCTCCTTTGGTGTGAGATGCTGAGGATTAAACTTGGGATTACATGATACCTTATGTAACAGAAGCGGTTTAAATTGACGTATATCCACAGCCCTAAACAAACGCACTTTGAACCCATTAGAATGTTTACCTATGATGAGGAGGCCAACAGGCAAGATAGTTGGGACTACAAGGGGATATAAAGCTACTTTTGTTTGCTTGAACCAAGGGCTAAAGTGTACTTGAGTGAATTTTGATTAGTCGACTCTCTGTAGTAGCACGGACATTTTACATTTCTCAAGGAGAAGAGAACTCAAATCTAAGAAGAAATTTCCAAACACTAAAATGTGGGCAGTACTCACAAAGCAGTTGCTTGGAGAAACAATGTTGACGGGCAAATGATGCATGGGGGATTAAGAATCTGAAGCAGTTTCTAAGTGATCTTCAGAGGACCTTACACTTTGGAGTTCTCTAGCTTCCATCCTGAGGCTGACTGCTGCCCTTTAGACACAGAGGGCTCCAGGGAAGAAAATGGTGACCTTTACAATCAGGAATTGCTGCATTTGAAGTTCAGGCTCCATCACTTGTCATTTGTGAAAGACAGCGCATACCTCTCAAACTTTTCGAACATGAATGTCTTTAACTCTAAAGTGTCCGCTGTCCTGTGGGAAATAATTGGATGGCACACTCACATGTCTAGTACAGGGCTTCACTCCTGAGATGCTCTCTGCTGCTGAAAGTGCCAGTGTGTGTCTTCCTCCTCCAACATTGCCTCTTCTTAATTCACCGAGCAGATATTCAAGGAGACATTGTACATTATACCCTGGCTGCACAAGAATGGAAATAGTATGTGTGCCTCGAAGACAATTAGAGTCCACTAGAGACAAAATAAAAGATAAACGTTACGGGCATGTAAACTAAGACTTCTGTTACAGATTGAAGAAGACAAGGATGAAGGGAAACAGAAAACAGTCAGTACTCCATGGAGCAGAAAACACTTGAGTGTTGTCATGGGGACTCAGTAGGAAACACTGCGAAACTCCTGGTCATGACTGTTCCAATGAACCAAAATGGCAAAAGTGTACTATATTAGAGCACTTTGATTTCTCATAAATAGGTGTGGGATCTTGAATAAAAAGTAATGTTGTCAAGTTGCCAACAGTACAAACAGACTCTTCCTATTTCCAGAGCATATTATTTGCTCCTAGTTTAGTTTACTTTGCTGTGAAGCTTATGAGGCCTATGTGGAGCTTGTCTGTTTTTCCAAATGTAACATGACAAACTTTTAGGGCCTTGAAATCCCTTGAAGCTCTTTTTCTAGATTTTTATTAATTATATATAATAATTATATATATACTTTGCGTTTCCTGTAATATTTTTCTTATTATCATAATATGTTTTGTTACTATCATACTGTGTTTTTATATGTCAAGTGTAGATCAGAATATCAACTGTTCTTAAAAAGAAAAAACAAAAACAAGAAACATTTTCCTTGTAAATGCTGCTGTAAATTGAACATGCAGGAGTGATGTGTCAAGATGTTTTTGCTTTACAACCTCTTTTGCAATAGCAAGACTCCCCTGAAACAACATTTCATGTTTGTTTTTCAAACAAACCCATGGGTTTATTTGGTAAAAACTCTGGAGTGTGTTTTTATTCTCCCATACCCTTTTCAGATTTGTTCTTTGCCAAAGGAAACATGATTAAGGCAGCTGAGGAAGAGTTTTGGGCAGCAGTAAGATACAATGGTTGTGTCTCACACAGGACTCAGAGGAATGGAGAGCTTTGTGGATGTTCTTGAGGAGAGCTGGTATAACCCTTAAACCCTTGTCAGGTGATAAAACATACTTAAGAAAAAATAACTGCCCCAGCCATCAAATTGCTAACAATAACTTAAACTTATCTCCAAAGCATCCATTAAAAAAGAAGAAATCTCAGTCCTAAAATTTTTATAAAGCCCTGTGGCTGTATTTAAGCTGGTATTGACAGAGCACTTAAATAGATCTATTCCCGGTGTGTTCCTTCTGTGCTTCAAATAGTCTAAGATATAGTGGACCCGGGGAATTTTTCCTCTCTCTTTCCCTTATGTATTGACAGAGTTTGAAATAAAATATGTTTATAATGAATCAAAAAGGTGGGGATTGTTATTGCGTCAGCTCTTCCTTACCCTGACTTCAGAGTGAAGCAGGATTTACCATTAGACTTGGTGTTCCATACTAATGCTGGTCATTGTAGTAATGCATTAATTTAAACTTCACAAGGTGAGGAAAGAAATGAGTAGGTATAAAGAGTGGATATCTAACTTAAAAACACTAAAGTCTCAAGACACAGTCAAGACTATTTAGTCTCCAATTTCGTCCCAATGTCTTCCTTCTCTCTACAGTCTGGTAACTGACAGTTGCACATTTCCCATGTGTACTGTGTGCTTAGGAACAAAGGTCTGAGTTACATACTTCAAGCTTCTTTTCAACAGCTCAGTAAATTAGAGCCTGTCAATTTTAGAAACAGAGTGAAATGTAATAAAAAAGTTAATAAAGAAGGTGGCAGAAACTATATTGAAACCTCTGTTGTGGTCTGAAAATCACGTTGTCCCATGGAATTATAGTTGTGAAAGAAGGCAGATGTTATTAGTAAATTTCTGTGGCTATACCAGAAAATAACTATTAACCATGTTGCCTACCTAGAAAATCCAACATTAAGAAAATCTCTTTCTCTCTATATATATTTTCTTGAGACAAATGACAAGGGACACACTTCCTTTCACAGAATTGTCCAAGTGGCAGACTTGAGACACTGCCCAGCAAATTCTCAGCATAAGATCATGCAATACCTTAGTTTTCTACATTCTTTCTTTGGTACATGCCAGTGTTCATATTTGGTTTTGGTGATTAGCCACAAATACCTCATGAGCTTCAACTTTGATGTTAGTATTTACAGTACTCATACTAAATCCAAAAGCTTCACACACAGGCAATTTTCATTCCCAAAGGATGTATTATCAATGGTCATTTGATAACAAATTACCAATACATCTAATTTGGTATACAATTTGGATTCATTCTTGATGTCTGAATATGCACTAGAGTTGGGCGGATTCTTCCTGATCAATGAATGCTGCTATGGAAAAATCTTCTCAAAAGTTTTATTTGCTGAAAGTACATCTATAATTGGAATCTGTAGCTATTATTTCAAAATCAAGGTAGTTCAATAATTAATGATGACTATAAAACTGTGTATTCATAGAGTGATTACTGTCTTCAAGCAATTCCAAAAAATAATTTGTAGCATTAAATTATTTTAAAAATACTTATAATTTTAATTATTTAATTGCAATTAGACAGTAATTTTAGCACATCCTATTTTCTTATTATTTATTTATGTGGAGCGCACATGCACTCCTCAGTGCGTGCATGAAGGTCAGAGAACAACTTACAGGAATCCTTTCTCTTCTTTCACAATGTGTCCTAGGGATGTAACTCAGGTTATCAGGCTTGGAAGCGAGTGCCAAGAGTTTCTAACCCATCTCATTAGTCCTCTTTTAACCATTTAGAAAAGAGTTGCAAAAGAGTAATTTTTAATTCTAGTCTGCCTATATTAATTTACATTATACAATGAGAGAGCAATTTCCTCTCATCCCAATTTAGTCAAGTAGTTATAGTGAGCTATTATTATTGCTATTGCTATTATTTTAATGCTAACCATTTTCCTGCTTAAATCAATGGGGCCTTTGAGGTCAACATCTCTCTTCTCTTGATAGCTCCATTTAATTTTCAAATGACTTTATTTATATTCTTTCTATGTAAAATTCCATGGATTAATCTTGCCTTTTGTCTATGGGGTTCAGATTCCTTTCACATACCGGTCAGATTCTCCATCACTGAGTTACACCTAACCATTTCTATTAGTTTTATGACTTCCTCACCTATGTTCTAGAACCAGCCATTTAAACAACTATGATGACAGCAGCAAACAAACTTGATTTTCTAATTGGAGAATGGATTTGCATACCAAAATCTTGGGACAGCAAGTATTCATTAGAGACAGTATACTCCTGGTTTAAGACTTCTTAGGGGAAAGATGGAAAATAGATCTATTTACAGACAAACCATCCATTCCATTCTTATTTATTTTCCTCCTTTTCATACTGTACATTCTTTAGAAACTCAATTTCCATTGTCGTGTTAACTTTATTTGTTCACTACTTTTGTCTTTCATCACATAGTTTTCTGGGTCCTGTGTTCTTGGCACAGGAATTGCAAAACACTGGCTATGCTGACCAAGGACTTTCCAGCTCCAAAGCCACTGACTCACGCTCCTGAGCAGCTGGGTTCCCATAGGAAAGGAGGTAGCTAGAGCAGTTTAAAGAGGCATTTATCTTAAAGTCTCTTAAGAGAAATTGCCTTGGTATGAATGAGATGACTAAGAGGACTGAGACTCCCAAGTCGGGAGAGATTATTATCTCTTTCGCAAGAAGTCCCTCTGCAGAGTAAGTCAAATAAATAAGCCGAAGGAGCACTGGCCGCTGGCAACTTGTCTGAGAAGCAACAAGGCCTCTCAAGGACTGTGGGGCCTCTGTCAAGTCAAGGAAGTTGGAGAGGGATGGAAGACCCGCGAGAGTTGTGAGGATGGGGATAATGCCTATGTGCAGAAGTGATTGGTGCCTGGAGTGGACATGTTCCCGTTGTCTTGGCATCGAGTCCAGATGATGGAACTATGAGATCGTCTTGGGGAGGAGAATAACCCTAAGCATGGAAAGGAGAGAGCAAACTAGAAAGAAATAACATCGAGACATGGCAGATAATATGCTATTTCTTGAACACTCAAGTTTGGACATTGAAAATTGTAGGTAACACATGATAGAAGTGGTGCAAATAGCCACACTAATCTCATGAGATTAAATATTCTTTTTTTGGGAGGGGGAATGAGATTTAATAGAAAATACTTTTTGCTTTGACAGTTTTACATATTTATTTATTTTGTTTCCCTCTTTTAAAGGAATGTGCTGTTCATTTCTGACTGTCATTTAAAGAACATTTATGTCTGTTCTGTAAACACAAACATTTAGTAGCAAAATGTAAAAAAAATGAGTTCTAGTCAACTGCATAAATGACAATGGGACTGTGCCTCATTTTGTAATTCATAAACTTACTTAAAAATTATACGGATGTGGCATTATACAATATAAAGTCATATTTTCTAAAATAGTTATAAAATAGTTATAAAACTCATAGATGTCTATTTGTATAAAATGATAATGTTTAACATATCATTGAACTCTCAGAGCACTTCCGTAAAGCAATTGATTTTACTTTCTGTGGTTGATAATTAAAATATGTTTGAAACCTCTAAAGGATACACAATATTAAAACATGGCGAAGTCTTTGAAAACTGTGTAATCAAGACTTTTTTGGAAAAGTAAAGAAATATGAGATCATTACTTATGTGCCACAGCCTGAGGTGACTACAGGATATCTTTTACCTCACATTCCTATAAAAAAATCAATATCAAGTTAATATATATTAATTTGAGGAGAACATTTTATGTTTTTCTCAAATTTATGTTCTTGCATTACATAAAGTTTTATTGGCTATCTTCAACACTCTTTGTATTTACATATCTTTCTTTGTCTTTTTAAATCATAATCTGGGGCTGAGTCCCTGCGCAAGAAGCACCATATTCTGACATCACCTTAATAAACGTTCCATGTGAGACACGTCTCTTCTGCCTCTGTCAATGTCAGGAGCAGACACAGTGTTGTGCAGTCTATTTCTGTTCAACATACTTCTCATTTGCTTTGCTTGTCACAGCATGTTATCTTGGCATCCCTTTTGCTGACTCTCACTTCCCCTCTTGTTCTGTGTATTGCACACATAACATAGCCCGGCCTTTTTAGCTGTCAGAGTTTGAATCACAGGACAATGTGAAAGGTTTGTCTTTCCCTGCAGCTGTGACCCAACTTCCTTCCCCATTGTTCTAAGTGCCCACCTTCTTTCTACCTCTTTCTTTCCACATGCCTTACCAATGATTCCATCTTGCTTGCCCACACTTCAACTGCCCTTTGAGGCTCATTTTAGGCTATATTTTCTGTTTGTGTCATTGGTACAGCATAGAATTTACTGTTTGATTGGACTATAATTACTCATCGACACACACTTTGGGTAGGCAGATGCTAAAAACACAGAGAAAACATTAATGTGGTTTTATGACATTAAGTCTTTGGATAAAGGAACTGACTTTTGTGTGCTTAGCAAATGGCTTTGATGAAGAAGAAATGTATAAGAAGAACTCAAAAGGATACAGATATTGCACAAAATCAAAAGTGTGGAAATGTGGCCAGGCAAACCATTCTGTAAAAGCTACATTGTAAATATGTTTGCCTTTGTGGGTCATGGTTGCCATTATAACCACAAAACTTTATCATTTTAATAGAAGAAGCAGCCAGTGACAATATATAGGTGTGTGCATATGTATGCATATGCAAGTGTGTCTCTCTGTGTGTGTATACACACGTAATATCTAGGTTCAACAAATATTCTAATGAAGGATAAAAAAAATCACCAGGTCTTTGCATAAATGTCAGAACTGGTAGAATCACTGTTTAATATTTCTCCATCAATTGAAGTCATTTCCAATTTTCCAGTGGATAATTCCACTATGTCTCTTTACTTCATATTCACCATGTCTAAAGTACAAGAAATTTTCTTATTCCAAACAATAGTCTTATTTATTTCAAAGAGCGGATCTTTTCTCCTGGACTGCAACATCTAAATCCACATGCTCCTTATTATCAATTGGAATCTGAATTTTTCTCAATTATAAATGTTAATTAATTGTGGCTTGGTGGGGGAATTTCTGTGGATCTCTTGCTTTTGCATTTGCATTGTGGGCATTCATAGTTTTATAGGACTGTCTTCACACAGAAGCATATGCAGCAAATAACTCTGGGAAGAATAGCTATCCATGTATCATTTCAATTAAGCCTCTTCATCCAGTGTGCTAGATTTGTAACGTTTTTCCATCTCATCACTATTACTTTTCATTGTAGAAGCTCTTATGAAAACTGGTGGCTTATGCCTACTCATGCTTCTTGAGAGTCATAACTTATACTTCCATCAAAGAAAGACAGGACTTAATTTGCCTCTTTTGAGTAAAACAGTCCTAGGGAAGGACTTTAATTAACTTGCTTTGGTTAATATTTAGTTGAAGACAAATAAACCATGAATGA
This sequence comes from Phodopus roborovskii, assembly GCF_943737965.1. NCBI lineage: Eukaryota > Metazoa > Chordata > Mammalia > Rodentia > Cricetidae > Phodopus > Phodopus roborovskii. The sequence continues at coordinate 17,788,363 of NW_026126470.1, read as the reverse complement.
AAGCTGGAGTAGGATATGTAACACGGTACTAATAGAACATAAAACACTTGTTTTGTTGTCAATAGTAAGAAAGTCCAATTGACTGATAATGTCATCCTGATTATTTGCTCCACAAATAAGAGGAAAACCAAAAGTGTCTGGTAAGGAAAGTATTAAGAAGAAAATTAAATAAACTATATTTATTTATAATCTTCTACAATTATGCAAGGGTGTCATTTGAAGATCCCAAATGTTAATTGATAAAAAAAAAAAAAAACAATTGGAAATGATGGAGACCCACCTCTCTCTGGGGCACTGAGCCGGCATTGAGCACAGTAAAGATCTATTAAACTCACTATTAACGCTGCTGGCATGACCCTTTGTTTGTTTTTTTTTCCTAATACTCACTTCCTTATACATGGGGGTTTTGTGGTAATTTAACTCCCTAATTTTCCTTGATGCCTTGAGTAAGAGAACTACTAGTTACACAGCTACCTAGCCTTCTTTTACATCAATATTTGCAATTTTAAACACTCCATGGACTCCTTGTGAAAATTCCACAATCGCAAATGATTACCCCCTCTCCTGAATATGCATGGTCAATCTACACCATTTCAGTTTCACAGTTTTAAAGAAAGACAGATGAGCCTGTAGTCATTTCCACCCAGATCAGACGTGGAGTACGCTCCCTGGTAGCCTAGTATTAATACTAAAGGGACAGGGATGTGATTGGTGTAGAGAGAGCAGAGCACAATGGTTGAAGATGCAAGGAAATACATAAAGAACCAGAGGAGAGAAATTGGAAGATCTTTTAGGACCAAGGTTCTCGTGCCATATACCTGGGGCCAGTCAAGGGTGAGGAATGCTAAGAACTAGGTCTGCATAGATGCCCAGCACCAGCTGATGATCGGGGTGAAGGGAAGCTGCTTCCTTATCCTATGCAAGAGCTGTGGCAGATACAGAGCTAAGAGTCCTGCTGCCTGAGGCCTGTACATGAACCTAATATAGAACTGGCTACTGCCATCTCTAGCTGCGGTGCTCCTTTCTGCTAAGACTTGCCGGACTAGAGAACCACAAGTTGAGTGTGTTTTTAAGTAAGCAATTCTGTTTGACTTCAGTCCTCCATTTCACTCTTTCTCAATATTGTCTATCATGGATGTAAAACTCTTACAGTATTCTCATCATAACAGCCTCTGTAAGTACTGAGCTGCAACTCCTGCTACACTCGGTCTTTATGCCTAATATGACTTTCCCATTTTTTGAGTGAATAAAGGTGATTCTCTACTTATGAGAAGCCATTATTATGTAGTCCAGGGCAGCCTCATATTTGTCACCCTCCAATATGAGTCAGATTGCTTTTGTTTATATCACCTCTTAATGATCTGTCTAAATCTAGTTCTAAATGAATTTATTTTTCTTTTGAGGAAGATGTATTCAATTTTTCTTGTTCCAACCTTCTTTCATCTGTGCCATGATTGTTATGACTGTTTATTATTTTGGTTATTCTGGTTGATGGTTCCTTTATTATACATTCACTCTCCTATTCTAAAGATCTTTTCCATTTCCAAATGAAAATGGAAGGAATAAGACTCAGTCTCTTAATGAGTACACCTGTCTATCAAATGCCCACATATGATGTGCGTATTCATGATCTTTAGTTTATTATTCTGAGATAATACCAGCATATCAGTCTTCCCATGCATCAACACATGAGCTACTTCTATAGCTGGTGTGAGGCTTTTTAGTATTCCCTACTTTATCTTCATCAAAGCCTAAGAATGGTGGCAATAGCCTCTCAAACTCATTGCCTAACAAAATTAACAGCAACACTTTTAGTAAATGTCAGCATAGTTAACTAACTTTGTGAAAATAATATATAAATTTAGGACTGAAAAGAAGCTCATAGACACTCAATTTCATTTGAGGTGATTTGGAAAAATTTGTAATATGATTGTAATATTTGAAAACTTAAGCCTAAACAAGTTAATCAGTCTCGGAAAAAAGACCATGTGGGTTTCAAACCATCTCAGTTTGACCCCTAAACAAGTAGGAAAGACAGGACTGTTGTTACACAGAGAAACCTTGTCTTGAAAAACTATAAATAAATAAATAAATAAATATGAATAAGATATCAAATTTGGTTTCTTAATAATAACAAGTATGCTACAACAATGTAAGATGATGGAGGGAACTGGGGCAAAGAACTTTTTATATTTCTTAATTTTTTTCTGTGATCCTAAAATAAAGTTCATTATAAAACCTAAAAACAATAGGATTAAAAGATTTTTAATATTTATCTGTATTTAAGTATATGCATCAGTGCCTGGGTGTGCTGTATTTTCATCATATACTCTCAGTAGCAAAATATATTTATTTTTTGAATGTAATTAAACTCTCTTATTTTTGTTAACAAAAACCCAGTGTTTTTCAATAAGTTTGCTGCAAACTGATTTTTAAAGATTGGCTGTAAAGCACGTAACAATGTGAAACATAATATCTAACATCTGCATTTCTTTCCTTTGAAATAATTGAGGTATAATTAAATACAAACGTTTCTAGCCCTTTTCCAGTGGGAAATACCAAAGTTTGAGTCCCATAGTGTTTATTTGGTATCGTTCTTGCTCTGTGAGAGGAACACCTCAGCCATAAGGTCATAATCCAATAAGCAAAGGAAAGCAGAGTTCTTATTTTCCTTTTCTTGGTTTATTATTTTCATAAATTCCATTTCATTTTCTGCAGTTGCTTTTGCTCAAAGCTGGTATAAAATATTCCTTTGCATCTCGTGTTTTTGAGCAGTCATTGAATTTTTATTAGGAAATTAGACAGTGGAGGGATTCATTTCCCAGGCTGCAGTGCAGATTCAGGCTGAATAATCTCACTGCTCATCATGTTGTCTTGATCAGGAATTAGAATTTCTAAAATAATGAGCATCATGGTCAGCTCTGTTTATAAGTGGTCTGTGAATGTGTTTAAAAACCCCTCTTACACTATTTCCTGCTTTTATACATTTAGACAATACTTCTTTTGGAAGATTTTCTATTTATTTTAAATTTTCAGATTTCTAAACACCTAGGAAACCTCTCCTTGGTTCATAAGAAGTTTCTTAAAATTAATTTTTATCACACACAAAAATATAATTATTGTGCATATTAATGGAGTTCCTGTTATGTTTTGATACGTGCATTTTATACTTTAATAAGATATCAACTTGTAACAATTCTCAATGTTAAGGATTCTAATTACACGAAATAGTGTTTTAACAATTTTTAAGAGAATATAAACAAATACAAGAAAGAAATTATCAAATATTTCAAAATGAGTTTTCTTATGAATTTAAACATAATGAGAAAGTTATAGTTAAAATAAGGTTAGTCTGGAAACATTTTAATTGTTTGGGGAAACTTACACTACATAAAATAGTTTAGCCAGCATCCCTTATCACAGAAGCTTCTATTTGTAACTAACGGTTCTAATGAAACTTTGAGCCTCGATAATTAAAAGAGGGATTTGTTTCTAATAGTTCTAAAGGTAGAGAAGCACCGAATATAAGTGCTGGCATTTACAGACAGCCTCTTGCTTCATGGTAGGTTTTATGGGCTCTAAAATCTCTGCTATAGCTACTGTTTATATTAGTATTATATTTTAATTGTTGTGGCTCAGTTGTTTCTATCTCCTTGGGCTACCACAACAAGTAGCATTGACAATAGGATTGTATCTTTCCACATTTCCAGGATCAAGGTGAGGCTTTCCTCTTGGCTTGTAGGTGACTACCATTTTGTTAATTTTGTTAGTCCCAGAATTTGGTTGGAAGGAAAGAATGAATTCTGCTGTGTTCTTTTCTTGTATGAATACTTAGAATCCAATGCGATCAGCACTACACCCATATAGCATAGTTAAACTTACCAATTTCCTCAGAAGCCTGATTCCAAGTAGTTACACTGGTATTAGTAGGAAAAAAATAAAAGAAAAAGAAATAAAGAAAGAGAAGCACACAAATATCTGTTATGAGCAGTTTTCCCACCACCAGCCTGGCCTCACAGCTGCATCAGCCTGTTGGCCTATTACTAGTATTTCTTACTGGCTAGCTCTGTTTTAAATATTAACCCTTTTAAAAATCTAAGTATTTCCATGTGGTCTTTTTTTATTGGAGAGAGGGTCCAAACCTTCTACTCAAGGCCCTACATCTTGAATTTCCTACTACATCTCCCAGAATCCTCCTTGTCTGCTAGTCCTGCCTATCTTACCTTCCTATTTGCCAACAGTGCTTTATTCATTAACCAATAAGGGAAACACATTTACAGAATGACATCTCCCATAATCTCCTGTTTTCTATCTAAAATAAAAAGAAGGGTTTTAACTTTAACATAGTAACATATAACAAAACAGTTATTACGCAAGAACTATAATTACAATATTCAGTCCATTAACAGTTATCAAGATTTAAAGAAAATATTCCATCATCTATCCTATCTTTGTGATTCTAAAGTCTCATATGTAACTTATCTTTAATCCTAACTAAGGAAACATATAATCATAACTACCTGTCTTTAACTCCAACAAAGACCACAGAAGGATAGTATATAAATTCTAGAAACGACAGAGACACCTTGATACCTGGTCAGTCACCTGAAGTTCTTCTGTAATGTTCCATATTCAGCATATAGGATATAGTATGTCTGGCAAACTCCTTAGCAAAGCAGGAAACTTTAAACTGTCCATCAGTATTGGCAGCTTCTCAGTCACTTTTCTGTGTGTCCTGTAGACTCTCTGGAAGACTCTTGCATGAAGCAGGAACCCTGTAGCAATGTCTATCTTGTTTTATCCGTCACTTTCCTTTGAGTCCTGCATGTCCAGTTTATACATCATAAAGTCAACAGTCCAGACAAGAGCAGTATCTTGCCCAAATGTCTAGTCTTGCCATATTGGAAGTAAACTCCATAGCAAATTTCTTCGATGTCCATCTTTCTTTCTGATGCAGGTGGTATTGCCAGGAGCAGTTGTGCCTCACTGTTAAGAAAAACCTTAACCCACTTTTAAATGTCATATTCTGTAGGTCTTTGAAAGGTTTGAAGAATATTTATCCATCTCAAATATATCTCTGTATATCTAGAAATCCTAAATAACATAAGTTTTGACTATTATAGTATCTATCTAAAATCTGTACTAAATTATACATTTTTAAATAAGCTATATAAACATAATACCTAAACAAGAGGAGAAATATACATATCACAAAATTGACCTTAAATAAATGAAAATCCATTCCAAAAGAAGGTATTCATTTCTATACCATAAGATGATGGGAGATGTCATTCCATAAATATGTTTCTCTTATTGGTTAGTGAATAAAGCACTGTTGGCAAATAGGAAGGCAAGATAGGCAGGACTAGCAGAGAAGGAGGATCCTGGGAGATGTAGTAGGAGATTCGAGTTGTAGAAACTTGAGAAGAAGGTCTGAACCCTCTCTCCGGTTAAGATAAGACCACATGGAAATACTTATATGGGTTGATATTTAAGAAAGAGCTAGCCAATAAGAAATGCTAGTAACAGGCCAACAGCTTTATATCTAATACAGTATTTCTGTGTGTTATTTTGGGCAGCTGCAGCTGTGGGACCAGGCTGGCGGTGGGAAAACTGATCTTACCAAAATGGCACCCAATGCGGGGGCTCTGAGAGCTTACACTTAAAAGTTGACAAAAGCTTAAAAAGGGGTTTTAGAAACAACAACAACACGAACAACAAAAACAGAGATAAGCAAGGCCTCTTAGTAACAGCATTTTTCTTGATCGGACTCTGTTTTGCTAGAGACAAGCAGAGATTTGTATGACCCCTTTAAGGGAGGTTTCCTGACTCATCATAAGAGGCAGAAAACCACACAACTTTTAAGAAGCCCTGCTAACAATTCAGTGGTGTGTATGAGCAGGTGACAGTGGTAGTGACCACATCTCCAAGCCCAGCAACATGCTGCTGGATGACAGTGTAGACCAAGGCAGTAAGCACAGCTCTCAGTTCTGGCGGTAAAGGAACCTGCCACTACCTTTGATAGATGGTGGCTAACACAGCTTTGGCTTTCATTTGACCAATGTTGTTTAGCAGATAAAAGACTCGTGGCCAAAAAAAAGATAAAGATTTACAATAAAAACAGATTCAGATTAAGAAAAACCTGTGAAGGTTTACAGTATGTTTTAAAATATATGTAGGCTTGAGAAAGAAAAATAAATAGGATAAAATGGTTTTAAAAAAATAGTAAGAAAGAGAGTAGCTGGGTGTGGTGACACAAGCCTTTAATCCTATCACTCAGGAGGCAGAGGCAAATAAATCTCTGTAATTTCAAAGCAAACTTGGTGAACAGAGTAAATTTCAGGGCAGCCAAAATTACACATAAAAACCCTGTCTTATTAAACAGTCTTGTCCCAGAGCCCTGTCATCCCCAAATAACACACAAAGGCACTGTATTAGATATAAAGCTGTTGGCCTGTCACCAGCGTTTCTTATTGGCTAGCTCTTTCTTAAATATTAATCCATTTCTATCACTCTAAGTATTTCCATGTGGTCTTATCTTACCAAAGAGGAGGTCCAGAACTTTTCTCTACCCAGTCCCTACATCTTGAATCTCCTACTACATCTCCCAGAATCTTCCTTGTATGCTAGTCCTGCCTATCTTGCCTTTCTATTTTCCAACCGTCCTTTATTCATTAACCAATAAGAGAAACATATTTACAGAATGACATCTCCCATAAAATATCCAGTCCAGAATACTTAATTACCAAACTTTATACCCATTTAACATAAAAATTTGACAAGAATACTACATTCAATTTGTAGATCTCTATACTTTCTAAAGTCTAGTGAGAGTGATAATTTACCAGCATTCTTTATAGAATGATAGGCTATCTCATATTTCAGTTTTCCTTTCTCCTTTATACAAGAAAATTTGACAATTCATATGTATTTATGTATGCATGTATGTATGTATGTACATGAGCTTAGAAACAGAGTTAAAGGTCATCAAAAAGGAAGTTATGACCAGAGGTAAAACCTAAATTATTATTCAGGGTTTAGACATTCTTTCATTAATCTATGTGAATAGATTAATGGCTTTTCAAAATTACATGTTATATGACATCAGAGCAGTGTTTAACAGGGGCAATGAGAGGAAATGACACCCCTTCCTGATCTGAATAGCATCAGGAAGAATACCATTCTTGTTCCAGACTTAAAGCTCTATACATGCTTTCAAAATACTACTGAATATTAATTACAAATACTAGTTTGACATTTAATGATTGCTTATGTATTAATGCATTTTTTCAAGTCTCTAGGCCACGAAAGTAATGTAAATAGTCTTCAGCCCCTTTTAAAATTTTTGAGGGTTAGTAATAGAATTTGAGAAATAGATACTCAAGTTTGAATTTTATGTATCAGTTACTATAGTGAATAATAGTACATAGTTTTTAATTTTAGCCACATTATTAGGTGTAACAATTAATCATTAATTAAAATAACTTATTAAATTTTTCTATAAATTAGTAAGAATCTATGCTGCTCACAAATGTAAAATGGGTTTTGGAGAGATGGCTCAGTGTTTGGGGTCTGGGTGATCGTTCGAAGGATTTGAAGGCTTGTCATTCTGGCCACCTGAGTCCTAATGGAAAATTACTACCTTGAAATTCCCAAGGAATCAAGTTCCTGCCTATCCAAAAGTAATTGCAAGACACAGGGTAAGTCTCTAAACTTGAGAGTATCAAAGCTTGCTTATTTCTAATGTGACACTGATAGGACCACATTATTTACTTTTAGAAATCTCACATTACTTATATTTCATTTCTTACAAAGAATGTAAGACCTGAGGGGATACTGTCAATAGCCAACATTCTAAAACCAGGATCTGTAATTATATTTATTGTAGCAACCAAGGTCAGTTGTGTTAGGAAATATAGTAATGATTTGAAGGTTATATGCTTCAAAATGTCTGTAGTGTTTTAAGTTTGAGGTTATGTGCTTGATGGCTCATGGACTCTGTAAAGGGGAGACATGAAATCATGGTTACCTAACATGCATTTTCACTTTCAAGTCCTTAACTAAATATTTAATAAATCGACTGGTATCCAAGCTAAGTGGTAAAATTACTCATATCTTACAGTTTGATCTGAAAAACACTTTTTGAGGGAAAGCTAGAGCTCAAGTATAGTAGAAAGCATATACTCAGTTGTTTCAAGACCACAGGCAGCTAAGGTTTTGGCAGATGCAGTCAACTTTATTTGCCATGTATCCCTCGTTTCATTTCCATGGAGTTAATGGCTAGATAAACTTGAAATATATGACAAAGTTCAGACCAGCTCCATTTAATTTTACCATGTCCCTGGGCAATCTAAGTGTACTTTTGCAAGTTCAGGCTTTGCGTTCTGAAATTCCAGGCAATTATTTATGTCACAACAGATCATTATTATGAATTAGTCTATGTGATAGGCAGGACACAGTGTACAGAACACCATATTAGAGTGAAATTCTCCTCACTACTCATGAAAATCACAAAACAGCTCAAAATGAAAATCAAATTGGCAGCACATATCCAGAAAGAAGATAAAAGAGGATAAAGGATCTTTTGTAATTTTGCCTCATTGCTTTTAAATGAGTTCAGATAGAAGAATAAGTGAAAGTAAATTGTTGTAATAAGCATGTTTTATTCCATGAACTGATTGTAGATTTGTAAGCACGTTCTTTGCTTTCAAGCTTGAAACATTCCCGTTTCATATTGGTAATGGGGATACATATAAATATACATATAAATGCATACATATATAAATACAAACTTCTGAGTCTCTGTAGCATTGTCTGTATGACTATAATTTTAGCGATGACCACTTGGAATTGGATAACAAATCAGTGGGCTCATCCATTGGGATAATTAATTTTCCCTCTTTCAGCAATCTTTAATGGTCTATAGCTTTTATCAAGAGGGTGAGGTCCCAAATGGTTTCCATATTCCACATTAGTATGCCTTCTTTGTGTCCTGTTTAGGCAGCCATATGGCTGAGGTGTCTCGGGTATGCTTCCAAGTTGGTTCTAAGAGACACAATATTATGGCAGGCATTTTGGTTTTCTGGCTCTTAGAATCTGTTCACCCATTCTTTCTTGATGTTTTCTGAACCTCGAGTTCAGGATTTATATTGTAGATGTAGCCATTGGATCTGGGTTCCCCAGGGTCAGTTGGTATTTGAATTTTGACCAGTTGTGTTTTCTGTAATGGTTTTCTATGTTACTTTTAGGAAAGATGAGAGCTGCACCTACCCATGTAAGGAATCATAATGGTTTATTAAAGAAGATCCTGTTGAGTGGGCATTAAGTCCATTAGACCATGGTTAGTTATGGCCAGGAGATGAGTGCGACTATTTTTAGTTTAACTCTATCTTGCCATGCTGGTTGTTTTTGTGGATCATAGTCACATGAAACAGGGAAGACTAGTATTTGATTCCATCCTTGGGCAGCTTGCACAATATCTTCTAGTACTGGGAAAGCTACTCAGTAGGGAGGAGGCTTTCATTTCAGATCACCTGTGAACTTCTGTGTCCTGTGTCCTAATACGGGCTCTCACTAGGTATCCGTAGTAAGGATCTCTGGAAGCAGCAATGGACAACAGCGATAGTTTATACTGTTTTGAGAGTCTCTTTGATGACTGTCAGCAACAGCTCAAAAGCGGATTTGTTTTCACACCTGTTGTTGAGTGTTTGTTAGATAGTCAGTGGCTCTTGAGGGTAGCGTTATCAGCTTAAGTAAAAGAATTTCATTTAATATATATTAAATATCTACATACACTTTTATGCATGACACACGTAATTTTAGGTCAGTAAAAATGTAACACGATTTCTTGGCATTTCAAACACTCTCGGTGTTAGTTTTCCTTCTCCTTCTTCCCACTTCTGTATTGACATCTCCCCCTCCTCTAAATTGAATCCCTTCTCTCCTGTTTTTCCTATTCCTCTTTTATATCACTTGTATGCTACTGTTCCCACCTGTAGCACGTCTCTTCTCCTTCGTTGTACCCATTTAATTTACTGATTTCTGTGCCTACTCGAGGTTATATAAAACATTTTAACATTTGTGACCACTGATTAGAGAGAAAATGCAGCATTGGTCTGCCTGGATCTGAATGACCTCAAACAATACAATATTTTCTTGTTCGAGCCATTTATATGCATAATTCATGATTTTGCTTTTAATTTACAACTGTGTATTTTTCCGTAGTATATGTTTCGTATTTTCGTTATCCTTTCATTTGCTAAAGGCAGAAGCTGGTAGCCCAAAATAAATCATTCAACTATACCTTGTGATATATTCAAATCCACTTTTAAAAGTATCACACATTACTTATTCAATGTACAGTTACTTGGGTCTTAGTTTAATGCAACATGGCATGAACAATAGCAAAATTGAAGCATGAACTGAATGTATGTTTTAGTGTCATGTCAGACAAGCTGACTGATAATCCAACACTTAGGAAATACAAGTGTGGATCACCCTGACAAACAACACAGTGTACTAAAGTGCTTTGGGAGTGAATGTGGTGATATATTGTTTATGATTTATTAAAGTCACTAGAGATCAAAGTAGCAAAGCAGCCATCCTAGTTAGCCATAGAAATCAGGTCCAGGATTAAGAGGTAGACAGGTCTCTGTTAGTTCAAGGCCACACTGACTACACGAAATTGATCCATTCCTAAAAGAAACAGTTCACAAAAAGGTGATCTCAGCACTTAGAATCACATGCCTTTAATCCCCTAGACAAGAGGATATGGCTTGGCAGAGAAAGAAATATAAGGAGGAGGCGACAGGAATTCAGAGTTTTTTGCCTCTCCGGGTTTGTGGAGACAAAATTGACATCTCAGCTGGGTAGAGGTAAAATCTACTGGCTTGATTGCTTTGCTTTTATGATCTTCAGCTTGAAGCTTAAACCCCAATATCAGTCTCTGGCACTTTTATTTTTCTTGCTACAAGTGTGATGTGGATATGTAATCTACAATGGCAGAAGAAAAGTAATCAATGGCAGCTGTGACTATACAAGTAACTGGAGAAAAGTTGATTATAATAGTCACAGATAGACTCCATTATTTTCATGTGCAATTTTTGTAGCTGTTAACTTGATTTTCTTTCCATTTTGTATTATACAACTTAAGTTAAATGTATATGAATCTCTTAACTTGAAATTTATATTTCAGGGCCATGTGAAAGCATCTAGGGTCTGATAGTTAATTCCACTTACAAATTAACAGTGATTTACCTCTGTTCTAGTAGAAATTATGGGCTGTTACCTCCTCATTGCATCTCAGGAATTGCAGGGGCAAACTAATGATGTTAGGAATTAAAGTTCTTATAAGGATTCCTATAAAGCCTGGTTAACCATTTCAGGATGGAAACACTAATATTTATAGTGAAAAACCTCCCTCTGGAGAGGGGACATCTTTGTTTTCACTGCTTAGAATGTAGCCATCTCCATTGTCCAGATATTCTTGAGGACGAATTACAAAACAAATCAGCTGTTAATGTACCTGGAGGCAGCAGAAATAGGAGACTCCTAAAGAAATATCACTTCTTAAATCAATATGGGAACGTCTGGATGCTGAAAGATAAGAGCCCACAGGAAGGCAAAGAATGAATATTGTTTATACAAAAAGGAAGCTGTGCTTTCCTCTGGGAAGAAGGTGAGGAAGAATAGACCCGAGAAGAAACAATAACAGCAGCAAGGAACAGCAAGTAAATACAAAAGAAGTCATGATTCTCTAAATCTAGACTTTAGTCTTTTACTCTGTGAAAAAGATTTCATTGACTTTGGCAAGAAACAATGTTCTGCATTTGTCATTACTTACAATATGTGCCCGTGGATTCCTTGGTATTATTTGGGACCCTTAGATTCTTCTAAATAGTTACCAATTTATCAAGTCCTATGCCTTTTAATCATTTCTATGATATTCTCCTTTACTAGTCATCTGTTTATGTTAGTATCAGTATACTTCATTCGGACAATGACATATTTTTACTCTACAAATTCTTCTGCTTCAAGTCAAAGTCAACACACACACACACACACACACACACACACACACACACAGTAGAGGGCGTGAAGTGCAGGAAAGCAGGTCCCATTCAGAGGGATTAGAGTTTAGAAGAACATTATTGCTAAGGTAGCAATCCTCCCTTTTCTGCTTATTAACTTTATTAGAAAACCGATGATGGTTAACTTATTTTTTGTCCCTAGAGTTATATTTTAGTTTATGTTGTTCTTTCAAATGTCTAGTTCATTTTTTTTTTTGTCCCACAGGAAATGTCAATTTGTGTCAGCCAGGATAAAGAATTTTGTGTCTAAGTCACAAAGATTTCAGTCATAGTAAAGTTAGTTTAAGTGAACTAATAAAACACCAAAGCAAGACAATTTTCTTTATTCATCATAATCACAATCAATATTTGAAAGAAAACAAACACATCCTTTGTTGATTTAAAAACAGGTATAGCAAGAAGTGGATGGGTAAAGAAAATAAGGAAGAACAGAGCACATAGCCACAAGCAGTAAGACTACTAAATTTGTCTTTATTTATTCATATATGTAAAATGTTTCATTCATCCTAAGCACCATCATGGGCTGAGGCTACTAATCAAAATAAAATTCATGCAAATATATGTACATGATTTGCAGATGAGCCATGGCCTCCAGGTTTCTGGAAAGTTGCCAGTATTGTCCTTCATACAACAAACTTTGTGCTTTTTGAGCACTGAAATTGTCTTTTCTTTGTTTGCAATGCCGAGGTCACAAGTGATGTAGGGCAGAGAGGGAAATAGGAATTATCCTTACCCAGCCATGGCTATCCCAGGAGGTGTATGCTAGAGATTTCTGTATTACAAGAAAGCATTGTCCTCTGGATTGCCTAAAATGTCAGACTTAAAAAGGGGTCAGTTCAGCACAAAATTGGCTTGAAACAATATGACAATCATTTATGAGCAGATTTTTGCATTGTGTCTGTTGAAAGAATCTGATTTCTAAAATCTCTACCCATAAAAACACAATTGCATGATTTAAAATGTGTCTTATGGAATGCCCTATGGGATGCTAGCTAGAGCCAGTTATCTTTCTTTTGTTCTAACAAGAAACAGATATCACCACATAAGAGCATAACTCGCCTGCAACCACGGTGCTGTGAGAGAGCCACATCTGCCACATTGAATGGCCACATGAAAGAGTGCCAAGTATCCAGACATTTGAGGAAAGCCTTGTTTGTCATTTTAGCCTCAGGCCAGGCAGCCCAGCTTCCATGCTCAGTGCTACCAAGTGAATGACCACATGTAGATCACAGAGGCACCTAGCTAAGCCCAGCAGAGCAAACACACCCTAGAAATCATACAGCCTGGTTGTTCGAAACCAGTCCCTTTGGAAGTGTTCCATCACACAGCAATAGGTAACTGACACAAGGAAAGAAAACAAAGGAGAAAAAAGGCCCTACATGCATTGTCACACTTAAATTATGTGTTGAAGAAGATGACATTGGCACAAAGGAGAAATAGCCTGCTCAGAGCAATCTTGCTGAACTTCTTATTTATAATACGTTTATGGTGGTGTGTTGGCATTTGGTTTGTGATATGATGCTGTAAAAAGCAACTGATTGACTCCTTTTCCAACTTGATACTAATTGTTGCTTTCGCTCTCCTGATTTCCCTGGCTGTAACTGTCATTACTACATGGAATAAAGTGCTGACTTAATCATAGATCTATGGCAAGTGCAGTTTTTTCTCGCTTGTTGCATCATTCTATACAGTGTATATGATGGGAGCCATATTATTTCTGGATCTAACTTGTTCAGCATTTGTTATTGTGCAGAGATACTACTTTCCTGCACCTGAGGTATAAAATACCTTTTGTGTTTTTGTTAGTGTATTTTTTTACATTCAGTTTTTTTTTTTAATATAAACATTTATTGATAGACTTCCTTTTTACTGTTCCTACTTTGTCCTCCAGGTTTCTTTAGTTTGTTTTGCATAGTAATTTGTTTTAAGAAGTTTAAAAAGTGTTCCATATTGGCTATTTAATGTTATTAGTAAATGATCCACAAACACAATGAAAACTTAGCAGGATCACAGGTGAGACAATTATGCTGAATCAGGGAAACTGTTATTTAATTATGGAGACTAAATTATCTTCTTTAATAGAAAGCCTTAAGTACTTTAAAATTAATTTTGAATTATCAGTCATCCACTCTTTCTGATACCAAAGCTTTATTCATTTAATGATCTGTATCTAAGCTTGTACAAACTTACATAAACATATAATTAGATGAGAAATGAGAGTTTTTGAGTTCAGCTTTAGAATATTAACTTATCATCATAAGATGATGTATATGACTTGTTGAATTTTCCACTTTAATTAAAGAGATTACTTATTCATTAACTTAATTTAATACAAGCCCAAGGTCTTAACGTTAATGACTCTTGAGACAGCATTTAAACTGGTCATATAGCACAACAGGATAAGAATTAATATCAAGTGCTTTTGTAGATATAACCCTTTATATTTTTATTAAGATCAGCTCAATAAAATGCATGGGTTTACATGATTTGTAGCATGGCTTGAGTTCAGAGGTTATTTTCAAACATTAATAATTTAATATAGTTATAATCCTATGTTTAGATTCTTATAATCTTAAAAATTTCTTGAAATAATTACAAATGATCTTTATCATGAACATACTATAACTATGTAATGAATTCTGCATAGATTAGCAATAGTAAAAGTGTAATCACTATTACCTAAAATATGCATGCTGAGTTAAACTGCAAAATTTTCTCAAAACCTGTCTTTGTCTTAATTCAATATTTTTCCTTTTTATGGGGACTTTGGGCTCCATTCATGATGAGGTAGAATTATTTTTTATATCTCTTGAATCTATAATTGAGTGTGTATGACTTGCTGTGGATCAAGGGGCAGATTAAAAGTAAGACCCACAGGGACCCACACTACCACCCCAGATAGTAATAATAATAATAAAAGTAAAAAAGTATTGGAACTTGATTTCCTTTCTGATCTTGAGATACTTATAACAATTGAATGAAGCCAAGTTAATCTGTAGGATGAAGAGACATACAAGCAATGCCATTTGCATCACCAGGACTAAGTTTGCTGCCTCATGTATGAGGAAGCTCTTTGAAAGCATTGATGAGCCATCATTCTGCAAAGACAGCAATCAATCAGGAATATAAAAACAAGTAATGTGCATTGCTTACATCAAGGGGTTTAACGCAAAAATGTAAGATATAAAACTACTACCTGTACTGGAATATTGTCATAGCAATATGAGAGATGTAGTAAAACACTAAGATACCTAAGATTAGCTTGAATTCAGTGAGTAGATGGGATTTGAAAACAACAGTAAAGAATTTACTTGTGAAGCTTGGGAAAAATGGCAAAATTTGCTCATAGTGGATTTTATGACAAAACTTAAATTTCCAGAAATTTGAAAATTAAAAAAAAGTATCTAATGAAGTTGTAGAACCCATAAGATTATGTTATTTAATTCTGAAAGTATCCGTTAGCCCAGTTATCCCTTATACCACATATGGTAAGGTATGGAAACAGAATATAAACTAAAAAAATGAATTATTTCATTTTACAGTATATTTAAGAATAGAAATTAGCTATTAATTTCTGACTTGAAAGTATATCTTCACTTTCACCCTTTTGAGCTGGGAAAAAAATCATAAAGAAATAAATAGCTTTAAGGTAAATTTACAATTGAAAGCATGGATTTAGTAGTCATTAAAAAAAAAGCTTTGATGATTCTAATCAAGACAAAAGTATCCACGGTAGCACACATATGTTCAGATGATCTTAAGATAGCCTGCTGTGTCCAACATATGGATGTGTTAAAATTTGGGATACAGTGGATTTGAGTTTTATTAGAGAATTTTAGTAATTAGTGAAAATAGTGTATGTCTTAGTTGGAGTTTCTGTTGCTGGGAGGGGACACCATAATGACAGCAACTCTCATAAAGGAAAACATTTAATTGGGGCTGGCTTCCAGTTTCACAGGTTTAGTCCATTATCGTCATGGAGAGAAGCATGGTAGCATGCAGGCAGACATGGTGCTGGAGAATGAGCTGAGTGCTCTACATCTTGACCGGCATGCAGCAGAAGCAGACTGTGTGCCATACTGGGCATAGCTTGAGCATATGAGACCTCAAAGGCCGCCCCCACAGTGACACACTTCCTCCAGCAATGCCACACCTGCTCCAACAAAGCCATCCCTCCTCTCCTAATAGTGCCATTTGCTATGGGCTTATGGTGCCCATTTTATTTCAAACCCACAAGCTGTCAATTAAATTCATAGGCAATCCATTAAGATTTTAAAAATATTACACTAACAAAAACACCAAAGGTTTGTTCTAAAAGTTATTGCTATTGTTGAAAAGGGAACGATTGCTCAATATCTAGCATAGAAATCTTGCAAGAGGAACTTCAAACTTAGAAAATTGCACAAGTACGTCTCTTGGAAGGGTGGGATTGAAGGCATGTTCAGAGGTCAGAGTGGAGGATTCTGCTCATGTGTGACTTGGTGAATACGGACTTTATGCATTGCTCATTCTTTTCTGTTCAGATGAGAAGCTTCTATTGCAATTATTCCCATCTTACTTCAGCTGTCCATATCAGAAAGTATGGCAAGTTGTTCCCTGTTCAGGAGCCCTGTGTGGTTGCCAGCTTTCATGGCCCTTCCTCTTTAACCAGGGCCAAACCTAGCTGTTTATTTCTTCAGTTTTGTGCCAATCAACCCATCTTTTGGCAAGAGGTGCCTGTTCTAAGTAGATGCTCACTCAGGCTGACCAGTGGCTCAGCAGGTTCAGGCACTTGCTGCCAAGCGAAATGACCTGAGTTTGATCCTGAGGACCCATGGGGTGGAAGGAAAGAACTAACTCTGAAGCATTGTCTTCTGACCACATGAACACAGTAGCATGTCCATGCCAAGCAAAATAAATAAATGAAATGAAAGTATTCAAAAAGAAAAATATCCCTTGGTTGTCTGAAAATGTGATTTCTGTCATCTACAAAATATAGTGTTTCCTCAAACAGTTAATATATCTACTATAAGAGGAAGCTATACCACTGACTGCTGGATATTCACTTGAACAATGCAGTACTTTAAATTTCTTTAGTTTTCATGTTTTATTTTTGAGAATATCTTTTTTGATATTGTAATTTTTTAATTAATTAGATAATTTTTATTTATTTTTTCTTATTTTACATATCGATCCCAGTTCCTTCTTCCTCTCTCCTTCTCCCTGCCTCTTGCTCTCCCTCCCATGCCCCCTGACCACCCTCCCATCCAATTCTCCCCTCCACACGGAGGGTTAGTTATGCCTTCCAGGAGGGATCAACAAAATCTGTCAAGTCTTTTGGAGTAGGGACTAGGCTCTCCCTCCTGCTTCTAGGTTAAGGGAGTATCCATCCCTCTATGGGGAATGCACTCCCAAAATGTATCCTAGAGATGCATCCTGTTCTACTGTCAGAGGTCCCTTAGACTGCTCAGGCCTACTAACTGAGACCCATGTTCAGGGGGTTTGAGTTGGTCCAATGCTAGATTCAGTCAGGGGACCCATTAGCTCCTCCTTGTTCAGGTCAGCTGTCTCTGTGGGTTTCTGTAGCCTGGTTTTGTCCTCCCTCTCTGCATCTGGATTCCAGTTCAGCTTAGTGTTTGGTTATGGGTGTCTGTTTCTGTTTCCATCAGCTACTAGATGAGGGCTCTATGATGGTGGGTAAGTTAGTCATCAATCTTATTATTAGGGAAGGGCATTTATGGTAGCCTTTCTACTGTTGTTCAAATTGTCAGTCTTGTCTCTGGACATTTCTCTGGAGTTAGTTTTCTCTTCAAACCTATAATAACTACATCATTTCCCACTTCCCTTCCCCCCCCAAAATCTCTCTCAAATTCAGTGCATTTTTATTAATTGTTGTACATGTATATATGCATGCACATATATTCTTATTCATGCCTTGGCAGTAGCCAACAACACTCTAATTGACCTAAGACCCACTTTACAAGAGGGGAAACCAAACTTGGTACCACAGTCCTTTTAATAATAACTAAACTGTGGAATCAGCCCAGGTGTTCACTCATACAGTAACGAATGAAAGAAAATGTGGTTTATATTCATAGTAATATTTTATTCGGCCACAAAGAAAAGCAAAACTTATCATTTGCTGGGAGTGAGTATAACAATGCTTATTTTTGTGTGATTTTTCTCACTTATGACACCATTATTGTAAGATTTACTGATTTATATTATGTTTATGAAGGTGTTGCCGTCATGTGTGTATGTGCACTTCAGGCATGCCTTGTGAAAAAGGGCATGGTATTCCCAGGAGCTGGAGTGACACATGTTTGTTAGCTACAGTGTGGGTAATGGGAATCATACCTGGGTCCTCTACAAGAGCAGCAAATACTCTTAACCATCAAGATGTTTTCCCAGTAGCCCCATTATTACAAAGGTTAAAAAAAATCAAAAGAAGAGAGATGAAGTGATGTGAGAAAGATCGCACAATAACTGAATGTGAGAGATGGGTTTGCTTGAAGTGGTTTTGATTTCAGAGATCTCCTCAGTATCCAGAATTCAGATTCAAATGGCGTATGTGACATTCACCTTCCAGAGCTACTGTAGCAGCAGAAGGAGATAGAGATTGGGCTGTTTGTTTCTTCAGCAAAATAATACATACTTGGGCCCTAATGTATTTCCAACTGGAAAAGATAAACTCACATCCAATACCATATAACTATTTAATTGCAATCTTTTCCCTTTCATTTAAATTTTTTATTTGTCAAAATATGTTAGTGGATATTGGTTAAGAGACGAAAGAAGTTTTGAGGACAATGAATCCACAGAAGTGACTTTAAAGATGATATAATCTAACATTTTCATTTAATTCATTAGGATGTTCAGCCTGTACTCAATGGGTCGTGATGGCACCAAAACAGAAATCATGTCTTGAGTCTATCTAAATTCCTGGTACCTGTTCTCAGCAGCGTTAGTGTGGGTCTACATCTTCCCAGGTACATATGAACATACAAGATGTTTATTATTTATTTGGTAAATTTTTCTTCACTTTTACTTCTACTAAGTTAAATGTTGACAGGTCCCATCTACATAATTTCTTAACAAATAAAAGAGTAATGAAGTAAATAGTGTGATAACTCCTGGGTTAGAAAGTTTGCCTTAAAGTAGTTTCCACTGTGTGTGTTAGATAGACGATATTAATTTAACAATTATTGTACTTTAGTGTCTCAAGACACTTTTGTGTGTTCTAATGTATTTTCTTTTCTTTTTGGTTTGTGGCCTAGAAAAGACCATCTTTCTGTAATTTATTCCCAAATTCTGTATCTCTTTGTTTAACCATGCTTCTGCGCTGTAGACAAACATCTCCCTTCTTATTTTCTTGCACAATATTTCAGCATATACGACAAGTTTATAATCTATGATAATTTACCATCTAAATTACTAATTTAAATTGTATTTCTCAAAGTTAAGGAAGCATATTATTTCAGGAAAATTACTTGCTTTGCTTTGATATTTTGACACATTTAAAATATATACTAATATTGCACTGAGAATCATTATTGTGTTTCTCTATATGGCACCAAGAGGAAAAAAAAAACAATTAAAATGGCTTCAAAGCATCAATAATTCATGAGGGAAAAGTGTATTCCTACTAGATTACATCTTAAAAAAATCTAAGTGAGACAGGAGGGAGCCCACTGAACCTTTCCCAGGGGAGCGTTGTCGTCTTAGGGAATTCATGCTGCCCTTGGAGCTCGGTATCTTCCATAGGTCTTCAAATACCTTCTCCAGCAATTTAAATGTAGGAATGAGGAGTTCACGAGAAGTCACTTATCAGACACACTCTGCACCTTTCTGATTAGCCCCCACTGCACCTTGCTGGATTCCTTCACACAGAAGGATTCAGCACATCCACTTTCAGATGTCCCAGCCACACCGACTGTTCAGACATTTCAATCCCTCCAGCTTTGCTTCTTAACTCTCCCACCCGCTTGAACCCCGGGGTTTCCTAAATGATTTCCAGGCCTGCTGCCATATCCGATTTTTAATAGGAACCTCTAAAGCGAACTATAATTTGAAAGTACGCAATCAAGGACACTGTGGGATACTCAGCTTTAGGCAATATGTTCTTTCGGGTAGAAGAAAGCCCTGGCAAACGGCGGACCCAGATCCTTGCACCAGCTGTGCCTGGGGCTTTTTTCTAAAATTCCAGTGAAGTCACTCAAGCCTCCATTGTGTGTCTGCTTGACTGTGGAATCTACAGAAGTCCTGCCTGCTGGACTCCTCAACGCCGATCACGTGAGGATTAGTGAGATGAAGGCTGGACAGACAGCTCCCCTTTGGGGAAAGGCACTCTGAAAAGAAAGATTTTAGAGAAAAGCTGCGCTGATGGCTTCCAAGAAGGCAGACTCCCCAGTCTCATGTTGTATGCATGTTTTCTGGGAATTAGGTCATTGTTTCCTTTTCTCTTTGAAATAAAAACAATTTTTAAAAAGTCTTCGTTTGAAATTGAACAAAGCAAGCAAGCTTTTCTTTTGTTTCTTTCATGTACAACGTAATGTTTTCCTTTTTCTTTTTTCTTTCTTTCTTTCTTTCTTTTTTTTTTTTTTGTGTGTAAGCATATTGCATTATAGTACAAATTGGCAGCTTTATCCCCAAATACATTCCCATCTGCTAACTGGACCTCAATCGAACATGCCCAATTGCACATTGTTTAATTGCCCAGCTCAGTTAGTAGCATGAATATATTATAATTTACAAGTGTCTTCGTATTTGCTTCTTTGCACATATAAACATGTGAGTTCTTCCATTGCAAATTAAAAATCATGATCCTATCTATGTATTTTAGCAGTAATAACCATCACAGTTTCTGTTTAAAATCATGCCCTGAGGCATAGACTAACTGCTATGGATTCACCTTCCTGTACTCCAAAAAATGCACACATGTTTGCCATGGGGGAATCGGGGAGCTAGAGAGAAGGGTTAGGAAGGAGATCCCTTGTGGGTTTGAAATGGCCACTGTGTGTTCTTCAGCATCTAAACATTCAGTGCTTTCATACAGTTCTTCAAATTAAAGCGTTGGTTTTGATTGTATTTTATCACGGGCTGATTCGAAAGTAATCACCAAAGACCCCACTCATACTTTTCTCTCATCCATCAATTGTTCTCTCTCAAGCAAAAGGAAAACGTGCTCTTAACTCCACATTAAGGCTGAAGAAAGCTTTTGAAGTTGCAATGTAATGAAAAATAGGATTTAGTGTGAAAAAAATCTTTCCAAACAAACCATCGAATTGTTCTCTGTGGTGATCTGAGATGTGGAAGCCTGTTGGCCATGTGGTTTTCTCAAGAGAGATTCCAATGTCTGCCTCTAAGTTGGGAGAGCTAATTGCTTCAACAACACTCATAAACTCTCAAGCTTAATTGACATAGTAAAATCTCACAAATAAAATCTGTATATAAGAATTCTGTTCCCTTGCAACACCGAGAACAACAAGCAAAGACTGACAGTTTTGAAATCTATAGTAATTCATTACCCTGTAGGGACCCATGCATGACTGATAAAACAGATGCAGCTTATTTGTTTCTGGGATATATTTTCCTGGGGAGAAATACTTAGTTTTCCTCTTTCATCATTTAAAGATTGAAGGTTCAGAAAATGATATTTGCTTTCAGATTGTGATGTATGTTATATTTCAATATTAAATAAGTTTACAGAAGATGTTTATAACACTATAACACAAGTAAGGTATACTTACATAGGAACATTTTTGCAACCCACATTATGATTTTAACACTTGTTGCTATTGTAAAGTTTATTTATTTATCTAGTTTTTTGAGACAGGGTTTCTCTGTATTGCTTTGGAGCCTGTGCTGGAACTAGCTCTGTAGACCAGGCTGGTCTCGATGTCACAGAGATCTGCCTGCTTCTGCCTCACGAGTGCTGGGATTAAAGTTGTGCCCGACTTTGTTTGTAAAGTATTATTGAAAGCTAAAGAGTTGTAATGAAAAATTGCCTCTGAAAAATTAATTGCCTGTGTGCACTCAAAATACCAAAAAGTAGACAATACACCCAAGTATCTGGACAGCTCATTGTTGTTCATAGTCTATGAAATGAATTTAGTTTCTTACTTATCACAAGTCTTTTAGCATTTTTAATACATTGAAAATGGAATTACATAAATTATGTTTCCAAATGAAATTAGGCCAAGTGTACATACTAAAATAGAGTATAGATGATTTACAATGTTTATGTTTATTTTATTCATAGGACATCATGAATCTAGGAGATGACAAATGTAAAAGTAATTTTTTTAATTGCATAAACATTCAGTGGTTTATTTTATGTAACAGTTCCTAAGTTTTGTGATCTACTATTTATCTACTATTTGTTGTATGATGCCAATGAATTGGTAAAGGGTGAGAAGCATTGTGGTGGAAATAAGTCAGTTGTATCAAAGACAATAACACGATTTATCTCAAAGGCAATGAAAACCAGGAATATTTCATTTTAGAAACCTATAAAGAAAATGTGTCATATTCTCTCAGAGTTTGTATTAGTCTGTTGTAGTTGCACAGGCAGTGTTAGATGTTAGGGGCTGGAAAACACCACATAATCTCCCTCTCAAGGATATTACAGAAAATATGACTGGTAATAATTTCTTTAAGTTTCAAAGATTACTATATTTATATCTACATGTCTTCTCATTGTAAAACAGTGTCAAGTTGTTAAATGAGTTTCACAATTTCCTCCAAGAAGATACAGTCTTAGTAGAATTTATACTCCGGGTGGAGTATAGTTTACTGTGGAAAAGGAAGACAATATTTAGGATTTCAATTGTAGAAATCAAACCTCACAATGAGAAGATTAAAAAAAAAAAAAAACAAACTTCCAACTGTCATGTCAGTTCTTAAAACTTTTCACATCCTGTGTTGTTTTCAACACACACACACACACACACACACACACACACACACACACACACGTTGTGAAAAAGTGTCCTTCAATGTGCAGACTTCCACTGGAGCTCGGTTGACTCATCCGATGCTACATTCTTAGACAAAATGACCCATCGTCTCCCAGCAGCTAATATTAACTTATAGTTCTCAGCTAGAGGTGCAAGTGTGTGCCAACTTTTCAATCTATGCAGGCATTGGTCAGGTTGGGCTTGCAGAGGCCATAAGCTTTTTATCCTTTCCAGATAAATTGATCTATATTTCTGGGCTCTGATTTCATGACTTTATTATACTTATTGGTTCACTATTCTTTCTAGTAGGGGAGTGATTAACCCTTGGGAATTTTAGAACTGTGAGAGTTGCATTGTTCTGATGTGCTAAAACATCTGCTCCTGTCTTCTGATCTTCCTGTGTTTCACACATGTTGCATTTTGGGACTATATAGGACTTTATGGATTCTTTGACAGTGTATATGTGAAGGTATGATAATTATGGATTGGAAAAGAAGGCATTTAGTACATTTTTTTTTCAGATCTAGCACATTTCCATCAATCAGATTCCCTTTAAAATATTGTTTGGTACCCTAGTCTATGATATGTTTTGTTTGATTGATTTTGCTGTTGACTGGAATAATTACACTTGTTTCATGTTCTATGGGCCCTTTCACATTAGTGACTTGTTTCGTGCACTCAGTAGCAACATATAAAATAATTCATATTTTAATTGAGTTAGCTTATAAACCTCATGAAAGTGTTATTTATGAATTTTATGAAAATAAATCATGGGTTTCTCTGACATACATTCAATATTAAAGGACTATTTTCCTGTGATCTACTGTTTTCTTTTTTGGTGCTGTTTGGATTTATCCAGTTATTATTTACTGCAGAGTACTGACATTTATATTTTCTTTGTTCCTGAATCATCTTTTTATATCTCATAATAACCAAATGATTCTAGTATTTTCTTACTTCTTTCTCATCTACAGGAAAATTGCTTAAAATACATTTACCATTTGTTGTTTGTAATTAGTAGATAAAAGCTAGTTAGCTGACATTTGATGTATTTTCACACAGTGCCCTGCGTTTAACTTTGTGGATGTCTTTGTGTCCATAACAGAACCTTAATACAGTCATACACATTTGCATGTGTCCAGCCCAAAAAGGGAGGGATAAACAAAAGAAAGTTGCAGGATGGCAACCTCACAGACACGGCCATATCAGATAGTTTGCCAGTGTCATGGGGCTTATGGAAAACAGAAAATCATGCCCAAGTCACATTATCAGTCCTAAAATACTGACAGGTAACTCGTGGTAGAATGAGTAGAAAGAAAAGTTCGGAGTGAATTTTGAAAGTAAATCTTATAGGACACACAAGTCGCTACTATTTGATTACAGATGTTACATTTAGAAACCAAATTCAGTGTGAATTTTGCCAGGATGAATGACAGTGTCAGCCAGCAACCCAGATAAATATTTACTGTGAGAAAAAATATTAAAATCTCATCAATCACCATATTTTATGTCATTTTTGTTAACTGCCACATTTTCTATTTTCTATTCAGTCTTAACTTAAAGAAGAATCTATCTTGTCAGCACCATTAGGTATAGAATTAGTATATGCTTTAACATACCTTATTTAAAAATTGAAAATTAAGAATGGCAGGAATTATTTTCTTGAATTATTTTATCCATATGATGCTGACTTTTACTATATAAAATGTGGGATTATACACACACACACCCCTAAACCTTTTAAGAAATATCTGCTCTGAAAAGTTCCCCTGTAGTCTGCTAGAGAAATCGCCCTACTCTAGGATAATTACAACAACAGATCAAAGCTTTGGCTTTGACACAGCGGCCATCACTCTGTGACATTACTTAACCTCTTCAAGTTTCAGCTTCATCACCTGGACAAAGGAAAACTAAATGGTTGGCTTG
Organism: Phodopus roborovskii; assembly: GCF_943737965.1. Lineage (NCBI taxonomy): Eukaryota > Metazoa > Chordata > Mammalia > Rodentia > Cricetidae > Phodopus > Phodopus roborovskii. The sequence goes on along the minus strand of NW_026126470.1, from coordinate 17,763,411 downwards.
CTAGGTGCCATCATTGTGTGTTAGTGAGAGCTTGAGCGCTTTCACATCTGTAGCCATGAGATCATGGGATGGTCCTGTAACACTAAGAAAAAATGAAGATGAAAAAAGTTCAAGAAGAAAATCCATTGAGTAAAAGTACAAAGATAAAAAGGTTGGTCTGTTCTGAAGGAAATGTTACAGCTTCCTGGGTGCCTTGGCCATGGTTTGATTTAGTGATTTTTTTTTTCTAGGCAAATTGTGGATACACACTCCCAAAACTTTTTGATACTTTAGCTTATTGAAATAAAATTATAAAGTGAGAGGCTCCATGGCACAAGCTGGTAATCCATCTCCTCAAACGATTGAGATGAGTGACTGCAAAGTCAGTGTGCATCGGAATGGTAGAGAAGATTCAAGGCCAGTGTGAGACAATCAGCAAGACTTCGTCAAGATACAAAGCAGTAGTAGAAAGTTCCCTAGAAATGGTGATGCCTCAGGTTCAATCCCTGGACGCAAGCAAGCAATAACCAAAAGATCATTCCCTGAAAATCTGATGTCACAGTGTCTGTGACTTTAATGAAAATGTTCAAAAAGATCGGAATCACTGATTTGGGTAACAATATGGATCTCGCCATTACAGTGAAGCTAAATGATCATCAAGAGAAAGCAATGATTCCTGAGGTGTGTGCTTCAGCTTTAATTTCTTTTAAAACTCTTTATCAGGCACAGCACATTGCTTATCTTCATGCCAAGGGTGCTCTCAGTTGGCGCAAGCACTTTTCTTCTTTTAATTTCATTCTTTCAAATTTCATTTTGCATTCCAACCACAATTCTCCCTTCAGCCCCCCTCCTCCAGCCCCTCTTCCCTCCCCCCCAACCCACCCCCAGTCCATTCCTCAAGGGAGGTCAAGATCATGATGGAGAAATCTACAGAGATGGCTCAAGCACTTTTCAACTACAAAGGCCAAGACTTACTCTAGGATAGTTGAGATCTAAAGTTATATTTGCATGTAGCTGCTACAGGAGGAACTCAAAGGATGCTTTGGCTGTTTTCATGCAGAAGAAAACCCTGTATTCCCCCTAAGCCTAAACATGTTTTCTCTAAATGTGCCCTCATGGTTGGTGAGTTTTTGATCTAGCATTGTATTGGAAGCGGAGACTTTGTTTAGACATAGCCTCATGTCCTACTGACCGTTGTTATAAAAATGATGCTTAATCTCTCCACAGTTTCCATTAAAATCTGGTGTTTAGTGCAACACAATTTCATATTGTGCAACATGATAGCCTGAAAGACAGATCAACACAGGCAGCTCAATGGAAACCAGAATTCTGATAATTCCAACAGTCAAAACATTGGCCAAACACCACCAAGAGAGATATGACACTCAGGTAGATGCTGCCGACTTCCCAGGACTCTAAGTCATTTGGTGAATTTCTTTAGTCAATCTGTATATATTGTTTTACTATGGCTGTTGTTGTTGGTATTGTTTGCCTGTGTTTCTGTTACCCATACTGTCCTGGAAGAGACTTCACCATCTGGATGTGGGTTTTGTTTCTGGGAGAGATAAATTTGGTGTCATTGACATATCCCTTGTATAAACATATTCAAAAAAGGAGAAAGAACACAGATCAAGATGATCTAGATTTCCAGGCTAGACAGAAAGAGACAAGTTATTAGACAATTATAGCCAAGCATGAAAGCATGGAAAGCATGTTAATGACAAGAAATATTCCTGGGCAGTTCTAACATAAGCTGACAATACGTTTGGGACAGTCATGTGGCTTCCAGGCAACATGGACATCTGAAAGTTCAAAGAGAGCATGAGTCTCTGCACAGGGTAAACTTGTAAGAATTTTATAGTTGCAGTTCCAAAAAGCTTGAGATGCTTGTTCCATTATGAAGGCAGCTGTGAGTTTAAGGCAGGAAGCTGAAACTTGCAGCAAACTCCATGGCAAACTACAAAGTGACCTACCTACATGATAACTGTTGGCCACCATGTGAAATTTCCCTTCCTCTGCATTTCTTTTGGCATATTTTGTCTTTTTTTATTTAAATTTGAAACAAGCTTGTTTTATATGTCAATCCCTGTTCTCCGACCCTCCCATCCTCCCCTGTTCCCCCCAGCAACTCCCATCCTATCCCATTTCTGTTCCCCAGGGAGGGTGAGGCCTTCCATAGGAGTCTTCAAAGTCTATCACATCATTTGGAGAAGGGCCTAAGCCCTCCCCCCATGTGTCTAGGCTGAGGGAGCATCCCTCTATGTGGAATGGGCTCCCAAAGTCCATTCATATACTAGGGATAAATACTGATCCACTAGGTCCCATAGACTGCCCAGTCCTCCTAACAAACACCCACATTCAGGGAGTTAGAGTCAGTCCTATGCTGGTTTCCCAGCTATCAGACTGGGGTGCATGAGCTCTCTCTTGTTCAAGTCATAGTATTTTCAGTGTCTTATTGAGCAGCAAATCTTGTTTTCTTTTGTGTTCCCATGCTAGTTTATTTTTGTCATCTTGACAGAAACCAGTCTCTTAGGAGAAGTCAACCTTAATTGCCTCTGTTGGATTGGACTGTGAACACATCTGTGGGCCATTTTCTTAGTTGATGAATGATGGGGGATGGTCTAGGATGCCACAGGGGACTATGCCCTGGCAAAGTGGTTCTGGGTTATCTGAGAAAGCAAGCTCAACAAGTCATGGTAACAGGCCAGTAAGTAGTGTTCTCTGGTCTCTGCCTCACTCCCTACTTTCAGGTTGTGTCTTGAGTTTCTGCCTTGGCTTCCCTTTATGATAGACTGTAACCTGTCACCAAATGATCATTTCTTCTTCCAACTTAGAAGTCTATAGTCTTTATTAGAACAATAGGAAAATAACTTATACAGACCTAAACTGAAAGTTAAACAACAAATGAAGTAGATTCTTATCTCATTCAAATGCTCCACACTGATACTTTAATGGAAATGTATACTTTGTCTTATTTAATGAGTGAAATAGAGGCAAGTATCTGGTGTCAACTAAGGTCTTATTTCTTTATCTTTTTTTAAAAAATGGAGGTAAATTACAGTTTCTCTCAGATTTGTACATTATGATTGAAGTTTCAGAAACGATTGGAATTGGGCAACAATCAATGACTACCAGTCTTCCTGCTTTTAAGGCTGGTTCTTTTTTTGTGTTGTTCTTGAGATACAATGCCTTCCTTTCTTTTCTATGAAGATGCCACTAGAATTTGTCCTTGCCATGTGTCTGTGAATGAGACTGTATCTAAAGAGTTGTTGTTGAACACTTTAAGATAACAGAGAGCTATTATTCAGTCAGGGATGATACATAAATAATATTTTTAGTAAACCTTTTAACTGTATAGAATGTTCTATGTCAAATAATATTACATAAAATCTAGTAAATGCATACTGAAAAATTCTTGCAAACATCTTATTTTCAAGGTTATGTATACTTAGAGTCTTTTAAAACTCTACATTGAATTAATGAAATCCTAGTTAGTTCTGTCCTCAAGTGTTGCATCTCTGTTAGCACAGTACCAGACCTTGGAGACTAGGAAGAAAACCAGGTGCTTTGTAGCAGAGGGAGAATCTAGTCTAATCAATGTGCTTGATCACCTGGTCTGGGTAAATAGTCTGCTTATATGATATGCCAGGCACTTTGGAAGTGAAAGCAGATGCTATAATTAGGGTTTATGTGAACTCTACAGGATGAGCAATTAAAAAAAAATGAGTTAGGGAAAAGAGGTTATGTTCCAAGTTCTATAGTCCAAACATCAATATTAGGTATTTGTCATTGGCCTCTTTAAAAGCTACTGCTTTTAAAATATCAGTGGTGATGGATGACTTAAATCCAGATAATAACAGCCCTTAAAAGCAAGATTAACCACAAAGAATTACTTCCTTTCACTTTAAGAAATCTTGGACCTCTTAACAAATCAGTAGATGATATATTGTAATGATTTTTATATTAATATGCTATATCTACCATTAAACTGGTTGCGTTATCCATAAACTAAACAGACAAATAGATTTCTCTAAAGGCAGGTTGTTCAATAGCCTGTTGTTAATGGGGAGTGAGCAGGTCTTCAGGGAAGCGAATGCCACCCAGGGAATGCTCAGGGTCAAACACTGTCTTAACCAGATGTGTTACATATAAATGATGTAATTCACAATAAGACAATACAATTAAAAGCCACTCTAAATTTAGGCCATTTTATTACACATAATCTGTTACTGTGAACATTTGTGCTCTTCTTTAGGAAGCTCTGTTATAACTCATCAGGGCAATTATTACTTAAGCATTGCTGGCTGATATTTTTGTGATGTCATTCTTACACTAGTGGCACAAGGAAATTTTGCATTATAAAAAATATTATGACAGACTTTGAAAACTCCACATGGAAGGCCTCACCCTCCCTGGGGAGCAGAAAGGGGATGGGATGGGGGTTGGTGAGGGAACAAAGGGAGGACAGAAGGGTTTGGGAACTGGGATTAACATGTAAAACAAGCTTATTTCAAATTTAAATGAGAAAAATTATAAAAAAATCCCCAAAACAAAACAAAACAAAAAAATCCCAAACTCAGAAAAGAAGGGTAATACACCTTTAGGGTCAAATAAGTAGGTTATCATAGCATTTTAAAGGAGCATGCCATGTGCTGTGGTTATAATCAACATCTATGTATCTAGAGATGCTATGAGGAATTATATATCTTACTTTTCAAAGTGGCCCTTCTGTCCTTAGACACGTTATGCACAGCAACTTCTATGTCAAAAGAATTTCCAATCTGGATGTTGGACCATATCATAAGAGTTCTTAGTGCAGTAATTACTGTCCTGTGTACAACTATTTTAAAATAATGATAGAAAGTAGTAGGTAGTTGAAGTGAAAAAAGGCAAAGGACCACTTCAGCAATGTGACCCAAGGGAAGAAGAAAGGCCCCCATGCTTTAGGTGTGAATAAGCAGGAAATAAACGGAAGAGATCCGGAACTTCGGGTTGGTATTTGAATTATTTTAAGGAATATAGTCCTTCTATATAGTGGGTTGTATTAGACAGAAGCCCAGTCTGAAGGATTTATAAACAACAGATCTTTTCTTGACGTCAAATATCTAACTATTGACAATGAACACTGTTGTTTAGAGACTCTAAGATAAATATGCATAATACCAGTGACAGAAATAAAACTCTAAGATAATATCATTCACTTTTTCTGTTTCAGTATCTGCCATGTGAGCAAGGAATAGATCTTTCATTGCCTCCAGTCACTTTATTACCTTTCCTGTCTGTTAGTGTAATTATTCACATGTAGACTTTTCTTCAGGCACTGCCTGTTCTGTTCTACACAGTTTGATACATGGTGTGTTGTGTACCACCGTGGTGATGAAGTGGGAAGTAGATAATCAATGGGTGTGCTTCCAGTACTAGACACAGTTTACTATACTTTATAGGTGGGGACTCAGAAAGATTATGAATAAGGTCGAAAAGGTATCTTAGTTTAGAGTCTAAGGATTCTTTCCATGTTGGTCAGGGTCAAAAAAGACATAATAATGATAATTATTATATTCTGCTAGCAGTGTGTCAAAGTGTTTCTTTAAACTTTAGATTTGTGGCAAACTGGTAGGTTAAGAAGTATATAGCTGTATTTTGTAATTATTGTGTGAAAATGGTATCGAGTAACATTTCATGTTTAAAATAATATTTCCTTTGTTTCGTGAATCTTTGTAAGTTTTGTACATTTTCTACTGAATGGTTGAAATTCTTGCTTAGAGTGTTGTAGTACGTTCTTCTATTAATATTTAATCTGATGACGTTCTTTGTGGTGTATTTTCCTGTACACATTTTTAAAAAAGCAAACATAAGTCATATTTTCTTTGACTTATTTGAGACTTTTATTTATTTTTTATTTATTATTTATTTTATATAACCAAGTCCACTTAAATGAAAACAAACATTCATAGACACTATCTGGGGATTTGAGCGTCGTTCTTTCCAAATTACTTCCTGCTGGTAAGGGGTGCTGTCATGGGGGATTCTAAGAAGATGCAAAAATCCTGGCTGTAGTCTGTAAGGCTGCTTTGTCCAGCTGTTTTGAATGTAGGATCACCTGGTACTCTGTTTCAGGTGGTCTGGCTTGATCAAACCACATTAGTCTGGAAGGAATCCACAGCTTTTCATTTTCTGTAGAAACAAAAATAGAAATCCTTTTCCCCAGTAACTTGTCCTTGAACTTAAATTTTGGAGTCAAAGCATTTTTTAAATTTAATTTATTATTTTACATGTCGATCCCTGTTCACTCTCCCTCCCTCCCTCCCTCCTTTCCCGTTTCCCTCCCTCCCTTGCTCCCTCTCTTTTACCCTCTCTGACCTCTCACATGCACCCTAACCACCCTCCCCTTCCCATCCCCCCACCCCAATTACATGATTTATCAGATCTACATGACCCCAACTGGATGACTTTTACTTATTTTATTTCATGTCAGACTTTGAAAAGCTGCTGGCACTTCAGAAATACTGGTTAATGCAAAAAATAAAAACAAAAAACAAAAAATAAAGGGATATTGTAGTGAGATAGTCCTTCTGTGGCACTGACCACGCCCATTGGGGGGTGGAGCCATGGGTGGAAGTGACCTGTAGAAGGAGGTCGGAGAGAGAGCTGGGAAAACTCTCTTGCTGGGGTGACTCGGACAGGAGAGCATCGGGTGGAATTCCCTGGTGTTCATCTGTTTAGGTTGTAAGCTATTTCTCCCTGAATAAACATCTATTCGGCCTATTTGTTTATCCTGATCCTTATTTAACCGCAATAGGATATATTAAAATTCAACAGTTTAGATGAGATTGTAAATTTATTGTCCCATTTGCTGATATTTGCTGATACTAATCATTTATACTTGTTGATTTCTGAAAATATTCAGAAAAACATATAAAATCAATACAACAGAAGCTAAATAAAACATATAGAAGTGAATACGAATAAGCTCAATAAAAAAATTTAAAACACTTTTCAATGAGAGTGTGGGAAGTAAGACATGTCTTAGAGAAAGACATTACACCTATGTGCTTTTAGAGCAAGCCTCAATGTCATAGAGGACTACATCCTGAAACCAATCAAGAAATCTAAAATAATTCCTCTAAACTACTTGATATTGAAATTTTGATTTAAAAGCTTACATTGGAAAAAAGTAATGGGAAGGGTGATTCAAAAATAGAAATATCTGTTAAGTTATAAATTATTTTTATATACTTAACTTGACATAACACTGAGAAAAATGCAATAAAAGTAACAATGTTGTTAAAATTTAAGAGGACAAATGGGAAGGAATTTAAACTGTAAAAAATAGAGCCCCTTCTATGTTAAAATATAATAAACTGTAGTTTCTAGTTAACTTATACCACCAGTGTATCAGTGCTTGTCCAAATCCTTACCTGCATTTGTTGTTTGGTTTTTCAAGGATAGCCCTTCTGAGTAGGATAATATGGGCTCTCAAGTATTGACTCTAATATTTTACTAAACAGACTTCAAAATGTTGAAATAATTAAATTTATGTATACAAACCATAAACGTTCTTGGGGAAAAATCTCTTTAGAATATCAATAAAATAGTAGAGTATGGAAGTAGCAATTTCTAAGAAGCAATAGTATATTTCAGCTTCCATAGGAAGTTGTGCTGAATGATAATCACACAACAGAAAGTGAAAATTCACATTAAAATTTGAAAAATTATACTTGGAATTAGTTGGTATTTTATTAAGAATGAAGAAAAATCCCAACTTCCAGGTTTAAAACAAGCGAGTAAAGATCATGAACAGAAAATTCAGATGGTTTGTAAGTATGACTACAATCTAGCAGTGATTGTCACATGAGAGCTAGAAAATAAATATCATTTGTTGTATCAGAGGAATGTGCTAAAAGTCTCAGCCTTTATTATTTGCTTTGTTGTCACAGAATTAAAAAAAAAGTAGTTCCCATATTATTTGTGTGCTGAGAGCCTTTAATATCTATTATAGAAGTAGCGATGTTTCTAACTAGTTACTAGCAATCTCATTTCTAGACTTTTTGTTACATAAATGTGTAGATTATATAGATTAAAATAGTCTTCCATATTTAGTGAATGACGTTTTGGTAAGCTCCATGAGATTGTGCAGAAAAGAAGTCTCAGCTCCTGGGGAGGCAGAGGCAAGGGAATAAGATAAGAGTGCAGTCTGGGCATCACACTGAGAAACTGACTCAAAAGCAAGCAACAATAATGAAACTTTGAACAGCATACACTCACCGTAAATAGAGCTAAAAGCATTAGTCAGGAAAACATATAAAGCAATAAGACTTACTTTGTTTTTTTTTTTTTTTTTTTTTTTTTTTTGCTATTTTCTTTCCTGTCATTTTATTTTTAAAGTATTTTAGAAGAGACCAGTAGAACTGACAGGGAAATCAGTATGTATGCAATTTTATTTTTATTTTATTTTTCTTATTTTACATATTGATCCCAGTTACCTCTCCCTCCCTCCTTCCCTCCCTTCCTCCCATGTCCCCTAACTACCCTCTGTCCCATTCCCTCACCCCACTCCACTGGTAGGGTGATGCCTTCCAGAAGGGATCATCAAAATCTATCAAGTCATTTGGAGTAAGGACTAGGTCCTCCCTCCTGCTTCTAGGTTAAGGGAGTATCCCTTCATGGGGAATGTGCTCCCAAAGTAGGACTTACTTTGTATACTGATAAAAGCAACATGGTCCATTATGAAATAAGAATGCAACAGAATGAATGGAGTATTTTATTATTTTATCATATTTGTAGAAGTTTTTTTTTTGTTGTTGTTGTTTTAAAGGCGGTGCCTGCAGAGCACTCATCTAACACCCGCAGTCCCCAGTGCTATTGACTAAACCCTCTAAAATATGTGAAGTTCAACTCACAGTTCGAGGTCATAGTTCACAAGCCAGGGAAAGTCAGGACAGCAGTAATGGAAAACAACCAGTCACATCACATTCACAGTCAAGAGCAGAGGGAAACGAATGATTGCATGTTCATTTGGTTGCTTGTTAGTGGTCAGTTTGATTTTATTATTCTTCCATAGTTTCTTTGACTTGGGGATAGTGCTGCCCACAGCAGGATAGGTATTCTTACATCAATTAACTTAAGACAGTTCCCTGCAGATACACCCCAAGCCCATATAATGTAGCAAATAGCACATTAAGACTCTCTTGGACATTGTAGGTTATGTCAAGCTGAGAATTACAGCTAAGCTTTAGAGACTCCAAACTCATATACTTTCCCTCCTCTTCCAAATCCAGACTCTCTACTCACTGAGGCTCAGAGACATTCAGAGATGTTGTGCACCCAACATTTATTTGATTTGCTTATGACATGGCATGAGATGGAATGCAGCTTTAAATTGGCATTATGTATGGGTTTATTGACCAGTCACTCATTTCTTACTTACAAGTAAACACTTCTTCTTTCGTTCTTAGTAATTTTTCGAATATATTGTATATGCATGTTTGTGCATGTATGTATACGGATGTGTGTGGGTGACAGAAGATGATATTCGGTTCCCCTCGGTCCAGTGTGGGTGCTGGGAACTGGATTGATGTTTTACACAAAGCAGCAAATACCTTCTCTCTGGCCCCTTAGGAATATTGTTTTTAAAGAGGAGCTTAAAACATCACTGTCATTCTTTGTTAGGAAAAATTGTTTAAGAATTGTCTATCCCACTGAACAAAGTGCCATTTGAGAATATAATTCTATTCCTTTAGTTCTAGGTCCTGTAACATTTATTAGTTTTTTTGGAAGGTTATCAGTAGTCATAATAGAAGTAGGATATCAATAACTAGTTACCTTCCAGTTCCTCTAGTCTAAGTTTCAGAAGTGTTTCCTCCTCTAATCTATCCATATTTTCATATGCCAGCTCTTTCTGTCAGGTGTTCAGATCTAGACAGATAGGCCAACCTTATATTTTTCTTATTTTTTCCAATTAATTTTCTGATTAGTTTGAAGCCTGTTAGGGAAAAAAAAAAAGAAAGAAAAATGAAACACTTGAAACTATGTCTGATTCAAGCCTTTTAAATACTGAAATATTTATTGTTGTCAACTAAGGATGTAAGAAAAGTCTGTCTTAAAATAGAAAATTGAATGCAGGTAGACGGTATGTACAGCATGCAAGCCTTAAGCAGGGAAGCATAATGCGATTGTGTTGAACCCTTCCAAATGATATACTATTACTTTGAAATGTTATGTATTTCCAAGATACCTCCATGAATAAATACAAAAGAAATCCCCACACTTCAACACTAAATACAAATTATTGCTATTATACACTTTAATTGTCAATAAACTGCAGTAAACTATGTATTATGAAATAATAGGCATATGAACTGCTTTATCTGAAAGCTTATATTATGCCTTAATGTGATCTACAAGTGCTAATTATGTTTTTGCAGTAATAATTAAAATTGTTGTCACCGCAGTCTGTGCTTCAGCATTTATTGAGTTTGTTTTTTTTTTCTTCAGTCTTTTCCCAGGAGCTTTTCTCCTAGAGCAGAAACACTTTTCGAAAAGTTGTCTTGGTAGCATTGATGTAAAAACACTGATATCCAATTCACATGTTCACACATAAACATGTAAAGGCACACTTGAAGATACATTCAAAAGAGAATAAATCGCTGGAGATATGCAGAAAAAAAAAAAAAAGAGTGACATAGCTCCAAAATGAGGAAAATTCATGTGTAAGGTAAAATTTGAGTTATGTTTTGAGAAAGTGATAAATAGAAAACGGGCAAATGAAGGTAGATAGTCAAGACAACAGGGTAAATGATAATAAATCTAGGAATTGGAAGAACATTAATGAGATATGGAATTTGGACTTACCTGAAATGAGACTGTAAAAGGAAACTCTCTTCTTTTCAGGGGATGACAGCTTAATCTGGTCAAAAGTAGTCAGGCATGCTACTGAATACTAAATTTATCCAAAGTTTCTCTGAAGTTCAGTTTCCACTGAATCTTCAGTACAGCTTCATAAAACCTAGTGACATTTACCTTTCCCCTATTATACCTTTCTATACTTACCCTCTACTTAAATTCTGTTTTGTGTTTTAATCACAAGTTAAATAATGGTATATACATTTTAGTTTTTTAAAATTGGAAAGCAGTAAGTCATGAAAATGGTTTTCATTTTAAAAGTTAACATTTATCCTATTTTGGTGCCACGAAAAAAAAAAAATCAAGCAATTTTTACATAATTATGACCAAATAAATAATATTTGATAGCTCAAGTTTTATTTTCAGAATGAAAAGGCCCAGGAAATTAGAGAATACAAAGGGACTGAAATAATACGGAATTATAGAGGATGACCAAAATCCAAAAATACAGTGTTAGGTCTGACTTTGTTCAAAGCCTTGTCTCTTTTTGAATGATGTGGCTATGTGTACATGAGTATGTGAGATTTATAGCTGTGAAACCTGCCTTTCTGAACATTCCACTACTTATAAATTTGTTTAATTTCATGGCTCAAGTTAATAAGGTTGATTTGATTTTTTTTTTTTTTAGTATGAAGACTTTGGATAGTGTGGGATTTTTGTTTATAAACAGTAGAATATTTAGAAAGTGTGGTGAAGTTGACACTCTTACATGTCTTAAAGAAAATTGCCTCTGGATGAATGACACATATCATCATGTACCTGGTGATTCTTCTGTCATTAACCAGTTCAGAGCCAGCTCTGTGTTCCAGTACCCCTTTCAGTGTCTCTATGCAGTGTCACCAGGGACTTATATGCTCCTTAGTTAGCATAGTCCTTTTACACATATTTGTTTTAGTCTAGTAAATTCAAACGTGGGTTAACTGACCCTAGTGTCCTATCTGAAATCAGAGAGGCACACTCTTTACAATTGCTCTTCATTGGGTTCTGTTGTTAAGCATCCTCTCTACGACATGGAAGAAAGGAGAAAACCAGATGAGCCCTATGTGGGCTACTTACGAAAAGCATAAAATTTACACCTTTTAAATAAACTGACCATTTACCTTGAGATATTTAAGGTAAACCAATAAGGAAGGAGGAGGTATTAAATACTTTTGAATGTGGTTTTATTGTTATTTCTCTTTTGCAAAAATAATTACAACCCCAGTTGGACAATGCAGCAGGTCAATCTAGTGAAACTTTTTAGTTTTCTAGGAATATAGACTCAGGCTTTTGTATAAAACCTTAGGGTTTTCACAAACCTGGTATGATTCTCCAGTGCGAGATAAAACACTTTCCTTTGAAATGTCTTCCAAAAATAAGATTCCACAACATCTCAAAATAGTACTACCAGTTAGGGGTTAGTTGTTCAAACACATGAGCTTGTGGGATTGTTCACATTCAGATCATAGTATTCCATTATTGGCTCCCAAAAGTTAATGGCAATCCCATAATGTAAATACATTCAATACAACTTTAATAGTTCTTATAATCTTAACAGTCTCAACATTGTTTAAAAACATATGTTTCATCTCTTCAAGCAATCTAGTAAATATGGTCTTGTATGAAAAAAAATCAAAAGTCAGGTTACATAGCCTCAATAAACAAAGTCACAGAATTAATATTTCCACCACAGAATGATGAAGAGGAATGAAAAGAGCATGTAAAGATGAGACCAAACCCATCAAGATGAACCTCAAACACAGAAGTATCTGGGGGAGGAAGTCACTTGATGTGGTCCGGGGGAGGCTTGGTTCTTCCTGCCTTGCTGTCTATATTACATATTTTACTCTCTTAGGAGTTTTGTAGCTGTTGTTACAGCTTTCCTCATGAAGTGTTCACTTTCCCCATCATTTCTAATATCCTGGGTTCTCTACTTCAACAAAATATTAGACAACAGAGGTTTCTCAGGGCTGCTTAGATTTTTTTTTTTTCCTGGGAATTTGGTGTAAGCCTTCATGATTCCACTCCTCGTATTTAAGATTCTAGAAAAACTAGTTTCAGGCACATAATGAGATGTCTATCACTATCTTCTAGTTGGGCACATATCTAGTTCTCTTTTCATCATAGCTTCAGGTGACTGAGTGTTGGCTTGGCTAAACTAGGAAACTGAATTCTACAGATGCTTCTGTTTAAATCAGGTACCCTTCCCGCTACTTTGTGTTCTCAAATAACTCTCTTTTCAAAGAAAAGTCTTTTGAAATGTCTTTACATTTTTGTGCTTTGGAGTCCTTAATTGGTGACATCTTGCTCTCAAGTCACCTTTCCTATTGTCTCAATGAAAAATTCCATTTCTTTTGAATGGTGTTTATCTCTTTAAAAACCCTTGATGCTTTGTCTGTGTGCCTTGACACAAAAATCCATCAATTCTTTCTTCCTGCGTGCCTTTCCCATAGTTTCACCCCATCCTTTTATTTGAATTCTCTCTGTAATCATAGCTAAAGGCATCCTTTAGCAGCAGTACCACAACAGAATGCTGTAATATCTTGACATTTTCTCACCAAGTAAATTGCTCATTTATTGTGAATTCCATCTCACTCAAATTTCAAAGACAGCTGGGGATAGCTCTCAGTGTTGAGTTACAGCATGCATAGGTCTCTGGATTCAATCCATAGTACTTCATTAAATTGCAAAGACATCATATATCATAGCTAGATTCCTTGCTACAATGTGTCCAAAATGTCTAGTTCCCAATAAAGCACCTGATACCTTCTTATGCTTGATGGACTCACACACACACACACACACACACACACACACACACACACACACACACACAATTTAAATGAAACAATCTTATTTTACTTATCAATTCTAGTTCCCTTTCTCTTCCATCCTCCCACACCCCAAGCAGACCTCCCCCTCATCCACTCTCTCATCTACTCCCCAGAGAGGGTGAGGCCTTCCATGAGGAATCATCAAAATCTGTCAAGTCATTTGGGATAGGGCCTAGGTCCTCCCCGCCAATGTCTCTAGGATAAAGGAGTATCCCTTCTTAGGGAATGGCCTCCCAAAGTCCATTTGTGTACTAGGGTTACATCCTGGTTCTACTGCAGGAGGCACCATAGATTGTACAGCCTTCCTATCTGTCACCCATGTTCAGGGGGCCTGGTTTGTTCCTATGTTGGTTCCTCAGCTGTCAGTCTGGAGTCCATGAATTCCCACTTGCTCAGGCCAGTTGTTATTGTGGTTTTCGCAGTGTGGTCTTGACCCCTTTGTTTGTCATTCCTCCCTGTCTGCAACTGGATTCCAGGAGTTTGGCTCAGTGTTTAGCTATGGGTGTCTGCTTCTGCTTCCATCAGCTACTGGATGAGGGTTCTAGGATGTCGTTTATGGTAGTCATCAATCTCATTATAGGGGAAGGGCATTTAAGGTAGCCTCTCCACTATTGCTTAGATTGTTAGTTGGGGTTATTTTTGTGGATCTCTATACAATTCCCTAGTGCCATATTTCTCTTTAAACATAATGGCTCTCTCTATTGATGTATCTTTTTTCTTGCTCTCTACTATTCATCTCCCCACTCAATCTTCCTGATCCCTCATGTTCTCCTTCCCCTCCTCTTTTCCTATCTTCTTTCTCCTACCTGCCTTCCCCTTACTCCCATGCTCTCAGATTGTTCAGGGGCTCTTTGCCTTTCCCCTTCACCAGCGAACCGTGCAGGTCTCTCTTACGATCCTCCCTGTTTCCTAGCTTCTCTGGATGTGTGGATGACAGTCTGGTAAACCTTTGTTCTATGTCTAATATCCTTATATGAGTGAATACATACCATGTTTGTCTTTCTATGACTTGGTTACCTCACTTAGGATGGTTTCTTCTAGTTCAATCCATTTGCTTGCAAATTTCAAGATTCCATTTGTTTTCTGCTGAGTAGTACTCCATTATCTAAATGTACCACATTTTTTTGTATCCATTCTTCAGTCGAGGGACATCTAGGTTGCTTCCAATTTCTGGCTATTACAAATAATGCTGCTATGAACATAGTTGAATAGATGTCCTTCTTGTATGAATGTGCATCCTTTGGGTATATGCCTAAGTGTAGAATTGCTGGATCTTGAGGTAGACTAGTTCCCATTTTCCAGAGAAACCACTGTACCAATTTCCAAAATGGCTGTGTGAGTTTGTACTCCCACCAGCAATGGAGGAGCATTCTCCTTTCTCCACATTCTGTCCAGCATAAACTGTCCTCATGTTTTTTTTTTTTTTTTTATTTTTGCTATTCTGACAGGAGTAAGATGGTATTTCAGAGTTGTTTTGATTTGCATTTCCCTGATGGCTAAATATGTTGAGCACTTTTTTAAGTTGTCTTTCAGCCATTTTAGATTCCTCTTTTGAGAATTCTCTGCTTAGTTCTGTACCCCACATTTTGATTGAATTTTTTGGTATTTTTTTTTTTTACATGTTTTGGAAATCAGCCCTCTGTCAGATGTGGGGCTGGTGAAGATCTTTCCCCATTCTGTGGGCTGCTGTTTTGTCTTGTTGACTATGTCTTTTGCCTTACAGAAGCTTTTAAATTTCAGGAGGTCCGATTTATTAATTGTTGATCTCAGTGTCTATGCTATTGGTGTTATATTCAGGAAGCAGTCTTCTGTGCCAATTCATTCAAAGGTCCCTCTATGAGGTCCAGTCTGGCTGGATTTATGTTGAGCTCTTTGATCCATTTGGACTTAAGTTTTGTGCATGGCAACAGGCATGGATCTATCTGCAGTCTTCTATTCCTGAAGTTCCTTTATTGTACAGGGTTGTTTTGTCTCTCCTGGGTCTTTTGTTTTTCCATATAAAGTTGAGAATTATCCTTTCAAGATCTGTGAAGAATTGTGCTGGAATTTTGATGGGGATTGCATTGAATCTACAGATTGCTTTGGTAAGATTGCTATTTTTACTATGTTGATTCTACTATTCAAGAGCATCGTCTTTATTTCCTTCCTTTAATGACTCAAAGTTCTTGTTATACAGGTCTTTCACTTGTTTGGTTACAGTTACCTCAAGATATTTTATGTTGTTTGTGGCTATTGTAAAGAGTGATTTTTTTGTGATTTCTTTCTCAGCCCCTTTATTGTCTATATATAGTAGGATATAGTAGGGCTACTGATTTTTTTTTTTTTAATCTTGTATTCTGCCACTTTGCTGAAGCTTTTTTTTTTTTTTTAAATCAGCTATAGGAGTTCTCTAGTAGAATTCTTTGGATTACTTATGTAAACTATCATATCATCTTCAAATAGTGAAAGTTTTACTTCTTCCTTTCCATTTGTATCCCCATGTTCTTCTTTTGTCTTATTGCTGTAGCAAGAACTTTGAGTATATTATTTAAGAGATATGGAGAGAATGGACAGCCTTGTCTTGTTCCTGATTTTAGAGGAATCACATTGAGTTTCTATTCATTTAGTTTAATGTTGGCTGACAGTTTGCTGTATTTTGCCTTTACTATATTTAGGTATGTTTCCGTTATCCCTGATCTTTCTAAGATGTTTATCATGAAGGGATGTTGAATTTTATTGAAGGATTTTTAAGCATCTAGTAAGATGATCATGTGGTTTTTCTCTTTCAGTTTGCTTAAGTAGTTGATTACATTGATTGATTTTTGTATGTTGAACCATCCCTGCATCTTTGGGATGAAGCCTACTTGATCATAGTAGATGATTTTTTCTGATGTGTTATTGGAATTCAATTTGCCAGTATTGAGTATTTTTATATCGAAGTTCATGAAGGAGAATGGTTTGTAGTTCTCTATCTCAGTGTGTCTTTGTGTGGTTTGGGTACCAAGGTACTTGTAGCCTCATAAAAAGATTTTGGAAATGATCCTTCTGCTTTTAGTTTGTGGAAAAAATTGAGGAGTATTGATTGGTATTAGATATTCTTTGAATTTCTGGTCGAATTCTGCATTGAAACCATCTGATGCTGTTTTTTTTTTTTTTTTTTTTTTTTTTTTTTTGTTGGGAGACTTTTGATGACTGCTTCTATTTTGTTAGGGGTATAGATCTACTTAAATTGCTTATCTGTTCTTAGTTTAATTTTGGTAAGATATCTATCCAGAAAATTTCTCATTTCCTTTAAATTTTCAAAATTTGTGGAGTATAGGTTTTCAAAGTATGACCTGACAATTCTCTGGGTTTCTTCAGTGTCTGTTGTTATGTCCCCCTTTTCATGTCTGATTTTGTTAATTTGCATGTTCTCGCTCTGACTTTTGGTTAGGTTGGATAAAAGTTTGTCTATCCTGCAGATTTTCTCAAAGAACTGACTCTTTGTATCACTGAGTCTTTGTAATGTTTTCTTTGTTACTACTTTATTGATTTCAGCTTTCAATTTGATTATTTCCTGGTGTTTACTTCTCCTGGGTGAGTTTGCTTCTTCTTCTTCTTTTTTCCCATAGCTTTCAGGTGTTCTGTTAATTCTCTAGTGTTGGCTAGTCTCCAGTTTCTTCATGTGGACACTTAGTGCTATGAACTTTCCTTTTAGCACTGATTTTAGAGTGTCCCATAGGTTTGGGTATGTTGTGCCTTCATTTTCATTGAATTCTAGGAAGTCTTTGATTTCTTTATTCCTTCCTTTACCCAATTCTAATTGTAAGCCATGGTGGTCTGATAAGATACCAGGGGTTATTCCATTGCATTTTTTTTATCTGTTGAGGTTTGCTTTATTGTTGAGTATGTTATTGACTTTAGAGAAGATTCTATGTGGTGCTGAGAAAAAAAGTATATTATTTTGTGTTTGAATGGATAGTTCTCTAGATGCCTACTAAGTCCACTTGGGTCATAACTTCTGTTAGTTCTTTTGTTATATTTCTGTCTGCTAATACTGTCCAATGTTGAGAGTGGGGTGCTGAAATCTCCCAGTTTAAGTATATGGGTTTAATCCTACTGCCTTTATCCAGTAGCTTATGGAAGCAGAAGCAGACACCCACAGGTAAACATTGACAAGAACTCCTTAGGAGTGATGAGCAAAGGGGTCAAGACCAGGCTGGAGAAACCTAAAGAAACTGCTGACCTGAGCAAGTGGGAGTTCATGGACTCCAGTCTGATAGCTCGGAAACCAGCATAGGACTGATCCAGATTCCCTGGATGTGGTGTCAGTTAGGAGGACTACTCAATCTATGGAGCCTCTGGTAGTGGATCAGTATTTATCCCTAGTTTGTGAGCAGACTTTGAGAGCCCATTCCATATAGAGGGAATATTCTGTCAGCCTAGACATATGGTGTAAGGAGTAAGGTTTTTTCCTCCTGCCACTGGTCTTGTTCGCCGCCACGCCAGCCCCAATTAACACACTAAGACTCTGTATTTGATATAATGCTGTTGGCCAGTTACTTGTTTCTTATCGGCTAGCTCTGTCTTAAGTATTATCCCATTTCTGTTAATCTATGTGGCATGTTTAATACCCAACTTATAATTAATTTTCTCTAAATTTTCATTTGGTTTTGAAATATCCAATTTGAAAATTTCAAGTTATATAAATAAATACAAATTTTATTAGCATTTTAAACAGCATTTAATGACTCCAAATGTTATTGAAATCATAGGCAGTACTGAATAAGACAGTGAAAGAGTAAAGAGAACTGAATGGGGCTACATCTTATCGATACTGTTGATTTGGAAATTCTAGAAAGAAAAGAGCAAGAAAATAAGACAAAGGACTCAGTTGAAGAAAGAATGTTAAAATCAAACCAAATACAAAAAAAGAAACAGACAGATTTAGAATTATGTTGCATATGTCCAAATGACACTAAATCCAATGTAAAAAAAAAAAAAAAAACTGGCTAAGGCTAAGGACAAAGAAAATCGTCTTGTAGCAAGAGAAAGTGGTTGTCCATGTACAAGGACAGCAGTATTTGTAATAAACAAGAAAGAGGGGCAAACTAAGTAGTCAAGTACCATGTTTTTAACAATATCACAGATAGGTCAGACTGGCCTTTGATTCTCAATCATCCTGCCTTCCTTCATCTTTGGAATCCAGTGATCACAGACATATACCATGACATTTAGGTTTGGTCTTAACATTTACTATGATTGAATACTATAATGTTTATGTATGGATTTGGTTATCATATGTCCCTGAAGGGATATGTATCTGAGAACTTTAGATATTCTAAAGGTCTTTAGGGGGATCACAGAGATTCTGGTTTGTTGCTATAAATCCAGGAAAATTCACATTTTAGTTTGGTAGCCATTTTAAATATCAGTTATTAGGGTAATTTGACCTTATTTTCCAAGGTGCTATGAAGTGAATGGATAGTTTAAGACTGACTTTACTCATAATACATGCTATCATTCCAGGGCATGTGGGGAGACCAGAGTACTTTTATTTCTCTTGCTTGCCATTTATTTTATGTTATACTGTTTCTATAAATCTTGTAATATTAAACCTCATCTTTATAAATTTCCAGAAAAATGCAATGGAATTGAATTGTTCCCTGAGCTATTGTAACATAACTAGAGTGCTCTATGTAATTCTATGTACTTCTCCTCTGAGGCTACAATGTTCACCTACAATCTTTTGAAATGGTTTCCAGATTCTCAAGTTTTAAGATATTATCCTTTGGGAAGATCGAGTCTCCATTTTACATCTGCTCCTTTCATTTTCCAGTCATTTGTAGGTTAGACATGTCTTACATCTCCCAGGCAAACCAACAGGCCTATGAAATAGAATCCCTCCCAAGGCAGAGTTTCCCTGTATATAGCACAATTCCAAGCTCCAATTTTTCAACCCTTTGCAATTGATCACCTTCTCAGGATCAGGCAGTGTTACAAAAAAGAGCAGTATATACAATGGCCTCAGTTCTCCTTTCATATCATGGTGGGGCTTGATGAAACGAGAGAAGAAAACAGAAAACAATACTGCAGTTTGTACATTAGTTCCCATCTGGTGTTACTATTCCTTGACTCTTGCATGAATCAGCAAATTGCAATGGAAAATAGTATCAACCCTGATTTCATGGAAAAACTAGGTTCATTTCAGCCATAGTTGTTTTATAAATACTATAAATATATTTATAAACATAGTTATTTTATAAATATATATTTATAATTACATCAGTTATAGTATGAGAATATCATAACCTTTCATATATATTTACAAATAACTTATTGAACACTATTGTTAATGGGCATAAAACATCAAAAATTATCCAGGTTCTGAACTTTATGGCCATAAATACCTGTGGTTCTATTCCTTTATCAGCTCAGGTACAGAGTAACACAAGTGTATTCAGGTAGAACAGAATTATATAACTAGTTTATACTTAGATTTACTCAAAAAGTAAAAGTTGACCAAATTAGATTCTGGTTCCCTTATTTACTTAAGTAAGGGAGTTGATCATAGTATTAGTGATAAAGAAAACTTGCCCTGAGGCTCTATATCTCTTGTCTATCTATCCATCTACTCATCCATCCATCCACCTACCTATTATCTTTCATCATCATCCCTGTCTTTGTGAGTGCAATTTCTGTTTACTATATTTAGGTACTGTTTGAACCGATAATATTTAACGTGCTGTAGCACATACTGACTTCACCACCACTTTACAGATGAAACTAATTCCTAGAAATGGTAAGTAATTTACTTAGGTTTAGAAATCTAGGACGTGGGAAACTATAATCAAAGCACAGACCACAGCATTGCAGTCCTGGTGTGTGTCTGTCTGTGTGTGTGTGTGTATGTGTGTGTGTGTGTGTGTGTGTGTGTGTGTGTGTGTGTGTTTAAAGTGGTGCTAATGTGTTACCAACAGTTAGAGGTGATGGGTGTTTTGATTCACTCATGCGCAGATTTCAAGATGTCTCCATCTTCTGATTTGTGCCTATTCTATATCTCTTGTTAACTCATGGATAGAATTTCTTCTCCAGCTTAGGTTTCACAATGTATGTGGCATGTCTTTAGTAGACTGACAGCTCTGACTCTAAGCCCTGACATCTGTGACACAGTGTATTTAGTGTAAGAAACAGGAGTTAATTATTTTTCTTCTACTTCTCCCATGACCAAAGGCAGGAAGCCTGCACAGCTTTGCCCTACTGTGTTCTAACATATGGCTTCTGAAATTGTGGGTCACTACTTCATGTAGGGCCACACCATTTAATGTGGAGAATGTGAAAAGCTTGACAACAAAAATATTTGTGAAGATTACAAAAACTTGGCCTGCAAACAACCAAAAATTACTTTTAAAATGCACAATACATCTGAGATATTTCTCGCAATGTTACCCATGATGTATTGCAGAATACACTATAGTCTTGGTTCTTGGTTCTGAACCTATGAAATGTGCACTGCATATCATGTATGCCATCACTTCACCCAATGCCAGTGACCACTGCCTGAAATAACAGATATTAGACTTTTGTATATTGTGAACTGTGCTATTTTTACTCCATATAAAAAGTTTTCTGTTCTTACTGAAACGACTTAGAGAAATTAGATTTTAATACTGTCTTACTACAGTTCTTCAATATCTCAGCATCAAGTCAGTATATTTTTAGAATCTACAGAGTTAATACTCAATTAAATATTTTCTGTTTGAGGTGCTATCATGGGCTTATTTAAAAAGCCATTGAATAAATTTGGGCTTGGGATGAGAACAAAATTTCCAACAGTTTCTTACATAGCCCTAAACATACTTCTGCCATTTTATATTGAGTATTTATATAAAGAGGCATTCTCAGTGTTGATGAGTATAAGTCAAATGTTAGTCAGCTCCATGGAAGTACTGAAGATATTTTATATCCTGCATTATTAAATAAATATTCATCTAAGATTTGTCTTGATGCCACCATACGTGAGAATATCCACCTCCTTAGCATACAAATTTGCTTTCATCTTTAATAAATGGTAAAATTTAGATGCATACCAAAGAATTATTTTAAGGTAAATTCTCTATGACAATTTGTTTTGATTATGTATTTTATACACCTTCACACTTTAATTACCTAGAATCACATAACATTTTTTTTTTAGGCAAAAGAGTTTCAAGTGGAAATAATTGATGGAGTGTTGCTCTAACCATTCCTCCTCTTTCAAAACATTTTTCTAGTTCATTTCTTTTTTCATTTGAGAATTATGTTTTGATACAGTTACTCTTTCCTCTTCCTTCCTCCCTTATATCTCCCTCTGCTTTTTCATCCTAACTTTGCTGTTTTTATTTTATTTTCTCCTTGTTTTTTTTTTTTTTCATTTTTACTTTATAACCCACCATGTCCACTGGGTGTCATTTATGTTTAGGTGCAGGGCCTTCTTCTGGAACACATTCATCCTATTTGGGGCAACATTCCTGCCAAAAAAACAAACTCTTAGTCTGCCAGTAGCTGCCAAGTGCCAATGACTTTCTGGCTAGGGGAGGAACTGCATGAGCTGCTCCCCTATCCAGGCTGAATTTCACTCAGCTGGAGCCCATGCAAGTTTTGTGCTTGCTGACACACCTGCTGTGAGTTTGTGTGTACAATTGTGTCATTATGCTCACCAAATTCTATTTTGCTACAGATGTCTACTACTTCTGACCCTTATAGTCTTTCCATTCCGTCTTCCTCCAAGTTCCCTAAGTCCTAGTGAAAGGGGATGTGATATACCTGTTCATTTAGGGCTGTGGGAGCTTCTCTTTTTAAATGATTTAATGTAATTTATATATGTATTTATTCTATATCCTGACCACAGCCTTGCCTCCTCTCTTCCCTCTCCTACTACTCCCACCCCCACCTCTCCAAATATATATATTATTTGGGCTTACCATAAGATGAAGGAATAGTGGTTCCCCAGGTAACACAGATGAGCAAATAAGAATCCCAGTGAAAGTATGAGTTATCTCTTTTTGAGCTGTCCATCACTGGGGTACCATAGACACTGTCCCAAACATTACAGGCTCTTCCCATTACTCTTGTTTACCCTCTAGAATCACATGGTAAGGTACTATTGATGAAGATATCACATGCTTGAATCATAGGTCTTGGAGAAATCAGGCTGGCACCAACCTGGATGCTTCATTCTTGCTAGTTATTTTTTATCATACTGGAAGGTGCTATGCATCCTACGAGGGAAACAAAACACTCAATATTTGCATTTATTCTTCCTATTTTTATTGATTTTCCTTTTATTGAAAATAGATTATTTTCTTATGTAATATGTCCTGATGACAGCTTCCCTTCCCCTAATCCTCCCAGTTCCTCCCCAACTTCCCCTCCAATCTGGATCCAATCCCTTTCTGTCTCTCATTAGAAAAGAAAAACTGTCTTCTAAGAGATAACAACCAAACTTGGCAATATAGATAAAGCAAAAAACCCATTATACTGAGACTAGAGAAGGCAACCCAAAAGAAGAAGAAGAGCCCCACTCTTCCTCTTAAAACATTAATCTGACTTGCTTTTTCTTCAGAGTGTGTTTTCTCAAATGTGGATTAAAAAAAAAAAAGACAGCAAAAACTGCTTACATCTCACATTAAGCCTAAGAAGGGCATATAGAGAACAGAAAGAGGCAGGCAACAAACCCCAAACTTTTTTGAAATTTCACTTTGGCTGTTTCCTGTCTGGAGATGATGGCCTTCATAGCTCAACTGTGGTACTTCTCTATTCATATGGACAGCTGTTACATATGTGAAAGGAATTTATCTTTCAAATATATAACCATAGCAGTGCCTCAAGGTTGTACTAATGAGGCAAACAGGACAAGTGAACAGATAACAGCTTACAAGGGAAATCAAGAATGTCAGGAGATATAATTTAAAGCGTATTTCTTGTTTCTACTGGAGTAGTACCTACCTTCCAATGATGATATTCTTAGCTCAACTACCTGCACCATACTATCTTAGGAACAGTGTACAGGAACTATAAATATACTGGAAAAATTAGATATTTAAGAATAGACCATTCAGGATTCTGAATTAAAATAGAGCTCATGCATAAGGTTCTGGGGAATGGTAATGAGAAACTTGTTACAATATTCAAACACTGACTAAGGCACCTAGCATGGAGCAGGAAGAAAGGCAGTGTGGTGAGGGGAAAAAGTGGCTAAGGTGCAATTTAAAGATTTCCACAATGAGGCATCATAGTGAACAGCACCTCTTTTACAGAACACAGGCTAAAGAAAGATTTTTTTTCATTTTTTCTATCCTCATTTTTCTTTATCTCCATCCAGCAACTCTTTTTATTTTAGTGGACGTTACTATTTAAAGAGGGATATAGTTTTGAGGCATTCTCAAGGTTCTCCCATTATTCTTGGATGAGTCCTTCGGAACTATTTCATCACTGATGGTGTATTTGATCTCTGAAAACAATTTCAAGGACTGAAAGTATTTGAGAACCCTTTCACAAAAGTGTGAAAGTAGCTTTGCAGGCTAATTGTTTCCAGGAATTCAACTCTTTTTACAGTGGAAGTATGTATAAGTATGTTTTCAAGACAGGGTTTCTCTGTGGCTTTGGGGGCTGTCCTGGAACTAGCTCTCATAGATCAGGCTGGTCTTGAACTCACAGAGATCTGCTTGCCTCTGCCTTCTGAGTGCTGGGATTAAAGGTGTGCACACCCCTGCCTGGTGGGAAATGTGATTCTTGTAAGATATTTTATTTTTAATGTTTAAGATCAGTTGAGTAATTGAAATGATGAAGGAAGTTGCTTATCTCTCTTAAGATGAGGAGCTTGTGTTTGATTTTTTTTCAGCAACCATGTGAGATTATGGATGACTGACACAGCCAAGATTCAGTTATTGCCTATTAGTGTCTTAGTTTTAAATTCACCAAGTCAAAAATAGAAGTACTTCAGCAATTTTATAGCAATGAAAGAACGCTATATTATTTTCACATCCATTTACTTATGCTCGGAGCATTTTTTTCAGGATGATGCAAACAAGGAAAAGACATACTGCTTACCTTTTTAAATAAATATATATTATAACTTCTATATTGCAATGTCTTTCTCAATACTGCCCCCAGAACTTTATGAGTGAGCCCATTTTTTTTAGTCTTACTTTAAGAAAAAATTGAGTAAGGCTACTGTAACGGGAAGGAACATAACCTTGAAATATTCCCAGTGTGGTCTCATAAAGGAGGGAGTCAGTAGCGGATGGCAGTTGGAAATCTTATGGCTCAGTCAGGGCCACATTTCTTTTGAAGATTTTTGTTTTGCTTATTTATTTTAATAAATCGTAATTTTTAGGCTATGTACAAGTGTTCGTTAGTTTCATGTTCAACTTGACACAAGATAGAGTTGTCTTGTCTGTTGCTAAATCTGTGGAACATTTTCTCTATAGAATGGCATAACTACTGAGGGCTGTGTCACCACTGGGTAGGTGGCTCTGGAAAGTACAAGAAAGGTTGCTAAATACAAGCCTGGAGAAAAAGGGAGCAAACAGAACTTCTCCATGTTTTTGTCTTTTTATTCCGTTTCTGCCTTTAGCTTATTGTCTTAACTTCTTTTTGTGATGGATTATAAGTTAGAAGGTAAAAATACTCTCTCCTTCCAAAGTTGCTTTCAGTCATGGTGTTTTATCATAACAATAGAAACCTGAATAGGACAGTAGATGAAATAGAATATTGATCATGCTAAATAAAATTGGTGTCACAGAGGGAGGGAGGGAGGCGGAACACTAAAATGGAATAATGGGAATTAGCTAATGAAGAAACTATTTACAGTCTTCAGGGAGCATTCAGGGTTAATGTTGACTTAAGATGAAGGTAATGGTTAGTAGTAATAGGATAGCTTTCTCACTCAAACCCAGTGGGATGAAGAAGTGAAACATTTATCATGAGGCTATGAAATTGCTAGCTATAAGATAAATAAATAAATCTCCTAAGGCATGCCTGTTTTGAGTAGTTTTTCCCCGCCACCAGTCCCACAGCCATGCCTGCCCCAAATAATACACAGAGACTCTGTATTTGATATAACTCTGTTGGCCAGGTACTAATTTCTTATCGGCTAGCTCTGTCTTAAGTATAAACCCATTTCTATTAATCTAAGTATTTCCACATGGTCTCATCTTACTGGAGAGTGGGGCTGGCACCTGCTCTCTCCAGTCTCTACATACTGACTCCTCCTTACTACTTCCTCTCTCCTCCTTGTCTCCTAGTCCCTCCTATCTTGCTTTCCTATTGGCCAACAGTGCTTTACTCATTAACCAATACGAGAAACATATTTACAGAATGACATCTCCCATCACATGCCTTATGGTTATTTTGCTATTTCTAAGTAAGAAGAGGTCTGAGGAAATACTTTTAATTCCTTTTTCCCATTGCCTCTAATAGAGACAGTTAATGCAGAGGAACTGAACTGGTATAACAACATCTCTGAGGCCAGCTTTTAGAGAGAGTATCACATTTAGGTAGATGAATGATCTCCAGAAGGGCAACCTAACCTAAAATACACAGAATGAGATGGAAGCTTGGAAGCAAAAGGCTTCAGTGACATTTTTTGGATAACTTCTGCTGGAGGTAAAGCTTCTAAATGAAGGATCTATCTAAGAGTAGAGTTTACTAACAATATGCATAGTAATATCAGGAGGAAATTAACTTTTTATTTCTGTTCGGCTTGAGTATAAGATTTTGTTTTGAGTTCTACATTGAAGACTTCTACAATTTCCTAAAGAAACATAATATTTTATTATTTATTTTCTCATGTAGGTTTTGTGGTGTGTGTGTGTGTGAGTGTGTGTGTGTGTGTGTGTGTGTGTATGTGTTTGAGTACTTGTACATACTCTTGTCTATTATTTAGGACATAGATTGTCATTAGGCTACAATTATCCACTACCTTATGTAATTTGCTAAGTAAGTTTCTCATACAAATTTATCAAACATGCAACTATAAAACCAAACACCCTCCCATTGAGGTTTAAGCATTCTAGAGCTCACAGATAAGAAATAGCAATTGTGATGAGCTGTTTTCAGTTAGAGATGACTGGAAGGAATTTTAAACGTCATATCTGTCTTGGAACTATAGAGGCAATTATGAAGTGAGAAGCTAAAGGTGGATTGTTCAGAAAATGCAACACATGCTTTTAGAACATTGAGGAAGTAATTTAGAATATTGAGGAAGAACAGGATGAGTAGTCAGCCTCAGGAAGGAGCATACAAGGCTACAGATCATGACCAAGTTGGAGTGCTGTGGGTGTTGGTATCTAATTGTTCAACTGGATTATTTCAGAATAGTACTTATTAACTAGCAAGTCTAAAAGAACCAGGAGTCATTTGCAAATAGAGGCACACTGCTAGCCCTCAGGTGAGAGGGTAAGCAATGGGAGGAAGGGTTGTAAAGTTGTTTTTAAGCTATCTTGGTTAATGTTCTGTAGGCAACTTTTCTAAGAGAAAAACATTTGATTGGGGCTTGCTTATAGTTTCAGAGATTTAGTCCATTATCATCTTGGTAGAGATCACAGTAGTAGGCTGGCAGGCAGGCATGGCACTGTAGAAAAGCTAAGAGTTCTATGTTCTGATCCACAGGAAACAAGAGTAGGGAGCCACTGAGCCAGTTTGGGCTTTTGAAATCCCAAAGCCCATCCTCAGTGACATACTTCCTCTAACAAGGCCTCACCCCCAAATCTGTTCAAATAGTGCAGTCCCCGGGGATCAAGCATTCAAATATATGAGCTTTTGGTCTCATATATATTGAATATATTCTTATTCAGGCCACCACATAGACTTTTCCTTGAATCAGACTTTAGCAGATTAGGACGTCTAAGTAGGACAAAGAGGTCTGCTCCATGATATTCTTTAGAGAAGTTAAGGAGAAATTGAATTAGCCTTATAGGTAGATACTCAACCATCCAAATAGAGTCATGGGTCTATTCTATAGACTTTAAGCTGTGATAGAACTTAAGCTGAGAAAGGAATTATGAATAGAGATATTCTAGAGGAGAGCAAAGGAAACTGACATGTTGAAGACAGTGTTGGACACATTTATTTTCCTGCTGAAGTAGAAAATGATCAGAGATTAAATTTCCCATTTAGGAAGATTGTATTTATTGTAGTAACCCAGTTGATGGTATAGACTCTAATTAATTCTTTATGTATTGGACACACTTCCCCCAGTGGTCCTTACTTCCTTGTTTATTTTCTAGGATGTTTCTGTGGAAGAATTCAAATGTTGACAATTGGTGCATCAGGTTCACAGTCCAGATTCTTTGACCTTATGCCAGTGACAAGTAGCGATTTCACTTAGATGTAAAACTGTGAGTAGATTGGCCCATGGTTATTTTATCTCAATAATTGCTCTTCTATCTAGGACTAAGAAAGAAAGGGACACAATGACATGGGTAACAGGGCACGTGGAACTGTAGAGATAAAGAGGATAGAGGATAGGAAAACATGCTCACTAAGGCAATGGTCTGTTTTCTAGGTAGCTACCAAGAAATGGAACCATTCCCTGGAAATTTGTCTTCAGGAGTACACACCTATCTGTTCTGTTCCCAGTTCCATGCAACATAGACTCTTGGGGATTCTTAAGCTTTCAAGTCTAGTGATTACTAGTAAATTCTTTCAAATTGTCAATGATTACCCTCCTTTTGTGGCTTTCAAATATTTTTTCTCCCATTTTATGTTCTTTGTCTAAATCTCTTATAATCAATGAATAAAAATCCAAGATTTTTTCCTCACTCCATCCAATCATCTGATGACTTCTTTGCTTACATATTTTCCTCTCTCTCTCTCTCTCTCTCTCTCTCTCTCTCTCTCTCACACACACACACACACACACACACACACACACACGTTTAGTCTGTGAAAGAGTCCCTTTCCAACTCTGCAATGTGCCTATGTACAATTGGTCACCAGTTCACCTTAAACAGCTCTCAGAAATGTGGATAAACTCTCTCTTATTATTTTTTGCCTTCCAATACCTGTTCTTCCTTCCTTCCTTCCTTCCTTCCTTTCTTTCTTTCTTCCTTTCTTTCTTTTACAAACTTTAGTGCCCATTTAATAGACCTATTCTGAATATGATTTTCAAGATATGCATGACATGTAATTGTTCTTTGTTGTTTGTTTTTAGCATTTATGAATAATTTCATTGTTGGTTTTCTTAAAAAAACATTCTTGGGCTTGGCAGTTATTTTTGATATCCGTATTTGTTGATGCACTCTTCTTTGATAGTAAAGGTTCATAGTACACTTTAACACATAAAATGTGTAGTAAATGTGTGTTCTCTTAGAGAAAGTCATGGATTCTAGATGAACCAATGTAGATTCTTATTCTGACTCATCAGTCATTTTCCAATAGCTTAATACATGTACATCTCTATAAAATGGGCATGGCATGGCTGCTTTTATACATTGTAACTTTTAATTATTTTGTGCTTTTGAGTAATGTGCATTCATAAATGGAAAGGTTAATAATACATGTTACCAATGTACTTGGTTGAAGTATACCATATCCTATCGAAAAGAATGTAAGATGTTTTTTTGAGACAAGCGTTATTTCAGAACAAATTAAAAGGAGCTAATAACACAACACATTTATTACACTGCATTGAATAATGTATTGATTATCCTACATTTGAGTTATAACTCTACTTCCATATTGAAATGTGAGCACAGAGTTTCTGGAACATTTCTATTCATTACAGGAGGATCCCTGAAAGAAGCTATTCATTTAAGAACCAAGAGTACTAATAAGCTACATACTGCTTGAGACAAGAACTATTAGAAGAAAATGACCTCTCAAAATGTCACCATTTTTGCCAGTGTTCATGGCTATATATTGTAGACAATGTCTGCCCAGCAAACCCGACGAACAAATGGACACTATATTCAGCTCTTTTGACATAAGAAATCATGTGTGTGTGTGTGTGTGTGTGTGTGTGTGTGTGTGTGTGTGTGTGTATTGATAACTGAATCCAGAAAGGGCATTTGCACCTGATGGAAAATGAACATTCTGTAGCCAGCTTTGTGGCTGTGTTCAGAACCTTCACTGTCTGAATAACCCCCGAGGTTAAATAGCTGGTAGACAGCTGTAGGGAGAAGTAAGAGAAATGAGATCATCAAGGAACGATATTGTGCTTACAACATGTGGCGAAATGAGTGTCTCTTCCCCATCTGTTATTTGTGTGTGTATTTTATTATGTAAATGCTCGTACACACTGCATTCTAAACAAAGGAACATTACTTCCACTTTGCTGGTGCTGCCAAGCTTGCGTATGCGTCCTGGAAAAAGAAAGTGGCAGACAGAAAATTCAGAGTTCATCTGGCTACTTGTGTCCCTTTCCTCTCACCGCGAGGGTGAGAGACTGAGTAGGTTTGACTCCTTTCCTACATCCTGTTAGCGAATACAAAGCTTGACTGTGAATGAAAAACAGTGTCTTAAATACTACAGTTATGGTCTAAAGCCTCTTTTGCTGGCATCTGCTGAAAGAAAGATACTAGAAGCTAGGATGCCCTGGGATGGTTCCAATGTACACTAGCGATAAATCTAGGCTAGAAGATGAATTTGGATGAAGAAAACAGTCTCTGTTCAAGTTTTTGCTCATCTGTTTAATTCCTGGCACATATCTCTGGGTCATGGGAAGGTTCTGGTGGACTGCTGTCATTATCTCTCTCACCAAACAAGAGGAGTGTGTGTGTGTGTGAGTGTGTGTGTGTGTGTGAGTGTGTATGTGTGTGTGTGTGTGTGTGTGTGCATGTTTGGGAGGAATAAAAGTAAGGAGATTTGGGTGACACATATTCTGGTTTAAATTTTCATAAAATTACCAATTTAAATTGAAATGTAATTATCCTAACTGGCATCTTTTTGGCAGCAACATAAAAAAAAAAAAAAGAAAGAAAGAAAGAAAAAAAAAAATCCCCGGGCTTTACTGTACCAAGCAAAAGCCCCGAGGAGTCCTGACACTGGCCTTTAATCAAAAGCTGAAAAGACACAAAAGCTTTCAGATAATCTATGCCAAGCTATCTTGGACAGCATGGAATCGCCTGGAGCACCCTTCTGGTGGCATTTAAAACACCTGGTGCCCTCAGAAAAAAAAAGTACATCTTTGTCTGGGATTTCTCCTTCTGTAATTTCCTTAAACCTTTCTATCGAAACCCATTCTCCTATCTTTTAAAAGTGAGGATGCTTCAATGACAGCAAAAATAAACCAATTTTATTTACCAAGAGAATGGTACTTGTCATTGGTGATGCCTGGAGGTGTCAGACACCGGTGGCCATCTGCACAAACACTTCCTCACTGTTTATTTCATGTGGCTTTAATATAATTAAACCGTCATTGTGCTCATTGATTCAGCTCAAATTTTAATTTGATAATTGGGGGAAAGGTGTGCATTTGAAATGAAGGCAATTAATTGACACTTTAAATGCACTTGAACAGAAATAATTTAAGTTACACCGTACTTAGTGGTGACTTACGCTGTCATGTTTACTAGGATTCTTCCATTTAGCTTGTATCATTATCAGGCAGAGGTAAATAACGTTTCTCACTTTAAATCCCATCAATACTGGCAGTCTAATTCTGAAATTTGGATTTTTTCCCCTGCCTATAAAAATCCCATTCATTTCACAGTGATTGGCTTTTCTAAAATACAGACATTCTGAACAACAATCTTATCATTCACAACTAAGCTAACATATATGCAACAGAACTATGCAGATTGTCACAAATTCTGTAAACAGGTAGTTTGATTCTTCTAGCAAATACCTTGCACAAAGAAATAATGAGAATAAGATGCAGATTTCTGATTAGTAGTAGCAGCTCTACTTGATTTGAATAAAAGGAAGGAAAACAATTGGTTACGCCTTATGTAACACACACACACACACACACACACACACACACACACACACACACACCCGCCTCAGTACCAGGTTTACTGTAATTTGTTCCAAGGGAATTCAATACATATTTTGGTGAACTTACTAAAGTTTCAAAAGGAACCATATTTATGGATAAGCGGTTTTTTTGTGTGTTAATTAACCTTCCATCTGGAAACAAATATGCTCTCTTATTTTTTTTTTTCAGACACCAAGAACAAAATCTCATACATCTTAGAGACTTAGAAGACCATCACCATTTTCTACTAGGGTTGTTTGACTCACAGAGCATGAAACTTGTCTCATCAAAAGGGCCTTGGAAAATTCAATTTCATAAAAATGTTAACTATCTCAAATTATAACTATAGTAAATGCTGCCTAATAAGAAATGGCTGCTGTTTCTACATATGCCCTGAGAGGTTCTGTTCCTAATGTGATGGTTGGAGCTAAAGCTCTGTTTCACATATGAAACTTCATACTATTGTTTCAATGTATTAATCAATACTTTAAATATTCAGTCTCACCATGGACAAACATTGGAAAGTTTTGTCAGGTCATTTCAATGATGTGACCAAACTCTTTTTTATTACAGTTAGGAAACTTATTAAAATAGACCCTGTGAAAATTTTAGAAACTCTAGCTTCAAATCAAGTTTGGCAACAATGCTCCTAAAATACTTTCATATAAATGTGGTTCTCTTAGTAGTTGAAAATGTATGGCAGTAAGAATCCCAGCCCTCACAAAAAGCAAAATATTAAAAAACAAAAACAAAGAAAGGAACACACAAAAGACTCATGAAGTGTGTCACACTCTTAGTCAAAATAGTTTTTTATATATATTCTTTCTACTATTTACACGCAGACACAATTCTGTACAAAGAAACCTATTTCTGATAAACCAACTAAAATCATTGTTTTATGAAAGAAAATTATGATGCAAACATAACTGTCAATCATTCTTAAGCATCAAAATATCACGTAGTACTCCATAAATGTGTGTAATTAAAATAGTAATAATAATGAGTGAGCCTTCATTCCTGAGGAGAATCGTGGTTTGGAAAAACATAATTTTCAGCATGGATGGAAACTGACAGTCAAGCTGGACCAAAAGCTCAGACACATAAGTAGACAATGGTCTGGTACTTAAAATTCTGCAAATTCAACAACTAGTTAGTGATATGACCAGGACTAGAAAAAGAAAAATCTCAGAGGCTTGAATTACAACAAATTTTTTTTCTATATCTAGTTGCTTGTAATTTCAAAAATATTGGCTGGAATGATAACAGTTTTCCCCACAATCTGATATCCAATTTAATAAAGTCACCTTTGATACAATTTTCATTATTTTATATTGTGTTTTGCAGAAAACTCAAATTTGTTGAATCTAGGAACAAATGATTACTTTTACCCTTTGTTTACACTTAGACACTGACATTATCATGGCATTTCTTCTTAGAACACCACTGATCCTGTTCTTTGTGTAGGTTACTTGATAATCAGTTTTCACAGAGACTCCCTCCTTCCTCCAGTCTTGAAGGTATTTACAATAGATTATCGACCATGTGGAAGTTCTTAGCTAGGTGAAGACAAAACCCTTAATTCCTGACTTGATGACTGGCAATTTTTCAAAGATTCACTTCTATATCTCATTAAAACAATTTCTGAATGGAAGGGTAACATATATTCTGTTGATGCCAACTTATGTACCTCAGGCTTTGTTCCTCCCCCCTCACTCCCTCCTTCTTTCTGTCCCTCCCTCTTTCCCTTCTTCCCATGCCCCCACTGACCACCCTCCCAT
This sequence comes from Phodopus roborovskii, assembly GCF_943737965.1. Classification (NCBI taxonomy): domain Eukaryota; kingdom Metazoa; phylum Chordata; class Mammalia; order Rodentia; family Cricetidae; genus Phodopus; species Phodopus roborovskii. Next base: position 17,730,019 of record NW_026126470.1, on the reverse strand, counting down.
CCCATTCCCTCCCCCAACACTCCACAGGGAGGGTGATACCTTCCAGGAGGGGTCAACAAAATCTGTCAAACAAAATCTAGGTCCTCCTTCCTGTCTCTAGGTTAAGGGAGTATCCCTCCATGGGGAATGTGCTCCCAAAGTCCTTTCCTCCACCAGGGATACATCCTGGTTCCACTGTCAAGGTCCCTTAAACTGCCCAGGTCTTCTAACTGAGACCCATGTTCAGGGTGTCTGAGTCCAATTATATCCAAGTTTCCTAACTCAGGTCTCCCTAATGAATCAGGCTTGGTGGGACATTGGATCTTTTTTTTGAGAAGACTTTTTTTTTTTTTTTGAAGTTAAAAGCATAAAAAACCGAAACCTTGGAACTTAAATTTCATTCCTAAAGAGTTTTGTGTGTTTGATTCTGAAGGGTTGAGTAGTCTGAGATAAAAGCTATTGTTTTGCGTATTAATAAGCAGAAGAATGGGTACTCTGTGGCTGATAGCACTGCTATCAATTACTATCTTATTTATAGTAGAGAAATGTCATGGATACTATATTTCATCAGCAATGACGCCTTGGCTGTGTTCTGCGAATAATTATAGCATCTTTCCCTCTCCCTTTTGTTATAAGTTTTATAGTAAAAGCTTTTTAAATATACAGTGGGAGTGTGTAATCCAAGTTATCAAGTCTAATACTAAATTATTTTGGCAAGTTCAGAGCCCTCTCAGAATTCATGGGTTTGGAGTTTCATATATAATTGGAACCATTTATCGTTGGAATAGTTTTGTGCTAAGAAAACAGTGCAGTGCATTTGAACTGGGATTGGAAGACAGCTTTAAGAAATTCTTAGGAGGTTTGTGATACTTAAATTGTGTTTATTTAACAATAGAAATTCCTATGTGCTGAAATTTTAAAACACAGGCAAAAAAATGAGAATTGAATTATAGTAGTAACTACAAGAATCAAAAGGCTTTAAAGTGATTTCTATAAAAATTTTATATAGGGCCGCATTATTGAAAAATACCATGAAATGTCAGAGATCCTGTTTAACGTATCATTTACTATTTTTTTTCCCATGAAGTGCTTAGGCCAGTGATGCAGAGACCTAACTCAGGTGTTGATCTAAGGTTGACTGTCTCTCAAATGAATAGGGTTTCTAGGGAGTACAGCATCATCTATAACTTTCTGAAAGTATTTTCCACTCCTCACTGCTGAGTTTCTCATTTGAATAGCAAGGTTTGCATATTAATCATGTACTCAAGTTAAAACAACTATAAGTTTCATATTTGAATCTTATTGCAATGCCTATGCCTCGAAGAAAAGAATCCCACCTGGACTAAACTTTGTCAGAATGTTATATGCATTACACAGAAAGCAGCCTTTACTTTTTGAGTTTTAAGTTTTTCTTTTGATAAAATTTCATATATTCTGTTTTGAAAAGTGAGTTAAACATTTTGTACTGTAATGAAGGTATGACATCTCAAAAGTCACAAGTCACAGATTTTTTTTTTACTGTATTTAACTTACTTTTATAAAATAGTTACTACTTAGGCATGGAACTTTGTTGATGCTAATGTTGTGTTCAGTCTTTGTTTCCGTGCAAATATCTAGTTAATAAAACATTGTTTTAGGAAAGACCATTTTATCACTCATTTAAAAGAGATTTAAGTTTTTGAGTAATAATTCAATTAATTATATTTGAGTTTATTTCTATACATAATTCTCCATCTATCTATAGTTTTTCTAATCCAGTATCTTCTGATTCGTGTGTGTGTGTGTGTGTGTGTGTATATATATATATTCATGAGATCATATCACTTATGAAATGCATTGTATTCTTTTAAAATTGCTTGGCTATTCTTCATTTACAATATTTTTTATTTAAATATATTTTAATATCCTTACATATCGATCCCAGGTCCCTTGCCCTCCCTCCCTCCCATGACCCTCGATGCCCCCCAACCTTTTGTCCCATTCACCACCCACTACACAGGGAGGATGATACCTTCCAGGAGGGATCATCAAAATCTGTCAAGTCATTTGGAGTAGGGACTAGGTCCTCCCTCCTACCTCTAGGTTAAGGGAATATCCTTCCATGGGGAATGTGCTCCCAAAGTCCTTTTGTGCACCAGGGTTACATCCTGGTTCCACTGTAAGAAATCCCTTAGATTGTCCAGGCCTTCTAACTGAGACTCATGTTCAGGGGGCCTGAGTTGGTCCAATGCTGGTTTCCCAGCTATCAATCTGGGTTACATGAGCTCCCGCTTGTTCAGGTCAGCTGTCTCTGTGGGTTTCTGTAGCCTGGTCTTAACTTTCCTTATCCTGCCTCCTTCTCTGCAACTAGATTCTAGGAGTTCGTCTCAGTGCTTAGTGGTGGGTGTCTGCTTCTGTTTCTAACAGATACTATATGAAGGTTCTAGGATGGCATATAAGTTAGTTATCAATCTCATAATCAAGGAAGGGCATTTAAGGTAGCCTCTCCACTATTGCTTAATTTGTTAGTTCAGTTCATTCTTGTAGGGCTCTGAACATTTATCTAGAATCAGTTTTCTCTTTTCTCTTCAAACCTACAGTGGCTGGCTCCCTCTATTAGTACCTCTCTCTCTCTCTCTCTCTCTCTCTCTCTCTCTCTCTCTCTCTCTCTCTCTCTCTCTCTCTCTCTCTCTTTGCTGTCGTCTATTTTGTCCCTGACTCAATCTTCCTGGTCCCACATATTCTCCTCTCTTCCCCTTCTTTTTCTCCTAACTCCATCTCTACTCACTGACACCCCCCATATGCTCAGTAGATCTTGTCCCTTTCCCCTTCTGTGAGGGAACTTGTATGAATTTTTTAGGTTCCTCCTTGTATCCTAGTTTCTCTGGCGGTGTGACTTATAGGTTGGTGATCCTTTGCTCTAGGTCTAAAATCCATATATGAGTGAGTACATATCATGTTCCTCTTTTTTATGACTGGGTTACCTCACTCAGGATGGTTTCTTTCAGTTCCAACCATTTTCCTGCGAATTTCAAGATTCCACCCCCCCCCCACAGAGTATTATTCCATTGTGTAGATATGCCACATCTTCTTTATCCATTCTTCAGTTGAGGGGCATCTACATTGTTTCCAGGTTCTTTCTATTACAAACAATGCTGCTACAAACATGGTTGAACACATGTCTTTGTTGCATGGATCATTGGGGTATATGCCTAAGAGGGATTGCCGGGTCCTGTGGTAGACTGATTCCCATTTTCTTGAGGAACTGCCATATTGATCTCCACAATGGCTGTACAAGTTTGCACTTCCACCAGCAGTGGAGGAGTGTTCCTTTTTATCCACATCCTCTCTAGCATAAGCTGTCATTGGTGTTTCTGATTTTAGCCATTCTGATAGGAGTAAGATGGTATCTCAAATTTGTTTTGATTTGCATTTCCCTGATAGCTAAGGATGTTGAACACTTTCTTAAGGGTCTTTCAGTCATTTTGGATTCCTCTATTGATAATTCTCTATTCAGTTCTGTATCCCACTTTTTAATAGGGTTATTTGGTGTTTTCATGACTGGTTATTTGAGTTCTTTGTACATTTTGTAGATCAGCCCTCAGTCAGATGTGGGGTTGGTGAAGATCTTTTCCCAATCTATGGGCTGCTGTTTGGTCTTGTTGACTGTGTCCTTTGCCTTAGAAAAGCTTCTTGGCTTCATTTCTGTTTTATATCTTTAGTATTTTTCATATTTTATTCTTGTTTGCAAAACCATGCTTTCTTTTGTCTTTGATTGCATTGAAACCAGAAATCCACTTGCAAAAAAAATTGATTTGCTTATTTCATTTATTACCCAATTACTGTCTTTGTCCTATACCATGATTTGTTCTAGTGTCATATACTGAAATTCATGGCAGGCCATGGTGAATCTTTAATCCCATCACTTAGTAGGCAGAGGCAGGTGGATCTCTGTGAGTTGAGGCCAGCCTGGTCTACAAAGGGAGTTCTAGGACAGCAAGGAGTATAGAGAAAAACACTGTCTTGAAAAAAATAAAAAGAAAAGAAAGAAAAAGCAAAGAAAGAAATTCACTGTTGTCATATCTCTAATCTTGTATTATGTCTCCTATCTTTTATCCTGTAAGTTATAACCTTGACACACTTGAAGATTCTCAGATTTTTCCTCATGTTAAATTTATGTCACCCAGTTTTGGAAAGAATATTATAAAATGACCCTGCCCCATTTCCATTATAATACGCAAGTGCTACCTTGTCACTTTACTCACTGTTGAATTCAATCATTTGATTAAGGAGGTATATACAATTTTTCTATCATTCTTTTAAATTAGGAAGTATATCATGGGATCACTGTTTTTTACAAATATACTTTCAAATTTCCTAGCTTGTTTATCTTCATTTTCAGTGACTGCTCTAGTCAACCCTGTAAACTTTCATTGTAAATATTAATTCTTTTGATTCTAAGGTTTCCAGTATTTGAGTTTCAGATAGATATCCTTTCAGTCAACATACATTTGATTTCCTTTATGTCATTGCATATTACTATAATGTCTTCTTTGATACCCTTATCCGATAACTCAAGGCCCCACTAATCTCATTGGTTTTGTCCACTTATAGTCTTTTCCTTTGGCATATCACCCTTTTAATGATAGTTTGCATGTAAATTATGTATTGGACATTTTAAATACTACATGGTGAAGAATCTGAATTCTAATATATTTCACTGGAAAGTGTTGAAGCCTTCATTTGAGTAGATATCTAACTTAATTAGACCCAGACTAGAAATGGGTTTCCCTATGGTGGGCATTTGTTCTTTCCCTTGAGTCACACGGTGAGCCACTTCCCGTGGATGTTTTTTATTTCTTATTGACTTATTGCTGCCTTGAGCTGGTGATACTGATGTTCTCTGGATGTCTCCTTTCTAATGTCCTCCCAGTCTCCAGCCACCGACAGCACCTGTTCCTCTTGCCTTGTTTCCTTTCCGTAGTAAGCTGGTGGGATACCTCTTCCACTATGAGTTTGAATCATTTCTACACCAATACCCTGTCAGTGTGATATATTTCTGCACTTCATGTGAAAATAAAAAGAACAGGAAAAACAAAAAAAAAAAAAAAAAAAAAAAAAAAAACCCACATGGACATTCTGTTTTGATTTTGTGATTTCCTTGAGTCTCAGATCTATTCCAAAATATCACCTTTGTGCTTCAGTTTTCAGAATTGACTTAACTATATTAATAGTTTTCCATGCTGTATCTGTGTATAATAGGATGGCTTTGTTGTATTATAATTTATCTTTAACAGGACTTAAAGATGGGTTGTAAACTGAGTATTTTTTAATGGCACTCTGCCCCTAAAACTATTGAATATGAAGCCTAAAATTGTTGAGAAGAAAACTTTAGTCAAACATTTTTAATATCCTATAGTGATCTCTGTTGGATATCATTCGACCCACTGACTTAGTCCTATACCCTTCTGACCTGCCAATAGTCATAGTGTATTAGAACTTAGTGCTCACATTTGTACAGATCACCTCAATTTTTTTTAAATGGAGTTCATTGTAAATAATGAAGCACTAACTAGACGGGATCCAAGTTTCTTTCTTGAAAATTAAGCATTAGTATTAAGGGAGTCTGTCTCTCAGTATGGTTTGAATCCCATTACACAAAGATGTATCCTTCAACTTCTAGCATCATGTGACTTGAGTAGAAGACAAGACCAGTAGCAGTGTACTGAAAGCAGTGTTGGAGTGCACGAGCAGAGAGAGACGCAATTAAGACCTGGGGCAGAAGTGATTCAGTTAAGTCTACTCCTATACCATCCCACCCTGTCTAACATCTGCCAGCATCGTTCGGTAAGCAATTGTTAGAAATATTCTTATCCTAATGCAGAGTCCCTTTTTTCCCCCTTTAAACAGGCTTTTCTTATTTGCAACTTTAAAAGTCCCAAATACTCCAAACTCATATCAGTGGCATTGTGAGTACGTTTATTATATAACCATAACGTATGTGGCAGGCACTGCTAAAACCTCAGGTGGCCAAAATAGTTTGTTATTTAAAGTGAGATAATTTCTAAGTAATTATGTTAAAGTCGCCATAAAGTTAATTAGACCCAGGCCCTATCTGTTAATTTGAATGCAATCAGAAGAAATGGAGACAAAATGTATTAGAGGCAATGGATTTTTCTTACTTAAATAATGCTAAATAAGATAATGTGTAGGCGAAGCCCTCTAAATGCAGCATGTCTGTCCTCTCAGGGTGCTCATTCTCCATTGCTGGGTCAATTCCATTACTATAATTAAATTTCTGCCTAATCAATTTCATTTCTGTACTTAATAAAAAGATGCAATTTTTCTAGATGCTCTGGTTTTCCAATTATAGACCCACTAAGAAATCAATTGCTTAACCAAAGTTAAAGTAATATGATTTGAGTATGAATCACTTACCAACAGAAGGACATAATGAATGAGCCAGATGAAAAATAAGAACCTGTCTCCCCATCCCCCAAACAAATAAATAAATCTCGGCAAAGGCAAAGCTTGGGATATCTTGGATTTGTCAAACATTTCATGGATCTTCCAAAACATTTTGGCAGGATAATTCCCTAGAGTGATTCATTATCCATCAATTCATATTTCAATGTCACTTAATATTTGTTGAATATTCACAACATGAAGCTTTGCACAGCTGCTGGGACCATGCTTCTCTGTCTCTCACTCTCACACTGCATGCTTTTTAAAAGATGAAAAAGTAACATATATTTCAAATTTTGCTAAGAGGGTAGGAGAAAATTGACCTAAAAACAAATCAACACATACACCCTCCAAGAATAAATTTTCGTATTCTTTAGAAATGATCATAGCCCCCATTTTCATTTTTGTATTTATATATGAAAAATACATTAGACCATATTTGTATATGTATATGAATGCATAGACCCATGGATATCTTTTAGAAAGAAGCATCTAATTCTCATTCAATTCTGATATACATTTTATTTTAGTAGGTATATTTTAATTCTAGTATTCCATAGTTTAAATGTTAAATGTTACTGTCAATGATATCTTAATTTTTAAGTTTTTGTTGAGATATATATGGACATGTCTATAACTGATAGAAGTTGAAAGTTTTAACTGTTCTTTATTTGTATTTCAACCATAGTATGAAGATTATCACATGTATAGTTTTATATTACTTTGCTTAAAAAGGAGTCCTATTTTCGTTTGCCTTATAAATAAACAAATAGCACTCCTTCACTTCATTGAACAAGGCCTTTTCAGACCATAGGATCTTCAATCCGTAAGGTTCTTCTGAGAGATGGGGACAACGGAGGATTCGGTAGAATGACTTACAATTGATGGGGCTTGGGCAGTTCAAAAATGGCTCTCAGGCTAGAGAGGCTGAGAATCCAGTATGTGCTAAATACACGATGCTGGATATCTCAGCAGTCTCGATCTCGCACTGAAGGCCTGGAGGGTTTGCAGAGAGCCCCTGGTCCTGTGTCCACACTGGGAGGCCAAAGAATCTGGGTTTTGAGGACAGTAAAGGATAGCAGTGGCAGCAGCAGCAGCTGTGGGACGAATACTTTTGCCCACAAGAAATGGAATCCGACAATGCTCATTTCTAAGACTTCCTTATATCTGAGCTCCCCCCGCCGCCCTCCCCCCAGATGGTGCCACTCACTCTGGAGGAAGGCAGAATTGTTTCATATAATCTTTCTTGGAAGCACCCTTGCAGACCTCAGACCTTCCTAGAACTGCGTCTTAATTTATTCTAGTCCCCATAAAGTCCACAATAAAATATAGCCACCATGCTACCAAATATAACATTAATACATTTTTGAGTCATATACCGAATTCCTAGACTTTGATCTTTTTTTTCCTTCCTCACATTGAACTGTTTAAAAGTTGTTAACTATAGCTTTCTGCCTACTATATTACAAAACTCATAAAAGAGGGATTTGTCGGTTCTTTTAAAAAGCCCTTTACTTGTATAGCTATAGAACAGTGTGTGGTATGTGTGTGTGGTTCACAGATACTGTTGAATAATAAATGACTCCTCTAAGAATTAATATTATTTTATTCTCCATTCAAATTTCATTTAAAAATGGAACTGAACTTTCAGATTGGAGTTGTTTCTCTTTACCCTAATTTAATATTTATTCCTTTTATGCAATAGTCCCTACCTTTCTTGAGCCATATCAGTTCTGGATAGGACATTTCCTAACTATAGTCTGGTGAAATTTTTCTTACCCAATCGATTTGCCTTATACTTAATTCATTACTTGGAACACACACACACACACACACACACACACACACACACACACACACACACAATTGAGTTTAAAATACAAATGAAAAACTCCCCAAAATTATATATACCAAGGTGTTTAAATTCTCATATAGTTATAGTCAGTGTCATTCTCAATATATTTTCATAGACTCTAGCCATTTTCAATTGAGATGAAATATAATAACCAAAAGTTTTAGGGATATTCAAATTTTGTGTTTAAAAGAATGTTAATATTTCATTATATTTCATTTGTCTGTAAGAGAAGGAGATATAATTATTACCTATCATATGGTGTAAGCCACAATTATTACTTCATAATAAGAGCAGAGGGTGGTAAAGAGCATGAAGCTGCAAGAATCCTAAGATGTTGGCGTTGGAGAAAAATACTGCTTGTGATAATTATTTGAGGGAATATCACTGTTTTTTGCATGGCTCGAGACACTTCACTACTTTTATAGAGTAGTCTAGAAACATGGACTGCTTCTCCACCAAAAATAAAAGGGTAAAATAAAATGATGGCATCTGTTTGCTTCATTTGATTCCTTCCAAATGAAAACTTATGCACTCAGCCTAAAGCTTTCTGAAAATGCTAGATTCACCAGTGTATTTTACAGAGCCAAACATATTTCAAATTAATATTTAAAAGGCATGCCAGTGCTCAGTGTTGTAACTATTGAGTAACAACCCAAACAGCTGCCTGCCTTTCTGTTTTGTTTTGTTGGTTGTGTCTTCTGAAGGCTGAAGGATAAATCTTACTACCTGGCGGCATAGAACACCCTTAGCTCTTAGCTCAAGGTAGTATAGGATACATGGCAGGCTGGAGCTATTCTTGCTGCTTTGAGAGTAGAGTATTCCTTCCCAGTGTTCCTATTAGCAGTTAGAAATAGTTTAAGGTAATGGTAGAATTTTATTGCTACCTTAAAAATTAGCATATTCTAATTGCTTTCTTAAGCAAAAAATCGACATAATTTATTATAACTAAAATTCGGCGAAACACACCAAACATTGGTACCTTTTACTGCCATTATACTGTATGCATACTCATAACTCAGGGCTGTTTTCATTGAATTCTGTTGATATTTTCTTTGGGGATTCTCTGAGAAGTCTCATAGTTACACATCACCAAGTACAAAACTAGAAACTGATTTGTATAATCCTAGTCACTAAAACATTATCCAGGATGAGGCTGTTATGTTTCCACCTAGGGACCTAGCAATGGGATGCGTTGAAGGAGAAGTTGCATCCCAGACATTTAAACAGAGGATCACAGTCTTTGCAATGATATTTACGTGGGAAGGATGTCTACAATCATATTTAACAATTACATAACTTTGTCATGATAGTACAAAAATAACCTTGGCTTTTCTTTTTATTTGAATTTATTTGGATAAATGTTTTCTATTCCAAGCCCTCTTGCTATAAGATAATCACATAACTCATGATGAATTTTATCTCCACTTGCTCCTAAGGAAGATCCTAGTGATAGGAGTTAAGAAAAGCTGGTTTTCCCTTTGCTAATCTGCTATGTTGTTTATCAAAATCCGTTAAGTCTTCAAGACTCAATCTTTATAGCATATATAAGGATAAAGGTTATGTTGCCTGTTTAATTTGAGAATTGTCATTTACAATTATCAGTTGTTGGCCGGAAAGTGATGTATTTGAACTCAATTACTTCACTGAATTCATAGTGGAAACTCTAGCATAAATTTACTCTCAGAAACCACTGACTTCTAAGGTTAATAATAAAAGTAACATAACTAGTTTTGTTCCTATGACCCACACTTAGCTGGATTTACACAATTAAACTATATAATTATATATAATTATAGCAAAGACCCCAAACAGATCAATTTTAATGCTTTCAGTGGCTTCCCTTTAAGTCTTCATGTGGGTCTCACCCACATGATAGCCAGTTTGATGCCGTCATTGGCATTCCTAGTTGCAGAGTTGGGAAGATATACTATGTTTATGGATTAGAAAAATAAATGTTAAAATCTCCATATTAACCAAAGTGGTCTATATATTCAATGTAACAACTATCAAAACTGCAAAATTCCTTCTTCACAGAAGATCTCTGGGGCTTGCTGGCCAGTTAGTCAACCCTAACCAACAAGTTTCAAATTCAGTGAGAGACTTGCATTTCTCAAAAAACTAAGGAGGAAAAGTGGTTAAAGAAGACACTTAACATTTCCTTCTGCCCTCTACTTCCACATTCACACATACAAGTGGACACATACATATATAGACACAAACATACAAACATACACACATACATGCTCACAGAAAACTTACCAATTTTACGTATGCAATAGCAAGTATGATGCACTGATGAATTTTCAGGGTTGCAAAAAGTACCAAATAGTTTTATATATGTTCCAAAATATCCATTCAAAGCATTTTAGTGTAATTATTTACTTATAATTTTTTTTCATTCAGAAGTTTGTGTCAGTGATATTCTATACCTACAATGATATAACTACTAAAGATTCCATAAAATCCAAGGGAAGCACCACTGGCTGGGAGCTAAGCATTCAAACACATGAACCTGTGAGTGATATTTCACAGTCAAACTTCAGGATGGTTCCAACAAGGCTTTAATTCTGTTTTGCTCTATTCTGATATATAAATATTCTATTATGGACCTTTAGGGATAATTTATTTGTCCTTAAACATAACATAAACAATAAGAGAATTGTCCCCATATACCTTTATTGGTAAAGTATGCCATTCCACCCTCATAATATAGGATAAGGTCAAAGTTATGCACTGCACACTTGGTTGGGTAGTATTCAGTTACATTTATGGGGTAGTATCATTTTTTTTTCAGCCTAAATAGTAATCAACACAATACTAGGGTTATCTGCTTATTTGTCTACAATTTTCCTGAGATATAACGCTCTCAAGCTTTTTAAGCATCTGGGCAATCGTTTTTAGGTAATCTAGCCTATAGCAATATATTGGCTCAAGTTCATGTGCTTACTGAAACACTGATTTCATTATTAACATAGTTGATTACTTGTGCTTGGTCTTTTGCCATTTTAATATTAATTTTCAGAACAAGATCTGTGGACCAGTGATGTTGCTCTGATAGTTTATTACTGGTCCACAATTAGGTAGAGAAACTGAAAGGAAATGAACCGAGTAATTTTATGACTATAAAACCTCATGTAAGAAATGTACTGACATTTTATATATCCTAATTTTATTTTCATGGTAATTAATCACTTAATAATTCAATAAAACTGACTATCACCTTAGAGAATTTGAGAAATATTGTAGGATAGGACTCTTAAGAGTAGAAAAAGAACAATAAAGAGCACAGAAAACAAAGAGCATGACCCACAGATGATGTGTGAAGTTCTTTTACCCCCTCCTTCACGCCTGAGAAGCCTTTCACCTTTGGTACCCCAGGTAGGTCCTGTAGCAGGCCTATTAGCGTCTATACATGACAACTGTCATCTCAGTACTGCAGAATTGAAGACAGGAGGCTCCTGGAAGATCACAGGTAGCCAGTCCAGTCAATCAATAAGTTCTAGGTTCAGAAAAAGTGTTTGTCTTCAAAATAAGCCAGGAACATGCTAGAAAATAATACCCAGCCTTGGCCTCTGGCTTCCACATGCATACATATGAATGCATACCCATTAAATACTCCCATACACCACACACACATACATATACACACACAAACACACATTCACGCACGCGCACGCGTACACACACACACACACACACACAATTGGATGACTAAGACATGCATATCTCTTTTCAGGAATAATTCAAGCTAGCCTAATTTTTCAGCTTTGTTGAAAGTAAGATTAAAGTAAGATTAGTTCTATTAGTATGTACAGGTGACATTTAAAACTCAAATTCAAATAAACCTTTAACTTAGAATACTTGAATTCTCTTAATGAATTTTTTGATTATTCCAGCAATCATTCTATCAATCCAAGAACTACTTTTCTTCCTGTTTTGGCTTTTGTAGTATTTAGATAAAGAGCCTGGAACTTAAAAAATTCATAGTATTGCCTCAAGGTTTTATTAATATGAATTTGGGAGGGTTAGCTCTCCTAGGTTGTTCCTTGATTTACTGATATTACTATTTTTTTTACACTATATCCTAGTTGGCATAAGCAGACCATATATATATATATATATATATATATATATATATGGTTATGGTCAGTAAGAAAGTAGGCCCATTCTTCAATGGAGCAAACAAGCAAACAAACAAACAAACAAACAAACAAAAAATCCCAAAAGACCCCAAAGAGAAAGTTGATGGAAATATAGGATGAACAAAAATCAGATGGCAGTATGCAAGAGACTGTTGGGTGGCATGGGGAGTTGGGGAAATATTCTTTGACTATAAAGTCTTTCAAATAATCTTGTCATAAATTCTGTCAGCAACAGGAAGATTGCTGTTTGCAGTTGAGTCAGGGTACCTATTTTCAAAAAGAGCAGAAAATAGAAAGAGTGTTGAGTATAAACTACAGAGTTGACACTAAAGATAACAAAGATAGAACTTGTACGTTTTCAAAATGATGGATAAGTTTTTAGAGTGTAATGAGCAAAGGGCCAAAGTCTAGACCCTACGAGTAGAAAAAAGAAATTCTACTCAAGGTGACAAGAAGACCAGAGGGAAATGCAGGAGACTAAGGTGACTTAAATTGTCCCAAGGTCAAAAAACATTAACAAAATAAACAAAATGATTCAAAAGTATTGTGCACACATTTAACTGCCAAGTCCACACAAAGTCCATTTGCCACTTGTCTTTTCTATTCCTTTTCAAGTAAGGATCCCACACAGTTTCCCTCTATTTCTTTTCAACTGATGATCCCACACACAACTTCCATATATCCAGCAAATACATCTGCTAACCCAGGGTGTTATAACTCTTCCTCTAATGCACATGATGTCAACTCCCAGACAAGAAGGAGCCTAGCCAATGCAAGCTGGCCTGACAAACAGTAATGTTGGAGTCTCGGTTAAGATTGGGAATGACACCACACTAGGAGGTTTAAGTAAATCAAACTAAAGGAACTTCCCAGGGATGTAATTTATAGCTAAGTCACAGAGTGGCCAACTGTGTCACTGTTCAGCGAGTACCATGAACAGAGAACAAAAAGCCAGAGGAAAAGGGGATTCTCAAAGGTGATGCTCTCTCGTGAACGTAAGGGAAATAAGAAGGAACAGTTGTTTGTAAGGAGAATTTTAGACCTGTATCCTCACTTGCAAGGGCAATTGTTTAAAGGCCAGACTGGAGTTGCTTCTTTTGCTGTGTCTCTACACACGGTGTTTTCTTTACAGTTTTATCCCCAAGGCACCTGCCAATAACTCAGGTTTGTATTAAGAAAAACGTTGCCATATCAGATATGAATTTATATTAGACTTCACCTCCCTAAGGAGTAATTTGTAAGTTTCAGGAGCCTCTCCCCACTGAAAGCCCTGATCACCCTCTAATCAGTAGAATGTGTTTGACATACTCAGGCTGAAGTCTGTTTTGATTGTCAGTCAACTGGACCTATTAGCTGGTGGTTTCAATTTAGCTGTGTTTGGCTCAGAAATCTATATTTTATTTGGGTAAGTCTCTTCTAATTATGTGATTTTTTATACTCTCTTACTATTTTTGACTAGTTTTTTTAACCTCCTCTTCCAAATTTTATCTTTCCTTCTCAAGCAATAGTCAAGATGAGAAAAAGATTTTTGAATTTGTTCATTTCTGGGATCTGTGGTATAGGACAATTTTATGCAGGCTGTGGAAAGGGAACAATTAAGAAAATCAAGAAGAAAATACAAGCCCTGGGAAGGGAAATTATATATCTATCTAGTTTTGCTCATGACAATCCCTCCATAGGCTGTTCTCTTTCCCCCATGTGTGAATTAATATATTCCATCATAAAACAATAATAGCACAAAACAAGAAGTAGAATTATATTTCAGAAAGCTATTCAGAATTATGGCTCTCTATAATAATATTTTAAGAATCTGCTAACACTGCTCAAATTTGCCTAATTTTCCAGTTCTTTCAAGATGTTTCTCCATTAGAAAGCAATGCACAAAGTTAGTCAAGGAAAACCCTACTCTGAATTAGTCTTGTTTTGTGTTTGATCCTGTGTTCCAATGAAACTCTGAGCACAGGCAAAATTCAACTTTAGGAACTGAAGCCTTCAGACCTCTCCTGCCAAAGTTTTCTCCATAACTGTTTTATCAGTGTTAGAAGAAAATGTTTGACATTTCCCTTCGAATTAATTTCCCAACAATAATGATAAAGGCAGCATTAAATTCAAGATTATAAATTGACCAGCCAGATATGATCCCCAGCAAAACAGATGTAAGAAACCCAAGGTGGCATGGCCCACTATGTATGCAGTGCATGATAGCTGTAGCCTGACAAGGGACAGAGGAAGAGAATACATATTTAAATGTGTGGAAACCACAGTTAATACATAGTTTGGCTGTAACTTCCTGAAATGCTGCCATGTGCATCTCCTGAGTAGCTTTCTACTTCCTATTTTTGTGCTATTATTATTTTATAATAGGCTATATTAACTCATACAGTGTTTATGACAAATACATGAGCTTTAGAATATGAAGAAAATACATTTCTATTTTCCATTGATTTTCCCCCCATTTTCCCACAATTTTTCTGCTTAAAGCAACTGTTGCTTGATTGTTGGCATGCTAATTTGTTTAATTTTATCCTACAGATTCATATAAATAGGATATTTCTTAAATAAACCATGCTTTTCACATATGAGTACTTGATTCTTTTAAAAAAAAAAGGAACTTTGTTGTGTGCTTAAAAATGTGTTTGTAGTGAAATCCAGTATAAAACCCAGTGTGAAGCTTCAGAGCTGCATAATGGCATATAAAGAATACATATTCATTACTCTCATGTCAGTGGAAAGTTCAGTATTAATGAACGAAGAGATTCAGTTCTTGTGAGCTTGCTTCCTGGTTTACAAATAGCACCTTGGTCTTGCCATATTGTGAAAGGTGCAAAGGAATTCTCTGGGGTCTCTTTCATAAAGCCATCAATCTTATTCAAGAAGGGACATCCCTTACAATGTAGTCACCTTTGAAAGGCCTAACATCATTATGTTGATTACATCTCAAAATACTCACCATGGGGAGACACAAATATTCAAGCCACAGCACTTCAAGTAACCACAATTGCAGGTATTCAGTAGTTTAAACATGACCATTTTCATGAATGTGAAGTGATACCTCTTTGTGCCTTAATTTGTATCTCCTTAGTCACTAATGATACATGCTATTTTGGTCAGGCTTATTTAACTTTTGCACATTTTCCTTTGTGAGGTCTCCATACAAATAATATGTCCATTCAAATAATTTGGATTCCGTTGCTTGTACTAAATTGTAAAAATATTTATATGTCCTGGTGATGATTTTTTTTTTAACCAGATAACATGATGATCATCAACCAGTACCAGAGAGCCGGGGATGAACTATTTTAGTTTTCAGTAGGATGCATTGCTTTCTTTCTGCTTTTACCCTTTTTGTAGTTGATGCTTCCTTGTGCTCTAAGATACTTCAAAGGTTTGTAAATGTTCTTGAACACTTTCTTAGAAAAGTTTCATGATTCTGTTGTGCATGATTAGGCCCAAGAACTATCTTGACTGCTTTGTATATTTTGGTAGAGTGCAGTGCTTAGCCTCTTCCTCTATGAATGTTTACTGTTGGCATCATTTGGTGGGAATATTTGTGTTTCCAGTAAATGCAGCTTAGTGTTTTCCCCCCTCCAATGAACTGATTGTATGTTGTAGCTCCATCTCTCAAGTCTGTCATTATACCAAATCTATTTGTCCTCAAACTATCCTAAATTATTTTGATTAATGATCTTATTCTGTCTTAAGTAGATTAAATCCTGAAAATAAATCATTGTCAAATGTATTTGAGATAAGCTAGAAACTTATTTCCATAAATAATGTATAATCTGCTTGTCAAAATCCACAAAAAAGTTCAAAATTAGAAAAAGGTAATTAATGTTAAGGATGCTTGAGGGAATACCGGTCATCAGAGCAGTATTGAACTTCATACCTTTTACCACACCGTCCCATTTATTTGGACACTCCTTAATTCCTTTTCAGGGAAGAATTTAACAGTGTTCCCTGACGTTGTGTTGCATATCAGACTACAAGGCAGACTGGCTTGTAGGTTAGATATTGCAGATTGCTCTTTTGACGCAAATGGTGAAAGCTACCCAGGTGCTATGCCCAAGAAGGGGAAACTGGCCTGACAGACCTTGTAACAAACTATTCACTGAACTTTTGGGCACCACTCCTAGATCGAGTGGATAAGTCTTCAGTATTAAAGGAATGTGGTGCTAGAATGCTAGGCTGCGCAGGGCTGACTGCCACGCTGTGTGTCATGCTTACGTCACTTGGGGTACTTAACTCACAGTCCTTCTGGGAAAATGTTTATGAGGATGCTAAAGGTCCTTCTTCCACAGCTGAAGTCTATCAAAGGGAGTTTAGTTTAGAGACCACTGATAATAAATGATAATTACTGCTTTATCAAAGTGACTCCTGTCCCCACTGGGTTCTTGTTGTGAGGTCCATGGTGCTTAATCTTGACTGTAACTGTGTGGGACTTAGAATCAGTGTGGTGACAAATCTTTAGGAATGGATACGAGTGATTTTCTGAACTAGTTTGAGATGGAAAGATCCACCTTAAATGGAGGCAGTTCCATTCCATGAGCCAGGATCCCAGATTGAAAAAAAGAGAGAAGGATAGCTAAGCTGAGACATTCCTTTACCTTTGCTTCCTATCTGTGGATGCAATATGATCAGTTACCTTAAATCCCTGTTGTCCTAAAGTGGTGAACCTTATCTCCTTGGATTGTAAAGCAAAATAAATCCTTCCTCACTTACATTAGCTCTTCACACACACACACACACGCACGCACACGCACACACACTCACACACACACACACACCACACTTACATATACACACATATTATACAGATAATTGAACATGTTGGTTTGGACCTCCAAAATACTGTGAGCATCCAGATAATGAGTTCAAGGAAGTGATCCTAACTGGACTTAGAATAGTACTTCTCTAAAATAAGTTCTCCAGAGATCTAAATGAAACCATTATAATTACATTTTAATTAAACAAAAACATTAAAAGAGAGAGGTTATGATTTTCAATGAGATCATTTTATCTAAATGGTTGTAACTCTTGGAGTCTCAACCTTACAAAATCTCCAGTCAATTCAGTTGGCATTCAGTGTCTATTCACTTCTTTTTTCGGGCTCCAAAATGTCTCATCCAGTGGAAGTACAACTATTATTTATTTATGAGGGAACCATTCAGATTTCTGGTTTCTTTCTTTATTGTGTAATAGTCTGCTCTAGTTTTCTACCATAATTTTTTTCACACCAGCAGTCCATGGCCCTCATATTTCAGACAGTCTATTCAGTAATACTATTGCTCTCGGTTTTTCTCTACTTCTCTATCATTCACTTTAAGGGATGTGCTCAGAGGAAAATAGCCCAAGTTGTCATATTTTCCTGGTTTAAGAATAACAGTTGTATATTTTCTGTGCATGTTGTCACCATCTTGTAGCTATTAATGGTAAGAGTAATTTGAATAATCATCTTTTCCATTATGGAAAGCTATCATTTCTTTTTTTCTGCAAAAAGACACATTCCGCACCTTCTTCATTTTAAATAATTTTATTTGCTGCTTTTTTTTTTCCTTTAAAAAAATTAAGTTTGTTTTTCTTGTGTGACTCATGTTTTACTTGCATGTACATACACGCACCACACATGTATCTGGTGCCCCTGATGGTTTAGATGAAAACGTAGCTGTCCTGGATTTGAACAACTTATGGCTGGTTTTAAGCCACTGTTTTGGTGCTGAGAACCAAGCTGGGTTCTCTGATAAGAACAAGTGCTCATGGCTGGTGAATCATCTCTCCAGCTCCCATCATTTTTTCCCATCATAGAACAAATTAGTACTTGTGATGAGAGGAACAGAAAAAAAAATAGGTCTATATTTCTGATTTTCATCAACAAGGAAGGAGAGAGAGAGAAGTGGGAGCAGAGAAGGTATATGGGGAGAAACAACTAAAACTAAGAGGTATTTGACAGGTGGTATGGAAACATAACAGCTTCCTATATTATACACATCATCAAACAACAGGGGAGATAGAGTACCCTCCTTTTCCCTCCCCTCTACCTTTGTCCTTTCTTCTTATTTCAATCAAAAATATATTTTTTCATACAATATAGTCTGATTATGGCTTTTTCTACTCCTCCTCCCAGTTCCTTCCAACCTCCCCTCCTATTCAGATCAATGTGTCATCACCAAACGAAGGTTCCAGTACTGGGAAGGGTTTATATCTCATATATTTGTTTGCCCCCCCCCCCCAAACCACACCAGGCTATTGATGACTCTCTTCAAACTGACAGTAAGACACTAGTTGAAGACAATTCCTACGCATCTCACTGAAAGTGGAAAAGCCAAGCTGATGGGAAATGCCATTATGTATATATGCTTCTCATACTGGTTAATGAATAAAGCACTGTTGGCCAACAGGAAAGCAAGATAGGAGGGACTAGGAGATAAGAAGGAAAGAGGAAGTAGTAAGGAGGAGTCAAGAATGAGAGTCTGGAGAAAGCAGTATGCCAGCCGGCTCCCAGGTAAGAAAAATACAGAGATCAGCAGAAATGGGTTAATAATTAAGACAGTGCTAGCCAATAAGAAACTAGTAATGGGCCAACAGATTATATCAAATACAGAGTCTCTGTGTGTTAATTGTGGCTGGCGCGGCGGGACAAGACCAGGCGGCGGCAGGCAGAAAAACTGTACTCGTTACACCAAGCAGATACCTCCCTAGAGCCTTTACCCATACGGACTAAAATTCACAGTACTGGAAGGTACCCTGCAAGATACTAAATGAGAAGGTTGAACACAAACCCAGATGCAAATCAGCAGGTACAGTGGTACAATTGTAGCACAAAGCCTGTGGACATAACAAACCAGTATATGGTTTGAGATAAGGCCCACTCCACAAGATGGAACCTATATTATACGCTGCTTGTGTGGCCAAGAACCAGAGAATAGACAGCCTGGAGACCTAAGGAAAACCAAATGCTACTGTGCTGCTAAAGCAATGTAGCAATAAGAGGGCTTCTAATGACAATATGCTATGATTATAGATCAGTGCCTTGCCCAGCTATCATCAGAGATGCTTCCTCCTTCAGTGGGTGGGCACAAAATACTGAGATCCTCAGTTAGACAACCCGCAGAGAGTGAGAGACCTTTTGGCATTTGGCCCTAAATGGATGTCTCCATCAGATCTCTTCTCAGAGCTCAGGGAGTTCTTTGGAAATGGGACTGGAAGGACTGGAAGAGCCAGACAGGATGCTGAATATTAAGGAAACAAGCTTTCTTAGCACAGCAGGTTTGATTCACATAGAAACTCAGAGACTGAGGCAGCATTCACAGGGTCTACATAGGTCTGGACAAGAAGATGTCCTAGAACTTTAAGGAGAAATGAATACATGCCCCCCCAACCCCTAAGCCAGGACCTATCATTAATTGATGACCACATACAAATGAAAACTTAGTTTTTTTTCAAGGGAGCCTCGCTGGGGTGGGTAACCCTTTAGAATTGGCCTCATGTCCAGCAATAGATGGCCAACACAAACTGAACTCTATGGCATCTTTGCCTTATGATGTTAAGTCAGGGCCTTTTGTTTTTCAGGGGTGGTCGTGGTGTGTGTGTGTGTGTGTGTGTGTGTGTGTGTGTGTGTTCTTACAGGTATTCTGCTTTAGTATTATGGCTCCCTGTTTCAGGTTTTATAGGATTCCTCAGTGTGCAAACATGTGTGTCTCTGCATCAATATAGGGTTGTTTTGTTTTGTTTTGTTTTTTTCTCTCATGTGCTTTTACTTTTTCTTGTTTGGTTGTTTTGTTATATTCTGATCTGGTTTTTTTATTGACTTATTATTAAATTTTGTTTCTTAGATGCCTGTTTTCTAAGAAGAAACAGAAAAGGCATTGATCTGAATAGGAGGGGAGGTTGGAAGGAACTGGGAGGAGGAGGAGGAAAAGCCATAATTAGACTATATTGTATGAGAAAAATATATTTTCGATTGAAATAAGAAGAAAGGACAAAGGTAGAGGGGAGGGAAAAGGAGGGGAGGAGAAGAGAGAAGAGAGGAGAAGAAACAGATATATATGTTGAGTAGAAAATAAACATTTCGCATTTTTATCTGCTTCAACCTAGAAATGAAGATGTTACCCTCAAAAAGTTGATTAGCTTGCTTGTACTGTGACCTGCCTCCTACAAATCAAATGTTTTAAACACGCCAGGATCCCCAAGGCATTTAAACTAATAAAGAAAAATGTTAAGCCGTAGAAGTAACTGCTAGAGCTTAGTTAAGTAGGTGTTAGGTAGGTAGGTGAAGTGATAACAAGAGGGAGTAGCTAAAGACAAAGAAACCGAAGGCCCTCCCAGATCGGTTCCATGCAACTGAACAGGGGCTAAAAATGAGAATGGAGCATACAAGGGAAAGACAAACAGAGTCACCCACCATATAAAATGTAAAGGTTGGATGAGGCGACTACATCCCAAACTAACAGAACTACTCCAGAGAAAAGAGAAACATCCCAGATAACATCTCCACATTTCACAACCCCAGGTGAATCTGCACGTTCTACTCTAGAGTGGCCATTTCCTTGTCAAGCAATGTCGAGATGTTACACGACTTTCATGTGTCTTAATTACTTATTGTGGTGCAGTAGGAATAATTTAATTGAGTGGCTTATGAAGTGAGCATTAAAGGAATTAATCTTTATAAAGTCTGTATGCTGTGACTAGCATATGAAAAATGTTTAGCCCAAACCATTCATCACTTTCATTATAAATATCATTAAGTTTGCATCCCTTCCCTGAATTCCTAAATGCTTGATTACAGATTTGCTGGCTCCATTATAAAACAACATGCCAAACCATTCACCAGGGATTCTGCACCTATCTGCAACTGTAAGATGAATAAATAATTAAGGCAGTATTTTTTACTTATTGACATTGGTGTCTATTCGATTATCTTGGTTCTATGAAAATATGCATTTGGCTTTCAGGAGAGAACTTTAAAAGTTTGAAGGGCAAAAGAAAGCTTTGATGTAATTATCAAACATTGACTTTTCCAAATTGTTTGCTTTATTCCTCAATGTATTTTACTTTTCTACCTTCATTCACTGCAATTTGCTTTAAAATTTTTATTCCTATTCCCCGTAACAACCCATACCTACTTGTCATTAGCCCTATTTTATAATATGGTACATTTGTCTGTATGTATGTGGAGGACTTCTTGTTGTTGACATGAGCAAATTCTAAGGTGACGCTTGATGCATTGCTCATGGATATCTTGAAGACTTCCTTTCTGATATGTGATGGACATAGCAGTGCCTTGTTTAAAAGAGAAAAAATCTGTACAATAACTCACCTGTAATATTAAACAGATAGTGATTGCAAAGATAGCACAGTCACTGGATCTGAGAAAGACAGACATAAGAAAATTGAAGTATCTAACTTAAATTTAGCTAATGATATTTCACGGCTCCTGAATGGTTTTTTTTTTTCAATAATTGTGTAGGTGATTAAATAAGCCAGGCTGAATCCAAAGTCAGGCTGAGGTAGAAAATGAAATATTGTAAAATATTCTCTTTTAATTTTAAGGATTGTGAAAGGTAAATGTCAACTAAATTTTTGTTGTAAGCAAAATTTAGTCTAACCCCATTATAAAGAACGGTTATTGAAGTAAGAAGGGATTCCTGTAGAAGGAGGATGATAGATAGATAATTATTGGGATTTGGTAGTGACTAATCTGTATAACATGAAGCATAGTAATTAATATTCAGCAGTGACATTTATGTTAGAAAAATATATTCATTTTATACCACCTCTTTTTCTAGATATTAACATTAGCCATGCAGTTTTGTTTGAGTCTATTTAAATTATCTTATTTATTTACATGAATTCTTAGCCTCCTCTTATTTTTCTTTTGAGTTCCACTCAAACGTGTTGCATGTCTATGAATTATACCCCAAGTGTGACAGACGATGACTATTTGGAGGATGCCAAGCAGCAGTTACCCTGGCAACAATAACCAGGGGATGCTTCTCAGAACTCCTGCCTTCTCTCGTACCCATCCTTTCTCCTGTTTGAAGATAACATCATTACTAGAATTATCCGAAGCTGGTTTTTATCCCTGGCATAATGAAAAAGATAAGCCTTATAAATGACTGCCTTTTACTTGCTATCTGGGGAATTTAGTGTGTCTCTACAGTCAAGACTGAATGGAAGGGGACTCTTTCTAAGGGAAAGAGCTGTGTGCTCTTTGATGGGACCATTAATTGTGTCAACTACTACCACAAGCACATGTGGGGGATGAATGAAATTGTTGCATTATCACATGTAGGTTAAAAGTATGCAAATTCCATTGTCTGATACTATGAGAAAGTTTTGGTTTGACCTAGTGAATCTGAAATGACAGATTTAGTTTCACCTTCTCAAATGCAGAAAAAAAATATCTAATACGTGGGATTGTAATCTAAGTACTGAAAAGCAAAACTTTTTTTAGAATTACCTATTCCTCTATGGAGCTGTTTGTCTTTTCTATATCTCAAATAACTGTTCGGGAAAATGTTCTTACCAAACGAAGCAGAGTAAGTGAACATCAAGGAAGCGCACTAGGGTTCATGAACCTTTCTTGGAAGAATTGCTTTTCAGGCTCTGTACTTAGACCAGTATTTGCGTTGTTGGCATCCTCACCTTGTGGTCCCCAAGGAAGCTAGAAGCTCTACAGATTCTAGGTCTTACTCTGAAGACAACAGGAAGTACGAACACATCGGATGACATGTTACTGCTTTTGTTCTCTTTCTGGCATCCAAACCTCCAACTTTGTATGTCTTTCTTGAAATTTTATGTTTGCTTTTCTTTCTTTCATTTGGGGAGAGTACTTAATTTTCTATCCATTTTAGGTTGATGCATATCAGAACAACCCTAGGAAAAATAGGCCGTGTTCCTTAAAAACCAACCAATGGCATCATTGTCTGAGGAAACAGCAGATAATAGGAAAGGGTGGTAATTGATTTTTTTTCTCTCTCCTTTCTCTTCCTTTTATTTTATTCCCTTACTTCCTCCAACCATCTTTCTCCTCCCTCAAGCCCCTTTTCTACTTTTTCTTTCCTCTATACATTCTGTGCCCTTCCCTTCCTCCCCCTTCCCTCCCCTCCCACCCCCCCTCTCCCCCTTCCATTCTTCTCTCCCCCGTGCCTTGAGAAGAGTTATTTTAAAATAGTTCATTTAGTATATGCCTGATGGCGATATGATGATCTGGAGGGTATTCTATATGATTTTCCAGATAAATATGAGATTTCTGTGGCAAGGAAGATTTAGTATAATAAATAGATAGTGTAAATGAACATTAGTTTTATCAAATAAGTGTTTAATGGAGGTTTCTTCAGGATTATCTTGCAATAATCTGTTAAAAGACTTTTATGTGATACATGCCAGTGATAGTTGAAGTCTGTACTCAGTAATGTGTTATGGATTTGCATAAGATAATTTAGAGTTTGCAAACAAGATGTTTGAAGATTTTGTTCATTATGTAAATCCAGGTTTTTTCTTGGAATGATGAAATAATTTTGAAATATATTAGACCTTGGCTGTATTAATGGCATTAATCACAGTTCATCTTTAATATAAAAGCATCTGATTCATTCATTGGATATAGGCCTTTATTTTAATTGTGTTATCTCAATTTGATGGAATCAATGAATATTTCAAGAACTATCCTGTCAAAACCTACATATCATAAAGGTGGTAGTGAGGATCTTAGATTAGATTCAACTGGAAAATTTATCTTTATCAAAAGGTGTATCTTAAAATATTAAATATGAATATATTAATAAGTTATAGAAAATAAATATTTTAAAAGATAGCATAATTACATAATTCCAGATATTAAATGAAAAAAATAAATGTGCATTGAAAAACATCTATCCTGCTTTTTCAATGGTTATTTTAAACATATACAAACAAAATATTTAAATGTCTTTTGCAATATATGTGAACTCCATATCAATTGTTTTTAACTTAATGTTGTCTTATTGATGAAATCATATTATTAGAAAACAAAGAATAATCATTTTGAATTATGGCTATAGTGACTTTTATTTTGTATTTATAGTATAATTATCGGACTGTTTTCTAACTGAAGGATGTTTAGAGTTATAATTTATACCCTTTTGTGTAAGAATTTTTTTCCAAGAATAGACTTATATGCAAAATCCCCATTTCTTAGTTGAGTGCTCAACATCCTTAGCTATCAGGGAAATGCAAGTCAAAATGACTATAAGCTAATATTTCATACAATGTGCTCTGATCATATTCACTCCATCTTTTAATAACTTCATTGTCCTTGCCACTTTTCTCTATTTTATTCATCCATGTTTTTGTCACCATTATCTTTTTAGCTTATCAGGTCCAATATCTGCATTTATAGCCTTCCATTCAGGGAACATATTCATAAAAATAACAGCCTATTCTTCCCCTAGAAGCTATCAGTCACCTATACCTTCTCTGGTAGGGATGGGATTCAGTGTTCACCTATTCTCTCCATACTAGTATTCTCTAGCATTCTATCTGACTTGAGTGTTAGGCATGTGTCACAAATATTTGAATCTATATGTGAAAAAACTACCTAGATATTTATGAAAACATAAACCTCAAAAGTAGACTGATAACTTTGAGCAAAATTATTAGCATTTGATATTTAACAAAACACCAACATTTTTCTTCCAAACAACCTTCTTCTCAAAATATTAGATACTTTTAATGGATTAAAGTTCATAATATCTGCAGATAACAGGTGCCACAAATAGCATTTCTTTTTAATAGTCAGAACTACTGTGATGAAGCGGGAGAGAGAAAAAGATGCAGTGTGCCCATCACCTCTTCCATAATGAGCATGGTTGGATAGGTTACAGATGCTGCCTGTCCCAACTTGTGGGCTGAGATGACAAAGTCCAGGAAGGATGGGCATGTGCTTTGCACTCCGTATGATAGTCAAGTGTAGCACAGGTAGTGTGTCTAATAGGAGCTATTTTAGGTAGCTGGTCATTGTTTTAATTGCTAGATTGGTAGTTGAGAAAAGCAGGGAGGGAGAAAAAGAAGGAGAGGGATGGGAGAGGTGAAGGAGGGAAGGAGTAAAGGAGGGAGGGAGGGAGAGAGAGAGAGAGAGAGAGAGAGAGAGAGAGAGAGAGAGAGAGAGAGAGAGAGAGAGAGAAGTACAGTGGAAAGGGAAGGTAAGGCTTGGCTGTTCCCTCTGCTCTTGCTTCTGCCTGTGCACAGCATGTCCCCAAGCCTGCCCAGCTGACATTTAGCAGATTTGGAGTTTTTGTTCAGGTCTGGTTTTCATCTGCAGTACTCAGGAATGAGTAGTTCCTTTCAAACTATTTGCCAGCCTTGTCAAAGCCTGACTGCAGCATGACATTGATGGCAGACTGATGATTACTTGTTTCCGAAAGCAGCGTGAGAACATACAGGCTTCCCTGTAAACATCCAGCTTGTCGTTAGCGTACAGTGAAAATGGGAATGGTTTCCTCCCAAAGTCCTGGAAGGAGAAAGGAGAAGAGTCATGTCTGCCTCTACAGACCCCGGGAAGGTTTCAATAGAATTTTAGGGGCAATATTTGTCAGGTCAAATTCCACAACACCCAGAATAAGGACCTTATTTTAAAACTTCACAATTTAAGAGGCATATATTAAAAGAGACTAGATGAAAAAATTTAAAAAGACATATAAAATACTACTGAAATGTCAATAAATACATTTCAAAGCCAAGCAAAATTTTAGCTGCTTAGATGCAAACTCCGTTGTGAAGCTTTTCTTCTGGGGGAAATACAAAGTACTGTGTTGTTCATTTCTCAAGCATTAGAGCAAAATCCAGCAAGGTGAATTAACCAGCATCTTTAGATATGAATTGCCCCTTGAAGTGGGTACTTATTTTTTCCAATCAGAGAGAGTTAATTGCATTAAAGAAACATATGTCTTCTTAAACAGTTTTCATGAATTAAAACGCAATGGCATTAATTGTATTCAGAGCCATAAATGTGTCATAAATCATGTCTTTGATTCTTACAAAACAAGTTAACAGCTTACACCTAGAGGTAGCTATAGTATTTGATGGCTTCCTCATTCATGCTGGGCCATTTCTTGCTTCCATTGGTGGAGGGGTAAGAAGACCACCTTATTAGACCAGAACTACCCATTCTGGGATGAATAATGGTACAATTTAACTTTATTTGCCGGGATCTTAAATATAAACATAGTATGTTTTTACAGAAAAGAATCAACAAGTATTTAAGAAGGAAACTTTCCTTAATTTTTATGTAGATTAACCTCACTATAGTTTTCCTAACCATGCTTAATTCTCTTAACAGTTCAGAAGCTGCGGGCTTAGATACCCAGTACTGCTCCATTCAGCAATGAATTCTGACTACTACCAAACACATGTGAAGAAAGCTTCCCTGCATGTAATAACAATTGATGAACAAAGAGGCCATGGATTTGAAGGAGTATGACGAAGAGTATGAAGGGGCTTGCAGAGAGGAAAGAGATGGGAGAAATGGTGTAATTAAAATGCAATAATAAAATAGATTCAAACAGGAAGCAGAATGGTTATCCATAGCAAGACAACTAAATCATGAATTATGGCATATTATATAATATTTATTTTTTTAGTTAATACATATTCACTCACATATATATTCCATGTACTCATCAGCAAGATATACAAAGGATACCAAAATAATAATAAATAATTGAACAAAATATTAAGAATCACTTAAACAAATCAATACCAAGATGGCCAGTAATCAAATGAAACCTTGGTCAGATTAATTTTCTTCAATTCAGTATAAGCTTAAGCCTTATAATAGAATATTGTACCCCCAGAAGAATAACATCAACTCTATTTTTAATATTTTAATTTTTTTACTTAGTGTGGATATGTGTATGTGCACACATGATTTGTATGGGAACTTGTACAACAGTGCATGTGTGAAAGTCAGAAAGTTTTATGAAATGGTTCTCTCTAACTTAACTCAAACCATTAAGGCATTGGCAGCAAGGCTAAGTCATCTTTCTGCTCTTAACCTCAGTTTTATTCTTTTAATTTATTTAATTTAGGAAAAAAATCTCATTTTACATATCAATCCCAGTTCCCTCTCCTTCACACATCTTCCCATGCGCCCCCCCCCCCCACCTCACCCTCCACTCCCTAGGGAGGGTGAGGCCTTCCATGAGGGATCGTCAAAGTCTGTCTCATTGTTTAGGGGTGGTTATGCCCTCTTCCATGTATCTGGACTGAGAGAGTATACCTCCACGGTGAATGGGTTTCCAAAATCTGTTTGTGCACTATAACCTCAATTTTAAAAGGCTGAAAATACTAAGTATTAGTAAAGGCATGAATCAAAAAGATAATTCAAAAATTACAGAAATTATTTCAATGGTAAGTTGATTCAACAATCAAATTAATTCAATGATCTTTAGAATAATTAGTGGTATTATCAATACATGTGTACATGATTGGTCTGCTCATATTTACACAAATAATAGAAATTAAGGCTTGTCGAAACAAAAATCATGTATAAAAAAGTTCATTTCTCCAATAACTTTGCTTTAACATTTTAAACTCGAAACAACTCAACTGTTCATAATCAATATGATGAATATATTGGACTTTATAATGGAAGATTTAGCAACAGGGAATGTCAGTGATAGTGAAAGTTGCTACAATAGGGTGTAAAAAAAATGACTTGACAATAGTTGAAGGTCATTAAGAAGGAATAGAAGGAAATTTCAGAGTTCTATTGTTTCATTAACACATACGGGGGCAAAGTCAGTGGTGGCACATGCCTTTGATCCCAGCACTTGGGAGGCAGAGGCAGGTAGGTCTCTGTGAGTTTGAGGCCAGCCTGGTCTACAGAGCAAAGTCAACATCATTTATGTTGATTGCTAAATAAAAGAGATCTGTGGGAAGTATTGTGTTTGAACAAGAAAAGAACTGAATATGTGAGTGTTTTATACCTTTACTTCTTATTTTTTAAAGAATATTGTGTGTGTTTCAAAACTTAAAAATTAGAAAATAAATTTCATATTTGATGTTATTGAATGTGAATTAAGGGTGTCAGGACATCCATTTCGTTAAATGGTCATGCACACACAACAAGATTTACCTTAGAAATGTAGCAGAGGACAAAACCTACACAGCTCTGGAACTCTGCTGCTTTGCTAGGATGTCTCCTCTCTCTGCGGGCCTCAGTGAAGACCAGTGCCTAGAGTCTTATAACACAAGCATATGCATTAGTCAGCGTTTGCGAGTCAGCGGAGAAGACTTGGCAGCAAGACAAAAAAAGAGTCTCCAACTTCTTTTTGGGAGTGTTTTGCCTCTTATCCTAAAGCTATAACTGCCAACTGGAGTCAGTGGGCTATTATATATTTATATATGCGTTTAATCTGCCTAGAGAGTTTTTTTACTTATATGGTGCATCAACATTTCAAAACAACCTTTGAAGATGCAGAACCTTCCAAGACGAAGCATCTTTACATGTGAGAGGCAGCTTTCCCTCTGAGGGACAGCAATGACTGGTTTGTTTGAGTACAAAACTGACAGTTGGGAAAGTCTGAAACCAAATGCTGGCTTTTCTACTTGCAGAGGTTGGTCATACAGAATAAAACCGAACCTGGGTTAGGAAACAGAACTTTCGATGAGTGTAGCCCCTTAGCTATAATCTGTTCCACGAATTGGGCAAAGGCCTAGAGATTTAAATGAAAGACAAGACAGTAGGTCATTTGTGTAACAGGATTGCCCGAATGCCATTTATTGAGGGGAAGGGGTGGGCTTATAAACTGACTCACAGCACAGTGGAAAACAATCAAGGGTCAAAAGTGAAAGCTCTCAGGCTCAGCTCCTCCCAGCAGATGTGTGTTAGCAAATCAGGAAGAGTACCACCAACTACTCTGGTGCAAGATGTTCCAGCCAACAGCCTCTGGCTTGCTCAAGGGGCCTCAGGGGCCCATTCAGTGCCCTACAGACAAGATGCATAAACATATTAAGGAAGAGGGAGAAAGTCTACTATAATTATCTGGGGAAATCCTTTGAGCATTGGTGTAGATCTGGCTGAAAACCAATATCAAAAACCCTCCTTTCTTTTCAACTCTCAATTCAAAATCATCCTTGCATCAAAAGCGGTATGTCTTTTCTTTTTACAAATTTCTTTTTTCTAAAAACTTTTTATTGATTCCTTGTGAATTTCATATCATGCACACCCCAGTTCCACTCATCTCCACATCCCTCCATATTTACTTCTGCCCTTGCAACCTCCCCTCAAAAGAAACAAAACAATGAAAGTGACAGAAAGGTGAAATTGAAAATGATTAAAAAAAAAAAAAAAAAAAAAACCCAGAACCTAAAAAGCCAAACAAAACAACACAAATCTCGCTGTGAAAGCTATGGTGTGTCACCCAGTCTACCCTTTTGCCCAAAGAGTTTTACTGGGAAATGTTCGCTGTAATGAGTCATTGGTCTGTTTTGAGGCCTTTGGGTTCTGCTACACCATCAATACTGGATCTCCCCAGAATTTCTGTTGCATATCCTTTTGTTGCCATGTGTTTTGGAGATTTGCAAGCCCGACCCTTCACATGCTCCAGAAGTTCTTAGATGAGGTAAATGTTGGTGTGGGCAAACTCTAAGCCACGAGTCTGTGTCTGGGTAGTAGCTCACCTGCTCTCCTACACCTGTGCCTTGAGGGCCAACTCTTCTGGTTTGCCCCCGTGAGGAGAGGGACCAGCTCTCCTGCCTGTGGTAGCTGTTAAGGGGCAGGGGTGTCTCTTCCACTCTCGCCATTGGGATCATCCTTCCTGTACCCACACCACCAGGGCCAGCCCTGCTGCAATGCCCTGGCCAGGGGCAGGACCAGCTAGCTCACCTGAGTGCCAAAGCTAGAAATGGGCAGGGCCGGTTGTCCTGTTCTCACACCCTCTCCCACACCAATGATACCTCTTCCACGCTCATGTCATCAGGGTCAGCTCTACTGCGTTCCCCAGGAGAGGTGCACCACTTGCTCTCCTGGATGCTGTAGCTGTCAAGGGGCAGGGCCAGCTCTCCCTTACCACCCTAGAAACAGGTGGGGCCTATTCTCCTTCATCCACACCTCCAGGGCCAGCTTTCCCATGCTGCCCTGGCAGGCAGTGTCTGCTCTCCTGTACCCCACACAAAGTGGCAAGTCTTGATGTAACATATTCTCCCAGGTTTGAAGGGTATCTGAAAGGTTTTGCCATGCTGAAGTTGTCAGTTTTCTCTTTCTAAATAAGATTCAGTTTCTGAGAGGGATGAGGTTTGAAGATTCTAAAATGTTCTGTTACTCATCAAATTTTTACCCATGGGAGTGAACAATCCACTGGTTATTTATGATATGTTTTTACCTGCATTCTATTATTACCCTGTGTTTCGCTATAAGGAAGAACTAATTTGTTTTATATTTTCTTTCTTTCATTCTCTCTGTTTTTCTCTCTGTCTAATTTCATATAAACTCATAGTCCTCTTTTTTCAATGATTTATACATAAATATCATTGCATATTTTAAGCTCAAAATGACCAAATTTGGTCAAGAAAGAAACAGTGGTGAATGGTTGCATTCAAATAACTTTCTCCTTCTTATTTAGTCCAGAGCCACAGCCCATAACATATTACCACCCACATTTATGGTGAGTCTTTTTCTCACCTTATCCTAATCTAGATCATTCCTCATAGACACATCCAGAGTTTAACCTAACCTAGTCACTCCCAGGCATGTCTCCCAGGTGATTCTAGGTTCTGTTGCCCAACAAACAGTATTATCCATCACACCTACCAAAGCCTTTTTCTGTTCATTATCTTAGATGATTGGTATCCTTCTAGAACATTTTTATGATAACACAAATATCTCCTCTCTCCCACCTTCTTGTTCTTCCTGTGTCCTCTTCTCCTTTAATGAGTTGTTTCCTGAAGCTAACCTGAAACTCATGGGGTCCAGACTTCTCTTGAACTCATGGCCCTCCTCTCTTAGCTTCTCAGTGGCTAGAATTCTTATGTGCTCAATTCTTATGTGCTCTTGACACATTCAAAATCTTTTTCAGGGCTTACTTATTCATTGTACAAAAACAATATCCTATATAGCCTGTCATTTGACTATATGTTCTGGAATTAGTCTTCCTTGGTATTTTAAATAAAAGATGAATGCCTTGGATCTTGCCCGTTTCCTTCCTCATTGCCTTCAGTATGCCACAGTCAGGAGAATCACAATTATGTTCTTCATGCCTCCATCAACACGAAACCCCATCTATTCAGTCTAGCAGGTTCTTCAGCTTATTGACACAATAAGTACTATACATTCTTGTAAATCTTTCTGCCTTTGCATGGGGGTTAAGGAGGAGGCACTTAGAGAGCCTTGGCCATAATGGTCTTTGTAGCGAAAGTCTATTAGAATCAGTCTGTAACTATCCATTGGCTTATTTTACTAGGGTGACTATTTACTAGGAGAAAAGAAGAGGCCAGGCATAGTAACACTTGTTTGTAATTCTAGCCACTGAGAAGCTAAGAGAGGAGGGCCATGAGTTCAAGAGAAGTCTGGACCCCATGAGTTTCAGGTTAGCTTCAGGAAACAACTCATTAAAGGAGAAGAGGACACAGGAAGAACAAGAAGGTGGGAGAGAGGAGATATTTGTGTTATCATAAAAATGTTCTAGAAGGATACCAATCATCTAAGATAATGAACAGAAAAAGGCTTTGGTAGGTGTGATGGATAATACTGTTTGTTGGGCAACAGAACCTAGAATCACTTGGGAGACATGCCTGGGAGTGACTAGGTTAGGTTAAACTCTGGATGTGTCTATGAGGAATGATCTAGATTAGGATAAGGTGAGAAAAAGACTCACCATAAATGTGGGTGGTAATATGTTATGGGCTGTGGCTCTGGACTAAATAAGAAGGAAGAAAGTTATTTGAATGCAACCATTCACCACTGTTTCTTTCTTGTTTGATTCAATGTGACTGTCTGCCTCAAGCTGTGGCTGAGTTGGGTTACATGCCAAAATGGACTATTACCTAGAACTATGAGGCAAATCAAACCATTTATCTCTTAAATTGCTTTAGTTAGTGTGTTTTCTTACAGCAATGAGAGAGAGAGAGAGAGGCAGAGACAGAGACAGGGACAAAGATATCTAGGAAGAATCAAAGATTAAGTATGAGTTGATACAATACCCAGTTGCCACAGTTAAAAATACGTGGCCCCCTTAATGGCCAAAAATACATGGGGAAAATAGAGTGATGCTGGACCTCTAGAATGAGGCCCATAGTGGAAGACTCATCAAAACAGTCGTAGAGGGATACATTCACTGTCACCTTTGTGACATCAAGCCAGAAGGAAAAGGAGAGTTAAAACAGATTATTGTGCCTACCAACTCTCTTTCTTCTGGTGTTCTTAGACAAACCTAACTGAAGCTCAGCCTATTGGACTTGAACCTCAAAGCAGTTGTCTCTGTGAGCACGAAGAGAGAATGAAAATTGCCTTTGTTGACAGAAGATGTGCAGACACGACGCCCCTTATCAGTAAGATGTAGGAGAAGGGCACACCATCTTCTTCAACAAAGTTGTAGAAACCCTGTTCTGATGCCTCACAGCTCAAAGATTCACTTTTAGTTTAAAAATTCGGCCATAAAGAAGAGGAATCATATTAACTTTATTAGAAGGAGCTTGTATCTCCCTCTCTCTCTCACTCTTGAAAAATCCAATTTGTTACTCCACTGAGAGGAAGTCTGTCAGGTGCACATGCGGGTACAACACTCATAAACAGCTCTATATTCAGTGCACGGAGTCCAACTCTGATAGACACATTTGGCTAGGGTATTTTCATGGGGACTGAAGTTGATTACGAGAGAACAAAGAAGCAGAAGTCATACTACATAATAAAAATGGAAATTAGTTCAAATTCTCAATTCTGCTTCCTTTGCCAGTGAGCAGACATAAAGTTCACCTTCAACACATCTGTTTCCCAGGATGGATCTGTAGTTATGTCTGAGTAAACCAGATTAAAAATCCAAATACATTTCCGGAATCAACCTCAGAACTGAAATCGTGTATCAAGGTTTCTCCATGGGCAGATTCAGGAACAGATACTCTGAAGTTTTCACTCAGGTTGTGTGAGCCCCTCATTTTTACAAGACCTGTAAAATAATGGTGATTTCCCATTGTGTTTTCTTTTCTCTGCAAGCTGTACTTATCTGACTGACAATATTATAACCATGTGGTATTTACGGCTAAGTAAGTATCATCATTTTAAGGAATTATAAAGCAAAGATTTTATGAAAGAAATGCTTGCTACCAATACAAATGTTTTCATTAAATACATTTTCATCTGATTAGGAGCCCAAGCAGATTGCTTTTCTCCCATTTGTTTCTCAATTTTATTTTCCTCCTGAATCATTTTGCTGCTATTTGCAGCCTGGTATTGCAGTGTCGTGCTAGCATAGGGAGACTAGCAGGGAGACGTGACCAGACACAAGGTGATAAAGGCTTGTCTCACTTCAATGTTCAGTCAGAGTGGAATGCAAATAGCAAGAAGTGCATGACAAAAAGTAAATTAGATCTTTAAAATCCTTCCTTTAATAATCATAGATGATCCTGACACCCCAGGCAAGGCTTTTCTATAATATAGAATTTTTAGCTTCAACAAAATCACCTTAAAAGCCAGGTAAGAGACAATATGACTTTGTCCCTTCACTGTAAGAGCATTTTATCCATTTCGCAAAACATTGTGAACCCACACACCTGTCCTGTTTTTATTTTTCTGGGAATTTCTTTTGATTTTATTATTGAATTATACACTCTCACGACAAATGTTATTCATCTCTCTACTGTTATAAGACAGTGACCTGTGTGGAAGTTCAGAAGAAAACTGATGTTTTCTGGGTGATCAGAAATAGTCTGGAGCCAAAGCCATAGACAAGTCATCCAGGGTGGGAAAGAGCAGAAAGCCTTCTTAGCGTTTTGAAGATATGCTCCCAAGGCACCAAGAAAGGAGTTATTAGTTCTGCCTTTTTGAATTAACCACACACAGCAACGGTAGATAGTGGGGAAACTAATGGAAGGGATTTGTCAGGTTTAATATAAAGAGAAAAAAAGGGGAAATTCCCAAAGTTTTCACATCCTAATATATGGAAGCGTCTAAAATAGCACTCCATCAGAACACTTGTGTTGAATTCGTTAAATAGCACAGTTGTAGGATTAAATACATTACATTGGAGAAACTGCTGCCAACTGACTTATTGATAAACAAAAGCAATAGCTCGCTGAGATGATATTTGCAGTTCCTAATGCCAGTTTTCTCGTTTGGAAGATGAACGGTAAAGCTGTTGGGAAGTCAGGACCAGAAGTGAGCTAGTTCTCCATCTACTTGACAGCAGCTCCTCAATAGTAACAGTGGAGAAGAGAATGTGTTCATCCTTAATAATAAGCAACAGCATATTTGTCAGGGAAATTATCCATTTCTGTTCCTAAAGAATCTGTATCCTTTTGCGTGTGAGATGGCGTAAGCATCTGGCCTCTGCGTTCCTTAGTTTGTAAGTGAGTAGAGGGAGACATTAAATGCTAAGGGAAGTGGAAAGATATGGACACAAGGCAAGTTCTGATCTCTTTTGCCTCGCGCTTTCCTCTAACAAAACAGGTTTCTGACCTAAGAACACATGCTTATGATTGAACATATCCTAAAACAGCCATCGCGGGTCGTGTGCAACTAGGGTGAAGTTCGTCTTCTCCAGGATTGCCTTCGTGAGCAGATTTCTTTGTCTTCTGCCACCATGTGCAGGCTGAGTCTGTCAGCAGCGGCAGAGGGAGATTTGTGATCTGAATCTCGGGCTTGATGTTGTTTACTGTTGAGTATATTCAAGCATCATTGCATTTTCTTCTCTTTGTCGCTGGCAGTTGGATAGCTGAAAGCATCTCTGTCCAAATGATTTTTTTTTCTTTGTTCTCTCCTGTCTGCCTCAGACACATGGCCACCTGGCATATGCTGCGTGTTCTCTGTGCAGAAACTGCCAGCGAGCAGACAAAGCACATGGACACGCATGGACAGAGCACGGCTGATGGCTGGGAATTGAATCAATCCACTGGTCATTGGGTCAGACATTCAGGTCAAATGGTTTCTTTGACTGAACCGACTGTAGGAACAGTAGATCCTGTCATGTATAGACACAGAAAAGAAGTGTAACAATTTGCATGTTTCCCTTCAACGCCCTGCATCACCCAAAGAGAATTCCCTACAGACTTGAGATTTTAAAAATTCAAATTAGATACTTATTGGCTTAAGCTATCCTATTACTTTAGAATTTGCAGAGGAAACAGAAGAAAAAAAAAGATTAAAATAATTGTTTTAAAACTTATCTCTTTAGAAATTACTAGGATTTCTTAAAAGCTCTAGCCATCTAAATATAACAGTTAATATGTAAGGTTAGTGCATTCCAAGAGGTAATTTTTCTATAGATCTAAATTACTCTAAAACACACAGAAATGGGCTTTCAGGCACACACACACACACACACACACACACACACACACACACACACACACACTTGGAATGGAAAGGAGCTGGTCTTTTCTGTGGTTGCAACACATACTTTTATTCTTCCTAATATATTACTCTGTGTGACACAGTTTGTTTTCTACATAGAATAAAACTTAAGAGACATAAAATTTCAGGGTTTTTTTGCTTCCTTAATTTATATTTTACTTATTAAAAGATATGTTTCTTTAATGTCAATGCACGATTGTTGCTACTTTTGCTGCAGATGCTTTGTCATCAAACATGATATATATCAATATGTTTAGTGCAAAGCGATGCATGGAGTGGGGAGAAGACAATGATTATTCAGGCTGATCCTTCCCCCTTTTCCATGTCTGGTGCATTGAAACAGCAGCAACTACTGAACTCAGAGACACACTGTAGTGATTTAGTCTTCAAAAGGAACATGGTACACACTGGATTTGCAACCAGGCTTCATTAGGTAAGACTCAGACCGATGCACCTGAACAAGGACTCAGTGTTGAAGAGTAACTCAATGTAAACTATACAAAATGAAAGAACTGTGGTTGGGTAGAGGTGTCTCGAATGGATAACAAAGGGCTCTGTTTTCAGTAAAACATTCTTTTCCACGTGGGAAAGCAAATTAATGAACAAAAAATAAAAGTTCCCCAAACCGTATGCTCATTACTCCTCCAGACATGAGTTCTGACAAAGTTTAAATACAACTTATATCACAAAACTTTCCCCCATTTTCTGAGATTGATATAATATTTCTCAGATCAACTATATTTTAGTTATATTACTTACTATATAAGGTCATATGTTGTTGTATTATAATTGCATTTTAATATAATACACATTACAATTTTTACTATATGTTCAGTATTAGGACATAGTAGGAATGAGAGATTTAAAATGGAACTTTAAGCACATTGTCACTTTGAAGTTCATGAACCATGGTGATTACAAGATGTGGCTCAGTAGGTAGAGTTCTTGGTTAGCCTGTTTGTAGTCCTGGTCTTATTCCCCAGCACCAGTATAAAACTGGCCATGGTGGCTCACACCAGGAAGATTAGAAGTTCAAAGTTATC
The DNA here is from genome assembly GCF_943737965.1 of Phodopus roborovskii. NCBI lineage: Eukaryota > Metazoa > Chordata > Mammalia > Rodentia > Cricetidae > Phodopus > Phodopus roborovskii. The sequence continues at coordinate 17,693,017 of NW_026126470.1, read as the reverse complement.
CTCAGCTACATAGAGAGTTTGAGGGAAGCCTAAATTGCATGAGACCTTATCCAAAACAGACAACAAGACAGCAATGAAACTCGTGTGGCCAGCAATAGAATCTCATGCTGAAATGCATTTGTCCTGATATAGAGTGATGTCTCATAGACATAAAAATAACTCCATTGTCACATAGGAGATTATGAAACATCACAGAGAAAAAGTTGCTTGAATTAAGAATGAAGGATAAACAAGAAACCACAGGGAAACATAAAATATAGTGGAGTGTTATGAAACAGTACCAGTACAAAGCAGTGCAGATAGATAAATGTATAAATGTGTTGTTTGTAGGAATACATTTTGAGGGTAATTGCATAGTTTGAGTAGCTATAATTATGTTGCATTGAGGCATAAAATCGAGAACTAAGAGAAGAGATAACCAGGAGTTAGATGAAGTTTTGCATTGATGTTGTTGCTAGGGATCAGACATTCACAGAAGAAATGAATTTGGCAACAGGTAAGAGATGGAAGGAACCATCCAAAGAGCTAATGGGGGGAGGGAGCAATGTTGGTTTCTTTTAAAGTGTGACAAGTGAGGATGCAGAGAAAGCAAACATCAGAAGGGTTCAAAAGAACTTTCAGAGTTGGTGGCAGAGTGGGAAGGTGAATGGTCACTAAACAAGGGCAACAGTAATAAATCCATAGTTGTTTCAAGGAAAAGAAGAATGCTACAGATCGGCTTAACCATTTGTCTGGAAGCATGTGTGTAAATGTATTACATCCCCCAGAGACTATTTTAGAAGTGTATGCCATGAGCATCTCCCACTGAATAGTAGGCTGGAGAATGAGTAAGGGTGGAGTAAGGCTACCTGAGTCTCAAGACTAGTCTTATTGATATCTACTGTATGATAGGCTACCTCAAGTTCAAGGAGAAACTTTTCTGCCTTCAGGGCGAGGAAGATTCAAGTATTTTCTGTTCTGATTAACTAGGGGGTGTTGTAAAGATATTTTGAGGTCTGCTTTTCTGGTGATGTGGAAACCCCAGAAGGCATTTGCTAACTCACAGGTCCTTAAATGAAATACAAATAGCTTGGTGAACATCAAGGATTGCTAAGCCAGGCTGTATCCAAGGTACTTGGAAGTTGTAGGTAGATTGAAGGGATAAAAACATGAATGTAAACGTTTCTCAAAGGTTGGATTCCTCTTGCAAACACCAGTATGTTTAAACTGAGAAAAATGACTTGAACATATATATGCATAAATGTTAAGTATCAAAGGTAGGTCAGTTTGATAGTGAACTAATGATACTAGTGAATTCTAAAAGTGGAAAATGAACATGTATTAGGAATATGCCTAGTGCAGTAAGTTTTTTTCCATTTGAGTCTATCTTACCCAGATTAGTATTATGTATGAATAATTCATGAATCTAATATTTTTTTTAATTTGAAACCTAGTTCATTTTTTTTTCTTCTGTTTATTCCTGGTATTCTGTGGACAGCTCCATTCCTTCTGTCAGATCTTGACTAGTTCAAGTAGCACTTGATACTTGATACTCAGCTTTTTTTAGCTGTTAGGATTTGAGTTTTGAAAGAACAAGTAATTTAAATCCTGCTGTTTACAGCACTTTCTGTACAATTATTTATCCAAATAAAGATATTTCCGTGTTCAGTTTTATGGCAACCTGATTTTCCTTCAGAAGACAAGGGAAAAAAAGGAATTTAATTGAGCAAATTGAGAGTTTTATGTTTTATTTTGTTCCCAAAAAGGCCTGACATGAATTAGGAAGAGCAAATAATTTGTTGAAAACCTAGTATGACACTTATAATACTTTATAATAATGTTTTATTTTACATGTTTTTGTAATACATTATGATAATTTAACACAATAAAAAAGTAGAGAGGGTAAATACAAAGAGAATTTCAGACTTCTTCTTATGTCATAAATGTGCTAAATTAAATACAAGTAAATTCTATAATAAAAGACTACGAGTGAAAAATTAAAGCAGAGACCAGGGAGATGGCTCAATGTGTAAAAGCACTTGCCACTAACCCAAGCCTGCTGACTCAATCCACAGAAGCCTTGTAAAAAGCCAGATGTAATGGCATGCTTCTGTGATCCTTCTACAGTGAGCTGGAAGGAGACAATAAGAAAACAGGCTGGAAGTTAAAGGGCCACCTAACCAGTGGGAAGCACAGAGGTAGAAGCAATAGGTTGTGCAAGTAGAGGAGCTGTCCTCTGATTTCTACATGTGTACCCTGGCATGTTTATACTTTCATTTACATGCAACACAGGTACACACACACTCACACATACACTCATACATGTGCTCTCTTTCTCTCCCCCCTCTCTTACACAACAAATGCATCTTAAAAAACTAAAACAGGTGATTGTCATGATCATTGAAGACAATTAAGATGAAGTGCCTGTAAATAGAAATGCCCAAACTGCTGCTTCGTGTGATAAAACAGACTTTTCAGAATTAGGAAGATGTGAGTTGCCCTCCTTATTGCCCTCACCGAATCTTGCTTTTGTTATCATAAAAGATTATTGAAAAATGTTCAATTCTGTTCTCTGATTTTAAGAAGTTGTATAGCTGCATGTGATATATGTGCATGTACTTATACAAGTGTGCATGTGTACATTATCTGTGCGTATATATGTTGCAAGCACTTTTCCGCCAGCCTGATCCCACAGCCGCATCAGACCCCCCAAATACCATACAGATACTTGTATTTATTATAATGCTGTTGGCCAATGACTATCATTTCTTATTGGCTAGCTCTGTCTAAATTATTAACCCATTTCTAATAATCTAAGTATTTCCACATGGTCTTATCTTACTGGAGAAAGTTCTAGAGACCTGTTACTCCTCTGATGTCCTACATGGTGACTGACTCAGCTTGTTCACAGAGAAGAGAGAAATTTCCTATCTGTCCCTGCTTATATTCTGATTCTGCCCAGCTATATCACTTCCTGCCTGTCTGTACAGACCCCCAGAATTCTATGGTTAACTAGTGGCAGTGTCTGGCTAGCTACGTTATTTCCTGGGATCACATGATAATTCCTCTCTGCTTACACTTCCCAGAATCCTCCTTGTCTCTTAGTCCCACCTGTCTTGCTACCTTATTGGCGAACAGTGTTTTATTCATCAAACAATAATAAGATAAACATATGCACAGAAGAACATTCCCCAACATATGTATGTATGTATGTATGTATGTATGTATGTATGTATATCACCCATACTTCAAAAGTCATGCATAAACTGACTGTTATATAGGAATGGACCCATGTGGGGATATTTATGTAGGGATTTCTGAATCCAGGAGTGGCCCAAGATTTGAAGAAATTATATCATCTTCCTGATGCAGAGAGCAACGGTTTCAGAAAATTCCCAGGAAAACAAAGAACACATGTAGATTAATGAACAAAGAAATGTTGTCAGACATCCTACTAACAGTGGCATGCCAGTTATCTCCATTGTTTCTAGAGGGTAAGTGGAGGCGGCAGTAAATGTTGCAATCTTGTTCCCAAGAAGTGCCTTCATTCTGCATTTTGATACAAAGGCTATACATGCATGTCACAGTTACACATCTCAGGCTAGGAAAGGAAATACTGGAGTATCAAATTCGCCTTTGTTTGGATAGCAAACTAATTCTATTTTGCAACTGTGCAAATAGTTTCATTGTGCAAACCGCCTGCTCTCCTACTTGGGTGAGTGATTTTTCTCCTTGTGTACAGGGGCTTGCTACACAGAAAATCCTAGACTTAGTTTTCTAATCAACTCATTTCCTAAAATCAGGAAATCTATCCCCATACAATACTATATTTGAGCACTTATTAAAATGCAATTCTGGGTGTAGGTCTATGTATACTAATTATGATGTAGGAAATCACTTCCTACATCTTAATTCCATAAGATGCAGAGTCAGAACAGCGATTTAAATTTGTAACCATAAGAAGACTGAAATAGGCCTAGTTACATTACAAGTTGATAGGACAGCATGATGGAAAGGTTTTACTCCCAGTTTTAATTGAATTTAATCTTGTAATGATCAGAAAAACTTCTTTGCGTTTACCCAAAAGCAGTATCATAATCTACAAAATAACAACACAAAGATTTTTGTATATTTACATTACTTTTGTATGTTAAGATATGCTATAATCTTATTATTTCTGTGATGCCTCAAATGATAGATTGATACTCAGATATTAGGAAGTTTTCCTGTAGTCATTTGGATTTGACTCCTTTTTAATAGCGTGTTATCTTGAATTTTCTCATATTTATGCTTTACATGGCTTGAATTTATAATTTTGGGACTGGCAAAGCAGTCAGTTATCTTTTCTTGGTGTGATTCAAAGAAACAGGAGACAGACATATTGATATAACAGTGGAAAAATGGCTGGCCTCCAAAACCATTTTCCTAAGCTACAGTTTGGTGAACACTATATTAAGCCATGGCCTACAGAATATTAAAGGAGGAAATAAGTTGAAGATCACCGCGTCCAGCCCCATTATTTCACAGATTGATACTCTGAGCAGTGGATACTAAGTGGCTCGTGCACAGTGAATGTTAGCAGCTGAGGCTTAACCAAGATCCCAGTATTTTGTCTTGTGTTTTGGTTTGTTTAACTGATAAATCCTTGTTTTCTAAGTAACACAATTTATTTTTATTTAGATTAGGAACTACAGTTTAAAATGTATAGATGATACACAGTGAAAAATTTTCACATACTACCTCTTGTAAGTGCTTTGTATTCTATTCTCTCAAAGCTTCTTAAAAATAATAAGTATTTATAATTGAGTTAACTCAGAACAACACTATGAGTGTAGCTATGGGTGCATTTAGTGTATCACCCTGAGTTCTCCCTCCCCACCCTACTCCCCCACTCCCACCACACCATGAAGAGAAGTTCGGTCTCCTATGTAATGGACTTTCCATCATGATATAACCAGCCACAAAGTGATACTGTCAAGTGACCACAAACTGAATACTTCATAAAATTCCTCATATACTGTTTAAAACTAATGCAATAATTACATTTCTGTTTTGATATACAATACCTACTAGTCTTTTATTCTTTGTAATGCAGAAAGTGTATTAAACACTTACCATTCATTGAGGGTAAGATAAACACTCTGTTGGATGCAAGCATGTAGGACAAATGCAAGGATGAATAAGACATGGGGCATGCAACACATGGCAGATAATGTAATACAACCCAACCCATGGTAATACAAACACCACATTAGAGTTAGTTCAAGACTCAAAATGTGTGAATTTTGGGAGCTAAGAACTACTAAGTGAAATCTAAAAAGCAGACATAGAAGCTGAGTGTAGGAGAGTAGTTACTAAGGCTGGGAAGACTGGGCAGAAATAAGATGAAGAGTAGTTGGTTATACTAAATGGCAGTGACTTATGAGTAAGACGCAAAGTGCATTCACAGAGTCAGAAGAAAGGGCTGGGGAAGCTTTTTCATAAAGATGGTATCTGAAAGGAAAAAATGTTTGTAACATATGTATGCACAGAAACATCACATGGTGCCTCACTAAAATCTGTAATTCTTGTACTGGTTATTAAGAAAATCTCCCCACTTTTAGTGATTTTTTAAAAAATGGTTTTGTGTTTTCCTGGTTGGAGTTTTTATTGCTGTGAAGAGATGCCATGGCCATGGCACCTCTGATAAAGGAAAACATTGGATTGGGTGGCTTAACAATTTCAGAGGTTTAGTCCATTGTCCTTATGGAGGGAAGCATAACAATACGCAGGCAAGCAGGTGCTGGAGAAGGAGCCCAGAGTTCCACATCTGGATCAGCAGGCAGCAAAAAGAGAGAAACCCTAGGCTTGGCATATGAAACTTCAAAGCCCAGCCTGGGTAACATACTTCCTCCAACCAGGCCACACCTTTTAATCTCTCTCAAGTAGGGCCACTGCCTAATGACCACACTCTCAAATATACATACCTGTGGGGACTAGTCATACCCAAACCACTTCACCTCTGTTTTCTGATTATTGCAGTACTTGCTTTCTGAGGCATATCAGGTTGTTGTTCCATGAAAAATAAAACCCTAGAGACAGATATTGGGGTTTAAGCTTCAAATTGAAGACCAGAAAAGCAAAGCAGCCAAGCCACTAGCTCTTACCTCTACCTCAGGCTGAAAGGGCTGATTCTGTATCTGTGAGATCTCACAGACTGCTGCCTCTCCTCACTGTGGCTGGACAATGAATGTCAGCTCTGAGACCACGTTCCTATCTCACCAGTCCTGGGATTTAGGTCATGAGCTCTGTCACTCTTTTTGACTGACTCAATCCCATGTAGCTCTGGGTGGCCTTGAACTCAGAGACATCCTGCTGCCTTTGTCTCCTAAGTCCTGGGATTAAAGGTGGGTGCCACCACTGCCTGGCTTCTATGGCTAACTAGTATGGCTGCTTTGCTATTTTGATCTCCAGTGGCTATAATAAATAATAAACAATGTATCATCATAAATTGTTTTCAAGCTCACATATTTCCATGACACATTTTATTTATTTATTTTTAAATTAATTAGTTAATTTAATTTTATTTTATATTACAACCAGAGTACTTCCTCCCACCTCCCATGACATCTTTTAGCTGTTCTATGTGTCTCTAGTCTAATGTCATAAGGCACCTCTTTCATGAAGCTGTTTCATAGTTGCTCACAACTTTCACAGGCTATGAAAATGTCCTCGCTCCATGGCATACTGCATGATTCATTTTATGTTTCCTTTGTAGATTATGCTCAACTTGGTTTTGTACTCATCAATGAATTTCCTGGATAAGGGTTATGTGACTTTCCTTAGAAAGACTACACACTTCAGATATATAGAACACCAAAGAAAGAGGACACCAAAGAGTAGACAAAAGACAGAGCTCCATTGATGTTCAACTTTGGTGAACCCTTGAATGTATTTGGATTACTTACTCCTCTACAGAGCATGAGTGATTCAAAGGCTGTTACTTACCCCGAAATCACTTGGGCAAACTACTGCCAGATAAACTACCAAAGAGTCTTACACTCAGAATAAAATATTAGAAAAACATAAATCCAGCATCCCTGAGGAAATCTCTGAACAACTTTCAGGCAGGTGCACTATGTAAATTTCCATCTACAGTCGGTTGCTCGCTAATTTTTATACTACTGCCAGAGGGCAGGCACAGTGTCCTACTGAGCCCTGTGAACCTGTGTCCTCCCATCTTGGAGGATGTTAATAAAGCTGAATTCTAGAATTTTTTGAAGAGTTAACAGTGCTTTGTTTCAACACAGTAGTGGCCATATTCAATCTTAAGAATTATGTAAGAGCTAAAACTTGCACAAGGGATTAGCTTTCCTGCAGTATCTTCTAGATTTCAAAGTTCAAATGTTTTTCTCACGTGTAAATACCTCTCTAGATTATTTACTGTTAAAACACTTTTCTGAGGGTGTGTGTGTGTGTGTGTGTGTGTGTGTGTGTGTGTGTGACTACAGAGGGAAGTGGAAGAGGAACAGGGTCAGGGGAGAGGGAGAGGGAGGAAAAAAGGGAGGGAGGGAGAAAGACAGAGAGAGAGAGAGAGAGAGAGAGAGAGAGAGAGAGAGAGAAAGAGAGAGAGAGAGAGAGAGAGAGAGAGAGGTGTCCTCCTAACTCTGGGTTTTCCATCAAATGCTCTTTAGTTGGTGCATCCTGTATATCAAATGTTAATTCAAAGATATATTATTTCACAATTCACAGTGGACCACCTGCCTTCAGGAAACATATTTTTGCTTACTTTCTGAAAGATGCTTCTACTGGGTACATTTATATTTTAATATTTTTATTATTTAGAGTTGTATAATTTATCTCAAACAGCTTCTAATCAATACAGCATTTATGCATACATACATTGCATTCCTGAATCCTACTGAAAATGCAGCTTGTATCTGGTTAGTTTTATGATGTTTTTATTTGCTTGCAAGTTTTTTTTTTTTAATAATAACGTTCACTAAAAATAAAAGAAGAAAATGCAGTGAAAATTGAGTTTATTCATATGTGGTTTTTAGCATGGATTCTAAAAGGGCAAAAGGAAAGTTGCAGGAACATGTAAGGAACATCCCTCAGGAGTTCGTACTGGAGCTCAAAGAATAATGTGTCTGCATGAGTATTCTGATGTGGTGATTACACTACTTGAATTTTATTTTTGACATTGTCTGTCATGTGTTTCATGCAGCACTTCTTATTTTATCCTTCATTTATCTTATTTAACCTCATATTCTTTAGAGTACTCTCAACAACATTTCTTGCATAATAAGGGCTTCACAGTATATTTTGGAATTCAGTAGATTAATCAATAGTGGATAATATGTATCAAAGGGGGTAGATACTATGTATCAAAGCAGTGATTTAATTATTGTGATGATCATGTTAGACTAAATGTGAGGGCTTTCCCCACCAAAATTTTTCCTCACTTAATTAAGCAACATATACACAGAAAACATGCACGAAGAGAAAGAAGACAAATCAATTAACTACATCTAATTCATCAGCACGGTTGTTTCTCCCTGATGGGAGATGTCATTCTGTATATGTTTCTCATACTGGTTAATGAATAAAGCACTGTTGGCCAATAGGAAAGCTAGATAGGAGGGACTAGGAGACAAGGAGGAAATAGGAAGTAGTAAGGAGGAGTCAGGATGGAGAGCCTGGAGAGAACAGAACCACCATTCCTCCGCTCTCGGTAAGACCACATGGAAATACATAGAAATGGGTTAATAATTAAGACAGAGCTAGCCGATTAGAAACTAGCACCTGGCCAATAGCATTGTATCAAATACAGAGTCTCTGTGCATTATTTGGGGCTGGCAGCCTGGTGGCAGGACAAGACCAGGCGGCGGGCAGAAAAACCGTACTCTTATATCTCCCTGTTCATTTCTCAACTGATTTTTGTTAAACAGAAAGGCAATTTTTAAGATATGATTTGACAATTGTAGCATGTACCTCATCATAAAATTCAAGTTTGGAACAATGGTATAGCAATCCTGTCTATCTAAATAAGAGAATTAGCATAATAATGTTTTGGAAATTTTTGAATTTATTTGTTCCTTTTACATACATAGTTGAACAGTTTGGACAGCGCCCCTTACCAGCAGGAAGTAGTTTGGAAAGAACGACACCCAAATTCCCAAATATTGTGTATAAATGTTTATTTTCATTTAATTGGACTTTGTTATATAAAATTAAATAAAAAAATTATATATAAAAAAAAGATTTCCACCATGGAATTAGTTAGCCAATAAAGGACTAAAACCCTAATATTTTCTTAGCAGAAGACATGTATACTCTTTCTATAAAATATTTTCACAACAGTAAAGGGGTTGAAAAAAAAAGGAAACCTCTTTTGCTTCATTACTTTATCTTTACGTAACATTCATGCTGACAAGATATTAAAAAGGCAATTTGTATAATTGCAAAGATCCAATCTCTGAGTTTATGGCAATGTGTAATCTTCTCAAGATGAAATAAAAGCCCTTGGCTAGGATGCCTTTTTAAAAGACTTCACTTTCAATTATTGTCCAATATGAGTAGCCCTACTGAGCATGAGTACTGTATTTTGTATTAATTATCTTAATTTGTTATTTTGCTAATCTTAACACTTAACAAATGGGATAACATCTGAAATGAATTTCTTAAGAAGCTTTCAAAGGCTTATCATCTTTTCCACCCCGTGTTTTATTATTACAGATATTAAACAGAGAAGCATCTCACATTCTTTACCTAATTTATTTAAGAAAAATTAAATATCACTTCCTTAAGAACAAAAACCTTTTGGTATTGAAACGGTTGTTGGTAAAAGTGAAAAATAAAATTTCTTATGTGTAATTATTAATGTTTGTGATCTGTTGTATCAAAATGTCAAATATGGAAACATTCATTGAAATGCCCTGTGAAGTGTACACTAAGATAATTAGAATCTGCTTCTGAAGAGATGCCTCAGTGTGTGTTCTTGCAGAAGAGTTGTATTGGATTCCCAGAGACCACATGTCAACTAAATGTCCATAACTCCAGTTCCAGTGGATCCAATACCTCTTGTAGCATAGACATTAATGCAAGCAAAATACCTATCGGCATAAATAAATATAAACACACATTTTAAAAAGATATTTTTAGAATCTCTCTTGATTTCTGGATTAGTCACCTTCTATCATGTCCCCCAATAGTCCTACATCCAGCTCTCTTTAACTTTGCCTAATCCTTCACTTGTCTGACATAAAATTTCTCACTTACTTGAATGAATAGACCCATGCAGAAGCAATGGGTGACACTTTCACAATTAGGTTTTTAAATCAGTCCTGCACCTTCCTTCTGCAAGGTTTTTCCTTGTCTCCACCTCATTACTCTCATTACTCATGCCTTGGGGAAGCAAGCTGCCACACTGTCTGTCTACTGGTGGGGATGCACCCATGGCCTAAAGAAGTGAACTTTCACTTCTACAGGCTGCAAGGAATTAAGGATTTCTGGCTACAATTTGAGTGAGTTCAGAAACAGATCTGTAGTTGAGTCTTGCGATGACAATCAGCTTGGTGATAACCTTCTGATAATCCTTGAACCACAGGCTCCCAGTGAAGCTTTGAGCAGATTCCTGAGCCCTATTAACTGCAATAGATGTTTTCAAAAGCTATTACATTTTCAGAATAATTTGTGATGATGCAGTAGTAGATAAATTAGTGTGGTTCCCAATTACCAGATATCTTTAAATTGGAAAATACTTTCCCATGTAAGATTATTAAACTGAGTTGTTCAAGGGAATAAACAAGCATTTCCTTCTCTGGTCTTTAGTTGTGATTGCTTATTCTAAATTTCTATAATTTATATGTACTTTGCTATGTATGTTAATAAGTTGTAAAGTGACTATCATTTTAGCACATGAGAATGTTACAGATTATTTCAGTAAATATTTTTCGCTACTTGTTTCAAAGCTATTATCAGTGAGATAGTTTGATCACATTTAGATTTTACTTTGTTATGCTAATTTGTTTCACTTTCTGTTCTCTGTGTGAGGGCTTCAAAGTATTCTGACACTTTGTAATTGGCCCGATTTTTCTTCCTCCAAACCTGTGTCTCTCTTATGTGTTTTCTCTCAGTGAACAGCCCCCTTCATGGTCCCATTCTGTGCTCCAAATACTTAGGAACTGTTTAAGAAGGCCTCTCAATGAAAAGACCAGTGATGAGTTAGTTTCTGTAACAAATTGTGTTTAACATAGTACAAGTTAAAAAGCTTGAAAGTATACTTCTTTGTCTCATTGTTTAATATTTCCCATTGTGGTCCTAGTCTTTAACAGCTGAGCCATCACTCCAGGCTTCTTTTACTCAACAAATTGTCCCTGGGTTTGAAGCAGTCAATTCGTCCCTCTTTAGTACATGCCATTTGTTTCTAGGTTTAAGAAAGTTTTTCCTAATGCCTATCCTCATTCAGAAAGGGTTGGAGTGGCATATGCAAGTCCCATTCACATATCAATACCTACAGGACACATCACTTACAAGACAAGGGAACCTAACAAATTAGTTTTCAGAACTGCACTCAAATCATTATTTAGTAGCACTTGTAGGTTCCCACTCAAGTAAAACCTGACAGACCCTGTTGAGAGGAACTCACAGTGCAAGAGTATCATCATTTCTGTCATTTCTTTTCCAAACTAGAAAATCTTTCCCAAAATCTCACCGTGGAGTAAACCAAATGGTTCAGTTGCCTGTGCCTTCTGTCAGTCATGTTCCAGGTCTTTCGGCTTCCAAGTTCAGTGAAGCTTACCTTTATACACCCATCTGAGTGAACAGTTTGTGAAAGTGCCTGTCTGGAGGAAGAAGAAAGAGATGCAGAAGGAAAGAGTGACCGGCAAAGGTATAGCAGAAAACTTCTAGACTGTTTTTCCTCCTTGAGAGCCCATGTCCAGGATACTTCCCCCACAAGCCAAAGTCTAATTGCTTTAATTTCGTGTAAGAGTGACTTGTCCAGGCAGCCAGCTGTCTCCGTCATTTCTCACATTTCTTGGAAGTTGCTTGCTCTCCACTCCCTGTTTACTCAGTTAAGATTATTTCCTTCTCCCGTCTAGGAGTGAATTGAAGACTAGATAGAATAGTTATAGCGTTCCTTGTTTACCAGACTCAGATAAGAAACTCAGTAAAGATTTGTTAAGTGTAAAAGGTTGGAAAGACATTGGAAGATAATTTGATAATGCAAATTAGAATAGAAAGTGGACGAGGTACAAGACTTTAAACTCATCACAATAGAATAGATAATGGAGCGTTTTCACTGAATTTGTCAAATGCACATATACTAACCATTGTTAATGTACTTATTGCCTATATATATTGGATATAGTTATTATGCATATTGTATATAGTTTTTCTTATATTAGTTACAACCTTAAAAAAAAGAGTTTGGTAGGCTCACGTGAAAAATGAATTATTCTGAAGTTTTATTTAAGTTTATTTTTTTCCTCATGAACAACTGCATTCTACTAGACCCAGAGACAGATATCGTGGTTCAATCTTCAAGCTGAAGATCAGAGAATCAAAGTAGCCAGCCATTATCTTTCACCTCTACCTCAGACCAAAATGGCTGATCCTGTCTCCACAAATCCTCAGAAGCAAAATGTTCTGAGTTCCTGTCTCTGCCCACCTTACATAGTCCTTTCTCTGCCCAGTGGTATTCCTGTTTCCACCTCCACAGAGCTGAAATTAAAGGCATGGGATTCTAAGTGCTGAGATCTCCTTTGTTTGAGCTGTTTCTCTTGTACACTGGCTTACTTTAAAGTAATCCTGGGTGACTTTACACATACAGAGACACATCTGCCTCTGTCTCCTGAGTCCTGGGACTAAAAGTGTGTGCCACCACTGCCAAGCTTCTACTGCTGACTAGTGTGGCTGGTTTTGCATTCTGATACTTCAGCCAATCTTTACTAAATCATAAGTAATATATCACTGCAGTGTGCTCTAAAGTCCAAAGGTTGAAAACCTGGTTGAGTTGGAGATTTTCCATAATGAAGTTTTATCCAGCAAGTAAGATTTCAGATGGAAAAGATTGTATATGTCTATGTGTCAGTGTAAGGCACCCTGAAGCGTCTTGTGGCTTGGGTCCATGTGGAGTTTTCTCTTGACTAACAGTAAAGTCAACATATACAAGATTACCTTGCCTTGAGATTGTAACTTTTTTTTCCCTCATCCACATGTAAGCTTTCCCTTAAACAGCTGTGGCTACTTTCTTCCCTGTTCCAGAGAGACAACATCACATGTAATACATCTGAAAAACAACAATTTTTGAGTCACAAATATATTGTCCCTGGTAGAAAACACTCATCTGTAAGAATTATTTCTCTCTCCCCCTTTCAACTACAATTCTCTAAAATTTAAACATCCTTTCTATCTATCATTCTTAGCATCTTATACAAACTTCAGAGCATGCTGACTGGCCATAGGTCTGTAACCAAAGTGTACTATGGTTCTCTTTCAGGCAGACAAGAATGTATCTCTCTTTGTGGCGATTAAAGGCATGAATGGTTGGCAAGTTGCAGAGTGTAATTATGGGGTAAACACTTTTCTGTTCTTTCTGAGGGCAAATGCTGAAAGAATTCATTGGCTAAGAAGGAGTCTGTTATTTTTGTTTTGGATGAGGTTTATGCTTTATACTTATTTATCTGGACAGTTATAAAATGCGATTCTTTCTTGTGGTTCGTGAATCATAAACTTCAAATGTATATGTCAATGGCAAGCTGAAAACATTAAAATATATGGTACATTTTCCAGGAACCAAATTGTTGGCATCTTACTGAGACATCCATGGTTTGAAACCACAGCTGAATGCCCTGTGGTGATTGCCAGCCAACAGCAAGTGCTAACAGGTTTTCCTTCCAACATAGATCATTGCTTGCTTTCTATCAAGTATTCGAAAAGCAGATGCATGGAATCTAAATCCAACACAGTAACCCGTATATTCATATGCCTAAAAATTAAAACAGCAGCATACCTTCCCAACATGCTTTAAATTAATCAGCTAACACCTCTCTTTCAGTAGGCAAGCAACAGAGTTCCATTTCTTTTTCTTTGTACGTCAGGAAGCCTACTCATAAATTAAGAGACATGAAAGTAAGTGCCTAAATTTAATTTTTATTATATAATTTTTAATTTAAATTAGAAACAAGGTTGTTTTACATATCAATCCCAGTTCCTGCACCCTTCCATCCTCCCCTGTTTCCCTCACCAACCCCCATCCCATCCCCTTTCTGCTCCCTAGAGATGGTGAGGCCTTCCATGATGGAATCTTCAAAGTCTGTCTGCAACTAGATTCCAAGAGCTCAGTGCTTAGCTGTGGGTGTCTGCTTCTGCTTCCATCACTACTAGATGAAGGCTCTAGGATGGCATATGAGGTAGCCATCAATCTCATTATCAGGGAAGGGCATTTAAGGTAGCCTCTCCATTATTGCTTAGATTGTTAGTTGGGATCATCCTTGTAGGTCTCTGGGCATTTCCTAGTGCCAGAAGATTTCTCTTAAAACCTATACTGGCTCCCACTATGGTATCTTTTTTCTTGCTCTTATCTATTCTTTCCCTGATTCAATATTCATGCTCTGTCATGCCCACCTCTCTCCTCCTCTTCCTCCTAACTCCCTCTCCCACTATGTTCATAGCAGCATTATTTATAATAGCCAGAACCTGGAAGCAACCTAATGCCCTTCAAGTGAAGAAATGGATGGAGAAAATGTGTTAAATTTACACAATGGAGTACTACTCAGCAGAAAAAAGAAAAGAAAACAAAAACAAACAAAAAACAAAAATGGAATCTTGAAATTCCCTGGCAAATGGATGGAACTGGAAGAAACCATCCTGAATGAGGTAACCCAGTCATAAAAAAGACAAACAGGGTGTGTACTCACTCATGTATGGCTTTGAGATATAGAGCTGGTAGGATTACCAGCCTACAATCCACACCACCAGAAAAGCTAGAAAACAACAAGGAGGACCTTCAGAGAGACATACATGGTCCCTTAGAGAAGGGGAAAGGAACAACATCTCCCAAGCAAATTGAGAGCATGGAGAGGGGCAGAGAGGGAGGTTTTATTTTTATGTCTCTTAAAATTATGTTAGTTCTTAGACATTTTCATCTCTGTACATAATGCGCTGTGATGATCCTCACCTCTTCTATGTCCCTACCACCCCTGTTAATCCACATTTTCCCCTTCCTGTTTCCTTCTTGGGTTCATGGCTTTTGGTTTGGCTCTGTGGTCCATTTTGTTTAACCAGGGCCATCTGAATGAGCACTGGGTTGAAATGTCTATTGGAGCATTGCAAGGAAACATATTTCCTTTTGTTTATTTTTTTTCTTTTTTGATCGCTTGTTTTGTTTGATAGCCATTTTTAAAGTCATGGATTTCTGTTTCTCTAGTTATTTCCTGTATCTTTCTCAGTGATATTTGAGAATTCACTCATTTTTTTTTTAAATCTCATATTCCATGTCACTCCAATTCATGTCTATCTGTCTTTCTTTCTTTTTTTACTATTTTATATGTACCAGTGTTTTGCCTGCGTATATGCTTATGGGCTAGGTATTATCCTGTCCACAGAGATCAGAAGAAGGCATTGGAAGGAACTGGAGTTACAGAAGGTTCTTCTTTGCCATGTAGATGCTGGGAATCAAACCCAGGTCTTTTGGAAAAGTGGCCAGTATCCTTAGCCACTCTCCAGCTCATAAGCTATGTTTCAATGAAAACACTATTCAAAGAACTGAATTTATTAAACATTTTATTATAGGGTTAGATTTTATTCAGACCATAAAGGAACTTTGAAGCTTTTTACTCACTTCCTCTCCTTTCCCTATTTCTTATCCCAGTCTAGCTTTTTTGAAAAGTCACAGTTAATAAGGGTGATAACTAGACCAGGAGGTATTGGAGAGTCATCTGCTACTAAGTAGTTTGCACACATCATCCCTTTGGGGCTTGTGGCTCAAACAGCAAGTGATATTCATAGGTTTAAAGGTAAAGTTAACGGTTACCTGAAAGGAGAAATACTGAAATCAGAGTGATACAGATGAATTTTCTAGCAATTATTATGTTACTAAGGAGAAGATTACTGCAAAATAAAATTTCTACCAATTAGTATCTTTTCACCAATTAGTATACATGTTACAAAGACATATAAATGTAGGGTATGTTAAATAACATAAATTATTTTACCAATTTTCTTTGATAGTTTGTTTTAATGCCTTATTATTACTTTTTCATAGTTTCAGGATGAAAACCTAATTCTTTAAATGAGTTTCAACATTTGCACACACATTATTTAATACCTCTGATTTGATTAAAATTACACAGCTTAAAACTATAATAAATAGAGTTTTAAGGATACTCAGGGAGAAATAAGCCAGGAAGTTGAAAAGGAACCATGGATGTTCCCATAGACAATATTTTATACATTCTGTTAAGAAGTTAACAATATTGTTTGTGGTAAAAAAGGAGATACAAGAACAGTAAAATAAAATAAAGAACAATATAATTGTAGCATACTAAAGTCACAAAGTCATTATTTTATTGTATTTCGAGAGCCTTCCCCTCAAGGACAGCACTCTTCACGCATTTAACAAAGTTGCAGACAACTCTTTTCAGATAAAGCAAATCCAGAAATTCAGAAAGCTTCTGTTACTTTAGTTTCATAACAATCTGCCATGAACATGACCTAGAAACTATCACCCTGTCTGTCCTTCAGCCCTCCACAATTACTGTAGCAAACCTTGTCCCAAAATGCAGGTGAACTCAGAAATCATAAAACACTATTCTAAAAGCTTTGCATTTCTCACAATTACTTACCTAAAGCCTCTGTTGAGAAATAATTCCACAAATTTGACTAAACAAGCAAGCAAGCAAGCAAACAAACAAACAAAAAACCCTCTGTTTTGAGACATAGTAACATTTGAGGAAGCTCCCTTTCTGGTTTTAATTAATAATGGTTAATTTCACTTTAATAAAGTAACCTCTTTTAAGAAGAATAATGTAACTTAAATACAAAGTTGGTGATGTAGAACACATCACTTTGATCTTCACTCCAATAATCGAATATTCACTAGCACTCAAAGAAATATGTTCTTAATTCCCCCTTATGGAGGAAACTGGTAGGATGGTTTGAATGTAATTGGTCTTCATAATCTCATGGGAAGAGGCACGATTAGAAGGTATGGTCTTGTTGGAGTGGATCTGGACATGTTGGAGGAAATGTGTCACTGAGGAGAGGCTTTGAGGTTTCCTGTGCTCATGACACTGCCCACTGTCCATGGGAACTCTTATAAGGGAAACATTTAATTGGGGCTGGGTTACATTTCAGAAGTTTAGTCCATTAAGCATGGCAGCACAGAGGCAGACAAGGGGGTAGAGAAGGATCTGAGAGTTATGATCTCAGAGTTAGGATCATGAAACACAGGCATCAGGAAGTAAACGGTGTACCATAATGAGACTGTACCTGGAGCAAATCAGACTTCAGAGCCCACCTCCACAGTGACACATGCCTTCCAATAAGACCACACTTACTCCAACAAAGCCACACCTACTAATAGTGCCACTACCTTTGGAGGCTGCTTTCTTTCTAAACACAACAACTGGTCACACAACAGTGAATGGACAGCCCTGAAAACATATACAGGAGTAATATTATACAGACTTAATAGATTTTGCTTCCATATTTAGGAATCTATACAACAATTAATAAAAAACAGAACATGGATTTGAAAGAGAACAACGAGGGGTATAGGTAGGGATTTGTAGGAGAGAAAGGGAAGAAGGAAATTACATAACTATATTATAATCTCATAAAATAAAAGAAGTAATTTTTAAAAATTAAATTTAGGACGACTACCTTATATGCCATCCTAGAGCCTTCATCTAGTAGCTGATGGGAGCAGAAGCAGACACCCACAGTTAAACACTGAGCCTAACTCCTGGAATCCAGTTGCAGACAGGGAGGAGTGATGAGAAAAGGGCTAGAGAAAACCACAGAAACTGTTGACCTGAACAAGGTTGAGCTCATGGACCCCAGATTGACAGCTGGGAAATCAGCATAGGACCAACCCAGATTCCCCGAATGTGGTGTTAGTTAGGAGGACTGGGCAGTCTATGGAGTCACTGGTAGTGGATCAGTATTTATCTCTAGTATATGAATGGACTTTGGGAAACCATTCCACATAGAGGGATACTCTCTCAGCCTAGACACATGGAGGAGGGCCTAGGCCCTGCTCCAAATGATGTGATAGACTTTGAAAAGTCCCCATGGAAGGCCTCAACCTCCCTGGGGAGCAGAAAAGGGATATGATGGGGGTTGGTGTGTGTGTGTGTGGGGGGGAACAGAGGAGGACACTGTTTCATTGTTCAGCACTTCTCTTTCATTATGATAAAGATAAAGGAAGGAGTTTTTTTTTTTTTTTTTTTTTTTTTTTTTTTTTTTTTTTAGTCCAAGTGGATGGATAGACATTAGACATTGCATGTTGACAAAGTGAATATCAGAAGCTTGATCTTGAGAAAAACTGAGGTAACTGTTTTGAAGTTCTATTGCAACTGTTCAAAATAAAAGTGATTAGGTATCTAGCACCAATAACATGAGGTTGTAAAATAAAGAGTAACTGTAATGAAATGTGGACACATTTACTTCAAAATAAATAAGAATGCAGAATCATAAAGGCACACTTCATAAAATTATATTTATTAAATATTAAAATATCATTATGCTTATCTGCATCTACATAAATAGGAATGGGTACTGGAGGAACAGACCAAACAGCATAATTACTGAAAATGTAGAAGATCAAGTCAGGAGAGAAGTCACCATGTGGGGATAAGGCTCAGCCATGGTTTTTTAGGAGTAAGATGATGGCCATGCATGTTTTTTTCTACTTCTTATGATGAAATTCTCAAATAAGCATATGGATCTTGGTAAAGGAATTCATTAATAAAAGATATAATATAGTTGATCATGATTTGTGCAGTTGATGACAGACGGGACAGGGACAAAGGGAAGCAATGTGGAAATACACAAGGAGAATTGGAGATAAAGAGAGAAGGGGACTCCCCTATATATGAATCACAGACCATGGAGCTGCTAAATAGCACAGTGAAACTCAGAAGGACATTAATCCTTGGTCAGACACGGGAGTTGCAAAAGCAGGAACTTTTGTAAGACTTTCTCTGTTTAGCAGTGTCAGTAGCTGAGTGCATGAGGAGTCTTGAGAAATAAGATGGTTGAACAGGTTTGGTAGCCATGACACTGAATTTTTAAAGATTGTGTTGTTTTGAAAAGATGGTATGTCTATGAGGTCAGTATGAGGTGTCAAGTCTTGGGATGTATCAGATATTCAATGTGAAATTCTTTTTTATTATATTTAGCAATCCTTTTTTTCCTGTTGGTGGCTAGCTCCGGGAGCTTTCTGTAGATATATACTCTTCAGTCCCTTTCCTGAATGGCATAATGTTTGTAAACAATTATACAATCTACTAATGTATGCTTTAAACCTTCTTTAAATTATTTACAGTCTATATATAGGGTAACTCATATACCATAAGTACTAGGTGAGTAGTTGTTGTCTGTGCATATTAAATGCAGACATTTTAAATAATATTTAGTATGTGGAACACACAGATGAATTTGTGAGAGGGAAGGCTGTGACTCTCTATACACATATATGTGAAGGCACCTAATCCTGTGATCCTCAAAATTCTTTATTTAAAAAATAAATCTCTTTACCCATTTTCTTTCTTCCGGGAATCAAGTCCTTTTCAAGTTTCACACATGTACAGTGTAATTAGAAATTGGGTGTGAAATGCCTTTTGTTTCTCTTAGGGAAGATTCTCTGTGAGTTAACATTGCCTCTATTGTACCTTTGAAAGTGTCTTCTTGCCTCAGCAGGATTTCATGTAATCTGAAGTGCAGGCAAAAAGTGGAAAATAATGACCCAAACAGCAAAATGACATTTAAGCTCAGCTCCATTACATTACTTAAGGTTCCTCTAAGAATAATAGGCACCAAAATAGCACAAAACTACCTCGACATTAAGGGATCATCCAATATTCATTACCCTGGCTAAAATAATGCATAATGGAAGCTTTGAGCCTTTTTTTTTTTTTTAAACACCAGCACACTTTGGGTTTGGCTGATAGCTTTGGAGCCATTGTTTATGCAAGTCTAACAACTTTGAAGTAGATAATACATATTATTAAACTATTATCTGCATGTCTGTGGAAGCCACCCACTTTTAAAAAGTCTAGTATCTTAGACATTTCAATTATATTAACCATTTTGAGTCCTCCTCTATACAGTTATTTGAACTATCAAAAACCAAAACAAAATTAATTTGTTTAACTCCAAGTTGCCTTTTCATTTTCAAAACAAAGGAAACAGGTGGGGAGATGACTATGTGACCAACAGCCATTATTTAATTAATAACAGAGGCACAGTTGTTATTTAACCTCAGGTTCAGTGCTACAATATTAAACACAAGAAAGAGGTCACACCAAATAATGGCTCCCGCTCCTCACTTCTTATATCTAACAAAGGAAAGGAAGCAATAACAGAGTCCCAGGCAAGTTCATTAAACTGTGTTGTTCAGTTTTACGAGCTGTGTAGAGAGTAAGCCATAAAGGCTATTTCAGCCTCTGGATTGTAAACTACACTAAGTGAACACTCCTTTCCTGTTTGACACTCACAAGTCATCTCTTGAACTTAGAGAGTCGTCCTGAAGCTTTAAATTGTGTTTTGGATATGCTCTGGAACATTTGTGCTACAGATTGCATTTCTCAGCAGGGGAGACAGAGAGAGACTTGTGCTCCAGCATTTCTTTTGTTGCAAGTGATGTAGTTTACACTGTCTCTGGACACTGTATGGGGAAATAGAGGCAAGGAAGGAGTTGAAAAAAGATGGATTAGTTTTGTGGGACATATGAGGAAACAAAAGTGAGAGACGCTGCAATAGTAACAAGAACAGCAAAGATGAAGTCAGAGAAAACTCTGGCATGGAGAGGGCAAGTGAGCCTAAAGAGTGAGCCCTAAAACATAAGCAGACACCCACAGCTAAACACTGAGCCAAACTGGAATCCAGATGCAGAGAGGGAAGAGTGATAAGAAAATGGGGACAAGACCAGGCTACAGAAACCCACACAGATAGCTGACCTGAACAAGGAGGAGCTAATGGGCCCCCAAACTGATAACTGGGAAACCAGCATTGAACTGACTCAGACCTCCTGAACATGGGTTAGAAGGACTAGGCAGTCTAAGGGACCTCTGACAGTGGAACCAGGATGTATTCCTGGTGCACAAAAGGACTTTGGAAGCACATTCCCCATGGAGTGATACTCCCTTAAACTAAAGGCAGGAGGGAGGGCCTAGTCCCTACTCCAAATGACTTGACAGATTTTATTGATCCTTTCTGGAAGGCATCACCCTCCCTGTGGAGTGTGTGTGTGGGGGGTGGTGGGATGGGAAGGTGGTCAGGGGCATGGAAGGGAGGGAGAAAAGGAGAGAGGGAGGGAGAGGGAACTGGGGTCTATATGTAAAATAAGAAAAAATAATAAATGAATAAAAATAAAAAAGAAACACATACACACAGACACACAGAGACAAAGAAATGTGTAACAACATACTAATTTTAGACATTAGAGACAGAGTGAATGGGACTCTGGTGAGTGTAGTCATTTGCAATATTGTGCTAGTCACTGGTAATGCATGCATACACATAAATTATAGACAAGGGACAGTAAGTGTGATATACACCCTTTGAGTAGAATGAGATGGCTGGGGGTGGGAGAGAACACTGGGAGAGAGTGCTGGAATTTATGAGGCATCCCGGGGGTAATATAGAAACAGTACAATGGAAATGCTCTGGAATCTATGAGGGTGACCCTAATGAAGACTCCTGTTCATGGAGACATGGACCCTGGACTGGCCATCTGTAACAAAGCCAGGCTTCTGATGGTGGAACTAGGACACCCACCCAGCCGGATCCCTTCAATCTACAATTTGTCCTGTCTGCAAGATGTGCTGGGGTAATTATGGCACATAAGTTGTGGCAGTGGTTAACCAATGACTGGTCCAATCAAGGCACACCCTCAGATGGAGCCCAGGTCTGATGGTGCCTGGAGGGACAGGACCCAGAGACTGGTCAGGCCAGGTACCTTGGAGAGAACCAAACATAACTGGCCAGATGTAATTATTACTAATGATATTCTGCTATATTCATAGACCAGAGCCTAACCCTTAGAGAGGTCTCATCCGACAATTGATGGGAACAGACAGAGACCCACAGCTAAACATCAGGCAGAGCTCAGGGAACCCTGTGGAAGAGGGGAGAAAGGAAGAAGCCAGGGGGGTTTGAGGACACCACAAAATATGATCACAGCCAGGAATCATGGGGCAACAGCCAGGAACTGAGGCAACAGTCATGGAGCCTGTATGGGCCTGAGCTTTGTCCTCTACATATGTTATGTTTATGTAGCTTGGTGTTCAGGTGAAACTCCTAATGGGGGTGTAGGTGTCTATGTCTCTTTTGCTTGCTTTTGTGACCTTTTTAATCCTACTAGGTTGCCTCATCCAGCCTTGATATGAGGGTATGTGCCTAGTTTTATTATAACTTCTTATGTAACTTCTTATACCATGTTTGGTTGATAAACCTGGAAGGCCTGCTCTTTTCTAAAGGGAAATGGAGAAGGAGAGGATTTAGGGAAGAGGGGAGGGACTTGGAAGAGAGGAGGGAGGAGGGAACTGTGATCAGCATATAACACAGGACAGAAGAATAAGTAAAAAGAAAACAGTTATTTTCTGTTATGTTGTAATTTCTGTTATTATGGCAAATTCATGACTCCTGATAGTGTGTGGGATTGTTCATGTAAGCAGAACACATGGCCAGATTGTGAGAGTGAGTCTTTGAAGTCTTAGGGAGAACAACTGTGTACACAGTGAAGTCATAGTATAAATATTCAACCCTCGTAGCTGAGTTCCGTTGATTCACAAGAACATGTTTGTGGGGCAATCTCAGTATCTCTTCTTTGCACACACTGACCTTGCCCTATGCCCTGCAAAACTGCACAACACAAAACATCCCGGGCTTCCCAAGTTTATTTGGATGACTTCAACCTCACTGATGAGGCCAGTGAATACTAGGTAGAGTCTACTCTAAAATGCTGTGTTCCACAGACATGTAACGGAGACCCATTTTCCATCTCACAGATAGTTGTGACTACTTTCACATTCTTTAGAAGAGTATATAACCTATAGCAGTCAGTAATTTGTTCAACATATTGCTCCTTCAAGGCAGATGGAGGTGTGTCACGCGGGTCAGTGGTCCCTGTACCCCATCTGGGCAGCACACTAGGGCAGACCTCGTTGGTGGGAGCACAGGTAAGCCAGCCCTGAGAGCATGAGAACGGGAGAGCGGACAACCCTCCACGTGTGCCATGTGGTGGCACGGGTGAGCGAAAGGTGGTCCCTCTCTGTAGGGCCCTGCATGGACCCCTGAGGTGCCTCGAGCTAGCCTGAAGCTCTTGGCCAGAACTCTTTGCCCCAAGGCTTTTGTTGGTACTCTTCCCATGACAACACACACCTCGTAGGGAGGAGCTAAGCCTAAAAATTCCTGTAATTTTCCACGGTATTTAAGCCTGTCTTGCCCCTCAATAAATGGCATTCCGCATTTGGCATTCCAACTTTGCCATTGAACGAATGACCCGCTGTCTTGTCTTTATTTCAATCTCTAGGCCTTCGCCTGATTCATGGAACAGATTGTAGCGCAGGCACTCCACCTCTCTGACCCTTGCCACCCGTGGCAGGAGAGCTGTCTTTGGGGGCATGAGAACTGGTCCTGATTCTCACCAATTGCAGCACTGGAGACAGCAGGCTGTGCACCTCACTCGGACAAAACAGTGAAACTGGCCCTGGTGGTGTGGATATGGGTGAGCTGCATCTGGAGGTGTGAGACGGGGAGAAATGGCCCAACTCCTTGCTGCCTGCTGCAATGGGTGAGATTTCATCTGGGTGACCACAAGGAGGGAAGACTGGTGACTAGCCAAGCTACCACCCAGGCCCAGAACCTAGGCTATGCGTTACCCCACCCCAACATCCACCTCATCTATGAACTGCTGGGGCAATGGAAGGGGCCAGACCTGTAGATCTAAAGCTACAGGATCTCAGCAGCGACACAAGGTAACAACAGGATATCCAAGAGGAGTCCCTGTGGGGCCCCAGTATTGATAGTGTAGCTGAAGGCAGAGGCCTCCAATCAGACCAATAACTCAGTGAATACTTACAAGTGAGGATATATGCACTAAAAAAGAAAAAAATATTACTTCCTAGAAGATGAAAAGGCACTGATGATGTTAAAAGGCCTATGTAGATTATGTGATGATGGTCTCCATATGGAACTATTTTGCTCCTGTATTCACAGATATGGAATAATACCTGTGTACATATACACATATGCCCATACCTCCATCTACCTACATACATACACATATGCACACAGGTAAATATTCAATATGTACATGTACATATACATACAAAATTTATGTATATACACATGCATACACACATATATTTAAGCAATTTGGGTTTTACTGAAGTGGTGTTTAATGTCTATCTTAAATACTTTTTTCATTACTATAGATGGCTTTTGTCCATGTGTATTATTAGGACGGGAGAAAAGAAATCTTTGGGGCACACAGTGTATGTTTACTTAACATTGATCCTACATGCTATCATAAATTATTAGGCTGAGCAGTAATACTTGACACATTTCTCCCTTGTAAACATTCAAGTGTATCTATAGTATTCCCAACAATCACCTAAGAAAAATTTCTACAATGAGCATTAGAAGTCATCTCAGACTCTTAGATCTGGTCTCCAGCTGCCAGCCCCGTCTCTGACCTGTTGTGATAAAAGTGTGAAGATGGATAAACACTGACATATGCTCAACTCTGACTTCATGAATATCTCACTCAGTTCACTTGAGAACTTTTCCCAGGCTCATGGTGCTCTTGCTGTTTAGAAGTTTTCCCCTGAATCCAGCTGAAATGGATTCTTGTTTAATTGTGTTTTCTATCAGGAGTCTCCATGAAAATCAGCATCTGCAAGGCACTCAGGAGCAAGATCTGAATTCTCGTACCCTTATAGTTGGGGCTCTTACTCTTGTATAACTTAATAGCCCTTTGATGGAAGGGAAGTCAACCCTTGGCTCCTCTTAAAGAATCCCAAACAAAAGAGGATGTGAAATGCACTCTCGGCTGCCTTGCCCCAACCTTTATATGTGATGGGGTGAGCTCTCATCAGTAGGCATGGAGATCACCTGGAATGCCCAGATGGTTCCCCAGAATGAAGGTTTCCAAAAGACCACAGCTAGCCATATGTGTGTGGTTAGAATGCTTAACCTTCATAGTCTTTAATCATGTAGCATTATGTGAAATGCCACTGGCTGAATGACTTGTTGGAATCTTTTGGGACTGTAGCTTTTCCAAACTCCAGACCACCCCCAGAGGTTTTGTAGTCATTAAAAATGCGGCTTCCATGCTCTGAATACTTTGTTATAAGAAAAGAGGGCAGATGAGAGTCAGTCTTCATAGTATGTTGCACAGGCCTAAAGGATACTGGCCACACAGTTAGCATAGAGAAAGAGGGGAAAAGAGAGAGAAGATTGGAGAGGGACTGAAGGAGGGAGGGCAGGGAGGAATGAGAGATGAAGATATGTGGGGGGGGAGAGGCAGAGAGAGACAGAAACAGAGATACAGAGGCTCAAAAGAGACAGAGATAGAGAATAAACTTCTAGGAAGAGTTAGTGCCAACTTAAAAGCAAAATTTATGCCATGGAGGCATTCTGCTCCAAGCTTTCCCATAATGTTGAAGCTGACAAATAACCTCTAAAATAATTCCTTGAAGGCAAAAAATATGTCCTTATCATGTCACTGAAGTTTATTGTTCAATGCATGATAAGTGTGGATGAAAGAGAATGAAATATCTGTGACTGACCATCTTAAAGACAATGGACTTACGAGGAAAACAGCATTACAGTAGGAGCCATTTAAACAGCCCTCTTCTGAAAGGCAGACTGACCTATCACCATTAATTGGGACAGGTGTCTGAACACTGAACTACAGTGTTCACTACTGTAGATTTAGAGTCATAACGAAAAGTATGGTGAACATTCAAGAACAAAGCTATTTGCTTATATAATGATCACAGAATACCTGTGAAGAATATGGTTGATGCTTTAGCTGTCTGCAGAGTGTGACCCAAGATCCTCCTATGAGCATAGAAGACCTATGTGTGGTGGTGGTTTAAGTCATTACAGTTCATATCTCCTCAAGATGAGGGCATTTATTTGTGAATAAATATGACAGAATTATTTGTAAATGTTGGTACCCAGACCTTACAGCAACACATCTGAAGAGGACAGGCTTGATGGAAACATCTCTTGCCTGCTTCAGTGACTCATGGGCCTCTCTAAGAAGAAACACAGAAGCCTCTGCTGCATTTGTTGAGGGTCAGTCTCTTTGTTGTTGCTGGAGCTTTGGAAAGAGAGTGATGCATGGAGCTGTGCTGGCCAACTTGGCAGCCTGCATTTTCAGCCCACTTGGCTGTGCACAATATTCTGTCTGAGTTTGGGAAGATCCGTCTGCTTTTGTCTTTTGTAGAGAGGCTATGAGAAATGAAGTAATGGGTTTGCCTTATACAACAGCCTGGAAAAATAGGCCATGGCCTAAGAAATAATGAGAGTTAAATGGCCACCTTCCAGAGAGTTCCTGGCTAGAGACTGGAGGACAGGTTGAGACGCCTTCTGATGGATTTTGCACTAATTGTCTTCTTTCCCCCAAAGTTCTGTTTAAAACAAAAGGCACGGAGTGTATGGGGGAAGTGGCAATCTTTGTAGAGTATGGGTTCTTTTAAGGAAGAAATAATATTATATAGATTTCGTGATCACAGGTCTCAAAGTATAACAGTAACCATGTCATTCTACAAGTGCCAGAAAGGTGTGGTAAGGAATGAAGGGGTTAATTACAAATGCTCCTTATGTGAAAGTAGACTAAAACCTTTGCCATGCCATAGAGTAGAAATTGACCATACCATGTTCCTTGCATTTGGCTGTGTTTATGTGTGTAAACCCATTAGTCCTTAAACGGACAGCCTGTTACGGATTACATGTATTTTACTCTTTGTTATCCTTTTAGCAAGAGAGCCTCAGGCAAGAAACTGGAACTGAATTGCTCCATGTGCTAGCCTGAATCCATCTCTACCTACACTCTGCATTTCCATGGCATTTCTCAATATTATTGTGTCTATTAAGCAGGCTTTCATGGATTGTGTTTGTTTTGCTTTTGGTGGTTTTGTTGTTGTTTGTTTGTTTCTTTGTTTAGAATGTGAGGGATAGGAGATGTTAGGCTATCATCAATCCTAATTGAACCTGAAAAGATGACTCAGCACCTGCACCAAAAATACTGCCTGGGCAGGCACACAGTTTCCCACTCCTTTAACTGCTTGTTTGGATCATGGCAGCCATGGGTGAAATTTCTACATCTTCACTGCAGAATAATTATCTCTGGATCACTTTGTGGCACTGTTCCTAGGTAGGAGCAATAATGAGGCTGGCTCATCGCTTGCTTTTCTGTATTCTGTGACATTCTCATCTAGCCGAGTATGTCTGGCAGCCCCACAATGAGGCCCCACGTGTCAGAGAGATGGATGGTATCCACAGTGTGTGCGTCTCCACACTGGCAATGAGCTCCTGCTGAACCTTACCTCAGGGATGCTAGCTACTGTGTCATTGAATTAGAAAGGCAAACCTCCCCCTTCTAAGAAATATCTTATTTTTCTTCCCTCAGTATAAAATGCTGTAATGGAAATAACAGCACACATTAGAGGTTTGATGGATTACTCACTGCACTCTCAACCTCCTAACTCCTCAATGTGGAGCTTTCCGGTTTATTTATTTATTTATTTTCTTTCTTTGTTTCGTTGCTTTGTTGTTATTTTTATTTTTTTTTCAAGGCAAAAACAAAGAAGCCACTCAGACAGGGAGTGCCATTTTACATATTGCAGATCCATTTCTGCTTTATTTAATTAAATAGAACTGACTTAAAACCATATGTGGACTATTTTTGAATTGAACATTAAAGTATTTCATTTGTATTACTATTCATACCTATGCTCTTAATGTTTCTGAATTTGATCTGGGCATTTTCGTGTTGCCCATATTTTTCATTCTTTTATTCATCTGTTTAGGAGATACTTATTTCCTCATCAGGAAGTAGACCACTTAATCTCGAGGAAGGCTGCTTTTACTTATATTAGTTTTTTTGCTGCAGCATGAGGTAAGCTCTGAGTACTGAACTAATGGGCCACAGTGTGTCTTTGGTAAGGATTTGTTAAGAATCTTAGTATGTGCCACACAGGGGCATCTGATGGAGGTGGTAAGAGCTTAGGAGGAGAAGGAAAGAAGGAAAAACAATACTCTGCACGTTGCATGGAATGACTGCATGGACATGCAGCAGCTGTCACAGAGGACTCCACAAATGATGCTCTGCTGTCAACATCTTGACATTGTTAATAATTTGTGAGCAAGAGGACCTCAATTAGTATCAATTGTGCACTTGGCCAAGCAAATTATGCAGCCAATCTTGGAGGTGAAGAACAGTATTCCTGGCCAGCATAATTCTCCTCAGTCTTGACCAGGGTGTCACAGGAGGAGTATCAAGGCAGATGTCAGGTGGTGTCTTCTACCTTCTCTGTAGTTTTACATCAGTAAAAAAAATTATAGTTTATTTTCTACTGTTCTTGTACATTTTTGAATGTCAAAGGAAATTCTTCAAATTCACTGAACTCTGGTAGGTGACAGACTTGTACTTAAAATTCCTTATCATTATTCCTGGAGTTGTAAGGTTGAATTAAATTTTGTCTTCCAACAGTTTGTAAGAAAAGTCCCCTTGCTATCCACTGAGGGAACAATGAGGGAAAGAGGAGGCTCCTAACTGGTCAATGCTTTTTCTCATAGTATCTTGACAAGAAGCAGTGATATTAGTTTGAGAGGGAGTGCAGGTGCAGGAGGGGAGGAGTGTGAGTAGCTTATGTGCACATTTTCCAAATCTCTCACTGGCAATATTCATATTGCGATTTCTATTTGAAATGTTGACAGTAGCGTAAGCAGAAGTGGGAATGCGTGATGAACCAGCCAGGAATACCCTCATCACCCTCCCCTTTCACAGTCAGGTGTGTCTGACATGGAACAATCAGCTCAGAAGGGGCACAGTCTAGGACTTCGGACGGGTTGTCTTATTTCCCCGCATGATTCTGTAGAAGCTGAGTCTTTCTCTAATCACACCGTGACCAATTGAAGCATGCCTATTAAGAGCCTTTTGACATTGGGTTTTTTCTTTTTTGCACTCTCCTTCACAGCTGAACAGGACTGCTCAGACGTTTGACCAGGGAAGACATGGGAATCATATTTTTGCTCTGTAATTTCTATGTTTATGAAGTATAATTTATTTGTTGTAATGAAATAGAGCAGTATATTTAGATTCAGATGTGAGTTTGTGTTCTCCCTTTTCAGAAACATTTATTGTTTGTTGTTCTGTATGTTGTCTGGCAGGAAATTCATGTGGGTATAGTGGACCCAGGGGTAATTTTTTTCAAGGATTTATAGCTGGAGAAAATGCATGCTGCCCCTGAATTGGTAACATACAGTCCATGATTGGCTTGCATCCGCAGTTCTCAACAATGTCATAAACAGAGTTTGGCAGATATCTTTACTTGTTGGAAGGACATTACTGTAAGAAAAGCCCTCTAATTGTCTCAAACATAGAGCTCAAAGTATAGAACTCCTCAAACCGAATACAGTCAAGACATTGATATAAATACTGCTTGTTAAATCTAACAGTCCAAATGAGTGAACAAATGACCTTAAGGAGCATGTAGACTAATGGATGGAGAGCAGACACCAAAGCCTTCAACAGGTAGGAGGTGTATTGTAAGGAGTTATAAATGATCTCAGCTCTGGGATTCCTTAGACTATAAAACTTTATGTTTTGGTAATTTCAAGTTATCCTCTGTATCATAAAACTGGTATGCCACTGACAATCATATATCATAAAAAAAAGTTCTGTTTGGGGTTTTGTGATTTTTATTGAACCAAACAGAGATCTAAACAATTTACTTGCCTTTTGTCTTCTGTTTTTGCAACAGCACGGTATTATGATTGTAAACTGGGCTGAGGTTGCAGGCATGTGTAACTATGTCAGCAAAGTTACATGCCAGGTTGGATTTACCTTGCCATCCTCCTGCCTCATCATATGTAGCAATTTTGTCCAAACTAAACAAAAATTATGACAACAATGTTCCATTATGTGGAATCCAAACCTGTGCTCATATTTAATTCTCTGATTTTCTTTTTATATTCTACTACCATCCTTCAAACATCATTGCTGCTTCAATCTCTGACTCAAATGATAATCTCTGACTCAAAAGCTAATTATATGTCTCAACACAGAGGAAAACAAACCTTTATTTACCAAAGTTATAATGGCAGAAAAACAGTTGATAATGAATTCAGGTTAAAATGATTTCTATTATTAGATTCTGCTATATATTTGTAAGTTACTTCAAATTATCCAATATCCTATGTTCACAAATGTACTATTTTGTTGAAATGGTCAGTAATGATTTATTAAGTATCCACCACACACAAGGTGCTTGGTGATGGGCACATAATGACTGATATGAGGTCTTAGCCTTTTAAATGTTGTGGATTGCTCAGCCAATAGATAGAAATAGTATTATTAACTCAGGCTCAGGCTTTAGAAAGAATGAATATTGAGGGAATTTTTAAAACTCTAATTTAGAGTTATATTCTAGACACTTATACTTCCTCAATTGTAATCCACAGAAATAAATTAGTATTGCCAAAAACAACAGACACGATTTAGGATACATTCTTTTAGCAAACTACATTAACACATTAAATATTCCCAGAGGTACTTTAGTGTAGAATTATTTAATTGATGAATGAATTTCAAAGTATTTTCATCTGATTGTTAATAGTATCAGGGTACAATACGTTACCGTCACGTTTATAAATTCAAGACAAGGCTTGCTTAAAAAGCATTTGCTTAGGACTGACAAGATGAATCAGCTGGCAAAGGCACTTGCTGCTAAGACTAATGATTTAAGTTCAAAGCCTGGGACTCAGAGGGTGGAAGAAGAGAGCGGACTCCACCAAGCTGTCTTCTGACTTCCACATGCTCATCCACACCTATCCCCTCCCCCACACACATGTAGATAAATAAGGGCAGAAAATGTACTTAGTCTGTAAAGTTAGATATGCTCAAGTCTGTCTGGCACTCCAATTGCCAGAACAGAACATATTGTGGACAACCCAATATTAAACATACCTGACAGCAGAAAAGTACAATCTTAAAAAAATGAAGAAATGTTAAATTTGGATATTTGATGCTGCGGTTATACATACCACTTATGTAAAATATTGTACGTGATAGAATGGGACCAAATACTTGGTTTTCTCAGTGACAAAAAACAATTAATGCTAATGAGGAGAGATAAGCTCCCAGTGTGGACTGCAGAGGTCACACAGACTGAGAAATGCTATTTGTGGCCCACATCTACTACCGCCCAGGTGTGCAGTGGCATGTAATTTACTTAAATGTGATAAGCTTGTTTCCTTTATCTGTAAGGGGTGTGTATTTAGATAGCTCTATTTGCTCAGAAACACGAGTAGAAATTATGCCCCCTTATTTTAGACTTTCTATAACCTAAAAATGACCACACTCTCTGAGATCACTAGCATTTTGTTAGGCAATAATAAGCAAATAGCTTCACAAAAGTATTCTTGTAAAATTATATTAGAGTTTGATTTTTAAAGAGATAATGAAAATTACTGGTGTCAGGATCTAAGACAGGTTAGGTATTCTTTGGTATTCAAAACTGATAAAACAAGGCCCTTTGGTCTCACCTATTAATATATCTACTTGTAGACAATACCATCGATTCAAAAACCCTAAAACATCCAACCTAACTCCCTTGACATGCATGCTGAATTTCCAGGTGACAATTATAGAGGAGGTTTTAAACATTTCCCTTGACTAGCAAGAGAGAGGATATAGTGGGATGTTGTCTTACTCCTAGAGTATAGTAGAGTGATGAAGAGTTAAAGAGATTTCCATGAATCTTCCATTACTATAAGTGGCACATAAGTAGTTGGATATACTCTGAATTCTATGGAGTGCTACAGAAGTAGCTGAGACAGGCTGGAGTTCTGTGGTGTCCATTTGGTATGTGGACCAAATGGAAAGAGACAAATCATCACTATCTATGACACTGAGCAGCAAAGACTGGATGGAACATCTGGCCCTCCAGTGGATGCTAACACTGGTAGAAATGTCGCAAACTGAATGGATTTTTTTCCCCCACCATCTCAAGGCTTTACCATCCAATTTGCCTGGAGTGTAAACACGACACTAGAAGAAACAGCAAAATATATATATATATATATATATATATATGTGTGTGTGTGTGTGTGTGTATATATATATATATATATATATATATATATATATATTTTTTTTTCTGAAGGAACCAATTTCCAAAAGTAGTACAAAGTTGACATAAAAATAAAAGCATATACTTTCCGGTTGTGAATTACTATACTAAGAGTCACAATCAGTGGTGATATGTGTGAAGATACAGATAGAAAATTTGAAAACTAAAGAGGAGGAGACATACAGAAAAACTAGTGACTTGGTAGAATAAAACTGTGTTTTGTCTCTCTAACTAGTGATGCAATCGGCGAATTTAAAGTATGTATTGTATACAAATGTGCAATGAAAGTATGAGGATAGAGGAATGAACACAAATGCTCCCCAAGATCATGGAACACATAACTTACAACTGAGAGTCAGCTTTTCTGACAACTGTTATATAAAGTAAGAGTTTAATGACTGAAGCAAGGGAACAATTCACTCTGTCTGGAGGCCAAGTTCCTTTTCAAACAATTGTGATATTGGCATGGATTCTTGCTGAATGAGTTTTCCAGACTAAAACAGAAACAGAAAAGACAGAGTTTGGGGGGTTTGATTTGTGCAAATCATGGAGTTAGAGAGGAAGATACTTGAAAAATAAAAATACTTTCAGTATACTCTTACATTTGATGGGATAGTTAGAGATTTTGGGCTATTTCATATATCATGAACTAGAAAATACTTTGAATATATCATACACTTAAAATCCTAATGAAAATAATTTAATGATTGTTGAGAAAAATGTCAAACAAAATGGTCTCATGGCACTAGAGACATATCGCTTCAAATGTTTGACACTTTAGAGTGCCTGCTCTTTTAATTCTAAATTCCAACAAAGAATTTTTGTTTTAGCTATTT
This sequence comes from Phodopus roborovskii, assembly GCF_943737965.1. Classification (NCBI taxonomy): domain Eukaryota; kingdom Metazoa; phylum Chordata; class Mammalia; order Rodentia; family Cricetidae; genus Phodopus; species Phodopus roborovskii. Next base: position 17,659,623 of record NW_026126470.1, on the reverse strand, counting down.
TTCCTAAAATTTTCCATTGGCAAATTTATAAGCTGCAACTTTCTTTCCAAATATTTCTCAGTCATTTAATTCCACCACTTGGCTTTAAAATTATTTGACCTCTGTAAGAGATGCCAGCTCTCAAAAAAATGTGCTTCTGTAATGAACGACTTCTTTTTAAGACATGTAACCATATAACCATAGACCATTCATAGTCATTTTCCCCATAGAGAAAGGGTCCATTCTACATCACTGTAGTGCTAACCATTTAAGGTAAACATTATTAACATTAAGAAACTTTGCAACCTCAAAATTTTTAAATGTATACAGTAATAACAGTAAGAGAGGCACATGAAAGATTTTTTATTCCCTTTAAATTGTGCAAATAAATCATTTAATCTTGTATGAATTTTTTTCAGCCCAATATCCCAAATATTTGTTGCTTTCAGAGGTCAAGTGTGTGTCAGGGATTATCAGGACTGAGTAATAGTCTGTTTCCCAGCAAGAATTTGTGTAGGTCCTTGATACCAGCCAGGAGCTTACACAGAATCAGTTGTCTCAGTGTCATGACTTCTTGTTTAGTAGTCAGATAATTGCAATAGATTATCCACATTATAGAAGAAACTCAGTTCAAAGAGTGAGAGAAGCTCTGCTCTTACTAGTGTACTTTTTTCTGCCAGCTGATTCCAGCTGGGTCAGGTCAATCTCAGTGAGAACATATTTCAAATCTATGGAGCTGCTTGGCACTGAAAACTTGACCTTGGCTGGACAACTTGGGAAACTGAAAGAGTCAGTATCAAGAACTTCAGTCTGACAGCTGGGAAACCAGCATAGGACTGACCCAAACTCCCTGAACATGGGTATTAGTTAGGAGGACTGATGGGGCCTCTGGTAGTGGATCAGTATTTATCCCTAGTGTATGAATGGACTTTGGGAGCCCATCCGACATAGGGGGATGTTCCTTCAGCCTGGACATATTGGGGAGTGCCTGGGCCCTGCTCCAAATGATATGAAAGACTTTGCAGACTCCCCATAGAAGGTGCACCCTCCCTGAAGAGCAGAAAGGGGATGGAAACTGGGATTGACATGTAAAACAGCTTGTATCAAATTTAAATAAAAAATTATCAAAAAAGAGAACATGTCCACATATCCACAAAAGCAAAGATTATTGCTTAAAATATTTAATGATATATGACAAATTGTCTGTGTCACTAACTGACACTGTGATACTTTAGCCTGTGGGCAAACTAAATATCTTACAGAAAAAGAGTTCATGAAAATAAGCTTCAGGGTGCATTCAAAAGAAAGGATTCAATATTTTCTGAATTTAACTAAGCTCATGTTGCATTAAGTTCATAATATTTATCTGAAAATGGATATTTTTTTGGAATGATTAAACACTGTTTTTACAAGATCCAAGCAGAGGAAATAGAGAGGCTTTGTTTCAGTTTTAAGATGCAAAAGATAAAACATAAAGTAAGAGACCCAACTATACAGGAAAACAAAATTTCTGATCTATGTCAGGGGAGGTTTTTGTGATGAATTAGGAGGTGAAAATCTAGTTGTTAGGAAAAGCAAAACTCTACTATGAGTTTAAAATGAGCCCATTGAAGCATGAATATTCCCTTAAGATGTCCTCAGAGTATCTATATCTCCACACCAATCTTTACAGGAGATCCACGTTTATTGAACAGAACCAGAACACAGACAATGCTATAAACAGGAGAACACATAGAAACTATGGCTAAGTATCAAATCCGTTTAAAAGCATTACCCAGACTCCAGGACTCCAACAAAGGTGGGATTACTTTTAAAGACAGTGGCCTGATTTTTTTTTTTTTTTTTTATCTTTTTCTTCCTCAAAAACTCTTACTGGAAATTGACCTGAAGGAGAACACACACACACACACACACACACACACACACACACATTCACACAAGCTATTCTCTTTAGAATCATGTCATCATTTTATCTCTGTAAGATATTTACAAGTTCAGAAAGCATCTCATAAGCAAAAGCCTTATGACATTCATAGGAAGAGCCAACATACTTGAAGTAGTTTTTCCTTTGGAGATGGAATGAAAGAGGGTTCTTCTGTCAGTAGCCTTAACCTGGATGATGTAAATGAAACCTTGGGAGGGGTTTGAAGACAGGGTTGGGATTTTCATGGGGATTCTCTAAAAATCCAAATCCATCATTGAGTAGCCTATTAGAATTTTGACTGTTTATTCTTCACTGTCTATAGTTTTTACACATGTGTACTGATAGTGAAATATGCTTCAAGCAATTTCAGTGGGCTACAGGGATGATTTCATTGATTTAGAGACAACCATCTAATGAGAAAGAGGTTTAAAACCACGAGGAAGCAGATGGTGATGTGCAGGAAAGGTATACTGGCATGGAGTAGCATGATCAGCAGAGCATGGAGTAAGCTTGGAGTTAGAATGAAGAGTACTTTATGCAGCATGACGCAGAGCTAAGAAGAATACAGGTATTTACCATAAGCATTGTAGAAAACATACTTAATATTCCCAAGGGCTTAATCAAGAGTGTGCATGAAGACCTTAAGTCTAAATGTTGATGTTTTGGTGACTAGTTTCTTTAGTTATTTGTATATTTTGGAGATCAGCCCTCTGTCGGAAGTGGGGTTGGTGAATATCTTTTTCCAGTTCATGGGCTGCCATTTTGTCTTATTGAGTATATCCTTTGCCTTACAGAAGCTTTTCAACTTCAGGAAGTCCCATTTATTAATTGTCAATTTCAGTGGCTGTGCTACTGGTGTTTTGTTCAGGAAGTGGTCTCCTGTACCAATTTATGTTCAAGGGTACCTTCCACTTTCTCTACTAAGAGGGTCAGTGTGGCTTGATTTATGTTGAGGTCTTTGATCAATTTGGACTTAAGTTTTGTGCATAGTGATATACATGGGTCTATCTGCAGTGTTCTACTCACCAGCATCCAGTTGTGCCAGCACCATTTGTTGAAGATGCTTTCTTTTTTTCCATTGTGTAATTTTAGCATCTTTGTCAAAAATCAGGTGTTTGTAGGTATGTGGGTTAATATCAGGGTTTTCAATTTGATTCCATTGGTCTACCTGTCTATTTTTGTGCCACCACCAAGCTGTTTTCAGGACTATAGCTCTATAATAGAGCTTGAAGTCAGGGATGGTTTATGTTTCTGGATAACTGTGAAATAAAACATTTTAACATATATAAAAATAACAGTCTTGGGTATATCATTAAATCTATGATGGGATAATTTTACCAATTAAATAACAAATATAACCAAATGGATTATTATTATTTTATGTGGGTATTTTCTGATATGTTAAGGTGTCTACATAAATCAACATGTATACTACAGAAACTATTTTATTAGCATTAAATGTTTTTTAAAAATCATAACTGTGTTATCATTTTTATCTAAATTAAATTGTAATGACATAATACAAAAGCTAAATTATCTTATCCAGAGTTTTTGATAGTTAATTTTTTTTCAATAAATATACATTAAGACAAATGTAAAAATAAAATGAAATGGAATTGTCTTTTATATATGCTTAAAAAACTATACCATAATAGATTAATTCTTATCAGCTAAAATTGAGGGACCTATATTAATTTAAATGACTATTAGGGCAATTTTAAATTTAGATTATTTAATTGGCTGAATTTTTAAATGTAATGAAAGAATAATTGAATTATATTGCCATTTTGCAAAATAAAACCATTCCAAAGTTTAATACTGAGAAATCATTCAGATGGCCTTGAAGAATGGTATCACCACAATAATCTTTATATTATGTGTATTTCTTGATGGCAGATGCCATTCCGTAAATATGTTTCCCATATTGGTTAATGAATAAAGCACGGTTGGCCAATAGGAAAGCAAGATAGGTGGAATTGGAGACAAGGAGGTTTCAGGGAGAGGTAGGAGGAGATTAAAAATGTAGGACAGATAGAGAAGGTCTGGACCCTCTCTCCCGTAAGAGAAGACCACGTGGAAATACTTAGATTGATAGAAATGGGTTAATATTTAAGACAGAACTAGCCAATAAGAAACACTAGTAACAGGTCAACAGCTTTATATCTAATACAGCATCTCTGTGTTTTATTTGAGGCTGGCATGGCTGTGGGATCATAACAAAATGGCATTCAACATGGGGAATGAACCCAAGACCCGGAGATTAAGAGTCTCATGCTTTACCAACTGAGCTAGTAAAAAAAAAAAAAAAAAAAAAAAAAAAAAAAAAAAAAATGGTGCCTTCAACGTGGCTACTAAGGACTTTTAATTAAAACTCAGCAAAATCTTAAAAAGGGGTTTTTAGAAACAAAAGAACAAACACAAGCAAGGCTTCTTGGTAACAAATTTTGCTCAGTTGGGCTCTGTTTTGCTAGAGACAAGCAGAGACTTGTATGGCTCCTTTAGGGGAGGTTTCCTGACTCAGCATAGTGGCAAAGAAACGAAAAGGCTTTCAAGAAGCACTGCTAACAATTCAGTGGTGTGTGTGAGCAGCTGGTTTAAAAAAAAAAAATAGAAAGCGAGTAGCTAGGGCATTGGTGGCCCATGCCTTTAATTCCAGCACTCAGGAGGCAGAGGCAAACGGATCTCTGTGATTTCAAAGTAAACCTGGTATACAGAGTTACACAGAGATACCCTGATACCCTGTCTCAAAATAAAATATATATACATATATATATATATACATATATATATATATGTATATATATATAACAGAAATAGAGTAATAAAAAAAGCCACGTAAAGATGGAAAGCACAGAGAGAGTTGGGATACTGTATGGTATTTTGTTTTCTTTGTGTTGTTTGATTACTGAGGGAATAGCAACAACTTAAAAGAAATGTTCTAAACAACATGATCATCTCTATAGATGCCGAAAAAGCCTTTGACAAAATTCAACATCCTTTCATGATAAAGGTCTTGGAGAGATCAGGGATAACAGGAACATACCTAAACATAGTAAGAGCAATATACAGTAAACCAACAGCCAACATCAAACTGAATGGAAAGAAGCTTAAGGCGATTCCTCTAAAATCAGGAACAAGACAAGGCTGCCCTGTCTCTCTACATCTCTTCAATATTGTACTTGAAGTTCTAGCTAAAGACAAAAAAAAAAAAAAAAAAAAAAAAAAAAAAAAAGGAGGCCAAGGGGATCCAAATTGGAAAGGAAGAAGTCAAACTTTCTCTATTTGCAGATGGCATGATAGTTTACATAAGCAACTCAAAAAACTCTACCAGGGAACTCCTACAGCTGATAAACACCTTCAGGAAACTATCAGGATACAAAATAAACTAAAAAAAAAAAAAAAAATCAGTAGCCCTACTTTATTCAGACGACAAAGGGGCTGAGAAAAAAAAATCATAATTGAGACTTGATTGTGAAAGCAGGAACTAGACTGCAAGGATATTTAAGCAAGAACAGAGCTTGTAATATCTTTAAGAATCCCCAGTGCCCAGCTCCACCACTCAACTCTATCTTCTAACAATAGAGCATACACTGACAGACAACCCTATAAACAACCATGCTGTTCTAGTAAAAAAAAAATCAAACATTGAAGAAATTTACCAAAAGACTATATGAGCCTATCAATAATTCTTTCAATTTCCTCCCCAACAGAAGGTTGATTTAATTTCTCTTAGATACATTCATTATGAAGTATCTTCTAAAAGCTGGTTCAGTGAAATGAAGATCGTTTGTACTTGTTAAAAGTACAGATGAGCTTAGAAAGTTTTCCCTCCCCAATTTCAGTTCACTTTCCTACCTATCAATTCCATACTGTGTATCCATAACTAAATATCTTTTGCAAACAAATCTTTGATGTTAAGTATAAACTTCTCTTTGACTCAGTTTCCTCATGTAGAAATGTCCAAGAGTCCTTATCTCTTAGAATTGTTGCAATGATCCAATGTATTCATATATGAAAAATATGGGGAATATTTCTTGATATCCAGAAGCAAAACTAGAGTAAAAGGTTCATGTACTTGTGACCTTTATATTTCCCATTTCCAATAATAGACTTTCTTCAAGTAGAGATTTGTTATTGGCTTCCTGACTAGTTTTTGCTTCATCCAACTATGTTGAATGTATACTGTGAGCCATGCACAAAATTATATAATAGAAATATACATAGGGAAACTAAATACTTAAACATGTGCCTATAGCCTGTGGATAATCAAAGTATTAAAATTATGCATACAGAATATATACTAACAAAGTATTCACAAAACCATATAAATGGTAATTAATAATAAGAAATAAGATTAAATAACTTATTTTAGGTGAAACTAAGCTTCACTGTTTTGAAAGATATATAGTAGTTCGCTGAGATTAAAAAAAAAAAGAAAAGAAAAGAAGAAAGAAAGATTTCAGAAAGTGAAATGAATGCACACATGGAGAGAAGCTCCTCTTCAGGAATGAAAGCAGTTTTTGAACTGAAGAAGAATGTTAGAAAGAAGAGAAAGGAAGATAAATCCATCCACTTACAGCAGGAGATAGGAATGGGAGCTAGCTATTGAAGATTGACTTAACAATTCTGATTAAAATGGCCTGAATCCATCTAGGGGTAGAAATAAAAAGAAGCAACTGATCTGAGTTTGATTAAGGAACATTTTATTCATGCAGATAAATGGATGACAGATTACTGACAGAGGTAAATATTGCAAATCTAAAAGTACACACACACACACACACATACACACATACACACAATGGATTAAGTTACAGATCTGTAACTCAATAGAGGATTCCACACTATTTTTAGTCATTGATTTAGAAATTTACAAGATATAAGAATAGTCAATACAAGGTTTATTATAGGAAGCATTATTGGTAGAGGATTTTGGTGAACATGTAATGAGTTCAATTCTGAAAATGCAAAATTTGAGAAGTCTGTGAGGCAAAAAAGGGCCGAAATGGGAATTCTGTAGCAGAATGATAAACACAAGCATTGTATTTATGGAGAAAGACTAATTGAAAAGAGTAGTTGAGATAAAAATAAAACCCAGAATACATACTAGGAACACAATAAAGACTGAGCAGGCTGTACTTACATATTTAAGTGTGTGTGTGTGTGTGTGATTGACAATTAATGAAAAAAATAGCTTATGAATTTGGAATAGAACAAGGAGTGATATATGAAAAGATTTGATGGAGGGTAGAAAGGAAAAGTGATGTAATAATAATCTAAAAAATTAAAATAAATGGCTTTAAGAATTCTACTATGTGAGATATTGAATATTTTAACCACAAAAAGCCTGTATATGTTGATGTATAATTAACATCAAAGCTGTTTTATCTTCCATATTCATTTTATAATATTCCATATAGTCAAGAAGTGCAATAATTTTGGATTTTTTAATCAACAATTAATTAAATTGCCCACCATGAATAAAAAAACTTGAAGAGGCAACTATTTCTCACCATCTAGGGAAATTAATGTGAGAGCACACTACATATGATAGGCTATTAGAGCCATATGAAGTGATTTAATGAACTGTCCTCAGAGTGGATAATTCAGCTGCAATCTGATAAAGGATAAAGAATCAAACATGCAAATGTAAGGGATGCCAGGCCATGAGGAGAGTATTATATAGAATATTCAGCTGCTCCAAAACACACAATTTCATAGAAATGACTTCTAGTCACAGGGAATGCTACAATACCATATAATTTATGAATCATGTTCTCATGCAGCTGGATCTGAATGTTCAAATGAAACATCAGCTTCTTAATCACACTTAAGAATTCAGTACTTGCCAGAAGACTAAGTGAGAACTAAATCCCTAGGCTTTGGTTAATTATGAAAATATCAAAATTCCACAGATTATGGCAGGATAATTACACATGGACTTCATTAGGATAACTTGCAGTATCCATTAGGCTGCAGAAATATCTCAACAATATGGGAAAATGTAAATTTAATATGTTTTTAATACATGCAATTTCATTTCCCTGGTTTTCATTTACTTTATATCAGTACTTGAAGGCTACTATCAAATGAAAATAAATTTCCAAGTATATATATATATATATATATATATATATATATATATATATATATATATATTCTGACTTTTACACATGCAGTATGAAAATATATATGCATATGTATGTATATGTGTGTGTGTGTGTGTGTATTGCACAATCCATGGCAGACAAATTAGGCTTTCGAAATTTATGAAGTTTCTTCGTTTGCAGGTAGGCTAGGCCATTAGGCCAACAAACTTTCCTATTAATGACAAGTCAACAGACCAGTTTCCTATTAATGACCCACCCAGGTCACAGACTTTCCTATTAATGATATGTGTAGCCATGGGCTACTGTTCTGAAGCAAATTCTTTACTCATTTAATGTTCTAGATTTCATTCCATAACTCCAAAATACTTGGACATAATCAAAGAAATATAACAGGACTGAGACACTGATATAAATGAAGATAACTCAGCACAGCAGTGTGTGACATTACACTCTTGACAACTGTCTAGTTTCAGTTGATAAAAGTTTCATTAAAATTAGTAAATTCAGTGACCCTTTCAGCATGAACGTTTGGTGAGTTAAAAACCAAGACAAGAGACACATGACTCTAGCCCTCAAGAAACTTGCAATCTAATAAGTTTTACTCTATGTTTTGGGGTCAGTCCTTCCAAATTTAATAAAAAGTGGGTTAGTGTCTCCCAGAATGTAAATGGCTCTTTCGTAACCACAAAAATTTAGAACTAAGTCCATTACATTTACTTATATCTTGGTCAGGTAACTGAGACTGTGAAAATGTCAGATTGAGTTGACTAAATGAATCTGAAGTTTGGAAATAAGCAGAGTGGAAGTCCATGGTTAAAACAGAGCAAGAGAAGATGAATCAGTCTGTTCCATAGACTTTCCCAGTACAGGGGAATCTTACACCATGCACTTTATTTATTTATTGGTAATGCAGAATAATATTCACCTCTCCACAAATATCTATCCCACCAACTGAGTCTAGTTTTTGATATTGTTTTACATATTATTGTAAGTGTATTATTTCTTGTTTGAAAATCATGATTTTCACACAGTAGTTTGTTAGTTTTTATTCTTTATTACTGATTCCAAATGATCTTCCCAGCCTGTCCTGACAGTCCACAGATGAGTTGTCTCCCATGCCCACTTCCTTCACAGTCATACTTCCAAAACTTCCTTAGTACTTAAATCATCCTGCTTGTTACACATATTAATTGGCTTGTAGGAACTATGCAGAGCCATGACATATGTGTAAGCAATGAACACATTTTAGCTTCTTCTAGATAATAAAAGGTGATGGATTATTATTATTGCTGTTGTTGTTATTTCAAGTCCAGGGTGCTGACAATAGGATAATGTTAGGTAACTGATCCAAAGATACCAAAACACAAAATGTGGTTGCCATTAATGCATGTAATAAAAGGCATTTTAATACCCAAAAAGAGAAGAGGTAAAGAAGGCTACTAATGTAAATAACTCATAATCACTGTATCACTATCTCTTTCTAACCCTCATATTTGCATATTACAGTGTGATGTTATATTTTGAGTCACTATTTGTTCTGTATTAGGAATTTGTGAAGAAGCCTTTATAATAAAAGCTTCCATCATTTCCACTCTGCGTTTTCAAAGCTGATTATTCTATCTGCAGATGTGTAAAAGTGTAGCCAAATATAAATTGATAAGATGGACTAGAGAAACACTTGTGTGTCAATGAAAAAGACTTTTAAATGTTACATAATTAAATAAAATTAATCATAATAATTATGAATAAAATACACTAAAATAAAAGTTCTGATAGGATTATCCACATAATTTATGATGGAAACTTTAAAATTGTCTGATGTGCTACAGTGATTTAGTGATGGGTCAACCTTCTGTCTGTGCAATAAAATATGCCAGAAGAAAGGAATATTTTACCAGATAAGCGCTATTTTCTGTTCATTCAATAAGGATACTTTTTAGGTGGATTTTTTTAGTCTGTCTCTAATTCTACCATTTTTTTTTCTTTTTTGTCCTCGAGTTTGCAACCATTGGTCTGAATTCTGTTCAAGAAAAACCAGACAATTCACAAGTAGACCATGAAAATTTATTTTCATTTTCCTGTCATTGTTACTTTCTCAGCAGGGCATAACTGCCATTTTTGTTGCTTTCAACTTTGATGTAGGTTTTCTGCTTTCTAAACCAGGTGTTCTCACTCCATCAATAGGTTGTCTCCGGCTAGATTTTTTGTTGTACATAAAACCTTCATATGAAATGTATATTTTCTCGCGGTCACTCTGGCCTTTACACAAAATATACTGAATATCTGCTTCATTGTTTTTCAACACTTTTTCTTATTTTATTTATGGCCTTTGGGCTTTATTGACAGAATGAAGGAAAAATTACTAAATTATGTGACATTGCTTTTATTGACATTGAAACAGCTGATGGTTTCCACACACATGGTTTTGCTTTGGTATGGTCCATTGATGAGAGAGGAAGGGGAAACTTGAACTGAGGCAGCATCACCACATCATACTCCAGGGTTTGCTGGACTTTAGTGGTATGTGTTGAATGTTCAGATGAGAGTGGACTGTATAATGAATTTATTCTACACTAAATCTGAATTTCTACAAAGTGACATTAAATAATGAACACTATGAAATATAATTTTCTTATGTAAGCTCTTTAGTTACAAAATGATACACGTTTTTCATAAATAAAACACATAAAAGGACAAAGGAAGAGAATGAAGATTCTTACCATCCACAAATTACCACCGTTATAAGTAGTTCTATAAATTCATGTGATTATACATTATTTTGTTTACATTGGTACTTCAGCGTCTTTGAAACTATCATTTAGGTTAGAAATATGCTGTACTAACTAATCTCTACTTTTGTAGATATTTCTTACAGTTGACCAGTTATTGAATTCTGAAAATTAACTTCAAATAACTATCATATTTCAGGTGTCAAATGTTTCTAATGCCCTGTATCCATGTTCTGTCCTCACCATTTATGTATCTTGTTATCCTAGCGATCAGAAGAAAAGTATGGACATCCTAGAAGAAGCAAAAGTATAATTCAGTATTTATCACCCACACAATGAGCAGGTCAAATATCCTAATAGAAAATATCCCTTTTTAACCATTATAAATATACAGGGATTTCACAATAAATACTCATAATCATAGTCATAGACATGTAACAATGGGAGGAAATGTAACAACAGGGAAGCCTTGAAACCCTCTGATAATCTATCTCCTTCATTTGAAGTCTAGAACCTTGTTTGTGGTAGGATACTAAGTCAACATTCCATATTCTCTACATTCACATATTTTGACATTCATGTATTAGTAAAACATTATTTAAGACACTTTGAACTGTAGAAGAATAGTGGATTATTTCATGTGTTTTGTATCTGTGTCAAATATACATTTTCACTTGATAGATAACATTGTGTAGCTATATTATTCTGAAAAAAATCCATCTCTTCAACAGTTCTTTTACTTATTTATTTATTTATTTATTTATTCATTTATTTTTGATACGGCTTTTCTGTGTCACTCTGTCCATCCTAGAACCTGCTCTGTAGACCAGGCTGGCCTCTAACTCACAGACATCTACATGCCTCTAACTCCAAAGTGCTGGGATTAAAGGTATGTAACACGGCCACCCAGCAATCTTCAACTGTTTTCTTTAGTCTTTTAAAATGTATGCAAATGACTTCTATTTATTTATTTACTTAGTGTAGGTGTGCACACATGCATGTGTGTGAGTCACATGGTATGAATGTGGAGATCACTGGCTGAGTCAAATCACCAGCTATTTTCCTTAGAACTTAAAAATTGAAAGATAAAAATGCTAATTATTTTCTTATCAATTTAGTCATCCAACATTTTTCTGCATAGTCTATCCAGTATTTTTACCTGCCTTCCCAGGTAAATTCCCAGGTAGATTCACCAAATCTTCAATCATTTTCTTTTCCCTAATACAGGCAAACTGAAGATCTCTCAAGTTTTGGTCTCTTTGATTTACTTAATTTCTTTAGTATTTTTATTTTATATAACTGCTCACTAAGAACATTTACACATATAGGTTTAAATGACAGTTATATAGTGTATTTTGATCATTTTATCACATATTAATTATCATGCCTTTGTGGGTAATTAATCATGCTTCTATGCAGATACATTCTGCTGTTTCTATTGAGTGATGGAATTAATCAGGAGACTCTGGGGATCTAATGGCAGGACCAGAATTAAAATTCTACTGGAACACCTGATGACCTCTTAGTTAGTGAATAGTAACAAATATCACTTCATAATTACAGTAAATTTAATTTTATCATACCTTTATTTTGAAAATATTGTGATATATTTGGAAATAAAATTGAATTAAAGTTAACATGCTAAGAAAAGATGCAATAGTTTAAGTCTACAGTCAATCTTAAACAATTAAATCAGAAAAAGAAGAGTAGAAAAATTTTCTTTAGTTAAATATGAGCAATTTTAATAAAAATGGACAAGTGGAAACAGGCACATATCAAAACAAGAATTCTTCTGACCGTTCTCAAGCAGGGAACTCTCAGGTACAACTTTTTAGGATAAAGGTAAAATTCTCCAAGGCAGACATCAGATTTGATTTTCACTCCTAAAGAAAAATTAGATGAGCTCTTAAGAATAGGAGGGAACCTTAAAAGAACCAATCACAGGTTGATGAAATTGAATTTTCTTTCCTAAGGGAAAAATAATTGAGATGTTACCAAGATTATAAAATTTAGTTTTATGTAGTTGATTGTGTCAAACTTCAAAACCACAATGATAAATGTGGGACTTCTCTTACAAAGTAGATTTGATTTTTATTTTAAAACACTCTTCCGTCATTTTACATAGTAATCTCAGTTCAGACTCCTCCCCTCCTCTTGCTCTTCCCATCCCCCACCCCCACCAACTCACCCACTCCTCAGAGAGGGTAAGCTTCCCATGTGGAGTCAACAAAGTCTGGCACATCTCCTTGAAGCAGGGCCAAGATCCCCACTCCTGTCCAATATCTAGGCTGGAGAGATGGATAGCCATTAAAGGCTAAGCTCACAACCAGAAATAAAATAAAGTAGAATTTTTAAAAGTTGGATTCTACCGAGAAGCATTCTGTTCTGGTAATAACAAGCCCATTGCACTCATGAACTCACTGTATCTGTAGCTGCCTGCACAAGACCAGCACAAGATCAAGCCAATCCAGATTCTAGCACTGATGAGCAGGTATTCATGAGACCCTAGTTGAGGAACGTTAGGTAATGAAGTGCTTCTGGAGGAGGGACAATCAGTTTTCTTCAGGAGTGTGGCTGGATGAACATGTCCATTGGATGGACTACACCCCTCCACATACCTGCAACCTGAACTCTATTGGTTACTTGAAAAAAAATATTTTGACATGAAATTAGAAGAGGTATTTGGTGAAGGGGTCCAGCGAGGAATACAAGGGGCAAAAGTTCTGAAAAATCATCAAAATACACTGTACGTGTGTGTAATTCTCAAAGAAAGTTAGACAAATTTTAAAAAGGAAGTTTAATCACATAAACATGCTTCATGCTGTTGGGAAATTTGAGTACTTGTCCCTTACAGCTCTCTTCCTCCCCACCTAGCTGTAGAATTCCTATGCTCTCAAGGTTGATCAAACAAGGTTGTTCTCATTACTTTCCTGTGTAGTGCCCGTGCCTTGACTCCAGGTGTGGGTGGTACATGACTTTCTCCTATGCTTAGCCCATCCCCTGGCTTGGGTATATAAGCCCATTACTCTCTGTAATAAACAACAGCTTCTTATTCACTTCTCGTTGTCTGTTAAGTGTTTCAATCCTGACACCCTCTGCCAGCTCGGTATTCTGGCCAAGTGATCTTGGCAAGTGGAGGACCCACCAAGAACTGGAGAGTGAGGAATCGTGGATGGGGTTGCTCTGTAGCCAGCAAGAGAGTACTGGGGTAAACAAGGTACGTACAAAAGAGAGTAGCTGGTGATGGTGGCATACGCTGGTAGTATTTGCTGAGGGAGACAGAAGCAAGCAGATCTGTGTAGTGGGATATTTACTTTGTCTCCTTCTGTGGCACTGACCACGCCCATTGGGGGGGTAGAGCCAGGGGCAGAAGTGACCTGTGGAAGGAGGTCTGAGGAGGAGCCGGTGAACATGCTCTTGCTGTGGGGTCACGGAGAGGAGCGCATCCGTTGGAACTTGTTGGTGTTCATCTGTCTAGGTTGTAAGTTATTTCTCCCTGAATAAACATCTATTTGGCCTATATGTTTATCCTGATCCTTATTTACCCTCAATAGATCTGTGATTTCAAAGTGAACCTGGTGTTCAGAGTAAATTCCAGGGCAGCCAAAGTTACACAAAGAAACTCTGTCTCAAAAAACTAAAATATAAAAGTAAAAGAAATAGAGTAATAAAAAAGCTGTGTGAAGATGGAAAGCACAGAAAGATTCTGGATTCTGTATGCTATTGTATTGTCTTTAAATTGCTCAATTGTTAAGGAAGGAATAATTGCTACAATACACTTGATTATCAGTGCCCCTAAATTAATCCAATTTATGTATTTAAAAAAATGCTTTGACTTCAAAATTTAAGTCCAAGGACAGGTTACTGGGGAAAGGATTTCTATTTTTGTTTCCACAGAAAATGAAAAGCTGTGGATTCCTTCCAAACTAACATGGTTTGATTAAGCCAGACCCTCTGAGGCAGTGTCCCAGGTGATCCACCATTCAAAACAGCTGGGACAAGGCAGCCTTGCAGACCACTACACTCAGATTTCTATCCCCATAACAGCACCCCCTACCAGCAGAAAGCAGTTTGGAAAGAATGACGCCCAAATTCCCAAATATTGTTTATAAATGTTTGTTTTTATTTAAATGGGCTTGGTTATAAGTGGTTAATAATCACAGTCAATCGCTTTTTAAGGTTAAAAAGTGGATTAATACTTTGTTTTGGAATGGATTTTCATTTATTGATATAAATTTAAGGTCAATTTTGTGATAAGTATATTTCTCCTCTTGTTTAGGTATTGTGTTTCATAATAAATCCTTTTTCTAATTCCTGTATTCAATGTCTAATTTTTCCACAGCAGATTTTTCTTCTAATTCCTTATGGGAATCAGTGTTAGGTTTAAAGGACATTCTTTTCCCTGTGAACTTTGAGTATAATGACTCTAGAGCTATACAGGGTCCTCGTCCAGCTCCACGATTTTGGCCACGGTGTAGCGATTTTCAGCTAACTTCACCCCTGATTTGGGGAGATTGCATAGTTCAGTCACCATGGCTATTAAAAGGATGTGGAGATGTTTGGTGGCATGGACATCGGTCTCCAGTTAAGAATAGCACTAGAGACTCTGAGGAATGCTATTATAGGAATCCCAATCAGTTTTGGGTTGTTCCCCTTTTTTCAGGAATGTATATGTGTGGCAGACACGTTTGAGGCATTTATTAAGATTAACCATACTGCTGGGTCAAACTTCTCTATCAACTCCTCCCCATGTCTCCTACCCCCATTTTTCTTTGTTGTTTGGAACAGGTCTCTGTGTGTGTGTGTCTGTCTGTGTGTGTGTGACTCTTGAATTGTTCTAATTGTTCTTCCAGAAACTGCTCTCTGACGAATTGCTGGGTTCATGAAGATAACACCGTGGTGGTACGCGTTCCTGCGGTGGTTCCATAGCCTGTTCTAGATGATGGAAGACTACAATATGACTTTGTAGCAACAAGAAGGGGACTTTGGAATTACTGCTGCAATTGTGACCATCATTGTCATTTCTGCCACCGCTGCTGCTGTACCAGGATTTGCCATTTCTCAAAATGTCCATACCTCAGCTATTGTAAATGACTTCCTCCTATGCTTAGTCCATCCCCTGGCTTGGGTATATAAGCCCATTACTCTCTGTAATAAACGCCAGCAGCTTCTTCTTCACTTCTTGTTGTCTGTTAAGTCTTTCAATCCCGACACCCTTTGCCAGCTCTGTACTCTGGCCGCTTGGGCATCATGCTCTTGTCACACTCAACTACTACCAGAATATTTGAAAACCAATGATGAAATGATTGAACAAAATATATATTTGTAACATCCAGAAACAAAGTATTCATAGCAGATTGAATTTTCAGAGAAATAGGAAGGGTATGATTCAGTTATTAGCCACACTTTTTCATTTATGCACTCTATAGGCATAAAATGAAGCCCTAAGGCCCAGAAGGCATCACTTACCAGTGATCCACAGCGTCTTTCCTGGCGATCTTGCATTCTTTTTTTTTTTTTTTTATTTTATATAACCAAGTCCATTTAAATGAAAACAAACATTTATAGACAATATTTTGGAATTTGGGCATTGTTCTTTTCAAACTACTTCCTGCTGGTAAGGGGCACTGTCATGGGGCATTCTAAGAAGATGCAGAAATCCTGGCTGTAGTCTGTAAGGATGCTTTGTCCAGCTGTTTTGAATGTAGGATCACCTGGTACTCTGTTTCTGGTGGTCTGGAAGGAATCCACAGCTTTTCATTTTCTGTGGAAACAAAAATAGACATCCTTTTCCCCAGTAACTTGCCTTGAACTTAAATTTTGGAGTCTAAGCATTTTTTTTTATCTAATTTATTATTTTACATGTCAATCCCAGTTCCCTCTCCCTCCCTCCCTCCTTCCCTCCCTTTTACCCTCTCTGCCCTCTCACATGCACATAACCACCCTCTCCTCCCATCCCCCCACCACAATTCCATATGTAGGGGAATGCCATCCAGTTGGGGTCATGTAGATCTGACAGGTCATGTGAAGTAGGGACTAGGGCTTCTCTCCTGTCTCTAGAATAAGGCAGTTATCCCTCCATGGGGGATGTGTTCGCAAGGTCCTTTTGTGCACCAGGGATACATCCTGGCTCCACTGTCTGAGGTCCCTTAGACTGCTCAGTCCTCCTGGCTGAGACCCATATTCAGGGGGGCCTGAGTCCGTCCCATGCTGGCTTCCCAGCTATCAGTCTGGTGGCCCGTTTAGTTCTTCCTTGTTCAGGTCAGCTGTCTCTATGTGTTTCTACCTCCTGGTCTTATCCTCTCCATCTGCATTTGGGTTCTACTTCGATTCAGTGTTTATGTATGGGTGTTTGCTCCTGATTCCAACAGTTGAGGGCTCCATGGAGAAGTTAGTTGTTGATTTCACTCTCCCAGAAGGGCATTTATGGTAGCCTTTCCACGGAAGCTCAAATTGTTAGTTGGTGGCAGTCTTGTAGTTCTCTAGACCTTTCTTTTTGTTCAATTTTATCTTCAAACCAATATTGGCTCCCTCTTTTATGCTCTCTCTCTCTCTCTCTCTCTCTCTCTCTCTCTCTCTCTCTTTCTTTCTCTCTATTTCCTATCTTTTATTCCTAACCGGGCTCAATCTTCCTGGTCACACATGTTTTCCTTTCCTCCCCCTCGTTTTCTCCTACTTCTCTCTCCATTCACTGCCCACCCCCCCACTTCCCCTGTGCTCTGGGGGACTTGTTGATCTTGCATTCTTAAAATGAAAGTTCTGATAATAAGGCATTTGTCTTCATCCAAAAGAAAAACGTAAATACACACACACAAAGGAAATGAAACAACTTTTAATGTCATTGAAAAAGCATCAGGGCACATTTTTTTTTTTGAAAAAAAAATATAACCTAATGAATCTTCTGATGTTTCTTTTTTCTTATCTGTCATTTCGTTAAACTTTAAAAACTTGTGGCTAGTACATGAAGGTCATGATTGCTCAACGGAATGCTTTCCTAGGTGACTGTGTTGACTGATGTCTTCTGCAACATTCCATTCTTAACTGGTTTTACTCACATGTCACAAATGGTTCCCAGAGGATGTGTGACTCAAGCCTTGGAACTTTCTGAAGGTTCATATTTACACCCTCAACTATGTCTAGGAGTATCAAATTCATGCTAAAGGAGTATCAAATGTAAAACTAAAATAACTCAGAGTCTGCCATCATCCTTCAGCCTTTGTATTCTAGCATTGTGTGTACAGCCTTGACACTCTGACATCAAGCTCAATGCATCAAAAGTATGTCCCCAGCTTCTTTCTTCATTCCTGAAGCCTACCAACAATAAAGATTTGTTATCTATCATAAATTATCTCTCTAGTCAATGCACTTATTCCCAAAGTTAAAAGATATTTTTCTTAAAGTGGATGCTCCCATGCCTAGTACTATAGGTCAGGTCTATATGTAAAAGTTTAGTAGCTTGTCTAGGCTTGGCTCTTTGCATTCCTAAAGCCAAGATCTCATTTTCAGTTATTGTGATCTTCATATATAGTGTGGCTTTAAGACATACAAAGGCCAGGTGCAAGAAACTGAAGCACATGTGCCTTGGTATCAGGTGACATCTGTGAGAGATATTGCTGCTCATCTGTTAGTATTCAGGCATCTGTACTGGCCTGTCTTTGGGGTTCTGACAGGATAAGCCCTCAGCTGCTGCCACTAAGAGCACCGCCTGTGCACATTCACTATGTTCCCTTTTAAAAGGACCCTGCCCACCTCCCATCCCTCCCTCCCTCTCTCTCTCTGTCCCTCCTTCCTGTCTCCTGCTGCTCCTGTCCCCAACATTGGTTTCTCCTCCCAACCACACTTTCACGTTTTTATGATCCTTTTCTCAATAAAAAGAACCCTCTTCTTGAACTCTGTGGCTTGGCATCTTTCAAAATTACAACATTGGTTCCCTGACCGGGACACCTCTCCTGGTGCCCGGCGGGCAGTTTGAGGAATGCCAGGCCCCTGGAACCTGGTTCACAGACAACAGCACTGCTTTTGCGGATTGCTGGGGTCCTTCCATCCAAAAGCTGCATGATTATTGAGCCACTCCACCTTCTCCACCTTCGGCTGTTCCCATGACTGAGGCCTCATCTCAACCCTTGAGCATGATTTCTCACTTTTTGGCCTGGTTAAGCTCTAGTATCAGGCAACCACGGCTCTCTCCAGCTCTGAGCCCTCGGTCTCCACCCTTTGTGTGAAGACCCATTGGGTGGTCTGTGCCGGTCTCCTTTCTTAGACCCTCAGGTCCTCCAGCCACCACCCCTTGACTGAGGAATCACCCAGGCAGTTTGTGCCTTTCTCTCTTGATCTTCCCTTGATAAAAGCCATTGGATCTTGTTCTCCCTCACTCACAGAGAATACGCCCACCAAAAATCTGCTTCCCAGCACTTAGTAATCACTTCAGTCTGTGACCCTACCCACCTGTTATACCCTCAATAGATCAGCTCTCTTCCACCTGCCACAATCTGCTTTCTTGTTTGATGATGGTGTTGCCTTCCATTCAATACCAACAATTGGGTCTGTGGTGGG
Source organism: Phodopus roborovskii (assembly GCF_943737965.1). Taxonomy (NCBI): domain Eukaryota; kingdom Metazoa; phylum Chordata; class Mammalia; order Rodentia; family Cricetidae; genus Phodopus; species Phodopus roborovskii. The sequence continues at coordinate 17,640,328 of NW_026126470.1, read as the reverse complement.
ATTATCCACTTCTGACCATTCCCCTTGATGTGAGGCTACCTTTCTCAAGCACAGTCCTTTCCTTGCCTTCTGGCTTTTCTTGAAGTCCTGGTACCAGGCGACAGTGTCTTTCTTGGGCTCAGGCCCCTAGCCCCCACCCTTTGCATGACAACTCACTGGATGGCCTGTGCCTGTCTCAAAATCGACCCTCTCTTAATTCCTGTAATGCTAGGAATTGCAGACCCTTTGGTATTAATTTTCTGCCTCACTCATGGTAACTAGGTCATCGTCTATATCTCCTTGCTCCCATTGGGATGTATTTTTTGGAGATCTACTGACCATTTCTAATCAGCTATTATTGCAGGAGTACCAGCTGTTTAGAGTTGGAGGTGCAAGACTACCAAACATGTGCAGGCGATGCTATGGTGATAGAAAAGGATCAGGTGCTTTAAGCCCTAGGGAGTCGATTTGGATTCACTAAGAACGGCATTTTACCAGGGCCAGGAGGTTCCTGATGGTTCCAAAGAGCCTGGACAGTGAAGTGAAACAGCCACCTATGCCAGGATGTGGTCAGCACTCCAGCTTTCCCAGGTCCCCCAAAGATGAGCGATGTCCCCCAGGACAGCAGGAAGTTGTCTTGAGAACATGGCATCCTCATCCCTGCCTAACTTCACCATTGTATAATAAATAGAAAATGGAAGAATGCTAGTATTCAGGTATCTGTACTGGCCTGTCCTTGGAGTTCTGACAGAATAGGCCCTCAGCTGTGGCCACTAAGAGAACCAGCTGTGCACATTCACTATGTTCTCTCTCTCTCTCTCTCTCTCTCTCTCTCTCTCTCTCTCTCTCTCTCTGTCCCTCTTTTCCCTCTTCTGATGCTTCTGTCCCCAGAGGCTGGTCCCATGCCTCCCTTTCCCCCCTTTAGATCTTTTTCCCTTGTTGAAAAACCTCCCGTCTTGAACTCTGTCACATGACATCTTTCTTTCTCAAACAGCTTTTTAAAATTACAACAGCATGTGTTAATTTATTGTCATTCCTTCCTTACTTCAATAATCATACAAATGCTGTCTTACATAGCCATTCAAACTCATTATCCTCAGCACCTAAGACCATGGTTGTTCCATGGTAAATCCTGGAAGGAAATTATACTCAATCAAAAGCTAGTGTATTTATTCCTTTTTGCTTCTTGCTACCCAAAGCACACATTGCCCGTAAATTGTATCATTTATGTTTATATGCTAGTGTCGCTCTCAGGGCAAAATGGCATCATATAGAGGGCAAGATTTATGCTAGCAGAGGATGCTTCCATGTTTACTTTTCTATCCTGATGGTTTGTAGCCAAAAAGGCTGAAATTCTTATCACTTAGGGTTTTTTGGATAGAACTCAGGAAGTACAGGACCATGGGTGGGAGAAAACAATGTTTTGATTTTCAATTGCCTTCAGAATTTACCATGTATTGCACTGAGTTTGTCAATCAATGCCCCCTTGGTTTTGTGCTCTAGAGCCTTTAAAAACACTGCCTACATTCATCACTGTACTTATGCAATTATCAGAATACACTGCTGCACCTGATATTAATTCCTAATTTAGACAACCCCATAATTATTTATATATTTTAAACTCATGAAGTCTAGTGACTTTTCTTTCTAACCCTAAGTATTTTAATGATTCATTATTTTCCTTTTGAGACAGGGTATCACAATGTAACCCTCATTGTTCGGGAGTCATTATATAGATCAGACTGGCCTCAAACTCACAGAGATCATCCTGTCTCTGCATCTCAAGTGCTCACATCAAGGTATCTGGCATCATTTGTGTATATATTCTTAAAATTTGAGAAATGTATGATTCATCAGTGTAAAAGAGGAGTCCATGACACAACAATCAGAAAAATGAAAGCCTTATCAATTGGTTGGCAGTCAGCCACACAAATTCCTGAATTATCCAATGGGAGCCTCTAGTTAAAGAATAAGCTGCTTACTTAACCTACTAAGGGCACAAAAAAAAAAAAATGACAGTTCATTGTTTTTCCATCTATTGTGATGTACATTTGTTAAAAGTACAATATTTTCTTTAGTTCAATCTCTATGCCATACATCCCATAAACAACATAGGATCCAGAAGAAATAACAAACTTACTACAAAAAACTATGTAATAGAAGAGCAATCATATAAATATTATGTTATCACTTCAAGACTATTCGACAAATTTGATTTCTAGTGATTTCATTTACACAACAATATTTTTATTTATTTATTTTTTATTTTGCATAACCAAGTCCATTTAACTGAAAACAAACATTTATAGACAATATTTGGGAATTTGGGTGTCGTTCTTTTCAAACTACTTCCTGCTGGTAAGGGGCGCTGTCATGGGGGATTCTAAGAAGATGCAGAAATCCTGGCTGTAGTCTGTAAGGCTGCTTTGTCCAGCTGTTTTGAATGTAGGATCACCTCGTACTCTGTTTCAGGTGGTCTGGCTTGATCAAACCACATTAGTCTGGAAGGAATCCACAGCTTTTCATTTTCTGTGGAAACAAAAATAGAAATCCCTTTCCCCAGTAACTTGTCCTTGAACTTAAATTTTGGAGTCAAAGCATGTTTTTTTATTTAATTTATTATTTTACACGTCGATCCCAGTTCCCTCTCCCTCCCTTCCTCCCTCCCTCCTTCCCTTTTACCCTCTCTGCCCTCTCTCATGCACCCTAGCCACCCTCCCTTCCCATCTCCCCACCCCAACTCCATGCGTAGGGGAATGCCATCCGGTTGGGGTCATGTAGATCTGACAGGTCATGTGAAGTAGGGACTTGGGCTTCTCTCCTGTCTCTAGGTTAAGGCCGTTATCCCTCAGTGGGTGATGTGTTCACAAGGTCCTTTTGTGCACCAGGATACATCCTGGTGCTCCACTGTCTGAGGTCCCTTAGACTGCTCAGTCCGTCCTTCTGGCTGAGATCCATATTCAGGGGGGCCTGAGTCAGTCTCATGCTGGCTTCCCAGCTATCAATCTGGAGGCCCGTTAGCTCCTCCTTGTCCAGGTCAGCTGTCTCTATGTGTTTCTGCCGCCTGGTCTTGCCCTCTCCATCTGCATCTGGGTTCTAGTTAAACTCAGTGTTTAGGTATTGGTGTTTGCTCCTGTTTCCAACAGGCATTAGTTGAGGGCTCCATGGATAAGTTAGTTGTTGATCTCACTCTCTGGGAAGGGCATTTATGATAGCCTTTCCACGGAAGCTCAAATTGTTAATTGGTGGCAGTCTTGTAGTTCTCTAGACCTTTCTTTGTGTTCAATTTTATCTTCAAACCAATATTGGCTCCCTCTTTTATGTTCTTGTTCTCTCTTCTCTCTCTGTCTCTCTCCTGTCTTCTATTCCTAACCGGGCTCAATCTTCCTGGTCGCACATGTTTTCCTTTCCTCCCCCTCGTTTTCTCCTACTTCTCTCTCCATTCACTGCCACCCCACACTTCCCCTGAGCTCTGGGGGACTTGTCCCTTCCTGGTTCTGTGAGGGATTTTATATGAATCTCTTAGAATACACCTTGTATCCTAGTTCCTCTGACACAACAATATTTTTTAATAATTAATCATATTTTTCATTCTATAGTCTCTGAACGCTTTGGTTTTTAATTCTCATTCACAATAGGAATGAATAATTTGTTTCTGTTTTAACAGGACAATAATGGTTCTCTTTACTTATGCAATAAGTAAAATAGCTCTTCAACTTAGTGGTGCATATTACATATTGAAATTTCCATTTTAATATATATATATATATATATATATATATATATATATATATATGGTATTATATCTTCAAATGCAACTTAGAATCTATCTATTCTTCCCTCATGAACACTAAGCCAGACAGCATGTAGATCTCACTTTATTAAAGATGGTTTAGCATATTAGGAGTGTGGAGGGCAGTGAGTGGAGAGGGAGTTAGGAGAAAGAAAAAGGGAGGAGAGGAATGAGTCATGGTACAAATAGAGGAGAGAGAGAGAGAAAAAACGATGCCATAATAGAGGGAGTCATTGTAGGTCTGAAGAGAAAACTGACTCTAGAGAAATGTCAAGACCCTAAAAGGATGACCCCAACTAACAATCTGAGCAATATTGAAGAGGCTACCTTAAATGCCCATCCCTGATAATGAGATTTATAACTAACTTATATGTCATCTCAGAACCTTCATGTAATAGTTGTTGGAAACAGAAGCAGATACTCACGGCTAACCACTGAGCTGAACTTCTGGAATCTTGTTTCAGAGAGGGAGGAGTGATAATAAAAGGGGTCAAGACCAGGCTACAGAATCCCACAGAGATAGCTGATCTGAAGAAGTGGGAACTCATGGACCCCCAGACTGATAGCTGTGAAACCAGCATTGGTCTGACTCAGACCCCCTGAACATGGGACTCAGTTAGAAGGCCTGGGCAGTCTAAGGGACCTCTGACAGTGAAGCCAGGATGCATCCCTGGTTCACAAACGGACTTTGGGAGCACATTTCCCCATGGATGCATACTCCCTTAGCCTAGAGACAGGAGTGAGGGCCTAGACCCTACTCCAGATGACTTAACAGATTTTGATGATCCCTCCTGGAAGGCCTCATCCTCCCTGTGGAGTGGGTGGGGAATGGGACAGGAGGGGGTTCCAGAGGCATGGGAGGGAAGGAGGGAGAAAAAACTGGGATGGGTATGTAATATAAGAAAAAAAATAATAAATAAAAATATAGATGTTTTAAGTTAGGTATTTTTTTTAAAGATGTGATTCAACTGGACATGACTTATACATAAAAGTCCCATGAATTTAGAACTTTAAATCATTTCATGACTTATGAACACAATCCATTCTGGGAAAATGACCAGTTAAGGTTAGATAAGGGCAAGTGTTTGAGAGCTCTCCCAGGGAACAACTTCTGTCCAGAGTTGAAACTAAACTGACACGTTCTTCACCTCCTTATAAAGCCACTTGCTTTAGTTTAAAATAGAAAATAATGTTACTTGCTATCTTCTCCTTGCATATGCCTCTCCAAGTATCACTCTATGTGTTTATACAAAGTTTTCAAATCAGCACATTCCAGGCGAGTGTTCTCTTTTTCTTTTTGGCTTTGTTAATATTTCTCTCATTATTTCTCTCTCAGGCTAGCTTTACTCTAAAGATTAAGATTTTTTTCTTCATGTTCTGTGCTATAGGAACATACCTTCAAGTTATGGAGAGTAACCAAGAGCAAAGGCAATCACTTGTAATATTTGGGTGTGTATGGGAACTGACTGTCTAAGAACTCCAATGCCGTATGTTTTCCCATACAGCCAGGGCTCATTTCATTTGGGATGCGCTTATTCTTCATGACAGAGGATAACATTCTGTTTTTCCTCTTGTATTATTTATTTTTAATGTGTTAAAATTATTATAAAACTGATTAACACATACATTTTAAAAAGACATTAAATTGCTTATAGTGGATACTGGCAATCTCATAATTCTTGTAATCTCATAATTCTTGTCCTTGCTTTCCACTCCTGATCACTGAAGTCAATTGCCTTGACTTCTAAAAACTAACTTTGTAAACATAATTCACGAATTAATTCATTTAGTGTAAGTGCTAGTGTCCACTAAATACTTGGAGGTAAGGTCTGAAATTTGTGGAAGGGACTGTAAATACACATGTTGAGCTTGGAAATTGATAGTGTTTGAAACTATGAAACTATGAAGCTATCCCTACATTTCTAAAATTACTAAATATTATACTAGTATGTGTTTTTAATATACATATTGCAGCCTTTTGAAATATGATAACTGTAGCTTGTTCTTAGGGAACAGGCATATTTAAAGGTGATATAAAGAAACTAGACAGCAAAAATCTATGGAAGGTTATTGGACATAGAGAATGCAAGGACAAGAGGCAACATAGAGGCAATAGTGGAAGAATTCTGGCTTAAAAAGAGTTGTGGAATGTTTCTAACACTCTACTTCAAACAAAAACTTCTTAGATGAGTTGACATACCTTCATCAACAGGTATAAGAATAAATTTCTAAGAATTAGTCCATTCAGAAACATAATAGTAGTAGGCTCTCTTGTGTGTGACCTGAATAGCCACCAGTCCTCAGTCTGATAATGGTACCAGGTGTGCATTTAAACTTGGAAAGCAGGATTTAAGTCCAATTAGAAAGTTGTTGGTTACTGCCATGATGATCATGCCACTGTTGTACCAGCCAAGTCATTATGCGGTTTGCAGGGTTCATAGTTGAGTATGATTGATGCTTGCTTTTTTTTTTTTTTTTTTTCCAGCAACCCTTTCCTGGGGCTGGGGTTTTTGTTTGGTGTGATATTCAGTAGTCTTATTGTTGTTTTGTTATAGGATAACTCTTATTTTAAATCTTTATATATATGGGTAGAGGTGTATTTTAGGAAGCTTCTACAATATTAGGTTTCTATTGGCTTTTTGAGGTCTATAGTGTTATCAACCTATTTTTCGTTTTTACTTTGTCTTGCTCATTCTCACCCCAATTTATCTCTTCTTGTTCAATAATTTCCTTTCAAACCTTTATATTAGGGATTTCTATCTTCCCCTCTTCTTATTCTCTTCATAGACAAATACAATAATGACAATAAGATAAAAATTGATTCACTAGGGACCTATGAAAATTCTCAATTGCTGACTACAAGTGAAATTGGGACCCTGGGACAGAGCATACATAGTTGACGAGACAATGATTAGTATGCTTCAATTTTTAAATTTATTTTTAAAGCAATCTTATTTTAAATACTGATCCTAGTTCCCTCTCCCTCCCATTCTCTCACTCCCCCCACCACCTCCCCATCTCACCCCACATCCACTCCTCATGGAGGGTGAGGCCTCATGTGGGGAATCATCATAGTCTGTCTCATCGTTTGAGGCAATCTTTAGAAATCTGTCACATTTAAAATAGAGAAGGGAAAGATTAAGAGAGCCCTAAATCTTTACCACAAGGGCTGAGTTCCGAGGGGATGGAGGTGGCTGAGAGGAGGGGCTTGGGCTGGCGAATTGAAGCAGGTCTAAGAGTGCTCTGGCGATTCGACAAAGGAAGAGGAGAAGGAGTACACAGCCATCTTACCTAGGCTCCAGGCAAGTATGGCAGCTGTGGGATTCCTGGCAGAGATTTCTTCTTCAGCTCCAAGAGAGACAGGAAGAACAGAGATTGCCTATGAGGAATGACTGAAGTGATAAAGATAACTTTGGGGGTGGGGACTCTTGGTCTGCCTCCCGAGGTGGAGTCCTGAGGGATTTGGGTAGCTAGAGAGCAAAAGTAATGACACTCAAGAGTTTTAGTCACCACAGAAATGAAAAGGAAACCTCAGTTATAGACCACCAAAATAGAAGGAAAAGACTGTTCGCCGGGAGAGGCGAACAGCACAGCTGAAACTGCCGTACATTACTTTCAGTCGTATTGAAAACAAACCAGTTTCATAGAATCCTATGGCTCCGAACAGGTAGTTTGTGTATGGCCCAACGAACCTACCTCAGGGTGTTTATTACAAGCAACTAAAATCATTGAACACCACTATTTATAGAAGAATTGACAAGCAGCTTTATTTGTAACAGCCACCAACCTGAACACAGATGCTTCATGGAAACATAAATGGTCAAATAAAACTCAGATACCACCACTCACCAACACGGTGGATGGAACTTACTCATCACACTGAGGGAGAGGTAGCCCATTTGATGTTTCATTTATGTGGACTCTGACACTAAGCCTCAGGTACAGCAAGTGAACCAGCGTGGACATAAAACACTTGCCCTACGGGGGCCATAAGATAACTTTTGGGGTGAGGAAAAGTTTATATATGTAAAGCACTTTGGTTATATATAGTGTAGCATTTAACTGAAGGGGATGCTTCAATCTGCTCACTTAGTATGCACCATACATTTACACCTAAATCTTTTAAGCTAGTCTTTAAATTATTTGCTTCTTCTATGCTTTATTTTTATCCAATTGACAAATTCTAATAGTATGAATAGTGAAAGTAAGATAAATACATGTCTCTTCTGGAGTAGTTTTATTTTCGTAAGTGTATATCACTTTGTTAAAAGTAAATGATTTCATTATATGTTGCATACATGAACATAATGTTTGATATTATTAACCCTCTACTGCTCATTCTTATCCTCCCTTCCTTCTTTTCCCTGTGTGTTTCCACATCCTCAATGGAATACTCTCATTTTTAGAAGAAAAATGTCACTTTGAAGAGAGAAGTTTCCATGTCAGTGTTTGTGACAGACCACACTGTGGATGGCTATTTGGGAGCAGGATAGATATTCTAATGCTTATCAAATCTTACCACATGACTACCAGAGTAGATCCTGTCCTGGAAAAAAAAATAAAATAAAGCTAGGTTCAATTTAAGGTGTCAGTTCAGACAAAGGAAAAACATCCCCAAGCACTTAGTTGTAGTAATTCTCCACTTCTCAGTAATTGACTGAAATGAAAAATGACAGGGGACCTCACTAGCATTTCATTCAGCCTCCAGTGACAAGACAATCTCAACCCATGCATTATATATGAAGTTTAGCTGAAAATTTCCAGAAGTTCAATTTCCTTAGGAATGCAGCAATAATAAGCCCAGGTTAGCCAAAGAGCACCGAAGGAAAGGGGTAACATAACCACATTAACATACCTACAGGGTTTTGTGTAGGGCATTAGGTGAAAGAGTCATATCACCTAATTCCACTAATTAGTACACACCTAGATACATTGATAGACACAAAGAAAGAGGTGAGGTACAAGAACATAGAGCAAAACAGTGCCTCTCTAGTCCTTAAGTAGAACCACACTGTGTTAGCTTGAGAGAACTTCAAAAGTGAGACTTTGCCTTGTACAACCAGCCATAGATTCCATTGTGTATTTTCATTGTGAACGCTTTTGGCCCATTTGAAGAGCTTCGCCTTCTTTTTGTGCCTGGTCCAAGTCACCTCATTTGAAACAGTAAAGCTCAAAAACTTTGCAACAGTGGAAAATGTAGACATGAATTATCAATAATTGTCTAAGATACTAAAACAAATTTGGGTCAAGTCTTGTCAGGATACAGCTGTATACTCATGCTTCATCTGTACATCTATGAATAATAAGTTGTTTATACTTAAGGTCCTGCCAACATTCATCTCAAGATTAATTTATACGCAGTGCCAGGCTTACTAGAGGGTGAGGGTCATTAATTTGTAATAGCAACCCTCAATAAGCGTCTAGGAGGTGGATGAGCTTTAGATATTAGATGTAATTCATGTAAGAGTTAGTATTTACTTTTATTTGGCAGGAAACATTTTCTGGCAAACATATGAATGAGAAAGCATATTGGCACCCTTGGGAGTGTGTGTGAATGTTTTCTACACAGACTAAGTCAAACTAATGTCACAGGAAAAATGTTCAAGTACGTTGCCAGAGTGACATGATGTCGTATGGTTCTGCTGAATAATCCACTGTAGCACCCAGAGCCTAAACCTCCAGTGTTCATTAATAACTATGACCACACAAAAATTAGAATTCTTATCACAAAAGCCCTTATCAGGAACCTGATAATAGCTTTTCAGCTTAACATTCTGCTTCTCATAATATACCTAGAGACTTAAAGCAATGACTTTTGACCCAAGTAATTTTCTTCTAAGACGAAAGTGAATTGGGTGATGAAAACTAGACAGAGAATACTAAAGAATTCAATTACACTATCTGGCTTAAGTTGTTAATCTAGCGTTTTTCTATTTATGATATGGGAAGCAGCTATATTATATAGCAAGCAGCTATATTATTCAAAGTAAATATTGCTAATAGAGAAAAAAGCTGTGCTTTGTCTCATTATCACTCACCCAAGCACATTTAAAAGGCTCTGGATTTAATTTTTGATAGTTTCAATTAAACATCATTTGGATAAAGCAAGGAAGTTTCACTTTAACCCATTGATGTCGTAGTACCGTATTGTATACCTATATTGCAATATCACAAGCATAATGTACTCTCTTGGTATACATGCAATGAATATTCATTGATTAAGGCATATTAATTAGAACTAACCCGAGGAACGGGTAGTGTACATAATTATTTCTATGAAACACTCACTCCAGAGTGAACCTCTGGCTAATAACAGCGAAACCCAAGCCATAATATCCCTCCCTATCACAACCCATAAGGAAACAAATAATGCAAGGCCAGAGTAGTATCCTATTTTTATAAGTGTGTAGGAAACAGAATATGTCCTTCTTTACTGTGACTGATTGCAGCTCTAAGTGAAATGTGTCTTCAGGTTGTATGTGAGGACTGTGTAGGAAAGCTGAGAAACATGGGAGGGGATTGATTAATAATTTGTGAGTAGGGCATGTGGGGGTCAGACCCCAACACATGCTTTTCCATTTCTTCTGCTTATCCTCAGCGTAGATATTCTCTGTTTCCTGTAAGCAAGTATCAGTCCATGAGGGACAGTTTCATCTCTCTTGTCACCTGAGATGCAGCCAGAATTTCTAGACTTTCTTACTGCATTTTATATTTGGCTCACATTTTAACACCCGTGGGTGGTTTCTAGACTTTCTGGTGTGGCAGACTCTGGTTTCCCTACATATGAGGGCTTCATTTGGGAATCACCATGGATTTCAAGCTCTTGCCACAGTACTCGGCAGTTTGGGGCTTACAGTGAATAGCCTGGAGGTGTCATGTTTTTATAACTTAAAAAATGTGCTGTTCTTGACAGCATTGTTCATGTCCAGTTCATAAATGAACATAAACAATGTCATGATGCAGAAGATTGCCATGCCAGGTCATTCCTATCAGTGCATGTTGGATATGCTTAGAAGTGCTTAGAAGTGAGGGAAACTTACTTACTCTTCAGCTACTTGTGCATCTTTCTTTCTGGTGTTAATTAGAGTTTGGAAATATCCTTTCTGCCTCAAACTTATGTTGAGACAGATTGTAGTGATGGGTCTTGGTGGCCCTGTCCCTGCCTTTACTATATTCATGCTTTTGACTTGAAACCTTGCAGAACTTTCCGTAAAAGGGAAGGAATGTACATCCCTAGCTGTTTATACCAAATGTCACCATGTGCCTTGTTTTGCTACATAGAATGATCCAGACCTGAAGGATCCTGTCATGAAAAAGTCTTACATGTTTCAACACCAGTTCAAAATCAGGTTTTTCTCTTCATTTCCTTTTTTTTTTTTTTTTTTTTTTTGTTAAGTTTTAATGTTTATTTCCCCAAGACAGACTAGCCTGTAGTCTACTTGGATAAAATTTACAAGCGAGTTTTCTGTTGCTTCTAGTTTTAACCTTTAATCATGTTTTTGATGACAAGGAATGCTGCAAAAAATATTCTTGTTCAACAAAGAATTATGACCACAAAATCAGGTTTTTTTCCCTGTGCTTTCTCACCACACAACACGCAGTCTCCTGTGACTTCAAAGGGTGAGAATATCTCTCCACACTAGCAAGTGTTTAATCAGTTCCTCAGTGGACATTAGTTTAATATCTTAATTCAGTGTTGGGCATTCTCTGACTTATGATTAAACCTCACAGGTTGAGAATACAACCACAAAGATTTCTTGCCACAGAAGGGCTCCCATTAACACATTTCAGGTAGATTTACCCCAAATGATTGGATGACTGACAGTAGACAAACCTCCTTTTTATTTTTGTTTTTTGATTTACTGAGTCTTGAAAACAAAAATTCTTTAATCAGAAATTGGAAGAAGACCTTGATTGAGCAAGGGTATCACTGACATTTTCATGAAAGCACAGTGGCTCTGTCACATTTTTTGGCATTTTTTTAATCGTCCCAAACCTTTTCATTGTTATTGCATTTGGTTTGGTTTTCTATGATCAGAAGTCTTTGACATCACTACCACAGTTAGAGCATCAAACAGTAAATCGGTAGGTTTTGGCTGCTCTACTGCCCACCCTATAGTTTTTGATGTGCTTGACCTTTGGCATAATTTTCCATTATACATGTCTTAAGAAACAGGATTTATATGGTAGATGTAAAAATACATTAGACTCTTTTTTGTTTGGTTACCAACACTTTCCCCCAATATTTCTTTGCTTTACCCAAACCACAATAGCTCATTGACTTAGGGTCAAAACTGATTTTCATTTTTAAAAGCCGATGTCATCATGTAAGTTGAATGCTATAATACACTAAAATGAATTTTTAAATGCTTATCCTTAAACTTCATCTATCTTATGCTTTTTATATGGATTGCAGCTTTGACTTCTTTCTTAAGGAAGTTTCCAAGCCCCATAGACAAGTCCAATGCATAACAAAATGAAAAGTGTTATATTGAAATGCTTGTTTCCAATCTCATTAGTATGTTAGAAATGTCTGGGAAATCTTAAGATGCTAGTGAAAGGTGCTTATACTTCACTTTGTTGAAGCTGACCCAAGGTACAGCCAGAGAATCCTAGCCCTAAATCTCCTTACCCCCAATGTACTTCCAAGAAATAGAACTACCAATTAGACTCTACATTTCACTAGATCAGAAGATCAACAAACCTCATGTGTTTATAAAGTTTGTGACACTGAAACGAAGTTATTGCACCAATAAGCCTTGGAACAGATGTACTCCAGTGTATTTGAATGAAGACAGAGTAGCTAACAATCACATATGAAGCTCTCCAGTAATAGTCATCCCATATTCATTGAGAAAGGGCAGTACTCAAGGTTAAAGTTATTCTATTTGAAGAAGGAAAATAACAAGAGCTATAATAAAAAGAAATTATTTTTGCTTCAGTTATGACAATTGAGATGGTCCTTGGAACAACTTTATCACTCACAAACAAAAAAAGGAAAAAAAAATCACAGAGAAGAGAAAAGGCACATTTTGATTCAATCACTATTTTTAAGAAAATGTGATCAGTTCTCAAATAATTGTTCTCAGATGTTTAAAAGTCATATATAAATGTTTATTTTATTTAGCATTTTTAAACACAAGATCTTGAAAGCTAATATAAACTGTCAGTTATTTAAATGTGCAAATGTACAGAAAGCATGTCTATTTAAAAGCATGTCTATATATAGCTTGTCACTATGGTGTGTGCCATGATGAAAGAAAGGTACATGGTTGGTTTTCTTCTTAAGGAAAGAGGCGAAACTTTCTGGAGACTCCAGGTGAAATCTGTTAAACACATTTCCATACTTGGCAACTGCTTTCAGTAGTTCTGGGAGTGAAGCTTATTGATGTGTTGTATAAGCACCCTACACATCAAATTCTTATTATTTAATTTATACCTGGTAGGGTTTAATTTTCTCGTGTTCAATACTTATCTAAGTTCTTACACTCAAAATGATTAGTAACCAGAGCCATGATCTTATTCTTTAGTAACAGCATAAAGAAAATTTGTTTATATGGATAGAATGTGAATCCCCCAAGACAGCGCCCCTTACCAGCAGGAAGTAGTTTGGAAAGAACGACGCCCAAATTCCCAAATATTGTGTATAAATGTTTGTTTTCATTTAATTGGACTTTGTTATATAAAATTAAATAAAAAAAAGAAAAGAAAAAAAAAAGAATGTGAATGGGTGTTTGTATTTGTGTGTGTGTATGTGTGTGTGATAATTGGAATATCATTTCACTAACATCCTGCTTTCTTAAAAAAAATCATGTTTAATCCTGTCATCTCCATAGTCAGGCATACATTTTTATGATCAAAACCAATATTATGACTTCAATAAGTGACAAAGTACCTGTAAATAGCACAATTAGTGTGTAATTTATGGAAAACTCTAAGTTTCTTACTTTGATATTCACCAGAAGAAATTAAAAAAATAGTTACAATAGACAACAGGTAAAAGGATATTAATGGGAGAGTGGTCATTTAGTGTGGGCTGATGAAAGAAATACAATTTTTTGTTCTTGCTGGTTGTAAAGGAGGGGGTTCTTAGAGGAATTATCTTGAATACTTTATAAGAGTATAAATTAAATAAAGCTGAAAAATAAATTACAATATAAAGTGTAGCCAAAATATTACAATATTTTATTTAAAAGAGTTCCAATTGCCTAGTTATTCTGATTAATAATTTATTAGTCTCCATTATTTATCCCATTTCTTACTTACCTGTCTGCTTGTTGAATGAGTTCCATCGGGACTTATATTTATAGTTGATCATGACTTTGTCTCCCTCATAAAGGAACTGAGTCAGGGGAAGTACTATTCAAATAATTTATGTTTTATAGGCAATGGTTGAGTACCTAGAAATAAAGTAAAAATGTCATGGATTAAACTGAATTTTAGGTCACGAGCACTAGGCTGACAGCAGAAATACAACAATGAGATATGGAGACAAGTTCAGAAAGTTTCCTTCTCAACAAGTTGGCAATTTATTGGAACTGAGAGGACAAAAGAAGATTAAAGTACAGACTGATACTGGGTGATTCACAAGTTCACAGCCCTGATGACACCTGGTGTCACCTGTGAAATCTCAGCTGAAAACACAGTGATGTCACATCTCTATCTAGAGCTCCAGATCCATGAGCTCATAAACAGATGCTGTCTCATGGTGCTAAATTTATAGACATTGTAACACAGCTAAACTAAACCAGTTCCAGAGAGACATATCACTCAAAGACAAATTCACCGTATGTGACAATTTGATGTAAGAGCCATTTAGAGTGGTTTTTAGCAGCTGGTTATAAATCATGAAAAAATAACCCTCCTCAGTAGTTAAAAACAAAATATAACACGACAAAATTTCCTTGGGTTGTTCAATTTTTTTTGGTAAGCATGTTGGCTATTCCTACTGTATACTCTTCAATATTAAAGATTATAAAATGTGTAAAGAATAGCTGTATGTACATCTGTCACTCCCCTTCCCAAAACTTTCTTTGAAACGGTTTCTACAGAAACTGACACGGGCTCAGGCTGGCAAGATGGCTTCAGGTTAATGCTTGCCAAGGAGGCCTGAGGACTTCAATCAATGAAACCAAGATGGAAAGAAGAAACTGGCTGGTCACACCTCTTTCCTGTGGCCTGTGCATTTATGCATGTGACCTCTCTCTCTCTCTCTCTCTCTCTCTCTCTCTCTCTCTCTCTGTCTCTGTCTCTGTCTCTCCGTCTCACATACACATAGACTAATAGTGAATAAAAATTTACAGATAAAAAAGAGCCTTGTGACCTTTCTTAATTTCTGCTTATTTTATTTAAATATTTATCATGACCATTGTTATTTTATGAAAATTATGTATATGATACTCATATCAACAATTTCTGAAATTTTATGTAATGTGTATATTTTAAAATGAAAAGAAATACTAGATATTTCTTTTTGTGGTATAATTAAAGCTATTTAATGAAGTATAGAAAAATTCTGTTACACAATAACCTTAAGGAATATATGTTGCATTATTGTGACAGTGATTATCAACAGAATATTATTCTAATTGTTAATACATACTTTACCAGGCTGTATCTAAATTAATGCCATCATGCTATTAAGATAGCAGGAATTTGTTCTTCTGAAATGCTCTCCCTTGCTTTTTATTATGAAACATTCCTTCCTTATTGTTATTTATTTTCTTTATGTAAGGTTACACTCTCTGAGAATACCACACAGGTATTGGAGGGGGCAGGACAATAGGTTTACTTATCTTTATGAGCATTTGAGAACAATCACATGTACATCAGCTTTGCGTGACAGGTCACCACAAGGGGCTTTGGAGATGAGTCTGTCCCTTTAGTTAAAGAGCAACTCAGCTTACTAGGATTCAGCTTACCATTATGGGGGTCATCAGCATTTTAAATGAAGGTAGAATTTCTTCTTTTGGAGTATCTATATTTTCTTAGACTGGAAGTTTAGGAAAAAGAACTAGCTCTTTACAACATGACTTTGGCTTGACGCAGGTATTTTTATACATTAAAAATAAAACCATTACTCAAATTTATTCCTGAATTATATATATTAGGCAAGAATTATAATGCTAAAAAATAAATATGACAAAAATTTTGAAGAGTACCATCCTAAATGATTACTATTCATTTTACTCATGAGCAGTATGCTCTTTTTGTTACTTTATTTGCTATATTTCATTTTTATCAGTAGGTTGTCACTGTACTTCCACATCTGGAACCCATCACACTGAACAGTTGTCCATGTTCATAACCAATAAATGGGAGCTGCTAGGAAGAATAAACATTAAGAATATGACCCCAGCTTTGTAATAGTAATTACATGATGGAAAATTTCATCTCAGATCCTTGTAATATGAGCTTTCTAAAAATATCATAATTTCTGCACTTTTTAAACCTTAAATATGATCAATCATTTCAGTTCAGACTCCAATAGGTATGGATTTTGTAAAACTTGGAATAATTACATTAATGGCGTCTAATAATGCCTTCCTCTCTTCACCCCTATCCAAAGTAAGAATAACACTGTAAAAATTATTATAAATTTAACCAGAAGTCTTGAGTGAGAGATTCCATGTAATTAAATACTGAAACTTCAATCCCTATACTTCAGGAAGCCACTTAAAATAAGGGAACATTTTAACTGCTCTCAACAGAATTCCATTGTGCTTTTGTCTCTGGGGAGGATTTCTCTATAATTCTAGCACTTCAGCCAGATTGTTTGCACATGGCTGAGCAGAAATAACATATAATTTTACACCAGTATATTTAATATCACAGATTCTTTAATGGACTGACACAGTGTTGGCAATATTAACATATAGACATCATTAGCTTTCCAAGAGATCCGTAATTGAAAAGTCATCCCGCTGAAGAATGTCACCTTGTGTGTACTGTACTAAGAGACTAAAGCTTTGCAGATGTCCTAGAAAGAACAAAGGAAAACTCATTTATGACCACTATAGCTACAACATTCTTTTTAGCCTTCATGAATTACTTGCGATTTGAAGATTTCTGCCTCAAAATTTAACCATTTTCCCTAATTCCTAAAAATAGTTCAGTTTCCTTATATGCTGTTGGTGAGCTACAGATTCACACAGTATGTCTCTATATTACATGTTTGGATATTTTAAGGTCTAAGTACAAAACTTTTATAGGTCTAGAAAAAAATGTATAAATGCAACTGCTCATTAGAATCAGAGCTCCAGAATTATTTTGCTGGGCGAATGGATGATACATTCTTCTTTTAAAATTTGTTTTTCTCACAGTATATTTTGTTCATGTTTAATTTAAAACGTTACTTGGTTTTAAATTTAAATTAAAGCAATATGTTTAAATATGCCCTCAATGGGAAAATGCTTTTTAGAGTCAGTGCTACAGTTATTTCCCTCCATTTGCTCATGCTCATTCCCAATCTTCTAAATATTTACTTTTTTTCTTTGATACAGTTCCTAAGGTTTGGGAGAGAACAGCAAAACCAAAGCTTTTTAAACTTAGAAAAATAAAACGAGGTGTGTGTGTGTTTAGAGTCATTGTCACACAAGTGCTTCTGCTGAGCCTGAACTTTCTCTTTTTTTTAGCAATGAAAGTACTTTTTAAACTAAATTTTGTATTTAGATTAATTCAATCAGTCTTGAAACAACTGATCCTTAAATCAAACTATTTTATGTGCAACTAACCTAAAGTGGCTGATTAGAATCTCGGCTTTTAGGATTTCTGAATCTTCTTCGTATCCCCCATGACAGCGCCCCTTACCAGCAGGAAGTAGTTTGGAAGGAACAACGCCCAAATTCCCAAATATTTTCTATAAATGTTTGTTTTCATTTAAATGGACTTGGTTATATATATAAAAAAATCTCGGCTTTTGTGTCCCTATGTTCCCCTTTAACAGCTGTATGTGTTTGACTAACAATCACAGAACCTCCTTTTCCTAATCTTTCAAAAGATGAAGGTAATTCCTGTCAAATTGTATTTAGTTATCCTTCCTACCACATGGGTATTTTTTTTCTGAAGATTTAATGACTGATTCATCTGAAGCAGTGTAGTTCACTAGGGGTGATTTGTACACTGACACCTAGCCCTTGTGGCATTTCGCCATATTTGTAAACACTTTTGTTCATTCTAATTGGGGCATGTGTGGTCATGTGTATATGTGTGTGCATGCATGTTTGTGTTCATGTATGCAGCTGAGACAATGAACAACTCACAGGACATACAGCACAATAAAGAATTCTTCAAGTGACATGCCATCAAGACTGATAGTTCTCACTTGGCAGAATGTCTCTTGTATATCAAGACTGCAAAACTCTAACCATTATTTTCAGGTATCAATGTCTATTTGATTCATCTGTTGCATACCACTTCTATTACTTTTCCTTTATTACACTGCTCTGTTCTACTTCTTTTCTTTGTGGAGTTTGATGGAGTTAAATCCACAGTCTGTAGGCATCAGAATGAAGCGACTATAAAGTTTAAATGTCTCCTGTGCTCAATAGTATCATGTCAACTTGACATGAGCTATAATCAGAGTCATCTGAGAGGAAGAAACCTTAGTTAAGAAAAGGCCTCCATAAGGTCAGTTGTTGGTACTCCTTTAAGGTGTTTTCTTAATTAGTGATTGATGGTGGAAGGTCCAGGCCATTGTGGTCCTGGGTTCTATAAGAAAATATGCAGAGACAGATTTTATTGTAACACAAGAGGACAGACAATACAAAGAGGCTAGCCTTGTTATTTTGTACCAACTTGTCATAGAAACTAATTCACATTATAATATCAGTATCAATTCCTAGATAGCAGAACCCGAAGAAACCAGAGGCTACTTAACTATTCTACATCATCTCCCATCATGGCTACATTGTAGACCGAAGCTCAACACATGACTCCGTGGAGGACTAAAACCAAGCCATATTCAATTATAACAGCATGGAACAAATGATTGGATGATATACATCTTTCTCATAATTTATGTTTTAATTTGTAGTTGAGCTATTAGTTAGGGAATGTATAAATATTGACTACAGTATGAGGTTAAAGGCATATGTTAAGATAATATCTGTTAGGCTAAACAATATATGAGATCACAAAAAATGGATAAAATTAAAGGAAGAGCAGAACAGGAAAATAGTTCCTGAGATCAGTCTGATAGAAATGAACCCCAATATTGCTGTTATATGAATGAATTCATCTGAACGTACAAGACCACATTTGTGATATCCACAATTTCACAGATAGTTCTTTATTACATCAATACAGACATCCAAGACATATTGGAAATCTGCAATGTCATTTCTAGGGCATCACAATATCTTTAAAGTGACAAGGCAAACATTTAAAAAAGAGTCTCTCAAGAATAGCCAATTTAAGCACCTGTGGTTTTAAGATAAGAGTTAAAATGCAACTTCTGGAGTTATCACTCAATATCTTAGGTTGTTAGGTCATTAGACATCTGAAGGGGCTGGAGGCTGTGTAGGTTATTTTTTAATTATTCATTTTCCATTTGAGCAACTTGTGTTGATGTTTCTAAGTCTATTGCTTGTAAGTCTTGGGTCTTTGCTAAATAGCAATTACACATTGGGTGACAGTTGGCAGGATTTGGATTACTGTTCAAACATGTAGGTACAGAAGTTGCTGTCTTGGAGGAATGAATATGGGGTAGAGGTGGTCAGAAGACAACAGCAAGTAACATTTTTCTTTTCTATGTGATTTCATTATATAAAGTCTATATCAAAGTTTTTCATTTTGTTAAACCAACTATAAAGTTTATACAATGTATTACTAGCAGATGTAATAGTTGGGCAGATAACATATTCATGAACCATTTTTAAAGCTTAAATTGTGTCTCTAGGCAGCAGGAGCTATGACTATAGCCAAGGGTGAACACCATCTAGTACTTGTTTTTTTAGTAATGTTAAATGTTAAAATAACCTTTAAAATATGCTTAGCTGAATTTTCTTGGACTAAAGGCTAGCCCTAAGACTGTAGTTCCAAAAGATGATTCTCCAACAGAGATTCTTCCCATTTCCTTTAATAAGAAAAGTAGGGTTGAAATTTTGCTTAATTTGCAGACAGGTGAGACCGTAGACATTTCCTTCCTTTCACAATCTACTTTTAGAGACTTTAGATCCAGCTTCATCATTTCACCTTCTGAGGGTTTCCCAATGATAGAAACACCTGAATCTTTATAGTTATATAAATCTTATAGTCATAAACTTACACTGGTTCTTAGTTGATTTTTTAAAATTATTTTTCTTTATTATTAATTTGTGTGTGTGTGCACACGTGCATGTGCGCGCGCACGTGTGTGTGTTCATTTAAACATTGTGGAGGTTAAAGGACTACTTTTGGAAATTTTTAGGTTTTGCCTTATACCTTGATGAAGCAGAATTCTCGTGATAGTTTGGTACTGCACTGTGTAGTATATGTTAGCTAGTCTGTGATACTCCCATTGTTGCTGAAATTACAGATGTGTACCCAGTCTTTACATGATGTATTAGTCAGAGCTCTCCAATAAAACTGAAATTATATTTACACACACATATATATGTGTGTGTATATATATGAGTTATATATATATTATATATTGATGGGAGATGTCATTCTGTATATGTTTCTCATACTGGTTAATAAATAAAGCACTGTTGGCCAATAGGAAAGCAAGATAGGAGGGACTAGGAGACAAGGAGGAAAGAGGAAGTAGAAAGGAGGAGTCAAGATGGAGAGCCTGGAGAGAACAGAACTGCCATTCCAACGCTCTCGGTAAGACCACGTGGAAATACATAGAAATGGGTCAATAATTAAGACAGAGCTAGCCGATTAGAAAGTAGCACCTGGCCAATAGCATCATATCAAATACAGAGTCTCTGTGCATTATTTGGGGCTGGTGCTGCGGCAGGACAAGACCAGCGGCGGCAGGAAAAACCCGTACTCGTTACAATATATTATATACATATATTATATATATTAATATATATATATTAAAGGGGTTATTAGATTGGATTACATGTCTGTGTAGTTCATCAATGTTCAATCCTAGAGGATGGTTATCTTGAGTAGGCTTAATCTGACACTGAGGGCCTGGAGGAGTACTAGAAAATTACTGGTCTTCAGTCTACATTGAAATCCTAAGGAAAGTGGTAGTAATATGAATGAATCAATGTTACAGAAACAGGAGAACACCTTCACCAACAATGAAGGTGAGTAGGCTAAGCACAGAAGTTTCTATCTTCCATGTCACTTTATCAGGGTGGCTGGTTAGGGTGAGTTTTCCTGTTTCAGATATTCTGATCAAGAAATTCCCTTGTGCCTACGTGCTTGTATTTCAGTGTAGTCAAGTTGACAACTGAGGTAGCCTATATGGTTTCTAGGCAACTAACATAGGTCATCCCATTTGTCTGGTAATCACTTTTATCCACTGAGCCATTTCCAACCCTTCCACTGCACCTTGTATTTTAATTATCAAATTATCATAGTCATCTGACTACTTATCATTTTCCTTAATCAGTGTTATTTCATTAAAAATTGTATGTATATATTTACTTTCCATTGTAGTTCTATTATCTAATGAACACCCCTATGTCAGTTCATTTATTTCCTGATTATGATGAATTAGCTTGGTATATATTTCACCTTTGCTAATAAACTCTGGTTTAGTGTTTTCATCTATAAAAAAAGCTATACATGTAGAGTAAGAATCCCCAGAAAAAGATTGAGGTTGCTTATATTAATATTAAAGCACACTGATAACTTGAACATAAAATTAACTTTAAGTTTAAATTATCAGTTTGAGGATTCTGAGGAGGCCTCAACTCCACATAAAGATCTATAGGACACTAAGGTATGTTAAGAGTGGGAGAAATAGTCTTGCCCAGAGAGGAGTACAATGGTTGATTATCCAACATCAAATGGTCAGCCCTAAAAACATACATATAAATAACATTATATGGATTAAGCAGGGAATATTTAGGACTATATGAATAGTTAGTTAGATAGATAGATACATAGATAGATAGATAGATAGATGCATATAAAATAATGAAAAAAGAGGTTGTGAATTTGAAAGAGAGCAAAGAGGGTTATCTGGGTGTGTTTGAAGAGAGGAAAGGGAAGGAGGAAATATGACTAAATTAAAACTTCAAAAACAGTAAAATAAAAAAAAATATAAGTCTTGTAAGTGAATGAGGCAGGCTTAAGCTTATGCCCAGGAAATATGATTTTACCGCCAAGAACTATACCTAGCCCAGACGTGCTCTTCTATAGTTATACATATTTGTACATTGTCTAAAATGACAATGATAGAATTAACAGTTGTATCTTGTATATTTTGCAATCCTTATGCAGAAATCATAGGTTTAGCAATAATAGCCCATGGAAAGAACCACAAGTGTTGCTTACAAATTTGCCCGGGACTCAAGGATTCTGACAGCAGTATTTGCCTTCATAGAGTCTATTTCCTCTTTGTTTTCAGCCCAAGGTACTATTGGAATGTGTGTGTACATGTCGGGAGGGAGGGTGTTTCCCAATCAAAATATTGGGTACCAGAAACTAGGCTTGGGGTTTGTACCCAGGAAATAAATGTATTGACTTCTTAGTCATACCTCATTGCTGCATTTCATTCTTGCAAGTATTACCTATTTCTGGATGATTTCATGAATTTGGAGTGAGAATTAAGTGAAGCTTACAACCACTGAACTCACATCATTGTATCAATACTCACTTGTTTTTAATATATTGCTGTTGATACTTCATTCTTTGATATATAAAAATTCATCTGTTGTTTATTCACTGTGAATTTTATCCTCATTCACTGATATCAATTAGGTGTTTGTGTTCTGAGTTCACTTCATAATTCTTAGACCGGCATCCTAATAGTCCTAGGAGATAGGGCCTTTGGGAAGTAATTAGTTCAAGAGGGCAGGGCCCAAATAAATGGGATTGGTGTCCTTAAAAAAGAGGCCCAAGGGAGCTTATTATCTCTTTCCACCAGAGAGAAAGTGTCATCCATGACTCAAGACTCCCACCCACCCACCCTTACCACATAATGAATTTGAGCCTTGATCTTGGATTCTAGCCCCTAAAACCACAATGGATTCCTATTTTGTTAAAATACTCAGTCTAGTGCATTTTGTTACAGCAGCCAAAACAAACTGTGGTGTGGTTAATGTTGTTTTCCACTGAATTTACCTCTTTGGCTGTTACAAAGACTGTGGCTACTGATTATTATTATTATTAGGCTACTGATTATTATTATTATTATTATTATTATTATTATTATTATTATTATTTAGCATTTGTCTATACACTTTCCATTAATTTTTAAAACCCAGAGTCAGTCTGGTTTAGATCACTCTCTGGCTTGTAGTATATAGATGTGTATTGATAATAACCCAAGTGGACTCATTAGTAAATGATGAAGACTCATTAAAACAAAGTGTTTCACCTTAGCTCTGCTGTGTTTTCATGAGTAGAATTATAAAATTTATACAAATCTCTTCATTCTTTGGCTTATGGGTGTATTTATTTCTAGGTAGTGTTATATAGTTTTCTTCGGGTATTATCTTTGAAATTATAAATGAATTTAAGATGTCTGCAAACATGTTATACACAGCCACTCCTGTGCATCTCATTCTTGTTTATGTGTGTTCCATTATATTATCACAAGGTGAGATTGACTGATGTACTTTTATGAGATATGAAAATCTTCATTGAAAACATCTGACATCTTTTCATAAAAATGTGATTTTTTAAAATAAAAGGAATAATGAGTTTTATAAGATGTTCCCATTGGTATTAGAGTTGTGGAAATAACCAATTACTTTCTGTCTTATCCAGAAGGCACCATGAATTGGGCCCAGGGTAGAACGGCCTACTATTATTCTGCTAAAGGGATGCAGTATTTAACTAACTCCTAATAATTTATTGTTGCACTCAGTTTACAGATCTTTCATCCTTATCAAATAAACTTACATTTACAAAATATGGCAAGTAACAGAAACTTACAGCTAGTCAGTGTACATATGATAAGAGACTGTTGAGTAATTAGCCGTAGGTGGGACATCCATATTGTAACTCCTCCTCACAAGGCCTAGGACTCATAGAGGAATGACTGTAAGAGTCAGAAGCAGCACATTACCGTCTCAAAACTGTATTTTCTGAATACAACAGGACAGTTGTACATATAGCTTCACAATGGTTGGGAAAACATAAACAAAGAATTGATCAAGCTATACAAAATCCCTGTAAGCAGTAAAAAAGTGATCATAAAGACCCATGCCACTAAATAAATATTGGCAATTGTTGGTTGCCATCATCAATTTAAATGTGGCCATTTAAAAAAGGCTGCCCAAACATAGTAGAGGATCTTTACACATGTATTGCACAAATATATAAATACAGAATGCTGTGCCTTTTCTTGTTGGTTGGGTGTACATTGTTCAAGGCTGACTACTCTTCAATGGACAATCAATAAGGCAGCTCATCCCTGGGGAAGACTAATTCCCTTTCACCTGTCGGTAAAGACCTTTAGACAGTTTAACAGTGGAATTATGTTTTTGAGAACATATGATACTGGGAAGGAAAAGTGTGCACAGTATATGTGAGGAAGTAGAGGTAGACTTGTCAAAATTCACATAATAAGCGCGGACAAAATTATCAAACAATAAAATTAAAAATCCTGAAATAATAGTGAATCAGTGCTGGTTCAAAAATGTGCCTTATATCAATCATAAAATATGAAGTATTACTAGAGGAAAATGGCATGTATTGAAACTCTTGATTGTCTAGATTAGATTTCTGCAAACCTAAAGCTGCTCTATGGTTCAGTTTTGCATAACAATACATCAATTTATCAGTAGCAAAATCTCTACACTTACTGCTGCGAGTAACTAGTCTAGTTGGTTTTAATTTATTTGATGGAGGATTTTACTGCTGTATTCAAATTCTGTATTTCAATAGACATTAATTAATTTGGAAGCATCAAGAAGTTTCCAGAGCTCCTGATCATTTGGATGAGTTAGTATTCATACCTAAAGTTAGCTTCTGGAAAAAGCTCCCTGTGTGTATGTGTACTGGAATGCCTTTCCTTACTCCAGATTCAGAGCTATATAGATTTAACTCCATCCAAGTAACTCCATATTAAGACACATCAAAATAGAGCAGAACACTTTGACCTGATTCTGTCAACCCAGCCTCAACTGCATCTTATCTCCTGCTTTCCTGACAGAAAAGCATGCTATTCCCAGGCAGTACCAAGGCCCCACTAATCCCTTTCCAACTCCAGAAGAGTGCTGCTTCTACTTTAAAACATACTTCAAGCTTACTGCTTCCAAAGTCCCAGGTAAGTAACTGTTCAGCCTTCATGTCCTTGCAGACTATATCACTCCAATAATAGGAAACCTAAATGCTTCTGTATTTTGCATTTCACATCCTGTGTTGGTGTTACAGAATTTAAATTGAAAATCATCCTGAATTCAAAGAAACTGTCTCCAAAGCAGGGATTTCAAATGCTATTCTGACAGTCACTGAATTTAAACCTGAAACTATGAGACATGCTTTTACTTTCTGCATCGATTTTCAGAAAAGATGAATGCTTTCAAAGAGTCCTTTCTGAAACCTACCTGAAAGATCTTGGTTCTGAGAACTTTTTCTTTCAGCATTTATGTTCCTTCAGTATTCTCCAGAGAAAGATTCCTATTTTGTCCCAGAATTATTTTACTAAAGTAAGAGTCAATTAAGTGAAAATGTTCTCAAATTCAGTACTGTTGATATTTGGGGGTTTGAGTAAAAGGTTGCCCTGTATTGTGGGACTTTCAGCAGTATTTCTTGTCTCTTCCAAAGAGATGCCAAAATCCATACCTCCCCAGTCATAATGACCAAAACGTTATCTCCACACCTTTTAAAAAGTCCTGCAGGGAGCAACATCACCACACTGGAAAACCACTTACCTGGTGCATGTATTAGAATTCAATTTTGTTGAACGTCCTGAAGTACTTTCATTGGGCTTATATTCAATACTCAAGATGCAGAAAAATACATAAACCATCCTCTCTGTTTGACGGGCACTCTTTGTCTCTTCGTGCACTGTGGAAATCAACAAAATTGCCGTGGAGGAAGTCTCCAGGAACCCACAGAGTTATCAGGTTTGTGGAGTTCATAGAGTTGCTTCCTTTGCAGAAAAAATGACAATTTTCATTAGAGGGATGAGTATTAGTACAAGGTACCTATGTTCAAATTGGGCCTCCCCCTTGACAATAGTCAACAGCAGAATTTTGTGCTCATCAAATTCAATGCTTTGGCTCAACTCTGGTACCCTTTATTAATAATGTACTTACTTGTTTGCTTGTTTTATATAGTTTTAAAGACAGGGTTTCCTTCTGTAGGCCATGGTATCTTCATATTCTCAGTAATATTCCTGCCTCAGTCTTCCAAGTAGGTATTGTACGGCTATTCTGACACATTCAGGTGGCTCTTAATAATTTACAGGATGAATAAGCAACCTATGATCCTTAAGAATATACTCTCACCCCTTACTTTATATGTTATCTATTGCTTCTGCTCCAACAATGGACTTCTGTATTTGAAATAAGCCCCAAATATAGCCCACAAAGCCCAAAGTATTCTCCCTGTCTTTTTACAGAAACATGCAGTTTCTTTTTCAAATCTGACATCTGCAAATATTTAAACTCCCCAATTTAAGCCCTTATTCCCACATATTGCACCAGTTCAGATATAATAATACCAGCCACATTGGTAACAGTGTCTGATTCTTTAAAATCCAGGCACAGGGTTTATATAGACACCACCCTTATCCCCATGAAAGTAAGAAGCTTGACCCCTCACATCCAAAGACCATGCTTACACCTGTGTTTATTGTATTAGCCTATAGGCACAGCAATTCTGAACACCTGTTACCCTTTGCTGTAAGTGTTTTTCCGCAAGGTCTGGAAATGTTTCAGAGCATGATGGCCATAAGGAGCCAGCTTGCTCTTCCTGGGTAAGTGTATTTTCCATTAGGGAAGGCCCAGTGATGGAGAGAAGCAGATGATCGTTTTGATGAATAGGACAGCTTAACGCGTCCTTGGCAGAACCAGTGCTTGCTGTTTCTTCTATCTCCATTCTTTTTGTTGTTATTGTTGTTGGTTGAAGGGTAAAAAGGAATTCTGAAAAAGTTCTTCTAGCATACCCATAAATTTTTAATTTGGTTTGTTCTCTCTGGTCATTATTAATCTGTAAGTGCTTTCTGATTACAGCTAGTCACTGTTATTTTATTTCTCCCAAGGCTGTTTGAGACAATGTGTTGTTAAGAGTCACAATTAAATGATTAACGTTTGAAAAACAAAGCATGTATCTATTTTATTATTGGGACTCAGAATGCTGAAGTATATACCCAGACAGAGACTGCTCAGCATATTATGCCAATAAGCAGCTTTCAATATACTAGGAACACATAATATAGAGATGAGGTGACACAATATAATTCTCATGTGTGGTCATTTTTGGAAATGACTACATTGGAAATATTGAGAATAGATGTGGTTTTAAAGGTATCTCTGGGGCTGGACAAGTGGTCTAGTGATTTTAAAGTATTTGCTGCTTCTGCAGAGAGCCTGGGTTTGATTCCCAGGATCAGATGGTAGGTTCACAATCATCCCTAATTCAAGCATAGGAGGATCCGATGCTCATCTTACCTTTGTAGGAACAAGGCTTGCATGTGGTGCACATGCTTACATGTAGGTAAAATATTCAAATAGGTAGGGTATCTTTTATGCAGTAACTATTTTCATATTTGTGAATGAACATGCTGCTGAAGGTAATACTCCATAACTGGTGCTCAGTTTTCATATAAGAACATTTGCTCTCATCTAAACCCACTTCATGCCTGTCCCACCTTTGTGTGCCTATGACAAATGATGTAGTCACAGTGCACTAGAGCATGACCAGAGGAAACCCACAGGTCTACTCCACAGTGTGCATCCCACTGATATGACTTCATTCACATTTTAACAAATCCTTTCTAAATATAAACTTAAATATGCTTTGAATTTCATTAGACTGAACATATATGAAATATATAAACTCAATTATTCAAACAATGTCTAGTGACAAATGAGCTCTAAGTTGAAAGTACAAGAGAATGTTGGACAAGTAGTATTACAGTGCAAATATTATGGTAACATTAACTACATGTAAACATGAACATCTAAATTACACTATAGACACTTAATTTTCAGAGATGGCTATGAATGAGGAGAGGCGAGCAAAGTAGGTTTGAGGGAGGAGATGAATAAATGCAGATGATGTCTGCAAATATTAGAATACTCAGAGCTGAATTTTATTTATTTATTTTTTTCAGAGCTGAATTTTGAAAGGCAATCTTTGAGAGATTCTGAAAGAGAAGGGTGCGCAGGGGAAAAAAGCTTACTTACATGTCCTGTTTTGTAACCAGTGGACAGGATCCTGCACTAAATCCATACTCTGCTGTCTAGTTACCCAACTGTCCACCTCTTCCTCTTCAACATTAAGCCCATGTTTTTTCCAACAAGTAGAGTATTCTGATTTATCTCCCCATGTTCCATTCTGGAAATTTTTTTCTACTCAGTCCTTTATGATCCAAGCTATTTCACAAGCACTATTTATGAAAACTTTCCAATTATAAAGAGACCTCAAATAGTCTTTGTATAACATTATTTGATTCTTTTGTAAGCTCTCAGTTACTGTCTTTGGGAAACTTTTCATTTTCTCTCTTGGATCAAGTTAAAGTTTTATATATTTATCATTTTTCTCTGTGATGGATAATCATCACCTTTGAAGAGTTACAGGCAATCAATGACAACTGAGAAAGGAAGAATCAGTTTTCTCCAGGGAGAAGCACCCCAATGGCCTGGACAATCTTAAATGGCCAGACAAAATTATATTTTAAAAATGAATTGTTAACTTGTGTCTTGGCCTTCCCAGGATGCTGTCAAAAAATGCTATCAGCCAGGTTTCTTATAAACAGGCATTCATTTCTTAACAAAATCAAGACAGAAGTGGATTTGGCATCTAGTGAAGGCCTGTGTACCAGGTTCATAAATGTATATGGATTGCTAGTCTCGACATGATGAATTGAGTAAGAGGTGTCTTGTGCCTCCTCATGACATTAATCCAATTCATGAATGTCCAGCTAGCCACTATCACCTGACAATGACTTTGTGAATTTTGTTGATACATTAATAATTCAGAATATGATAATGTTCTCTGAGGAAGTTTGGAGAATCGCGGATATTATGCATTTTTCCTTTATATGATATGACCAAATCGAAAAAAGGTTTATTACGATAACAAGATTTATTAGGATACCATTTTTTGGCATTATCTGGAATTCCAGAAGCCATTGTAAAGGAAGTGATCTGTTTTACACACAGGCATGCACACACGCGCATGCGCACACGCGCACGCACAGAGTAAGTGTCCTATATCTAGACGTGAGGGTTAAGTTTTGGAAAGATGCCAGTTAAACTGGCCATGCTGTGGTGGTTGTATTCAGAGAAGATTGACAGGTAGGTCAGTAAGCTCTATGAGAAAGACTCTCCCACACTGTGGGTAGGATGGTGCAGTAGAGAGCATGAGTGGAACACAAAGCAGAAGGAGGGGAGGCTGCAAGGGCTCTCCTTTCAGCAGCCTCGTGTTTTGTTACCTCTAGTGCCTGTGACCACAGCTCTGAGCCCACCATCCTGTGACTATGGACCAGTCCTAATGACTCACTGAAAGCCTTTCATTCTCTTGAGTTGGATTGGAGATTCACCGTAAAGTTCTCTAGCTTGCAGATAGCCGTCATCGAGCCATGTGAGCCTAATACATCCACTAGTAATTCCACCCATCAGTCTTCTTTTCTCTTCTCTCCCTCTTTCCCATCTCCCCCCGTACAACCCTTCCCTTCCTCTGCTTTTCTCTTCATCTTATTTCATTGCTTCGGAGAACTCTCAATAGTAGCCGAATCTTAAAACCCATCAGTGCTGGAAAGCACCATGGCCTTCAGAAGTGTTCTTGTCAGGGGCAGTAATGGGTGGGGTAAGTAAATAACTACTAAATAAATAAATAAATGCATAAATGGAGGAGAAGAAGGAAGAAGGGCAAAAGGTTGAAGATGAGGTGGAATGGGCATAAGTCTCTGATTCCATGGTAAAATAAAAAAAAAAACTGCCTTTATCTTCAGAAATCTGGGCAAAAGACATCTATTTTTTTTTAAACTATACATTGGAAAATATTGCAGTACAGAGGGAAGGGCAAAAATTAAATTAATTTCAAGGTGGTCCTAGATTTCTACATAGAGTTAAATTCCAAACCTTAGAACAGGCAGGGCAAGGGTTTCCACCCATTATGACTATCTTACAAGTTAAATACCGAGATTGGAATTCAGGAAATCAAAAAAGATTTAAATTAGAGTTTCAAGAAGAGGGATTTATACAGAAAAATAACCCCCACACATAGACTATAACATGTAGTTCTCATTCATTCATTTATTCCCTGTCTTTCTTTATTTTACACAAGGTATATAAATGTAGTAAGAGTCTTTGAAGAACGAAAAGTAAAGCATCAATTTAAATTCTACCTACACCGAATGTCAAGAGAACAGTGTGGCAGTTTTAAGCTAATGACTTGAAACTTACCCAGCTTTCTAAAACAGAAGTAGAATACTTGAAAAACCTACATCAATTTAAAAATTGGAAATATACTTTAAACATGACTTCAGAAAGAAAAATGTAGATCAGGTGGCTCTCTCCATGAATCTTGTCATACACTTAAGGAAAATATCACCAGTCTTATGCAAACGATTTGAGGAAATTTAAGGAGAAGGAACATTCATTTGCTTCGCAAAGTTACCACTTCCATTACTGAAAATGATATAAGAAAAACACAGAAATGTTTTTCCCCATGAGAACAGGTTCAGAATCAGTAACAAATATTAGCAAGTTAATCCTGTAAATCTTTTAAAAGGGAATATAATAACCACAAGGGGCTTTCCCAAGAAAGCACAATTTAACTTTCGAATACCAGTCATGGTGCTCACCACATTAACAAAACATAAAGGAGAAGAAAGTATCACATCTTTTCAGGAGAAGGATTTGAGAAAATTCACCTCCATTTATAGTAAAGTGCTTCGGTTTATCTAGTGACAGAAAAGACCAGCCTCTAGGATCACAGTTGGTTTAAAGACCAACATTAGGCACACAATAAATATCCTTATACACAGCACTCCTCATTAATGCTAGTGAAGGAAAATAAAAGGAATACAAAACACAGATGTGACTTCAAGAAACAATCATGAAGTTACATGATTATGTATGTAGCAGGTCCTACACAGCTTTTACGTGGATAAAATTGACTAGAATGTCTAACCAACCACAACACAAGAGCACAAGACCAATGAAAGACTGAATTATATTTCTATGTACTAGCAGTGAGTAACAGGACAAAAATCAAGTAATTATAATTCAACTAAAGCTGTGAAAGACCCACAGTTTAAAAAAAACTACAATATCTGTAGTAGTGAAGATTATACACTTCTGAGAGCTAGTGTGACTTTAGTCTAAGACCTAACCTAGATATGCTGTGCAAGAATGTGGTAGGCTATAGCAATGATGTTCAGTTAACAATTACTAATTCTCTTGAAATTGCTCAATAGATTTCATACAAGGCCATTCAAAATTTCTGCAAGAAACATTTCTTGAGGAAGATTGACAATCTCATTGTATAATATTTAGAAAATATAAATGGTCTAGAATAGGCTAAACAAATGAACAAGATAGTCATGTGGAATTCTTAAATTTAATTTTAGTTTTCCATACATCTAGAATAATTAAGATAATGACATCTGCATAAAGGACTGCATAAAAGTCAAGGAAACACACTAGCTAATAACAAGCCATGCATTAATGGTTATTTTGTTTTAGAACAGTTATTTTGTTTTAGATATAAAAGTTTAAAGAGAAAAAATTAATAGAAAATAAAGGATACTTTGACAAATGGCTCTGAAAAGTTTAGAGTACATATTAGTACAAAAATCAAATATTGGACCTTACTTTAATTATATAGAAAACGTAAATCAAAGTAGATCAAAGATATAAACTAAATACTCAAATTATAGATTTTTTTTATTGATTTTAGTACAATAATATAATAATACTCTCGGGTACAACTTGCAAAACATCAGTCACAGTAAGAAACTACATACAGTGGATATTAATTTTATCTACTCTGTGATAGACGATGTAAAACTATGAAAATACAAGCCACAAACTGAGCAACATTATTTATAATACACATAAACAATAGTTTTCAAAATTATAGAATTCTACAACTCCATCATTAAAAGCAAAACAATCCCAATGGACAGCATTGTTAAACAGATATTTCATAAAGGTAGATATGTGGGCTGGGTTCAGTGCTTAAGAAAATTAGTCCCTAAAGTACACAACTAAAATACATAACAGTATTATCCTATACACATCCGTATGCCTACAGTTAAATTGACTGATAATGTCCAGTGCTTATGGAGATAAGAGCAATAGGATATGTTATTTTGAGAATGTGAAAACATAAAATCATGTTGTAAAGCACTTTAGGAAACTTCTTATAAGACTGAACAGGTATTTTCTGTATGACACTGTATGACAAGAGAAATAAAATAAATGTCCTTATACAACTTCTCTCTGAAAGTTCATTGTAGCAGCTCTTGTGGGTATTTTTTTAAATTGTCAAATCAAATTAAGCGAAATTTCTAGTGTTAAATGGTGTCTTAGCATTTAATTGCTGTGAAGAAACACCATGACTATGGCAACTCTTATCAAGGAAATCATTTAATTCTGGCTGGCTTGCAGGTTCAGAGGTTCAGTCAATTATTATCATGGTGAGAAGCATGGTGGCATGCAGGCAGACATGGTACTGGAGAGGTAGGCAAGAGCTCTACATCTGGATCTACAGGCATCAGGAAGAGGATGAGCCACTAAGCTTGGTTTGAGCTTCTGAGACCTATCAGTACACACACAGTGACATACTGCCTCCAACAAGGCCACACCTACTCCAATTAGGCCACAGTTTCTAATAGTGCCACTCCGCATGAACCCACGGGGACCATTTTTATTCCAACACCACAAGCAGATAATGGAAATCCTACAGTGAAGAATGGAACATAATACTTTATTTCCTAAAACTCAGACTTGGAGATCCCCAGCTTCTTGACACTCACAGACTTGTGTTAAGCTTCTCTGAGTAGTTTCTTGTAAGGAGTACATTTTTTTCCGCCCGCCGCCTGGTCTTGTCCTGCCGCCTCGCCAGCCCCAATTAACACACAGAGACTCTGTATTTGATATTATGCTGTTGGCCAGGTGCAGTTTCTTATCGGCTAACTCTGTTTTAATTATTAACCCATTTCTATGTATTTCCACATGGTCTTACCGAGAGCGGAGGAATGGCGGTTCTGTTCTCTCCAGGCTCTCCATCCTGACTCTTCCTCTCCACTTCTTATTTCCTCCTTGTCTCCTAGTCCCTCCTATCTTCCTTTCCTATTGGCCAACAGTGCTTTATTATTAACCAGTATGAGAAACATATACAGAATGACATCTCCCATCAGTTTCTAGGGAATTAAAATGCCTGATTGTTTAGAGATATCAGTTCTGTAATTGTTACTAGAGTCGGGTGTATCTTGTCAGCAGATATTTGCCTTCCTTTGCTGATTCCTATGAAGAGACTCTCATACCACAAACTGAAGCTGTGCTTTCGTGAACAGCCAATGGCCATCTGGGGCTGTCAACAAACACCGTAGAAGCAATTGAGTGCTGCCAACAACCAATCTAAAGAGGCTAACTGTGGACTTCTTTTAAATTCAGTAGCTTGTGAGAAGCCTTCCATCAAAGAACATACAGAAACCACACCCAGATTCCTGGCCTCACCCATTACTATACTATAATATATGTTCATTTTTAAGACATTATGGTGCTGATAATGTTAGGAAGTAATAGATACCCTCACCAATTAAAAAAGGATGATACAATAATGAATACCTCTTGTCAGTTTTATAAGAGAAAAAAGGCACAAGTTTCACAACTTCAAATGGAAACAGGTTCATTTATTAAGAGAGTTCAATGAGTCAGCAGCCCAGGTATGATGTCACAGTTCACTGCACAGGTGTTACCACATTGCCTCTTGGCTGAGGCCTGGGTTAAACGCTCACCTGCAGCTCAGATGTGATGTCTAAGTTCACGTGCTGGTCGAGAGAAGAGAGAATTCAACTCCTTGTACTGTGAAACTACCAGCCTCGCTTTCTTGTGGGCTGTTCCTTGGGGCTGCTCTCAACTCTGAAAGCATAGGTAGGGTCTTTTGCACATGGACTTCTTCATAACTTGGACTTTTTCTCTTTAAAAGCAACAAGAATATTTCTCCCAGGCTTAGAATAGCTGTAATTCTTTCTAAATATTTACTTCCTCACCCAGGAAAACTGCCTGAACTCAAAATATTAAGGACTTTAAACCGCATCTGAAAAGTATCTCTTTATGGTAGGGTGATAAGTAGTGTGTCAGTAAGTAGATGGTTGGTTGAGCATTAAACACAAAGTAAATACACAGTAAACAAGAGGTCTAGTAATAGAAAGCAAGTCAGCGGTCTGGTCCAGGGGTTAGACATTGTCTGGAAAGAGACAAAAGAACTCATTTGTTTACATTGGCATTGTTGAGAGCAATACAGACCTACAAGTTTGATGATTTAGTGAAACTATATACTTAAGATGTGAACAGTATGTTATATATAAAGTATGTACCAGAAAATGTATTAGAAATAACTAGACACAGGCAGCCAGTCATGAGATCTTTCCTGCATTTTCTAATCATACTGGGAGAAGCCTGCTCAAATCTGATTTCACCAAGAAACCTAGATGCAAACAATCTATCAAGTCCATGTTTTTATGCCTCTTATTTTATGCTTTTTAGTCCTGAGAGAACACCAGGAAACTGAACTAAATTGTGATTCCTCAGTGAAAATATTTTCTCTCATTCTTTCAGGTCATCCAGTGTCTGAACCAATGAATTTGACATCTACATGTACAAACACTATCCTCAGAGACAGTCAATTATAATTCATAAAAACAAACAACTAATCTGAGTGTGGCTACCCATTCAGTATACTCTCCTTGGTAATACAAAGAGGGTCTAAAGTCCTCTACTCTTCCACAGGCTAAGTGGCAGAGGCCTGGTTTCTAATCCCGAAATTCAGTAACAGTGTAGGTGGGACCTCCATATTTAAATACCACTTGAGAGATTACCGCTTTCTGCTTTAAGGCTAAGTTCTGGTTTTGAAATTCAGCAATGAAACCTCTTCTAGAATCATATGACTGTTGATGAGGTAATTTTTTAAAGAGGCTGAATGGGACACGGATCCTGAAGAAATCTCCAGAGTAATGAACTGTCCTCTCTCATGTCTGGATCAGCAAAATTCATAAAGCAGAGGTTTCTTTCATAATATCTATTTGAATAACAGGGGTGGAGTTGAGAAAGATGTGAATCAATTATTCTCAAGGCCAAATAAACCTCTGGGATTAAGTAGGGTTTTTGTTGTTGTTGTTGTTGTTTCTAATAAAAAACATATGCCCTTAATTACAAAAGAATGGAATGAAATGCACAAATTAATGGGGAATTTTCAGCACTTCTGGGAAGTGTTCATGGATGAGGAGGTGCAGGGGCCACCACTTCAGAACCACTGGCACAATAAATTATATAAATATGACAGAGAGCAAGATTTAAGCAAGTTGTCAATATTTCTCAATTTGCTTCTACAATATGAATTGGAGAGAGAGAGAGAGAGAGAGAGAGAGAGAGAGAGAGAGAGAGAGAGAAATAATCAGTGTCATCAGTATTGTGGAGGGATGTTTTGCATTCAGTTTTTGCCAGAGCCAGAGACACAAATCATTGCATTGATCAGCCAATATCCACAAAGACTGCATTCCTGACTTTAAGACAGCTTTTCTGAATTTGATACCCATGTTTCAGCAAAGAATTGAAGAAAAAAATTGGCAGAGGCAGGCCAATCTCTGTGAGTTCCAGGCCATCCTGGTCTACAAAGCCACACAGAACAACCCTTGAAAAACCAAAAAATAAATAGAAAAATAAAAAATAAA
The DNA here is from genome assembly GCF_943737965.1 of Phodopus roborovskii. Taxonomy (NCBI): domain Eukaryota; kingdom Metazoa; phylum Chordata; class Mammalia; order Rodentia; family Cricetidae; genus Phodopus; species Phodopus roborovskii. The sequence continues at coordinate 17,604,362 of NW_026126470.1, read as the reverse complement.
AACACAACACAAACAAAAGAATTTCTGATACCATATGCCAGTCAGGACAATTCTTTTGTACTAAGACTGAGATGATAAGATGTGCTTGCTTCAGTAGGATGGGAGCCATACATGGATTGCACAGACTGCCAAAGTCAGGGTTACTTTTCCTGAAAAGAAAAGTGCATTAAATTTGGGTTTCATTTCATAAAAACCCAGCAGACAGCAAATTTTAAACAGTAAAGTTTGGGGCTGGCAAGAAATCTCAGAGATGAGCAAAGTGCTTGCTGCCAAGCTTGATGTTATGAGCTTGATCTATGAAAGCTATGTGGTGGAAAGAAGAGAAAAGACTACTACAGGGTATGCTCTGACCTCCTTGTGTGCATCAGAGTGTGCATTCATGGGTGTACACACACACACTATATACACACATACATACACACCCATATATACTTACATATATAATAAATTAATTTACCTAATAAATAAAACACAGGAGACAAAAGTAAGGATTTTCCTGTGCTATGATTAGCGCAATGGGCTTACCTTATGGCTGAAGTTCAAAAGCAAGGTCTCCGTTCCTTATGTGTATTGGTTCTCTTTTTGGAATCCTACTTCATGATTGCAAGGTGATTGCTCCTCCATTCATCCAATTGTCTTAGCTGAGTGCAATGGTACTAAGGGACCATTCCCTAATGGTTGTGTTGTGCTTTTTTTTTTTTTTTTTTTAATACCACTTCCAAGGATGCACATATGGAGGATTCCACTGTCAAGAATTTGGTTATGTGACTATATTTATTTCCATTAAAGTTTACCAAAAGAAAATTTTAGGTGGCCACATTTATACAAGATTGACAGAACTGCTCGCTGCGTGCTATGTAAGTTCTGAGCAAGTGTCACAGTTCCTATTATTGCTAGTGACTGTCACAGACAAGACCTCCTATCGTGGCTTCCACCTACTCTCTGAATTCTGTACATTTCACTAAAACTTGCTAAGGCATCCTCAGCTTCTATAGTCTTTACATTGAGGACTATCAGCCCACACACTATATTCTTGGATTTCTAAGCCTCTAAGAAAGCAAGCACTGAGCATTTCTTAAGTTCTTATTGATGTTTAACCTTATTTGAAATTTTAAAGGCTTGTTATGAGTTTTAACTACCTGTGCACCATTTTTTTCAGAACTAATAAAGGTTAATAGTCAATTTTATTTAATGTATTTTCATCAATATTTATTAAGCATCATCATTGTCTTAGCCCAGTACTAATGATATCAAGAATAAAATCAAATAATTTATTCCCTGATATAAATATAAACAGGTTAACAGACACTAAAATTAAGGGAGATATGCACAAATTAAAGAACTGCATGACAGAAGGGGCAATTCTATCAGGAGAAGAAGGCTACAAAGAAGACAAATATATTGTATGTAAGTTTACTGAGCTAAAATGAGGATCAGTCTCCTTGTTTACACGTTTCTACTTTCTTCACTCTAAATAAAATGAAAAATAAACATAATTAGTTATATATAATAAGTGATTCATAATAATGCAATATGGATCTGCATTACTTAATTATAAACATCTTGTGAAATGCATTGTCAAGTTATTTACCATTGTGTGAAAATCACAAACAGTGCTTCCTTGTAACTCACATGCTGTGACATGTTTATACACATAAGTTATATGACACATACTATCATATTAGTGAACTATGTTTTACTAAATTGTGTTATATGGGTTGTGTAATCATAGTAATTAAAAGCATCAACGAGAATCATGCTTTCAGTAATTTTTAAGTTTATTCATAAGAATAGAAGTCTTAATTTTTAATGAAACATTTGTCTACTGCTTCAGCAGGGAAAAAATGCATTCTGTTATCTTTTCACAGTTTGTTATGGGTTTCATAAATACAGAACATCACACAATATGTTTGTGTCTGCTGAAAAAACAAATAGCAAATGTGTGATATAAAAAGCTGTTATTCTTCAAATATGCTGTTTCTGTGTCAATCTTAAGATATAACACTCCTGTTTGTTTCTTTTTTATTGTTCTACCTTATCTATTCTTTTTCCCGTTTTTTTAAAAAAAAATTATTCAAAACAAGGTTGTTTTACCTGTCAATCCCAGTTCCTTCACCCTCCTGTCTTCCCTATCACCCCCAGAAAACCCCAGCCCATCCCTTTTCTGTTCCCCAGGGATAGTGAGGCCTTCCATGGGGAGTCTTCAAAGTCTGTCATATCATTTGGGGCAAGGCCTAGGCTTTCCCCATGTGCCTAAGCTGTGAAATCCTATTTGTTTCTGATACAAGTATTGGCGAATGAGTTAACTACTCTGAAATTGAATGTATTGTAGAATGATGGTCCAAACTGAAAAACAAACACCCTGTGACATGTGGTTGAAGTTCTCGATGGTCAAAGTACATACTCTTTGTTGAAGGGTAGGGAGGATGCATGGGCAGATGTGTATATACATATATGTATGTGTATGGTGTAGGAGCAAGTCAGAGATCACTGTCTGATATCATTCCCCAGCTTCTCACAGTGTCTTGTTGGGGCTGGAGCTTTCCTTGAACTTCAGGTCATCACCCTCAATTTGTCATATTTATGTGGCAAACATTACTATTTGAGTTATCTTCTGAGTCTTCAAAATGCGTATTATTGAAGTATGTACCCAAATTTCGGACTTGGGGGAGGGAGTCTTCAGTACGGTTCTTATTAATTGTGGATCATTCATCTCCAACTGTTTACCTGTAGGCTCAGTCTCCAAACTGAATCCTTTCTTCTAGAAAATATTACACATTTAGAAAAAGCTATTAGAGTGGTAATCCCACATTTTTACTTCTTACATCTCTCTAAGATTAAATGAGAGCCATTTGGTGTGGGTTTCATGACATTAAACTTCCTTATTCACACAACACCTAGGTAATAAGAGCAACCCCCAAAACATGTTTTTCATTTCTACTGCTCCCTACATATCCCTACTGTTGGCCTATTGTTTAAGTACATTTTGACCAGTTTTGAATTGCTGAAACAACTCTCTCTCCCTCTCACCTAAAGACTGAGCAGTTGTACTAGAATTTCTTGAAACTGAACTCCAGCACTGACAATCTTCAACTTTCTATATTGTCTCTGTTACTATAAATATAACACACATTTTAATATTACAGTGCAGAATTTACTCATGTTCCTAGCACTCCATGAAGAGCAAAGCCAACAATATATATTTCTGCTCCTTCCTTCTAGAAATTAGAGTTTATTTCACTTACATTAGCTTGTCTCTTGAAACCATTGCTTCCTTAGTCTGGAACACTTCCTGGCAGGTAACATTTTAATAAGCAAATAACAGATATATGTGCACATAATGTAAGTGACCGTTCAAGACTAGAAATGTATGATGAATGCAATTATGAATGAATTAGTATAGTCAACACAATGCAGAATGGAAAAGTAGTAAAGCTGTTAGAAAATAGAGAACCAGTGGAGATCAGGGTGTCCCTGGGAATATCACACATTCCTGAGAGACATGCATACCCATTATGGAGGGACAATACACTTCTTTGAGCTTGCCAAACCTCAAAAATAAAATTAAATGTGAGCTATTTACATATTTTTAAAAATTTTACATGAATAATAATCTGAGCTGTCAGGCATGGAATTAAACCCCGGACTGGTCCATCTGTACACATTAAGGTAACATTTAATTCTGTGGGCATCTTTTATCAGGGCACTAATCCCATTCATGAGGTTACTGCTGCATAGCCTAATCACTTCTCAAAGGGCCTACTTGCCAATACCAATAACTCCAACGCTGGTTATAATAAATATACTTTTGTTTATATAAGGAGCATGAAATTTTTGGAAAATAGTTAGCAGAGCCCTGGTAAGGATATAAAATAACACAAGGATAAAAAAAAAAAAAACATTGCATATATCCAATTATTCTTACAATCCTCACAAAAGAAACCCTGGGCATCGTAAAATTGAAATCAGGTATATATAACCAGAGTTCTTAACCATTAGTGAGATTGCTAATCAAGTTACATTGGAATCAATCCCTTAAGAACAGGTCCATCTTCTGAGTCTATGGAGCATAAGGAAAAAAGAAGGAGGAGGAAGAGAAGGAGAAGGAAGAAGATTTAGATGGGATACACGGCCTCCTCAACAATTATTCATTTCTATCTTCCTGAGTGATTGATATTTGCTTCTTTCTATTTTGCATATAACCTTCAATGGCTAGCGAAGCCTCCAAAATAGTGTTTCTAGAGAGGCCTTTCCCAAGGCTCTTGCAATGTGGCTCTACCAAACTTCCCTATGTGAACTCAGAGACTATCTTACTTCGAAGGCCCAAGCTAGTTATTCTATGACACTTCTCACAACTCATTCCTGTCTTAGGAATGGTACAAGAAATGAAGTTTGGGGCTGGATTCCTAATGTTTAGTTAGTTTTAAGGACACTGATTTAAGCTTAGAAGTGAGCTTACTGTCTTTCTGCCTCGTAAGGACTGAAGCAGGGCACGCCATACCCTGGATTCAGATAATCTATCTGGCAAGAGCCCTGTGAGAAAATACTGTATGCCAGGTTCAGGTTCATGCTCACTTGTTCACAATTTCATGTTTTTGTTCTCTGAATAAAAAAAAAAAAATGTCAAACTGAGAGATGGGGAAATACTATAGAAAGATAAAAAAGATAAGCAAGAACGTTTAAACTTTTTTTTTTGCTTTTAGGAACATCATTCCAGTATCAGACAAAGATCATTTGAAAAGCCAAGTTTGAGAGTGAGACATACCATTTTGGGTCTACAACAAATTCTGACAAGATTTCACACACTGTCAGAGTGGTTCTTTTCTCTTGCCTGGCTCCCCTGCAGTGAGAGAGGGGACAGAGCCAAAGCCCCAACCTCTCTGCACTTAGGGAGCCACTTTGACCCAGTTCCAGAAGCCCAAGGGCTGTCCTTAATTAGCATTGTAATTTATATTGCACAATTATGCAAATTGGGTACATAAACAAAATTATCCTTTCAGTTTGGCTTTGCTACTCGGAGAAATGCAAAGCCAGCAACCGATAAGAAAAAGACAACAGAATCCATTCGCTGCTTTAATGCAATGCTCCCTTTCTTCATTTGTCTGTTCTTTTGTTTCGTTCTTTCATCTTGCTCTTGGGCTTTTAATATTTTTTTTCCTTTCTCTGTGTTGAGTTTTTTTTTTTTTTTTTTAAATGATGTTTATTTCTTCCTTTATCTATACATGGCTCTTTATCATTGAGAAATTTTCCATCTCATTACTTCCCCTGCTGCCACTCATAACTCTTTGGGTCACTCCTTTGGTGTTTGAGATGATTGCTATCTGCCTGTAGTAGTTTCTTTTTGCTGTCAGAAAATCTCTTTTCTGCTGGCATTCCATCTATATTGTAGTATTCTTCCCTAGCCACCTTGACTTTCTTCTAAGCTGAGTGATGCTCCTTGCTGGCTCTCTAGCAAACCCCCTCAGGATGCAATCATGTTTTTGGTAAGAAAGCTGGAAATAAGCATGGCAAATAACAAAACTTGGAAGATAGGAAATCTGAAAGCACACAGCTTAGCAAATCAAACTGGAAACCAAAATCAAACTGGAAACCCATGCCTCCAAGCACTGTGCAGCACTAGAGGAACTATTAACCACCAGGCGATCAACACAACAGTATAGCAGAGAAAATTTGCTAATACAGGATCACATTCCAATTGAGCCAATTCCTTTGGATAGCCTTAAAGTTATAAAGAAGATCATACACATTTAAGATATTGTAAATTTATAGAAAAGGTTTAGAATGGGGTTCGGTTTGCAGGAAAGGTTATCAGAGTGATTGACAGTACGTGGGGACAAACTGCTGAGGGCATTTCTAACAGAGGTGCCTCAACAGCCTGAGGAAGAAAAACAAACTGTGCCTTGCTTTATCTGTCTAGAACCATGTCTCCCATGGGGAAATGCTCCTTTTTATTCTACAGCCCTCTGGCTTCGGCAACATCAGTCAAATTAAAACATAACCCAAGGGGCACCCTGACCAACTATGGCAAATCGTAGCATCCTCCCTCAGGCTATAACTGTTTTTTCCATTTTGAATAACATTCAAATGCCTTGTAGAACCTTCAATACATGTTTTTAGTCCCTATTTTGCTGTCTTTAACCCACCCATCTCTTTTGTATTTGCTTACTAGATGTCTTGGAGGGCAGTCTAATATTCCCTTGTATTTTTTTTATATACCTTTCATCATCCCTTATTTATACTTTGATGATGCTTGAGACTGAATTCACAGCCCTCACATACTAAACAAGGACTCTAATACGGCCATGAACTAGTGATTCCTGTGATTTTTGAAATCTGGTTTGTTCTTGTCATCTTGGTCTGTAGTCACGTTTATTTTAACAAACATCCACACCCTAAATTCCTATCTAATATTGACCTATACTTGGCTACTGAATCACTTGCTCTGTTATAATTTACGAGTACTTAAATACTATATATATGCAGTGTGTGTACTGCATTTGACTTCTCTGTGTACGCGCCTATAAGATATTTATCATATATTTTTCACTTACATACTGTGTGCTCCTCCCGGCTCAAGAGAATGTAAGAGCATGTTTATCAGTCTTGTTGCCAAATACCTAGGACCTAAGAAAGTACCAGATGCAGAGATCATTCTCAAGATATCCTAAATTTAAGGGAATGAACAGAGAAATGGCAATAACTTAAACCCAGTCAATGCTTTTGGTTTAAATCTATAACCTGTTAGTTTTATGAGTAAATAAATGTGAGTACAGTCCTTTTGGGTTTCAGGTATTGGAACTGAAATGAATATAGCCCATATAGCCCACAGTAGTGGGCCTTTCCATCTTGTGAACATAAGTGGCATAACCAGTAATGAGTAAATGATAAGGGTAATGACCTCAAACGCAGGTGGAGAATGAGTTCAGTCAGTCTTCTCACTAACTGGTTCTCCACGGTCCTGAGTTCCAGTGGTTCTGCTGGCTCTGGTTTCTCTAAAGATCTTCAGCATTCTTTCTGCCAATTTTGACTTCACTAGATTACTATGTATTGGGTTTCAATGTGTTCAACTAGGAAGAATAGCATCAATCAACATTTAAAACAATCAAACAACAAAACATTACAAGAATATACTTGGTACTGAACATTAAAGGGGGTAAAATTGGTGTTTGAGTGCTTTGCCTATTTAACAGAGAAATGAATTCTTGATATTTTCACATTTTAGCTTCCTTATTCAGAGAAATGATGAGAAGTAAATAAAGGAAAGAAAAGGTGCATAGGGATACTTGAAGCCAACTGTTGGGATATTGGAAACAGTAAACTGCAGAGTTCTTATACTACTTCATATTGAGTATGTTTCTAATTAAGGCATGTTAATCTTGATCTCTGAGCACAAATGTGAATTGGTTTTGTAGCAGGAAGTTCAAATCTACCCAGTTGTTGTTGTTGTCTGTGGCATATCCTGCATCTTGGTTTATTTTAGAATATTTTCAAAGTTTTTTTTAAAGTAAGTGTATTTGGACTTCCTAACTGTACTCTATCAAAATGTATGTCCACGAATGTAATAGGTGGAGAGTAGCACAGACTGTGTAAACTTTGTGAATAAGGATGAAACAGCTTCTTTCTGCACTGTGATGTGTGCCTGAACCCTAATGTCTGCCCTCCATACCCTGTCGATTGCCTCTAATCAAGCCATGTTAATCAGCTGGCTGAGCCACAATTGGGAAGGTTGGTGGGGAGAGGTGAGGGGTATCTGGTGCAAAAAAAAAAAAAAAAAACCAGATATTTCTTTTCCAGGACCAGTCACAGTAACATGCAAAGAGTAATGATTAAAATAAACACAGGTTAATAAGAAATACATATTTCCTAAAATGAAAACTAATAGATAATTCTTAAATGAAACTGTGGCAGACAAACAAGACATTCCAGATTTGGGCAATTGAAAGCTATTGGTTAAAACAACAACATCAACATTCGAAAATACCTGTCCTAACTTGGGCAAAATTTGTAATTTAGATGCTTCTAAGAGGTAGGGTGGATTCTGTAGTGGACTGGAAGATTTAGGGAGAAGTTATGGCAATGGAAAACATGTAAGACAGAGACTGGTTATCACAGAGTCAGTCAGGGAAGATTGGCTGGACTTCCCACAGATTCTGTCAAGTTGGATGGGTAGAATTCAGAAATAGCCCACACTATAGTTACTGTCTTTAGAATTCATATAGAAGTTTATGGTGAGTGCAATTTTGTGACTTTCCTGATTCAGATTTTAAAAATCATAATGGAAAGCAATTTTATTCAAATTTGTTGAAAAATATAAATTTAAAAAGCATAGGTAGAAATATTTCGGGCACTATTTTTTAAAATGTGAATATCTGGGGAGGCTAAGGTGAGGACTTAGCTTTCCATGAACTTCTGTAGTTACTTCGTAGTTTCCTTTATAATATTGCATGCGTTGTTAAAATCATCTACATGCTTTCTAGGTAAACTAGGATATTGACATACTAGGGATTTTTGTTGTTTGTTGGTTTGTTTGTTTTGAGACAGGATTTCTTCATGTAACCACCATGGTAGTCTTGAAACTCACTCTGTAGACCAGGGTGACCTTGAATTCATCACAGACATCTACCTGTCTTTGCCTCCCCTAGTGCTGGGATTAAAGATGTACACCACCGCTGCCTGGCCTGGCTAGGTATTATTTTTTTAACACCCTGTATAAAATAGTATTTTTCTAGAACTTTATAATTTCCTCCTTAAATAAGATTAAAATCATATTATATTCTTTAATTCCGCACGTATTCACTTTGCCTTTTTCTAATAGTTAATAATGTTGTGCTTTGTGCTCATAGTTACAATTTAACATTTTCTTACAAGATTTATTTATGTAATTCATTTGATGGCTTTAAAAATCTCCAAAATTAAATTTATAATCACTTGACATTTTCTCCTCATTCTATAAACTTTAAGTTCTTGATTAACACTTAATTTGAATAGAATAAATAGTAGTGCATATGAATTTGTCTCTGAAAATATTGGCAATGTACCACTGTTGAAATGTGGTCCTGTAATGTAATGTAATGTGATATTTCTAATTTGCTTACAACTATGGTTTTAGTTTCCCACAAGCTCCAATAATTAATATGGCAAATGTTTTTTCTATTCCATGTGCTTTTGTTTTATTTTTTTCTTTTAAACATTTTGGAGGAGCCTTTTCACACACATACAAAAAATACTTCTGCAATGTTAAATTATGACCATATGCTGCTTCTGAAATTTCTGGTTTTAGTTTTATTTTGGCATATTTTGAGAATGAATAATACATGCTTGAAAAATATAATATCTATGTATAAGGTACAAATTTTACAAACATTTCTCAACAGCTTTTCCTTTTTTGAACTATTTGATTTGCCAATGATTTGGTAGCTATTCGTTTTGTAGTATTTTATGTGTATTTTGTCTTATTTACATTTACATTTCTGATAAAGACAACTAAATAAATTCTTTGTATTTGTATAGCCTTTCAAGGGATGGATGGCACACACAGCCCCTCCCACTTAAAACAAAAATGTTGCTGTACCCTTTGTTTTATTTTTCTTTCCTCTACATCTACAGGACTGTCACATTATTCATCAGCATAATTTATATATTTATATATTAATATCAAATATGTGTGTAAAACTAAACAGTTACATATTTTTTCAACAATGTTAATATCTGCATTTATTTTATAAAATATATTGCCAATTATTACACACACACACACACACACACACACACACACACAAAATTCCTTCACTTTGGCAAAAACTGTGTTCCTACTTTTTAGCTAGGGCTCAGAGCCTCTCTCATGGAATTCTGGTTAGGAAAGCATAGCCTAAAACAGTAAAAAGGAACTGAGAATCTTAACCAGATGAAATTTTGACCTCCACTTGTTACCACTAAGATTATGGCAAAAGTATAGAATGACAAGGGCATAGAATGATATCACTAGCATCTTCTAATCTTGACATAGGCAGAATGATACAAATATGTGACAATGAAGGGGAGTACATCTTTTTTACCATGTCTCTATACTCATAGGGTATGAGCCACATATGTTCATGTAATTGTTACTATTACTATATTATTGTTAGTGTCATTTTCGTGGATTCATCAGTAAATAACTCTTAATATTATTCTCAGACTCGGACACATAGGACGATCATAAGGTAACATTTAAAAAGATCCTAATGACCTGGCTACTCACCAGTCCAATTAGATCTAGATTAATCTGGTTGAGACCCAGTATTTATTTTCTAAAGACTCTCGTGTGACCACAGACTGAAGCCAAGAATAAGAACACAAAAAAGTTAAGGGAGACCAAAGCCTCAGTTTCGTTATGCTATGGCCATGGGCTTTAGTAATTCAATAGAAGAAAGACATTTGAAAAGTGGCCTGCGACAAAGCTTTCTTTGGGACTGGGGAACTATATCAGAATGATCCAAAAGCACTTACAGAGTTGCAATAATGGTTTCATGATTTGCAAGCTTCAGACAGAGGGCTGGAGTGCTTAGTTTTGCTTTGAGGGGAGGGCAGACAAGAGTTTGTCAGAACACTCAACTGAGAACAACTTCAATAAGTAGGTTTGATTCCAATATTTAAAAGTAAGAACTCAGATTATTTAACAAGTTTTGATTGCACTCATATTTAATATCAAAGTCTTGCAATATTATGATTATTTTTAGAGAAGATTACCACACATAGATGTTTCCTGATCTTATAGTAGAGGAGCTCAGTATATCAGTAAGAATTTTTTTGTTACCTATACAAAGCCAGATTTATTATCTTTTAAAATGGCCCTTTAATAGCAACTATTACTATAAAAAGTTGTGATTGTGAACGTTTTTTCATGTGTGTGCAGACACGTGTGTGGGTACACATGCTCCTGTATGCACAGATTGGCTGGCTAGGTGAGCCCTGCAATCTGGGGGTCCTTGACTTCACAATACTGAGATTCCAAGTACGTTATTTGTGGGAGTGTGGTATTAACTGACATTTAACACTTTTTAATTGACAACTGATTATTTTGCATTCCAAACATTCTGATTATGGTTTCTTCTACCCCAGTTTCTCCCAGAATCTCTCTAACTCTCCACCCAAATCCCTGTCCTTTCTTGCTTTCATTAGTAAATAAATGGCTTCTAAAAAAGAAATTAAAATAAACAAACCCAGAATAGGACAAAAGTTAACAAGTAGAAAAGTCGAAGAAACACACATAGAAATAGACATACACATTGCATACACAGAAATCCCATAAAACACAAAACCAGCAACCATAATATATAAGCAACATATCTGTAAGGTTAAAACAATAAACATGGGGGATGTTTTCGCAATGTCCTTTTGTATACCAGGGATACATCCTGGATGGCATTACCCTACATGTGGAATTGGGGTGGGGGTATGAGAGGGGAGGGTGATCAGGGTGCATGTGAGGGGGCAGAGAGAGTAAAAGGGAGGGAGGGAGAGGGAACTGGGATCAACATGTAAAATAATAAATTAAATTTAAAAAATTAAATAAATCCCCAGACAAATTATTATGTATCCCTGGTGCATAAAAGGACTTTGGGAGCACGTTCCCCATGGAGGGATGCTCCCTTAACCTAGAGGCAGGAGGGAGGGCCTAGTATGTATTCCAAATGACTTGACAGGTTCTGTTGATCCCTCCTGGAAGGCATCACCTTCCCTGTGGAGTGTGTGTGGGGGAATGGGATGGGAGGGTGGGGGGGCATGAGAGGGAGGGAGCAGGGGTATGAGAGGGAGGGAGCAAGAGATCGGGAGAAGGAACTGGCATTGATATGTAAAGTTAGAAAAAAAAGTATTATGAACAAAACCTGAAAAAATGCCATTGAGTTCTCTTTGTGTTGGCCTTGTACTGCTGAGCATGTGGCCTGCCCTTAACCACACTTAAGGCCAAGTTTATTTATTTATCTTTTAAATATGGAGCCTATGGATCAAATGCCAGTCCTCATGTTGCCAGATATGCTATTCGCCAACTGAGCTAGGTCTCTAGAACCCTACTCTAAAGATTACAATGCTTGATTTGAGATAAAAAATAAAATGAAGGGGGCTGGCAAGACAGCTCAGCCAGTCAGTGCCACTGTAGCCAGGTCTTTCCACTGGAGTCAAGCTCTGGGAGGACCACATGGTAGGAGGAACCAATCTACCTCTTCCCATTGTCCTCTTCCTAATGGGCTGTGCCTGGGCAAGGCACATTCTCACCAAAACATTATGCACAGACACAGTAAATAAATGAAATCTTGCAAAGAAAGTTATAAAACAAAAGAAATAATAAAAGGAAACCCTATGTATGAACTTTTAATAGCATTTTGATTACATGATTTTTCCTCAACCAGCTATGAAGGGGAAAACTAGCTAATCCATCCAAGCTAGGGCTAGCACTTACTTTTCAACAAAGGCAGCCAGGTAATTGCTTACAAATGATAAAAAAAAATCATGATTCCATTGAGGTCTTTTGATACACACTTTGTTGCACAGAATGAATCAATTCAATAAACATATTGAGACATTCTATAAGAGAGATAAACCACCAATTACAGTCAATTACAGTCAGAAGGTTTTTTTTTTTTTTTTTTTGACATTTTCCTTTACAAATAAATTTGAAATATAACAGCTGATTGGCTTAGCATTTAGGCTACTGTTTACAAATGCCATGCTGTAAATATGCTTAATGGTCTTGATATACAGCCTTAGTTATATCTTGAAGATAAATTTCTTCACAAAATACAATAATGGGAAAGTATCACTGGTAAAAAGTCTGAATCAGAGTGGAATCTCTGAATTTTACCTTACAGAAAAATACCGAAGCAGATATTATAAGTTAAGTGTCTCGGGGCTTTCACATCTTCTCCTGATTCTCAAAGAGTCCACTGTCAACAAGGAACATAAAATGCAACGTCCCGAGCTCTGTCCACGCTGCTGAATGAGAAATCCCCAAGTTGGAGTCTAGATACCTTTGTTTTCACGAGTCCTGGCTGTGGTTGTGTGACACTATAGTTACAAATCTCTGCTATGGTAGAGTCACTTGACTTACTGTGTATAGAAAATGTTTAGGCTGTAGTAAAAGAAACTATGTTCACGGGAAATTCGTGACAGTCTTGCATCATCTTTGGACACGCACTGTAATGATCTGCAGTTTCTTACATTTGCTTCCCAATATTCTTTCAAGCAGCTGAGTATTAGATTTCATGTGTGCCTTACTTACCTCATTGAGATAATGTTGCTATAATGATCTCACTCATATGTTGCATAATTAGCCCTAATATCTCTCTAATGAGATACACCAGGCTATTTGGAAGCAGCTGTTTTATCATGGATAGCAAAGGGCACTTTATGATAAATTTTCCAAGGCACTCAAGGAAAGTAAAAGTGGTTAATTCACATAAATTACTTGTATTTTTTTTTCTTCTTAAGAATCTACTTGTCTTTTGGATTGGTTTTACTATTCGCAGCAGTACAAAAGACTAAGCATATCAACTAGATTTGGCAGGAAATGGTATGTCTAACTTAGTTATAATGAGGAATAAGAAATCTGTTAACATTTCTGAGAATGTAGAACAGGTCCATTCAACATCATTGATTATATTATAGCTCAAAAACTTTATCACAGATAAGGGAGAGTATTTTATAAGGAAATATTTATTTTTAAGATAGAGGTCTTAAAGAAAAGGTAAATTATTAACAATTTGGCATCATGTGTTCAATAACTTCTCTTTGTGTTCAATAAGTATGATATGGAAGTAGATACACACAGAATTTATTTCACTGGTTTATTCATTCATATAACAATATCCATGTGCATTTTCTATCTAGTTAAATATGCAATAGATACATATAGGGTACAATGCGAACTGCTCAGAGGCATGGAGATTGGCTTACATTCACTGGGAGTTTCATCTGCCTGATCAATATAAATACATATCTAGCTATCTAAACTGCATTTGTTGGCAATGAAACCAGAGTATTCAGCATTTTATCAAAGCGTGGTGAATTGATGGTTATGATTACCTCTTCTCCCTGCAGCCCGGGTCTCTAACAGAAGAGGAAATTAAGGGAGACAAACTAAACCGTGATGCTTAGGGACTCTCTTGATTCTGTCTGTCACTGTTTTTCTAAACCAGCACAAGGCCTCAAGGGAGTCTGGCTGTTCTGGCCTCCCTCAGCCAGCCAGACGGTAACGGCCCACTGCTTTTATTCATTACTTTGAATGTAATGCACTAAATTTAACAAGTAACACACTCAGCGGGAATTTATTGCCCTTTTGCAGCATGATTGCAAGGTGGGATATGGATGTGGATTCCAATTACTGTTGACACCCAGATAAGAAGAACAAAGCCTTCCTATAATTATGAACCGAAGTTGATATTTTAGCAAAGTGAAAATATATAAATAAGTACATCTGTACTATTTGTGGAAAACATTCTTTCCTGGATTTAGAAAAGTCTCCCTGGTTATATAATAGTAGCATTTCAATTAAGTGCAGCAATAATAAAATAAATGAGATAGCAATGCATAAAGGCAAAGCGTTTTTTTAGAGCAGCAATTTTTGAATGCAAACACTTTGAATGCAGAGAGCAGATGCACAATAGAGAGGGGTTAACACGTTGCAAACATTAACTTGTCTGTAATATGTACATGAATGGGCACAAACAGGACTCTTTAAAATAGATTTAAATTCTACTTTGGAAAAATCTAATCCATATGGTATCACTATTCCAACAGTTAACTACAGATACAGATCTAGTAATACACCATAGAGTGATATTTTGCTACAATGTTGCCTTTATGGTTTCATATTTGTAATTCTGGAGTTAGCTGACTAAATATTGTCGGCATGTAGATATTTATGATGGACCGTAATGTCCTTGAGTTGCAACAGGAGGATGAAAGAAAGAGCCAGAATTATTAAGTCACTTCAGGCAAGGGTTTGTTGTTACTATTTGATTTATTCATAAAGGCCACTGGAACACAATAAATACAAAGACATAAAGGGAGCGGATAGGGTTTTATTTTGGTACATTGTATATGAATGAAAAATGCTGCCTAATGTATGGAATATGAAAGCAAAAGGGACAGTAACCTCCTACACCATTAGCTAAAATGACCAAATTGAATTATTGCAGTAAAAGAAGTATGTGCGACTGGTAAAATATGGACCTCATACACAACACAGTATAATATGCTGGCCTTAAGAACCACTCACTGTGACCTTGAGACCCTTGTTTAATCTCTCTTCGCCTGTTTCTTCAACAGTAATACATACACAATGAATGTAGCTGCCTATGTGGCTATACTAACATGAAATGAACCTGGGAACTTATTTAAGACAATGATGGACACAGTAAATGCTTAATAAATATTAACAACTTTATGTCCATTTGCACTATGTTAGCCTGCTAAGTATTAAAACTCATAATGGCAAGAAAGCAAATGTAATCTTTCTTTTACAGGTGGATATAATTTGTCATAAATTTGAGCTCAAACCCTTCATTGTACAAAAAAAATGGACACTTGTAGTGAGATAGTCCTTCTGTGGCACTGACCACGCCCATGGGCGGAAGTGACCTGTGGAAGGAGGTCGGAGGGGGCCAGGAAAGGCGCTCTCTTTCTGGCGTGACTCGGACAGGAGAGGATCGGGTTGAATTTCCTGGTGTTCATCTGTCTAAGTTGTAAGTTATTTCTCCCTGAATAAACATCTATTCGGCCTATTTGTTTATCCTGATCCTTATTTACCGCAATAGACACTGGAACTAATTTGAACTTCAGAGTCAGTTTCATAGCATAGGTCTGCTATATATTTCTGTAGTATTAAATTAAAATCCTTAGTGTATCTAATATAGAGCATCAGTCTAATGATACCTGTATTTGAGAGATTTGGGGAAAATGAAGAAAAGGAATATGCTTATGTAGGTCTTTAAAACTTAACACATGATCCCGTACACCCACATATGGAAATATTTGTTTATTATGTGTCTATAGATACAACAAATGATTACTAAAAATTGCTAATTGTTTCTTCAAAAATCACAGAGCAACAAATTTTCAGAAGTAAAATGGAAAAGGCAGATAACTGACAAAATGTGTGGGAAGGAGAAAAACAGTGAAGTTAAAGGGTTTGAGTTGTTGGGAATGGTGGTGATTCACAATTTGGGTATTACACAATGTGTAAGTGAAAAATCACCTTTGTGATGGATGTCACAGTTATCTGCTTCCCTTGAAAGTCTTGTGGAATTAACTAAGTAATTAAACCACTAGAAATCTGAACTAAATTTATTAACAGAAGCATAAAGAAGTATTTTTGTGACAGTGTTACCCACTAATACTTCGAGGGCTCGCAAGACTGATGAAGCCAAAGAAAACTCCTAAATAACATGACTTCAATTGACTACATGGAGTTCCAGCATACCGATGGATTAGTTAACTTGAATAATTTAACCCTAAACTATCAATCAAATATTATTCCACTCTGATGGTTACGTTTCTCATCACGGCAATAAAATATTTGACAGAAGCATGTTTCAAGGGTTTCAATCTTCCATGTCATGCTACCCATGGTGGTTGAAGTGGCTGGGTCCATGGCACCTGGAACATGTGGTTATATTTCTGTATCTATATCAGGAAATAGAGTGCCAGGTTAGAAACAAAGAAGAACCTAACCCTCAGTGTCTGTTTCCCAGTGATCCATTTCCTATGCTCTACCTCCTAAACTGTCCACCATCAGCTGTAGACCAAGTGTACAAACACATGAGCCTCTTGTGGGCATTTACATTCAAGTCATAACATCTACTTTAGCTAGGAGTTGTATGATCTTTATAGTTTATACACAGGGCATCACGTAAATGTATTTACACAGCATATACACAGACATGTTCTCTTCAGATTTAAAGAAGAATGATTAATATATAAAATATTTAAAAATTAAATGCTTTAAATCCTAACCAAATGCTAACATGAGGCAAAGTTCACAACCAATATATTCATTCATATACTTTTTTGTTCTTTCTCTCATTCATTCTACAGTATTGTGTTGAGAGCTTCATTGTGGAGGATGCTGTGTTGAGCAAGATGTATGCTATCACTGACTGGTGCTTACATGTTAGAGGTATAACATGGTCATGTAACTAAAATTTTCATCAGGGTTGTGAGTACTACTTGAGACTTTAATTGTATTAGAAAGGAGGGCAGAAGTTTTCAAAGGAAAGCTTCACAAATGCTAACCCAGGCTTCAGAGCAGCCTAGAGTTATTAGTGTGCTTATAATCATCTGCTTACAAATGAGAAAAATGATAAGTAGGTCATTAAATAACAAATCCTACAACTGGAAAGATGCACACCTAGGATCTAATCCTAGATCAGATGAGCCTGAATTCTTCACTTAATCACTGTGCACCAGAAGTTCATTTGCATTTGTGAGGGGATATTGAGAATACACAGGACAGAAAGGAGGGCACATGGGAGTCACCAAAGTTAGAAAACATATATGCACTCAGGCCTATAACGTTGTTATCTACATTGAAATGTGAAAAAGCACACATTGCAGTTTAGATATTATTAGACACTTTAAATATAATAGTAAAAAGTCCAAAAGTTAGAGCCACTCTAGACCAGAATTTCAATGTTTTGTTGTCCTAATTTTGTAGAGACACTACAATCCAAAAATTAGACTCATCCTAATTTACTCTAGATATATGTAAATATGTTTCACAACAAAACCTATGTGGTAGTGTTTATAGTAATTATACTCTACTTATAACAGCAATATATAGAACACAGGTGCTTATCAATAAATGAATAGTTTTAAAAATGATATACTCTGCCCATCTATGAATTTATAATCTTCAGAGAATTACTCTAAGGAGGGGACAAAGACCATTCTCAAGTATAAAATTCTCCATTTTTAAACTGGATTATTTGGTATTTTGATGTCTAGTTTCTTGAGTTCTATATATATTTTGAAGATAGCCCCCTATCAAATGTGGGGTTGGTGAAGATATTTTACCATTCTGTAGGCTTCCATTTTGTTTTATTGACCATGTCCTTTGCCTTACAGAAGCTTCTCAGTTTCAGGGGATCCATTTTATTAATTGTTGCTCTCAGTGTCTGTGCTACTGGTTTTATATTTAGGAAGGTGATCCCCTGTGCCCATGCATTCAAGACTACTTCCCACTTCCTCTTCTACCAAATTCAGTGTAACTGGATTTTTTGTTGATGTCTTTCATCCATTTGGACTTGACTTTCCTGCACAGTGATAGATATGGATCTATTTGCATTCTTCTGCAAGTCAACATCCAATTATGCCTGCACCATTTGTTGAAAATGTTTTCTTTTATTCATTGTAAAATTTTGGCTTTGTCAAAAATCAGGCATTCATAGGTATGTGAATTGATATCAGGGATTTCAATTCGATTCCATTGGTCCACCTTTCTTTTTTTGTGCCAATACCAAGCTGTGTTTATTACTACAGCTCTGTAGTAGAACTTGAATTCAGGTACAGTGATGCCCCCAGAAGTTCCTTATTTTTTCAAGGTCTGTGAAGAATTCTGTTAGTACTTTTATGGAGATTGCACTGAATCTGTAGATTGCTTTTTGGTAAGATGGTCATTTTTCCTATGTTAATCTTACCTATCTAAGAGCATGAGAGATCTTTTTAATTTTTATTTTCTGATATTTTCTTTAAAGACCTAAAGTTGTTGTCAGACAGGACTTTCTCTTTTTGGTTATATCACCCCAAGATATTTTATATTATTTGTTGCTATTTTAAAATGTGATGTTTCTCTGATTTCTTTCTCAGCCCATTTATCACTTGTATAAATAGAAGGGCTACTGATTTTTGAGTTAATCTTGTATCCTGCCATATTACTGAAGGTGGATAACAGCTGTAGGTATTCCCTGGTAGAATATTTGGGGTCACTTATGTATAATATCATATCCTCTACAAATAGCAAAAACAAAATGGGGTACAGATCAAAACAGGGAATTCTCAACAGAAGAATCTCAAATGGCCAAAGACATTAAGGAATTTCTCAACATCTTTAGTCATCAGAGAAATGCAAATTAAAATGACTTTGAGATACCATGTTATTCCTGTCAGAATAGCTAAATCAAAAACCACTAATGATAGCTTATGCTTGAGGGAATGTGGAGTAAGGGGAACACTCCCCCATTTCTGTTGGGAGTGAAGACTTGTACAGCCACTTTGGAAATCAATATGGTGGTTTCCCAGAAACATGTGAATCAATCTAACTCAAAATCTAGTGATATCACTCTTGGGCATGTACCCAAAGGATGATCAATCATACCACAAGGGCATTTACTGAACTATGTTCATAACAACATCATTCATAAAAGCCAGAACCAGAAAACAACATAGATGCCCCTTAATAAAAGAATGGTTAAAGAAAATGTGGTGCATTTATACAGTGGAGTATTACTCAGGTATAAAAACCAAAACCAAACAAACAGAAAATAACAATGATAACATGAAATTTGCAGGCAAGTGGATGCTCTTGAGGTAACCCAAACCCAGAAAGACTAACCCAGTATATACTCACTCATAAGTGGATATTATATGTAAATCAAAGAATAATCAGGCTACGATCCATCATTTCAAAGAAGCTAGGTTACAAGGAGGGCCCTAAGAGGGGCACATGGCTCTCCTGGGAAGAAGAAATAGATAAGGTGTGCTGAGTAAACTGGGGGCATGGGCTAGAGGAGAGGGCATGCAGGATGGGAATATGGAGGATCAGATTGTCAAGTTGGTGGAGGGACAGAGAGGGAGAGCAATGAAAGATATATCCTGATTGAGAGGACCATTATGAGGTTAGGGAGAAACCTGGTGCCAGGGAAACTCCCAGGAATCCACAAGGATAACCCTAGCTAGCTAAGACTCCTAGAAATATTCAAGAAGGTGCTAGCACTGTCCTAATCCTAAAAATCAAGTTGGTGACTATCCTAAATATCATCATAGAATCTTCTGCATGCCATCCCAGACTGATGGGAAATGTCATTCTGTAAATATGTTTCTCTTATTGGTTAATGAATAAAGCACTGATGGCCTGTAGGAAAGCAAGACATGTGGGACTAGGAGACATGGAGGATTCTAGGAGATGTAGTAGACTGAAGCCAAGATCTAGGCCATGGGAGAAGAGGTCCGTACCCTTTCTTCAGTAAGATAAGTCTATACGGAAATATTTAGATTGATAGACATGAGTTAATAAGAAATGCTGGAAACATTATAACTAATAAGCTTCTCTCTGTGCTATTTGGAGCTGCTACAGCACTGGAACCAGGCTGGTGGGAAAACTGCTCATAACAACAGACTTTGGGAATTATAGGCACAAGTGTAGGAACCTTTGTGGGCCTTCAGTGAGATCCAACCAACTTGCATGGTTCACAACTGAGAGGGTGGGGGAGTGTGGATTGAGAAAGGACAGGTAAAGAAATTAAGAAAATGAAGACATGGGATAGAGTAAAGAGGGCAATTCAGTGAATACTTTAAAGCCCCAAGTTTATTCTTCAACCAAAAGGGGGATATGACAGAAGACTTCTATTATCATGTATAAGGAAAAAACAGGCTTTCTTTCCTTAATTCAAAGCATTTGGTAACCACACCTATTACCTGGCCTTGAGGGTCAAGAGTAAACACAGTTGAGCTGAAACACACTTTCTGAGACTTCCTGAGTAATTGTCATTTAACACATCACTGTACTCCATGTTCCAGAGTAAAACTCTGACAATATGCATTTTATTAATCAAAGAAAACCTAACCAGGGCTGGACATGGTTATTCTGGTCATGATTATGGATGGTATTATTTAGAAGCAGGAGGTCAAGCCATGGGAACCAAGAGTTCAGCGTCATCCTTGTGTCACTTGGCAAGTGGAAGGCCTTCTAAGCTATGTGACAAGCCTTCATGCTCACTGTAAACCCTAATATGTTCTCTTCACACATCTTGTTAATATTCTAATCAGCTTTGCAAGAGTAAGAAACACAAAAACATCCCAGGATAGTTAATTTCATAGGCCTGCTATATTATGAAATTAAAAAAAAACAAAAAACAAAACAAAAAAACAAAACAAAAATCTCAACTCCCTAGAAAGGTAATCTGATTGAAAAAAACTAAAGACTTTAATGGAATTATCCTACGGAGGACATACAATCAACAGGTGTATGGAGAATGGGCAGTGGCACTACTCATTAGGGAAACAAATGTCAGGGCTAAGACCGTCAATTGGATGCTTATTACTGAAAGGAAAAGACAACGTGTTGATGAGGCTGTGGAGAATATTTGTATATTGTCTGTGGGATTAAGAATGCTGCTGGTGCTAAGAAAACAGTTTTCTTGTAAATGCAGCAACTCTGGATTTATGCAGCACATATCCAATGTAATTAAAATCAGGATTAGCAGCATGCCTTTACTTATAAAATTACTCATAAAGTATGGTGGCTCAGAGGGTAAATGTATTTGCTGGCAAGCCCAATGATCTGAATTGTATAGAAGGACCCACATGGTAGGAACAGAGAACCAATTTCTCACTGGTTTCCTCTGATCTCCACGAACATAAAATTAAAGAAATAAATGTAAGAAAATATGTAAAAAAAAAAAAAAGTCAATGTCTGAAAATAGATGAATGAATAAAGAAATATGGGCACAAATTCTAATCTCCCTTTAAAAAGAAATAATAATAATAATAATAATAATAATAATAATAATAATAATAATAATAATAATAATGACATAAAAGTCATCATGCTGAGTGAAATAAACTAGTCATACCTGGTCCACTCTTCTGAAGTATTAGTATCTAATATAGTCAAACTTGTGCAAAAAAAGTTGGTAGTTGACCGAGACCACAGCGAGGGTCACATGAGGACTATTCAATGGGCATAAGATTTCTACTAAGCAAGAATAATATCTAGACCTGTGTCTTATCATGTTCTGCTTACAATCAATGAAGTATACTGTTCACTTGAAAAATCTAAGAAGGTAGCTCTCATATTTGACCACCACAAAATAGCCCTTACATAAAAGATCTTACCAGATGAGAAGTATACAATATTCCTTTTTCTAGTTTATTGGCATTTTGCAGAAATTAGAATTGTCCATGGATACTCTTGTGCATGATCGCAGTAACATTGTCCTCTTGCTCCCTAATCTTATACTGCCTCAGGTCCCCAACAGTGGCAAGTTAGATATTACTGGAAAGAATAATTTAGACAAATGTGCCTAATTAACACTTAGAAAAATTCTGTTTTAAAATGCCCATAGGGGTTGGGAAAATAGATGGCTCAGTGGGTAAGAATGCTTGCTAGCATGAGGATCTGAATTCTTATTCTCTCCCCATCTTGTAAGGCAAAGTGTAACCACATGGGCTTGTATTGAAGCACTGGCTGGCCAGTCAGCTAGCCAGAAAATGGTGAGCTCCAGATTCAGTGAGCGATCCATGCCAACTTCATTAAGCACAGAAATAGTGCAGGACAACTGATATCTTACACTAGCCTCCATGTTAAACTGTACACTGGACACATAGGTGTCCATTAACCCCCCCACACACACATACACACAGATGAATGTTCACAGCAGTACATTGCAAAACAGTGCCAATATGTTGAAACACACAATGCATCTATATTTTTATTTGGGGACAAAAGCAGTAGAAAATGGAAGGTGAAGAAGTAGGTCGGAGACTCCCACATGTTATTTTGTGGGTTTATATAACTCTTCCTGGAAAAACCTTTCCAGTTTCTGACATGGAATTAAAATAGATTTGTGAAACCTCAGACTGGAAAAGAACTCATTTACCTATAATACAGCTTTCAGAATCAAGGCAAGATATTTCACCAACAATTTCAAAATAGAACCGAGGTCTAATTTTAGTGGTGCAGTATTGAATAAGTATAGTATTTATATATACCACAACAGTGCTGAACAGAAAGATAAAAAAGTCCACATGAATGGAAGGCTAATGATAATCTAATTAGCCCCAATAAATACATTGTGAAAGCGTATTCTGTTCATGTGCAACAAGTGGAATAGGAGATTATAATTTTAAATTAAACACCACTAGCTTCTCCAGTTTTTCTTCATAAAAATGAAAAAGGAGGTCCATAGGGTTGGCAAAACCATGTATTCTGCTTCTATAAATAACTGTGCCCTTTTCATGCATTCCCAGAATATTTGTGTTTCTTAAAAGGCAAGGGAGTACGGTGTATATTGATCTCTATCAAGGTCAATGTATTCCTTGTAGACCAAGGTCCACTTAAAACTTGGAAATTCTCCCTCCCACCCATCCCCCTACCCCCATATGTATATCTGTTTAAGAGTCTTGGTGTATAGTTCTAACTGACCTTGTACTTACTTTATAGTTAAGACTGACCTTGTACTCATGAAAATCCTCCTTTCTTCTTAAACTTCTTGAGTACTAGAATTTCAAGAATGCATCACCTGTTCTGGCTTATTGCTAGTATGTTGTCTGTTATCTCACTGGTGTTGGTAAACCGTGTATTATATGCAGCCACTTAACATTAAGGCATCCATGCCACTAATTCATACTGGGCGCTTGTGTGGAATCATGAGTGAAACCTTTGCCCTTTGTTGGTTCACCGGGGTCCTGAACTCACTGAAGTGTATTTGTTTGAATTATAGTCAGTCTGAACCCACTCAAATCGATAAGTGAACTGTGCGCCTAAGATGCATTTTATTTAACACTGGGAGAAAACAGCACAGCTTGACCCTTGTGAAGTGTTATGAAGAGCTGTAGTCAAGTGGAGGCTTTTCCATTGGGTTTGGAGTATTTTGTTGCTATCTTGACCTTGAGCTTGGTACAATTGTGAATCGTACGTAAAATTCCTTTTGCTTTGCTGCCTCAATGTTAAGAGGACGTATTAACACAGATGCACCAGAATTGAATTGAATCTGTTGTTAAACATTATTTTTAATGTTTATAGTAACTCAAAATAAGAAGGTAATAGCTTTCATTTATTGAGTATGCATTTTAATCAAACACTAGGCTCAGAGCAATACACACACACACACACACACACACATATGTATATTTATTTACATATTTTTTCTCTGAACTTATTGATATTGCAAATAATTTTCTGGACAGTTGCTGCCCTCAAGCTAACCATTCTTTCTTGAAGATTCTATGAGAAGTTACTAGAAATTTCAAATATATATTCAGAAAAAAAATCACCTCTGAATTTGAGAAGCATGGTGTTCCTCCTCAACTCAATACTATGTGATGTGATAATGGCAGTTGAAAGTGGCCATGGTGAATTTGTATGGCAGGCATAAGTAAAAGCCTTTTTCCCCCACTTCAGGGAACATTCATCAACAGCTGTATTCATGCACCACACCATTCATTCTCCAAGAATAAATGTTGTCATTTGTAATATCTCAACTTGTTCAACTATTGCTACTACAGAGAAATTAAAAAGTAGGCACTGCCTTTAAACACCTGCAGGGGAAGGAAAGAAATCAGCGTTTTTATACCATACATGTCATGACGCTAGCCATCCAAGAAGTAGGTAAGAGAGTAATGGTCCTTAGGCATTCTCCAATAACAAGGAAAGCTACGGATCAGCAAACTGTGGCTTGTGGCTAATTCTTCTCAGTTCTGAACTTAATAAATACTGTTTGGACTCAGCTATGGCCATTTGTTTATATGTTATCTATCTGCCTTCACACCTGCACAGACATTCAGGGTAATTGCAGCATGCACTATATGGGTAGAAAAACAAAATTATTAATTATCTGGTCCTTTGCAGAGGAATGTATCCATCAATGACTAGAGTGGTGTGTACGTGTCAGTTTAATGGATGTCATTTTGTTTGGGCTCCAGTTTATGCAAGAAGAGAATTTTGGGCTGTAAGTATACTTGCTGTGTAGGCATGAGACCTGAGTTTATATTTATCAGAAACGAGGGAATTATTTCCATTGCTTGCAAACCCAGCACTGTGGGGCAGACACAGGAAGATCACTAGGGTGGCTCAAGGGAGAAGCCTTGTTGTATGGGAGTGAATCAGACAGTAGAAGAATAGGACATCCAATATTCCCTATGGCCTCTGTGTGTACATACGGGTGTACATACCTGACCACACATTTGCTCATGAACTTCACACACAAAAGAGGATGCTATGATATGAGCAGTAATTTACTTGAAATTGGTGACTAAAAGTGTAGAAATACAGGTGCTCATATTGAACCCTTATGTTCTCATGTAACTTCATTTTATAGGGGATTTTATTTATTATGTTCAAAAAGTGGTTATGCCTTCATCTCACTACGTTGTGGTAAATAATCTACTTGAATGTCTTTACTCATTTACTTATTTTTTAATATTTTTTTATCCAAAAAGTATTTATTTAGGGCTTTCTTGGATCCAGCCTCCTGGGTTCTAAGAGATGGGGATATATCTATGAAGAATCAATGAGGCTAATATTTTAGTGGAAAAGCACATAAGCACATACTTGTTGAATTATTGTCTGTGTGCCATAATATTAAGAAGTAATAAGTCCTATGAAGAAAATGTAAAGCGAGAAAGATGGTGGAAAGTGAACAGAGCAATTCTCTAGATGCTCAGAGAAGCAACTGCAAGCATATGGCATTCAAAAAGAGAGAGCAGAATATCACACAGGGGAAGCATGCATTCCTGCAGAGGAATCAGCAAAGACTAACACTATCCATGAAGCATGCTTTCGTCTAATAGAGGAAATGGAAGGAAAAGAGTGGAAGAAGTAGCAGACTGGAGAGGTGATGTTGCATTGTGGGTAGGCTAAGTGTGTATAGGGGTTTGTAACATAGTTAGTATTTATTATGCTATTCCAGTAACACGGCAGTTGTAAAAGAAAATTGATGCAGAGTAATCTGTATTCTAGATAGTATAAGATTTTCTATGTGACACACAGAGTGGATAACAAAGTAAATAATTCCAGTTCCAGGCCATTGTAACAGTGCAGCAAGAGATAATCTGTGTTTGTAGGACTTGAGGTTAAAAGGAGTCATGATAAGGTAGTGAAGAGATTTTTTTAAAGTTGAAAATGCTTCATATTTCCTAAGTCCTCCTTATAATTTAATCAAGTGCTTATATCTTATTACATACAGAGTGGAGAAGCCATATATTCGTTCAACAAACCATTATGAGTCATCAGTAGGAGAACAGGTTAAAAGAACCTTCGTTCACTGAAAAATGATGAACAAAACAGTTCTTCATTTATGGTCCTCTTTTAAATTAATGGAGCCTCTACCTGCTCTAACCTTGACCTTGTCCTATAAAATCTCTGTGTATGTAACGTTGTGTGGTATTCTGATTCCCACTGGGGAATGCTAAGGCTGCGGCTCTGATCGTTTGGAATTCTCACCTGGTTGCTGAGGAAGGATGACACCGTGTAGACTAGAATGTACACAGCACATCTAATTTCTTTCACAACTTCAACTTATCACTGTTCAAGAACTGAGTGACCTTCCAGCCATTTAATCTATAGAACCTTCCTTAATTCATGTTTTGATTGTGGGGAGCACAACTTCTGCCTATTACTTCCTTTTCCTTTTCATGCTAAATTTTCAGCCAGTGTACAGTAACACTTTATGTTCCCTCAAAGGCCTTTGCCATTGTTCAACCTGTGAAGGCAGGCATATCTGCTCTGACTATTCCCACCGCTCTTGCTGCCAGAACATGAATTTAATTTTGAGGATTTAATATCTCGTTTCAATGTTGTGCTTCCTTTCTTTGTTCTAAACAAAGAGCAAATTATTAACTGAAATCTGACAAATATACTCTACAAATTTGCTAGTTTTTCAGAACAAGATGGTTCCAGCTTGAGTGAACAATTTTATATTTCAATAAAGTAGTTTTACTACTCCCTGTCAAATGGCTCTATCTTTGGCTTCAAAGCAGCCATTTAGTACCAGCTAAAATCTGTAACACATAAAGGAGAAGGGATTAGCAAATAGTCCTCAATTCTGCTAATAAAAGTACCATGTTAATTTTCCCAAGGATGGAATATTAGTACTGGTGCAAGTCTCGATCTGAATTAGAAGAAACCTTCAGGAGACTTAAAATTGTTCAATAGAAAAGGATAATTAAATAACTATGGAAATTGCGTGTTTTGTATACATAATATATAAATAGTCATCATATTGTTGACCCTTTTAAGTTTTGAAACTGCCTAATGTGTTCCTGACCATATGCTCCTTAGTGAATAATGAACAGAGAATTTTATATGAAGACTGAGTAATCTCCCTAAGGTGTGTGTGTGGGTGAATGGCACTGTGTGTCCTCTAGCTCATAAGCCAGGCTCAGGCCTGTGCCAGGGGAGCTCTGAAGGGTTAAACTTTTGTCTGTGACACTGAAATTGAGGCCAGCTGTAGGTCATATTCACGTTCCAGTCACAGGAAAATGAACCTGTGAGACAGAACCTAATTATCTGCTAAACCAAAAGCCAGTCTCAGTTCAATAACTTACGACAGAGCCAGCAGCCAGATATAGTGTTACCATGGCAACTTTGGAAAAAGCTCCAGTGCTGTTGAGAATAAGGAGGAAGGGAAGGAGACTGTAACCCTAACTGTGCTGTAGCCATTTGATCTCAGACAAGCAAGCTTTCTATAAAATCAGTTTATTCTGTTCACACATACCATTGTCTCTTCACTTTAATATCTATAACAGTTACTGAAAAGAAAAAAAATAAAATATCCTGTGTGCTTAAAAATGATCTACTTGTCAATAGCTAAGAGGGATTAATTTAAAAGAAGAGAATGCAAGTTTCCACTCTCCATTTTTCTATGTCACCCAGAAATACAGATGGAAAAGGGCAGGGCATCATTGTCGTAAATAAAGTTCTTCGTCCATGAAACTTGCTCTTATTTTGTTTCCCTCTGCTTCCCAGAAGCAGGGATGTTGGAGGGGGGGAAGTTATGGGAACAGAAGCAAAAATGTTTGCTTTTCCAAAATGTGATAGTTGAACTGGAGAATAGGGGTATCTATTTTTTTTTTTTTTTGTAAACCCCACCTATAATTTCAAGTAAAGTGATTTCCTGGGATATTGAGTTAAGAAGAATCAAATATTATAGAGGGAGGTAAGCCCAGACATGTTGGTCACCTTTTTTGTCAGTTCATCTTTGTGGTTGCTTTTAGAAGGACAGTGGGTTCATGAAATCCTGGATTAACACTGCTTTGTGCACACAGTGATTTTAAAAGACACCATAAGTACTATGGAAATAGCAACTCAGTGAAAAATGTTAACTGCACCTGCCATTTGTACTAGAAGGATTCAGATATGATCCCTTTATTTTTAAAACCATTCTCAATGAGACAAACCACACTAAGACATGGCAGTTATAATTACTGGATCTCAGCCTATTTGACAATTGTAATGTCATTAATGATATAATAAGACACACATGACATAAAATATAGTCACTTAAGCTTGCTATCCAGTTGTAGTGCCAAGATTGAATCGCTTAGATAGCTGTGTATAAATATACATATGTATCAGTATGTTTATGTATAACTCATAAACACATTGGGTTTGAAATAAAGAAATGAAGAAATATGGATATGAATAATATGCTTTTCATATTCATGAATAATTTTGTGGTAATGCAAATGAAACAGAAAAGGGAAAGTAGGTTTCTTCAAGCACAAATATGACTAAGAATATAGCCTGAAATTTCCAATCAACTAGATTCACTTATGATATCCATGTATTTTCTTTAAGATATCACATCTTTTAAACACAATTTACCTATAATATTATATATTGAGTGTCTAGTTAAGTAAATATAGAACTTCAAATTCCTTTAAATTACTGGTGAGTAAACTATGTACTAGGAGGTGAACAGAGGCACAGAGAAATGCATCCCAGCACAAAATGAATTTTCTGATTAATATCTGCACAGAAGTAACCTAACCTTTGTTTGTGACCTTAACTAAGTCCTTCTCAAGTAAATGGACGCCCACCCTCAGACAAATATTTCTGAGATCTGGTTACCAAAAAGGCTTATGAAAAGACCAGATAAAGCAACGGAACCACATACACTACATGGATCTGCCTACTTCTAATACAAGTTATTTTCTTTTGATCGTTCCATGAAGGAAATGAAGCAGCTTCATCAGAAAATCATCTGCAAGAGCTGTTGAAGCAAATGCTCTCTGAGTTTAGCTTTAGCACGCATGATAACCTTACAGAATCAAGCTTTGGGAAAGGCACAAAACACTAAAATTCACTTTTTCCTCTGTTCTATTTGAATTCCCAACAAAGAGATTAGAAGCCCAAATAAATAAATCATGCTGGTTTCTCATTCAATGGCCTTGAAGAACATTTCCCTGACTTTCTATAGCACACTGTCTAGTGTTGTTTCTTTAGCATCATAGTGTTTCCTCTGTATCTGTGGGTAGGTGTGTGTGTATGTGATGAAAATGTAACCCTGGAATACATGAATGAGAATTGTGTGAGACAGATGCTTCTTATAATATAAAGGACCTGATACATTCAATTAACATTAAACAAATACAATAAAATAAATTATACCTGTAAATAACTTGGCAGCACGAAATAATCTGCTTGCCATATGGAGGACATTTAAAGTGTTTGTTGAAAGAGTGAATAAATGTACGGGCCTAGTTGTTAAAGAACAAGAACTTAATCTGTTTTCAAAGAAAAGGAGAAGAAAAAATATGCAAAAGAAATTGAGAGATGGAAGACCTAAAGTGTTTGCTACTATATGAAAAAAAAAAAAAAAAAAAAAAAGAACTCTCTGGTTCTCACAGGTTGTTCTATGACTCACTGAGAAATGACAATCAAAGAACTCCAGGGAGCATTGTCATCACTTTTGGGCCTATCATTTTAAAATAGACTTGAATAGTTCACAATATTCAAGAATTTTATCCCCATTAAGGAGGCTACCTATGCTTTCTGTTCACAATTAACTTCTGATAATACACACACACATACACACACACACACACACACACACACACACACACACACACACACACACCACATTGGGGCTATTTCACTCTTACAACACTTTCTGCTTACTATTCAGCCTTGTAATATTGTTAATAGAAAGGCTAGCTTGTTGACTAAACTATACTCTTGTCTAGTGTCTTTTGGGTGATCTAAAATGATCAGATATGTCATTGACACTTCTTGATGATATGGAGACCTTTCCCAGCCTTTGTCTATGTCTGTTAATGGATATTCTTAGGAGACAGTTTATGAGTTAATGGCTAGAGAGAGATTGGGGCATTTCAAACCTCATCTAGTTTTTCCTTTCTGTCAATCACGTAAGCATATGCAGGTGGGCTTCCCAGGTTTCCACAGGAAGGATTATGACTCATTATGTCCATCAACCCATCTCTGTCTGCCTCCGTCAGAGGTGGTGACCCAAAGAGTGAAACGAGACATGTACTTGCTAACACCCAATTCCCTCCCCTCCCTCTCCTCTCTCTGCTCTCAGCCTACCATGTGTTATGGTATTCTGTGTGATGGACAACTACCGCTAGATTATATCATCTTTCTACTTTATCATTGATTTCTATGATGCATATCTAGTCTGAAATTGGGCTAATGTACTTGGCAATGCCCTTAGGAAGTGAAAAATTAAAATTGTTTCCTTCTCATTTAAGACAACTAGTTTGGTGTGAGCTCATTGCATTTCCTGTACAGTCAAGAAAATCATTTCATAGATGTTTTAAATATACCTGCTTTCTTCTTGTTTCTTTTCATACAATAAATAAATGCCGTTAGTATAATGAACAGAATAAAAAATAAGACAAGTGCATTTTAGAGGTAATCACCTTGATTTGTATCTCCGAGCTTTTATGTCATAGTTTAACTTGGCTCTGTCAGTTACCTCCTCAATCTTCCTGACCCCATTTGTCTCATATTTGCATAGCTACTGTCTTCTTTCAAGAAATTATCATCTGTCCCAATCACTATCTTAAGGGAATTATTACATGTATTTATAGAAGTAGGTATTGATCTTCAGAGGAGTTTTTACATTAGATAACAAAAATGGTCCAAATATTGATATCTGTGATCCAACTGTTAACATATATTAAAGTTATAACACCATGAACATATGAAAAAATAATACATGAGTAAAATCAGTATTAAGATTAAGACGTATGTTAAAGTTATGAAAATTATGGAAAATTTGAATGGATGTATGCTATAAGATTTGAGAACACATGAGTATATTCTACATGATAATAAGATCTATTTTTTAGGATATAGAGTTTTTGTTTTCAATTTATGTAGAATTTTAATTGTATAATCTTATATGTTGAACACCTGCTATCATTCTAAAACAATAATTTACTTTGTAAGTAAACTAGTTCATATTTAGACAATGTGATAAGATCTTAAGTTGGCCTATGATGGTCTGAAACTAGCAGAATTAGTAGTAAAATAGCAGGTTTAACTTGATCTGTGATATTAACATCTTTCTAGTTATATGTGGAAGGATTCTGGTGCTTCCAGGACATAGGTCAGTAGAGTAAAAGTTTAAAATGAAATATATTTCATAAAATGACATTACAAATGTGATTCTTTCTAAACAAAATATATCATTGAGACAAATATTACTATTTTTAAAAGTTCCCATATTTTGTTTTTACTTCATTATTTCTGGATATTTCAAAATCAGTTATGTTCACAAGGACAGACAAGCACTTTTATGCCAAGATCTAGTTTTTACCCTTCTGGATTTTCTCAGGGTGAATGATTACAGAGAATAAATCCTGCATGGTCACTGTTATAAAACCCAAAACTATGTGTTCCTGGTGGTGAAGTTCTGAGAGCATGCTGGGATGCTGTGAAATTTTCAGATAATTTCTTTAGTATAACAGTTGGTGCTTTTCCCTCCTTTCAAACAAACAATGTGTCTGAGGGTGGCCCATTATAGTGTTCATCTCTCTTTGTAAGTGAGTAGTTCCTTTGACTTCCTAATCACTTCTAGAGGTTTTACTACTACTGTGACATCTTTGTTCGATGTCACATGTACATCATACGCAAATGCCAGTTCTCCGTTCCCACAACAGATCTCTGAAGAGAAAATAGCTTACTTTTAACTCACTTTGGTTAATTCATTTCACAATCAGTTCATCTACTTGTGGACATATAGATATTTCATAAGTGTTCGATGGAGTTAATTTGCTCATCTCAGCCAGGAAAGAAAAGGGGAAGAAGAGGAGGGTTGTGGTACTCCTTCCCATTTCAAGGGCACAGCCTTAGTGACTTCAAGACATTCCAGTAGGACTTAATTCTTAAAGGCTCTGCCATATTCCAATGCCACCAAACTGAAGATCAAGTGTTAAACTCATGGGCTTTGCAGGGGAATTCTAGAGGCAAAGCCCCACTCCTGATATTCAAGTTTCATTTACTGAAGTAAGAGACCAAGGGGAGCTGATGCTGGTTCAAAGAAGGTTCTTATCTGGAATTGCATATAATTCCACTTATCCATGGGACTTTTCAAAACAACCCTTAAAAGTGTAATTTCAGATAAACTGGACGACTCATCATGAAAATGAAAGGAAATGGATGCTAAGAATTTTGGTAACCAGAAAGAGAGGCTTTCCAAACTTTCAATGAACATTGTCCGTAAGATATCCAAGAGTTCAGTCTCAGTCATTTGTGGAGAATCAAACAAAAATACTATGAAAGTATTTTTCCTTTCCATGGTTTTGAAGACCTTAATATTCCATTAAGTGCAAAAAATATGGAAAGTAGATATAATTTAGTAAATATCCAGTATGCATATAACTTATTTTCACATTGTCAAGTACATAGTTTCTTTGACATTCCTGTAGCTACTAAGTAAAATGCTAACACAATGTAATGCCTGGAATTACCAAACACAATCCTTTACTATTCACCAATGGCTCTAAAACTTACAATTTAATACTTAAAACCTTTACTAATGAATTATCTCTGTCTCTCTCTCTCTGTGTCTCTATCTCTCTCTCTCTTACACACACACATACACACACACTCATACACACACAGTTTTTTTGAGAATTTTATGCTTGAGACATGCTTCATTTATTATTAAACATTCAAAAACTAATTAGAATATGATTTTTGAATCATGAAACATTTACAGTGCTTTTCCCAAACCTTAATAAAACACAAATGTTATCATTGTTTTAAAATCATCAGTAAGTAAAACCAAATCTGATGTCATATTAACATTTTTTAGAAACATAAATTAAAAAGGAGATTTTCCTTAATTAACAATGAAGATCAAAGGAAAGAACATGGTCATATATCTAATGAAGTCATGACACAAAATTCCAATAATACTTTGATGATCATGAAAATCCCATGTAGGCCAAAGAAGAAGCAAGAAATGGCTCTGAATAGTAACCTAAGTTTTGTGAAACAAAATTGATTTCCAATCAGATCTGGTCTTTTAGTGTTTTTGAAATGTCACAGTGTCAGCCTTGGCCATTAGGAGACTGTGATTTATAGCTGAGACAAAGTGATAGCACCAGCTGACTGTCTGGAGCCAAAGCACAGTGTCTGCGAAGGCTGCCATGGCAGCACAAATTTTCTTAGCCAATAGGGGAGTTGTAAATAAGTCCTGAGCCTTTCCCCTTCCATCTTGATAAGGGAATGATAAAATACAATCTGGAAGATTTGCTTTGTAGGAGATAAACAGGCTTAGTGAACGGAAGTAGATGTCTTTTTTTTTTGTAGAATGAATTATGAACATTATTTACGGCAATCTTTATTTCATCCTCTTAGAAACACATATCAAAAGCAGGAACATAAACAGATGTTCCAAATATGACAGCTTGTTTTAATATACTGGAAACCACAGCATAATTTTATAATTTGATTAATTAGTAAGAAGTACTGTGAATGTTAAAATAAAGTTTCAAAGTCTCTAAATTATATTTATAGCTTTGTTCCACTGCATCATAAAAATGTATTGCATTAGAATAATTATTCACAGCAAATTAATCTTATTCTCAGAGAGGCAGATTTCTTAAGGAGTCATGATGACAGTAAAATGTTAAAAATTGCCCAGGTCATATCATGATAAACAACAGTGTAAAAAGTAAAGGATAAATTATGAAGAGTCTAGCATGCCAGATTGGCTCATTGGTAAGGTAGAATCATTGCCAAAAGTTCAAGGCCAGCCTGGGACACAATGTTAAATCTGTCTTCTGAACCACTTCCCCACAAAAGTATAAAAATCTATCACAGCATATATATATATATATATATATATATATATGTATATGTATATGTATATGTATATGTATATGTATATGTATGTATATATATATTACATATATTATATATATATATATTACACATTTGTACATAGGCACTAAAGAATGGGGAAATTTTGGTCAATTCATCATCAGAACTAAGAGAGTTCCAAAATTCAGTCACAGACATTCCCATAGCATTAGTGAGAAAAGGTTTTAACCAACTAGTCAAATATTACATACACATTAGACTACAAAATAAAATCACTATTCTTTCTTTACCAAACTTTTCTTCCTAATAATCTTTACAAAACATTTCAAGTCCCTGACATGATATGGCGACTGTCCTAACATATGTCACAAACTAAATGATCATGGGAAATATTAAGAAAATGTAGTTGATCATCATGATACTCAAGGCTGAGATTTGCCATGCAAGACAGTTTTTCATTGTCATGATATACATGGCACATTTCCCCTAGATAATGGTGTTTTACATGTTGATATGCACTGTCATTTTTACTATAAATATTGTTATGGCAAAGAATTGAGAAATTGGTGGTGACTGTTCAAGCCCTGTTTTGGCTCTGTCTGGTATTTCTTCCACTATGTCCCATGTAGAGGTACCCCCTTGTCCCTCAGAGCCTGCTAGGTTAATGTTTTCCTGTTGCCTCTATTGGGTGACAGCATCAGGCCGAGAGGAGAATGAGTGCGGGAAGGAAAGTTGATCCACTGATGGGCATGCGAGCAAAACAAGGCCTCTTTTTCACCTTCACAACTAATGTTTAGAAAAACAGAATCTCTCCCTCTCCCTCCCCATCTCTCTCTCTCTCTCTCTCTCTCTCTCTCTCTCTCTCTCTCTCTCTCTCTCTCTCTCTCTCTCTGTCCTCCCCTCCCTCTGTGTTTATTTCCTTCTGGAATATTAAGTTGTGAAGGTGATGCAGCTTGTCAGCTTTGTCACTCAATAGGGAGAGCCCAACTAAGGATGTCACACAGTAGATAGAAAAAAGAATAACGGGGGAAGAGAATGGAATGGGAAAGCAGAGGCAGAGAGTAGACATGGGGAAGTAATGAACTAATGACTAAACAGTTCCTACTGAGCTGACAGTAGGTATTGAGGAACTGTGAGCTCTGGAGTTTTTCCTTCCCAGCTGTGATCTCTCTAGAGAAGCAACAAATTGGAGCACCCATTCTCTTCACAGATGGTAGTTGTCAATAAAAAAACAATAACACACTTTTCTCCAGACTCTGTTAATCCTAAGAAAACATCAGGAAAAAAAAATAATCCTACAAGAAGTTTCATCCGTGAATTATGTTCCCTCTGTTCTGAGGAAACTTTATAAGCAATTCTTTGTGACATTATTGGAGCTGATGAACTTCATATTCTTGTAGAAATGAGGATCCCTCACCAATGCCATGTCTGGCAGCCTGAGAATTGAAGGACAAAGATATTTTTTCTTTTCACACAATAATCAAGAGATAAGGTCAGGGTCATGCCTTTTTTTTTAAAAAAATTACAAGTGATTTTATTTGATGCTGTATCCTTGGGAACATGTGTGTGTGTGTGTGTGTGTGTGTATTTTTTTAAATTTGAAATAAGCTTGTTTTACATATCAATTCCAGTTCCCGCACCCTCCCCTCCCCTGTTACCCCCACCAACTCCCATTCCATCCCCTTTATGCTCCCCAGGGAGGGTGAAGCCTTCCATGGGAAGACTTCAAAGTCTGTCATATCACTTGGAGCAGGGCCCAGGCCCTCCCCCCATGTGTCTAAGCTGAGGGAGTATCCCTCTATTTGTAATGGGCTCCCAAAGTCCATTTGTGTACTAGGGGATAAATACTGATCCACTACCAGAGGCCCCATAGACTGCCCAGTCCTCTCAACTACCACCACATGCTTTTAGTCTTGTAAATTTATAATCACATGGTCCTATCATTTTCATCAGCCTGGATGAAAATGTGCTGGAAACCATAAAAAATTTGAATATCTTTCTTTGAAATAGGATGAGCACTCCCATTATGTGTAAGTGCCATAAAAATAAAATTATATCTGTGTTTCATTCATATTACTGGTTATTTTTAGACAACATACTAGGTGAGCGTCACTAGAATGGGTCATGTAGAAAGAAAACATTTTTTTTTTTAAATTGTAAGAGTCAATTTCTTTGAGATTCTATTAATCATTTCCTTTTTAATTGAAAAAAAAGTCAGTACATAAAATGAGAGTATGAGAGTACAAAATTAATTCTTCTAGGAAGTACCTTAAAAGTTGACATTTCTTTAAACAATTGTTTTAGAAATCCTTTTTAAAGTACATTTTCATTTTCTGGCATGACTTGAATTGAATTCTAAACTTTGTGCGCCTGTCCTCTAAGCCCCTCTGATGAATTAAATAGGCCTCTCTATATATTTAGTACATTCAGGAATTCTTTGTCACAGAGCCTGCTCAGCTTCATTATTGGAGAACTGTCTCGGAAGTCTAGCAGCCAGTTTGTTTTCTGCCATTAATAAAGAGTCCACTTTCTCCCCAACTTCTTTGAAGAAGTTGAAAGGGCTCCATGTGGGGTGCAGTGGGGACAGGAAGAGGGAGGAATGGGAGGGAACTGACTGGTATAATCCCTCAAGGACAACAACAGAAAAAAATAGTGTCTAATGTAGAAATCTCTCCACAGTTTATGAATGCTGAGGCTGGCCTTTTAGTGCCGTGCATAGCAGAGTGATCATGTAGCAAAGATTGATTCCCCCATCTAAGATTTGGGTGTTCACAAAGAAAAGGTATTATATCAAATAATGTTACAAAGCTAAGGGCTTCACTTGTATAAAGTTTCAATTCAACATGACTCCAACCTCTCATTGAGATGGGGGAAGATAATAATATAAATGTTTAATTTCTTACACTTCACTTATATGTCCACAAAATAGAAGATTTTAAGAGGGACCTGCCAACTTGAATGTGTAAAATATTGATGTTGCCTGGAAGAAAATACCCAATTCAAAATCACAGAAAAAGAATTACACAGAAAATTCACTTGTTTACAAATTGTCGGACACCAGTCAACAATGTCGGAGGCAACCAGAATAGAGAGATTGTTGTTGCTTCTACAAAAGACCCCCAAACCTTATTTAACCTTATTTAACTAACTTGGGAGCAAGGAGTGACTAGCCTTACTCACTTGGACAAATAGTCCCCATCCATGATTTTTTTGTATTTGTTTGGTTAATAATTAAAACAAACTTAAAATCACATTAGTGATATGATCAGTGGGTCAGGTTTCCCAGCTTATCAAAAATTCTAACTTTGAGGTTTGAAAAAAAAAAAAAAAAAAAAAAAAGAAAAAAAAAGAAGAAATCAAGGGAATTATCTGGTGGATAATGAAACTAATCTTAAATTAATCTTAATTACCTCCAATCTTCATCTGCTTTCAAACTTTCCACAGGTACAATGTCATATTCAAATTAACATGTAATATGTTTAACATGAATCGACACGGGAACAGTGTCACTCAATGAATACTGAAGTTAGCTTAGTAATAGCACAATATGGATGACATCAGGAAGCTGTCTCAGTGTTTATACTGTTTTCACTAAACATTTTTCTGGAAATGCACAGGAACACACAGACACACAGACATGCAGACAGACAGACGCGTGCATGTGCACATACACACACACACACACACACACACACACACACACACTATGTCTTTGATCATTGATGGATAAGGAAATTAAACACAGAACTGACACATAAATAAAAATAGCAACTAAATTCAGCGTACTAAATATGTATTTGCAGAGCTACAGGGACAAACTCTATTTTCACATGTTTGCAAACACCCAGGATTTGTTTGTTTATTTGTTTGTTTTAACTTTTCTATATTAGGAGGCTTGTTTTCTTTTTCCAAATGCTGTCCCTTGGGGAATCAGTGGGATTAGAGTACTAAATTGAAAGTCTACTAACAAATTAAACAGAAGCACCCAGACATCAAAACTGTGCCTGCATTTGCTGCTTGTACACAAGTAGGTAGCATTGCATTTGCAAATGGTGAGGAAACTTGGGCTTCAGTTTATTCAGTTCACCCTTTGTGCTCTGCTTTTCTCCAAACTCATCCAAACATGACCACTTGCAAGGTAGCCATTTGCATATTTAAGGTATATTAATTCAAGCTTAGGCATGTGGACCGGCCTGATGTTTTGAAGACAAGTTTAAGGTAAACTTCATCTTTTCTAATTTCATTAGTTATTAATGTGTACTATAACCACCCCCCAGCCACTTCTTCCTCTTTCAGGCATTAATCAATGACTCAAGAATATCTCCATACCTCTGTGAGTCAGTGGCAGACTCAAGCGTTTAAAAATTTTAAACTGAGAATGATATTGATCTCATGAATATTAAAAGAAAATATAATCATATTAAGATCTGGCAAAATTCCAGAGTTGGCTTCCTTGATGGATTCTAAAATGATTTAAAAATTGTCATTTAGAAAAATCCGTGTTTTCCTTATAGAGATCTAAAGCCAAAGACACAGGAATCACAATATTGTCTGAGCCACAAGGCAAAAGATAAAAGGAAAACTATTATTTCATTAGTCTTTGGCAAATGATTAAGTTAAGTAATGATTTTTGTTTTTAAAAGGAACTTGGAGTTGACAGTAATTTAGCAAACAATATAAAAAAAAGAGAAAGAATCAGGCAGGGGCTAGTCGATGTATGTGGAACAGTGACTTGCTATTTCAAAATTAATATATACAAACAAGCTGGTGTCAGATAAGAGGTGATCCCTCATTTCCAACACACTAAACGAGCTCACATAGGCATCAGACAGCTCATAATGTGTGCCTGTGAATCGGACTGCTCTCCCAATTCAGAAGCCATTGGGTTGTTAATATCACTGCTTTTTGTATGCAACCCACATCATTTTCTCACCCTTTGTTGCATCTCTTTCCTTTTATTTCAAGCTTAGAATGATCTGGTTTTCCAAGTCTTATTATGAAGCCTCAGAACAGAATTATCTGGTAGCGGCTGAGAGAGAACTGTGGAATGAGTCACATCTGTCCATGTACTTACAGCATAAAGTGGCTTACAGAAACAAAGTCTGATGTCTACACACACCTCTGTGGAGTGAGAGGAAAGCTTTGTGAATGGCACTCTCACAAAACACATGCCACATACAGTGTTTGCACAGCCAGTGTTCAAAGCTGCAAGATCTGTAAGTCATATATACATGTGTGCATGTATGATACTTGTTTGAAAAACTGGAACACGTAGCATTGGCACTGCATTCTTAATTTTGTGTTGTTTTTCTCCCACGAAACATGTTAATAAAAGTGCAGCTCATTAACACAGTGAAAAAAATCTTATATTTAAATATCCTGCTATCATTATATGAATATTATTCCTTACCTTCTTTTGGATTTAAATTCATCAGACATCAAATTCATATTATTTGTGATAATTGGAAAACAGGTGTCAGTAAACACACTCCTCGGTGCAGTGTTTGGTTCAATAGAATGCGTCTATCAAGTGTATAAACCTCCTATTAAGCAAAATCAAGATTTTGATGCTCACAGATACACATGGATATAGCTCTTTGTGCTGAAAACGTCCTGCTCTTTCTTTTAAAACAAAACAAAAAAACCAGTTCCCACCATAACGAGGTAAAAAGAAGTAAAGTTAAATACTAGCTAAAAATAAAAAGTAAGCCTGCAATATTTATATTTACTACTTTCACTTGGAGTCATAAAACATATTTATATGCACAGACACATTTCCAGGCTTTTAGATAATGGTATGGGTGAAGGCAAGAAGGATTCGGGAGAGATGCAATACCCGTACATACAGTCATTGTTTATGATATACTATGCTATTTATTTAGGAAATAACAAGGGTGTTTTGTATTTTATGATATTTAAAGGTATAAGTAATAATAATAATAAAAATCTCAAGGTGAACAAAAGTGAACGAAGACTCCACACAATACCCTAAAATAGACTCTTAGTTTTGTTTTAACAATTTATGGTGAAGCAATAGACCTAAACATCAAAGTCACTCTGTTGCCTGCATTCTGAAAAGCTATCTCCATTTTAAATTCTTTTTAATATTTTTTCCATTTTTTGGAATAGATTTATCAATTATAGATCCAATTATAGATAAAAATACACTGTTGATGTGTCAATGACTAATGAATACTCAGACATGTCACACTGGTTACAGTTGTAATATTTACTTCTGATAATGAGAATTCTGATCAGAGCCTGCATCCCAGATGCAGTTTACACAGAGCTAGGGCATCTGACCTCATAGGTGCTGCCTAATCTTTATCTCACAGAGGTTCCTAACACACACAAAGTGAAATGCAAAAATTCAAAAGCACTATCTTTCTCTAAGCGTAGACTTTGTGAATCTTACAAAGAGAATTGTTAATACCCATAGACTATTTTGTGTGAGCAAAGCCTAAGGAGAATTCTAGCTAAAACTATCATGTATAAAACAATGTTTCCTACCAATTTGTATCAACCCGAATAGGATTAATACAGAAGATTGCAAACAGTTTCTTTTCCAGGCCTCAAATATGATTGGAATCTTATGTATTCAAAGTCACAGTTATGTGAAGGCATAATAATTTACTCAAGTAAGAAATGTATATAATCTTATGCACACAAAAAGTTATGAATATAAACAACTGTTATCATTAATGAAGGACATATTCTCTTCTTATCCATCTTAAAGTACACCCAAAGCAAGGCTCTAAAACACTTGTGTTTTAATTCTTCTTCCT
Organism: Phodopus roborovskii; assembly: GCF_943737965.1. Taxonomy (NCBI): domain Eukaryota; kingdom Metazoa; phylum Chordata; class Mammalia; order Rodentia; family Cricetidae; genus Phodopus; species Phodopus roborovskii. The sequence continues at coordinate 17,563,307 of NW_026126470.1, read as the reverse complement.
AAACAACTCTCTTACAACACTTGAATTGATAATCATAGTAAATACAAATGCTATTTTGTTGCCACTGTGCCATATCTTTAGAGTACAGTTTCTGAAAATTGTATTTTGGGGAGTGGGTCATGGTGAAGCCCTTGCTGATGAAAAAGAAAAGCATTGTTCCTTCCTTCTAGGCAGAATCTATGCCTGTTCTTTTGTTCTGATGGTTTATGTCGACAATCAATAACGTCCAATGCTGCTGGTACCCCTCCGCCTAGGTCCCAAGAGCCTGACTTGTGATGTTACAAAATCCCTCACAAGTTAGGGTCTCAGGGACTAGGAAAAGTCTGGTTTGATGCAGGAGAATTCTTCTTCCAGTGAAAAGGGCAGCTTAGGAATTACAGTTGGGTGCAATCAGAGGATTTTCCTTCTAAATACTAATTGAAACACACAAATAGAAACATACGTGACACATGAAAACCAAGATGAGCAGAATAATCAAGATGACCACTTATAAATTAGAACTTACAATAATCAGGACTACGAAAACAAAGCAGACAATGAACAGTTAAGAGTCATTCCATTCTATTCAAAGGAGACAACAAATGGGTTAAAATCTGCTGCTAGCAGGTTTTTACAGTGGCACCTGATTCTATTACATTAAAGCAGGATCCTATGGCAGTTAATGGGACCCTGACTGAAATTTTTCTTCTATTGCAGTCTTATATATCACAACTGTTACACAGTGGGCCCAGGATATACAACACTTAAAATCTTTTTTAAATATACACTGTTGCAGTTAATATTCAAACAAACAAAAAAACTTTCCACATGTCATAATTTAATGCCTATTAACCTTGATTTTTTTTCTTTTTAAATATGCAAACTATTCAGACAGCAAATATTTCCATGCACACTCCATAGTTATTTGAGCAAGGCCACTTAGTAAGCATATTACTTAAAATCCTGGCAACATCATAAGAAAAAAAAAGATTCTTTTCTTTGAATAATTACATCATAAAGTTCACTACTTTTGAAAAAAACACATTCCCAATCCTGTATATTCATTGAACTCCCTCCCATCTTTTAGACTCTCGTTTGTGGTTCAACAAAATCTGTACTTGAGGAACGATCTAGGGTTTAATAGCACAGAATGCAGGGTAAAACAATCAGACTAGCATAACATAACACTCCTGGTCACAGAAGTGGAGTCTAGTTTTTCTGGAATGGTTGATCTTAAAAGGGAAAGGGGAGGTTAAAAAAAAAAAAGAAGAAGAAGAAGAAAGGAGAGCAAGATAGAGGAAAAAAAAAAACAGAGAAAAATGGAAAGAATTAGAGTGTTTTCCTGTAGGCAGGTGAATCATCCATTTCCAAGCAAGCTGAAAGGAAAGCTAGGCTGAACAAAATATTTGCTAAGTGTACCCCTCCTCCACCCTAGTACCACACCCCTTTCTAACCACCCCCCTTACCCCTGCCCAGATCTTTACTTTGCCTTGTAAGACTTAAATATTCTGTTCCGTGATGTAATGCATCATTATATAAGATCTCTTTCTGTTTATCATTTGATTTCCCATACTGAATCACTTATGGCTCCAAATAAATAGTTAAAAAAAAATCTAAAAGAAACAACCAAAAAGCAGCATTTACAAAAAGCAAAAAAGGAAAAAAAAAAATTTAAAACAGTCAGTCCTTAGTAAAAGTCCATGCTTTTCCTTAAAACTGAATATGGCTTTACAGTTTTTGACCACAGCAATTCAACCAATTATTAGAATGAAAAATCTCACCCCTCCATAAATATGACATTAACATAATTATACCACCCCCATCACAGAGACCCATCCTCCTTAGGGAATACATCTGATGCTCCAAAGATGGAAATCAGTCAGATTTTAGTTGCTCTCCAACGTACCTTTGCTTCTCACTGACTGACTGGCTTTTACCCTCCACGCACTCACACGCCACCCCCTCCCCTCGGCTAGACACGGATGCCCGAGCGAGCACGCGCACGCGCGCGCGCGCGCGCGCAGGCATACAGACACAGGGAGAGTCAGGCTGGCATCTGATGCTGACTCAGAGCGCTTCTGTGTGCATGGGGTGGCGGCGGCTGGTATTTTCACTGCGCTCATCATTAACATTAACGCACAGTCTGGCATCCACCCTTTCCCAGACCTGCTGGACTGCGGCATTTGCATGACGCTGTCACTCTTGCCTCTGCAGGTCAGATGATGGAAGGAAAGAGGGAGAAAGAGAACACTCAAAGAAAAAGAGCCTGGAGACTCTTCTAAGAAATGCCTCCATTTCGTCCTCATTTTTCCACCTTTCTACTTCCTCTGTGGCTGTTTCTCAGCTGTTTGACATCTTCCCGGAAGAAAATGTCTTGTGCTTCAATGAGCCAGTCGCCACTTAGTGCTCCCCCTCCCCTCCCCTCCAATCCCCACCCTTTTGCTGCTAATCAATAAGACAGATCTGCAAGTGCAGTGTGGAAACAGACTCAGGCGCGGTCTCGCCTGGGTCCCCACCTCAGGAAGCAGCCAGGCAGGCTCACACGTGACACAGAAAGACATAATGCCAGCAGTTTCTTAACAGCCCTAGATTTTATGCTATGGTTTCATTTTCTTTCCTCTTTGATGGAAGAAAGAGCAAAAGTGAGTCTTTTCATTTTTATGCGAAGACCCCACCCAGCACCAAGACACCCATAGTGAGGTCGGCCTGTGAAGATCAATCATTTCTAGTCGTAATAATAATAATAATAATAATAATAATAATAATGATGATGATAATGATAATAATAATAAGAAGAAGAAGAAGTTGGGGGGTTAATCGAAGTAATAGCTTCATGTTTTTATTAGCTGTGCTCTCATTTCGAAGGAATTAGACCAGTGCTGCCAGGATCTGACTAATCAATGTGATTTACACTGTGTTGAAATGTTAAACTGTGGAGTGAGATCAACCAACAGGGTATCAGTATAGTCTCATTTTTAAGACGTTTAAAAATACCAAAAACAAAACAAAACAAAAAAAAAAACCCAAAAAAAACAAACAAACAAAAAAGACTATAGTGAATATGTACTATGTAGAAGCATTCAGGATCTGCATATTAATGATTGAATATATAGATCTAAATAAAATGTGGGTCCCTGTACATCTGTATACTATTACCAAAGAGCCAAATTACACATTTGGCCATGGCTGCGCTAGTGTTTCACAACATACACAAGGCACCCGTTTCTTTGTTCTTTTATAGCTCTCTGTAATGACAGTGTGGTAAACTGCTACCTTCCCTTTCTATGCTGGCAGTATTTCTCAATCACTTGCTGGACAGAACTAGCCATCGGTGACTATACAGCGCGCGTGCACACACACACACACACACACACACACACACACACACACACACACACACACACACACACAAAGGCATACAAAAGGGAAGCAAAGGACACCACCCTCCAGCCTATGCTGTCTGGTGCAGCAGATATTCAGTTTACTCTCACAGACAATCCCAGCGTGCAGCGCGGCACTGCAGGACCAACTAAGGTAGCAGTTTGGCAACAGATCAGTAGCAACAAATGCAAAGAACAGCCAAGCATTCTCTGAGGTTCCAGGAAAAAAAAAAAAAATCACACGATCCATAAAGAGATGCAAGTAGAACATAGCTCTCTAAATTCAGCTCTTACCGGCTTCTGGTTTGAAAGAAAGGACAGGAAACAGGGAAACAGGGGTGTGGGAGGGAGAGCAACCTTCAGGCACAAAGACAGAAAAAGAAAAAAGAAAAACAAGAGGCCTCCAGAAGGAAATATGATGCTTACTGCATACTCTCAGGAGAAAGAAGAAAGGCAGGAAAGAAAAGGATGGGAAAGGTATCAGGAAAGGAAACGAAACACAGAGGCAGGGGAAGAAGGGGAAAGAAAGACAGGAAGGACACCAAGGAGCCACTGTGCAGATAATCAACACAGAAAACACGAAGCACGATTTCCAAGGCAGGAGACTAACCCTAACCGTGATATATGAGGTCAAAGCAAACAGTGCTTTGAAATAATGTAGTCTGCCTGCTCCATTCTTGCAGCACAAGAATCTCTTATTTCTTCTAAATGCTATCTGAAATGAAATTGATTATATTATTATATTAACTTAATGGGTAAAGTTTGTAATAAGAAGGCTAGGTGACATAAAAATGATACGTGGTTCATACTGTGACTCAAAATTCATGGATGTACAGGCACAATATATTATTCACCTGTCCAATATTTTCTGTGCCATATTTAACTTGTATTGTGCGACCAGCTGCAACCAGTAATCTGGAATATAAATTAGAATTAAGCAAAAGTCAAAGTCCATTGCCTCTGTGTCCCTGCCTATATCTCTAAGGGATAGCATGTATGATTGGGAGTTTATCATTTGGAACAATGTGGATTTAAAACACTGTCCAACCTTGCAGAGAGAGCTGATTGTACAATTCTGACCTAACCTGTCCTTCTGAAAGGCTAATAGCATGATTTATCATTGGATCCCAATGTTTTCCTTTACTGTCCTTTAAGAGAACTAAACTGTATTGATTTACTTAGAGATCTAAAATAAAGAGCATTTCTTTTTGGGTGAAGAACCTCCATATTTTTTTTTTTTTTTTGGATAAAGTGATTATGTTTACTAATTTGTTTAAAAGCTGCAAGATGATTTACAGGTTACACAGAAACTAACTTCCCAAGAAACGATATAACAAAGTCAGAAGACTCAAGAATCTGCTCCATCTGTGGGTCTGAGTATATGGGAGATGCTTATTTGTTTAACCTTTCTAGAATGGAGAGCCACGTTCTCTCCAGTGCCAAACAACACATATCACAGAGCTCTGCTTTTAGAAGGATTGGAATAATAGTGGGAGAAGCAAAAATACAGAGGGTTTATTTTGTTTCTACTTCCTATTCACATTAGAAAGGAATAGCAGGAAATGAAATAAAAATAAGAAAGGCTTTTCTGGTCCTTTTCTTTTTACAGAGAAAATAAGGAATAATTAAAAGATAAGGAGACAAGAATCTGATGCCAGTGAATTGGTGTTGGCCTGGTTAGGAATTTTCTATGAAATTAAACACCCAGTGTTTGTGTTTGCCAGACAAAGGCACTTCTGAGTACAAATTAGATTCCAAATCAGACTTCCAAGAAAGCTAAAATATACTAAAATAAATATGTACATTAAAATCTTTATAATGAAGAATATGGTTGGCTTTTAGCCAATGGAAAAGTGACTTATATTTTCTTACATAATTTTGCTGTTTGTGGGAGAAAATGGCTCTGGAGTTCACCAAATGTAGAATTGTCAATCTGATTAAGAATTTCTCTCTACCCCCCTCCTACTATATAACTGCGATCACAATTAATAGAACAGCAACTACACATCACAGAGTTTTCTCTTACTGTTAGGGTATCAGGAATAATCTGGAATGGGAGTCTGATGTTCACTCTTCTAATTAAAACAAAAGAAAACTGAATGTAACCCACTGAAGCAATCTTTCTGAGTCTTTGAATCCTTTCTCCCTTTCTTTTTCAGCTGTCTTAGACGTACATAAACTACTTTGGGTTCCATTCTTCATCAGTATCCACAGGAGGACTTCATTCAGAGCCACACCAATGAGAATGGTCAGACTGAGGCAGGAGCAATCAAGGCAGGAACATGAAGCTAAAGGAGGTCTTGAAGACAAAGTGCCTCTCTCTGTACACAGGAGAAAACAGCTCTTGAGGCTGCAGGTGGAAGTCCCTCTTATAGTTAAAAAGGCTGCTCATCTCAAGGTAGGGCCACGGGGATGACAAAGCCCAGGGCACATCAATTCATACTCAAATGGGGAAGAATGCATATGAGCAGTTATCAGGGCTTGTACATACTAACAGCACAAGCATGCTTCTGTGACATTCCTAAGCTTGCTGACAGATGAGAGCGGAAGAAAAGAAGCTGGCTTTTAAACAAAAGACATAAGCTGAAGGAAAAACGTTACAAATAACTTGGGAATGTCTGTTGTGTTTAACGCTGGAGTGTTAAGGCACAAGATTGGTAACAGTCTAGAACAGTCTAGGATACTTTGTGTTTTAACTAACTGCGTAGTAAGAAAAGGACATTTTCTATATGGCAGCCCACAAGGCCTTGGCAAAACATGGTGGGTGGGCTAAGAAAAGAACTTGTCTAAATCAGAGAAGCCTGGATGCAGTACCAGCTGAGGAGTTAACACAGTTTATGAACGTCCTTCTATCATTGAGCTTGCAAACTTTAACTTTCTAATCCTTAAAATTAGCATGAAGAACTAGGTTACTGCCGATGTCTAACTAGGCTGCAAACACCAGTGTAAGGGAATGGAGATGAAACCGAAATCTGTCTGGTCAGCATTACCTTGTATTTCTTCTTGTGCTTACATGGCTGTCCCATTTCAGTCTCATGATTGCTTTCTAGTCCCACTTGTGAGGAGAGAGCCCGAGAGACCTTCTTCTGTCTGACAGCAGAATCCCCAAACTGTATCATTACATCAACTGTAGAAGATGGCAACATCAAAACACTCTACTAAAACTTTGGCATGGGTTGCCTATTTAAGTGAAAATTTCAGTAATTTGAAACAATATCTAAAGGAGGCAGTGGTTGTTGAATATGGAAGCAAATTTGTATATGATACCACAGTATATATACAGAGGAGTGGTACTCATGTCCATGAGTAGCTACCTGCATGAGCTTAAACAGTCCTAAGTCTTATTGCCAGAACACATATGCTTATGCTTTAATGGTGAATTTTTTTTAAATGTTAAGACAAAATATTTCACTTTATCAGACCCACTGAATATTTTATTTTGAATAGAAAGGAATCAGGAAATCTCTGTCACTATTAGTTCTGAGAAGTAATAGTTTTTTTTGCAAGGCATAGTGACACATACTGAATTCAGCACTCAAGACCAGAGGCAGGGGTCTGAGTGTTCCAGGACAACTCTTGTCTCAAAACAACAATGGAAACAAAAGAAAAAATCCCTTAGTTTTGGTGTATAGAAATCCTTATTGTTAAGGATGGACGTTTGGCTTAAGTGTAGAGTACCCACACCACACAGCACATGGAAGTCCTGGGGCCAGGAATGAAGAAAATACTCATTTAAAAATGCACATTAACTGCAATATAGCTGAAAATGACTACTTATAACGATATTGTATATGATCATTTTTATGATTTTATTCAATATAAAAAACAGTAATTTTTTGCTTATTTATTTATTTATTTATTTTAGAAGTCTCATGTTGCAGCTCAGGTGGCCTAGAACTAACTATACATTCCAGGTAGGCTTCAAACTCCTGGTGATTCTCCTGCCTCAGCTTCCTGAGTGCTGAAATTATAGGAGTTAGTCTCCATACCTTGCATTTTGAAAATTTTACTCTAAAGGAAAAATAATTTTACAAGCCAATCATGACTGACAGAAATGAGGCACCAAGGACAAAGTAAACTATAAAAAATTAATAAGTGTCATTTCTTTATTGGTCATCTGAATTTTTATTGGAATAATTGGGTTGGGTGCAATTCCCCAAGTTTAATTCACCACAAAAGTAAAAAGAGTAAATAAACCATTGAAAACTTTAAAGTAAGCTTACCTTAAATTAATTGTACACATTCTTTTTAATGCTGAATTTCATTTTGTGTTTTCTACATCTAATGATAGATTTTTTTTTTAATCTGGTTAATATACTTCCAGATGTATAACTAATGAGAGGCAAGTTCATGTCTGCCCTAACTGAGATTTTCCCTCTGGACTCAAGAGAACAGTGAAAAATGGTTCACAGCATCCTGAGCATCATTTAAATATTTGTGAGCAGCAGGTCAAGTACATCCTGCATCTTCATGCATTCTTCCCATCTTTCCCAATCAATTGCATTGATTTTGCTGTGGGTTAGTGATCAGGCATCCTTCCATTGATTGAGGAAATAAACTGACACAGCAAACTGTTTGCTGTTTTAAGATAAATCCATCCTACCTTTGTCATCTCTTGTCTACTTTATGGATGCTTATTCTATGTTATAAAATTTTGTCACTCTTTCTTTGTCTCTGTCTTGGTCTCCCCTTCTCTCTCTCACACACATTCACACACACACAAACACAGTGTGGGTCACGATTATAAAAGGAAGTAGTTAAAGTGTTATCTATTAATATGTTATATTTAGTCCTTTCTCGAGATTTTATAAAAACTTATAGACACGCACACACAAACGCACACACACACACACACACACACATAAACACAAACACTAAATAAAAAATGGATTGAGCAGACAAGATGTCCTAGAGGATAAAGGTGCTTGTGACCAACCCTGATGTCCTCAGTTTGATTTCTGAGTTCCACATGATTGGAGGAGACAAGCATCTTCCTTCTTCCTTCAGCTGTTCTCTGACCTCCTTCTGTGACATGTCTACAACACACACACACTCACCACACACACTCATACACATGCATACACATGCATACACACACATACACACACACTCACTCACACACACACAACCGCCCACCCACCCCCCCACACACACACACACACGGGGCAAGGCACCATTAAGTGAATGCAATAAAATTTCATTTTTGAAATGTTGGATTAATTTTAAAAGTTAGTGCCATCTGGGAAATTAAATATAAAATTGTCACTGTAGTTGTCTGCCATATCCACTAATTACTGTATAAAGATCTCAGTGGATCTGATTAAGTTATAAAGTCATTGATTCTGATGGGTTGTTTTTCACTTAGAGTGATTTCATCTAAGTAAACTGAAAAAAAAAATTCTGTAAGCAAAATTTCACTCATGCAATAATATAACAGCATATCTAGTTGTCTCAGTAAGGTATATGTGCAAGTGTTATTTTGATTTTTGTTAACCTAATATTTAGACCAGGCCTAGTGGCCTTGACCTATTATCCTAACTGTTTTGTAGGCTGATCAGACATGTAAAAGTCGGGCCTGGGCTACAAAATGGGCCTTGGGCCAATCTAAGCAAGTTAGTAATAGCCTGTGTTAAAAGAAAAAAGAAAAAGAGGAGGGTACATCCCAACTTGCCAGTCAACCCACTCTGAATACTAGAAACTTCCCTGAGGCAAGAAACAATATTCACAAATTCAAAACTCCCCTACTTAAGAATCCAAAGGCAATACTTGATTACACTTCCTTAGAAGTTCTTTATCTGTGTGAATAAGTTAAATTAGAAATTATATCCAGACCCCATGCTACTATCGTACTTAGGAGAAATCATAGTCCCATTCCCATTCCTGACAAGGACATGTTTAAAGTACATAGTAGCTGTTAATTACTAAATGCAGTACTCAGTAGGACAGAAAAATGTAGTGCTTCTCTTAAATGTTAGACCTTTAAAACATTTACAAAAGAAAAAAGAAACCTGACCGTAGCTTCTCCAATAAAGAATTACATTTGAATATGCCACATTTCCTGGGAGCATTGAATAAGCCTATTTGTCCAGTATACTTTGCAAAGGCTGCAGAGAAAACAGCACCATAAACAGTTTCGGTCCCCACACAAGGGCTAAACAAAGAGTCCTCTTTCTAGCCATCTAATCGGGTAATTTATTTTTTCAACCATCACATAAATCGAAACACAGCTGTAACCAATGACTTGCAGAACCAGTTCCCAGCCAGCTGGAGTCGTTTCTGCTGAGGCAGCAAGATTTTTACATTGTTCACTTTTGTACATCTGGAGAAACCATTGAGGGTCAAAGATGACCAGAAAAGCTCTTTAAATAAATACAGCCAAAAGGGAGGATTTGCTGAAGGAACTACAAACTCTACGTTCACTTCTGCCAAGTGTTCGTGTCATGAAATTAATGCTTATAGAGACTATTGTCATATTTGTAGATATAGACCTTAAGAATCTCTAATTGGATTAAGCGCTTAAATGTCCATTTCTTTCAAACAACTTCTTAGGTTTTTTTTCTGTTTTTTGGTTATTTTCTTTTCTTCCTGGGAGTTACTGCTATTTCAAGAGTTATATTGAAAAACCAAGTTTCACAAAGAAACATCACTCACAAAACTTGCCACAAACCAGACCCAATACTAGAAACAACCAATTAGTTAAACAATCGTGTTTAACTAATACGAGTCTCTTTCTAGAAAAAAAATGAATGAAAATTCTCTTTGAACTAAAATAGGCCTGGGATACCTCCATCAAACTAGGCAGGTAAGTCTCCCCAGGAGCCAGAGACCAGAAGGAAACACATGTAGATGCTGAGTGGTCCACATGGGATCTCGGGAGGAAATGACTCTGGCACAAGGAGAGAAACTCAACAGCAGCAGCCACTGCTCTTTCATCTTAAAAGCATACAGCTACATGAAGAATACAAGCTATTATATGTCCCTTAAAGCAAAACCAAGCAGCCAATCCTTGAAAGAAAGAGCCTGACAAAAAAGTTGATGTAGGTAACAGCCAATCAAATCCCAAAAAGGAAAATATAATCACAGTATTAAAATTATGATCAACACATCAATCTAGTGAACAATTTTCTTCATGTTCATACATCTACTGTGTGGGCCTGCAGATGTAGTTCAGTGGTGTGGCTCCTTGGTAGCATCCATGAGGTTGTCAGCTATTGTTCCAGCACCCACCATACCACAAAATGGCAAAAGAGATGGGCATCTTACACAACTTTGCAAAATGAATGCTTATGCCTCACAAATTCTCAAGCCTGTTGTTATTGTGTTAAAAAATATACTAAGGTCCCTCACAGAAGAGGAAAGGAACAAGATCTCCTGAGCTTACTGGGAGTGGGCAGGGGGCAGTGAGTGGAGAGGGAGTTGGGAGAAAGAGAAGGGGAGGAGAGGAGAATATGTGGGACCAGGAAGATTGATTCAAAAAAGTAGATACCATAATAGAGGGAACCATTGTAGGTTTGAAGAGAAAACTGACGCTAGAGAAATGTCCAGAAATGTACAAGGATGACCCCAAGTAACAATCTGAGCAACAGTGGAGAGGCTACCTTAATTAAATGCTCTTCCCTGATAATGAGAATGACTAACATATCTGCCATCATAGAGCCCTCATCTAGTAGCTGATAGAAACAGAAGCTAAACACTGAACCAAATTCCTGGAATCCAGATACAGAGAGGGAGGAGTAATAAGAAAGTGGGTCAAGACCAGACTTCAGAAACCCACAGAGACAGCTGACCTGAACAAGGAAGAGCGCATGGACCCTCAGACTGATAGCTGAAAAACCAGCATTGGACCGACTCAGACCTCCTGAACATGGGTCTCAGTTAGAATGTCTGGGCAGTCTAAGGGACCTCTGACAGTGGAACCAGGATGTATCCTTGGTGCACAAAATGATTTTGGGAACACATACTCCCTTAGCCTAGAGACAGGAGGGCCTAGACCCTACTCTTGACAGATTTTGATGGTCCCACCTGGAAGGCATCACCATCCCTATGGAGTGGGTGGGGAATGGGATGAGGGGTGGGGTCAGGGAGCATGGGAGGGAGGAAACTGGGATCAATATGTAAAATAAGAAAAATATACTAAAAATCAATATATATCACTTTTCTTTTGGTAAAACCAGTGTCCAAGTTACTGTGGTTATTTAACTATGGTAATGAAATGTGGGGACATTCTCAATCATTCTAATCAACTATTTGGAATAGTTATGGACATTACTTAACAAATAGGGAAGTTTTCAACTTGATGAGTGTAACTTGTAAGAGTGCCAGGGCATTGGAAAACAGCACCACATCCAAAGCAGAAAACTAGCATCCCTGTCTGTCACTGGAGGTGCTGATACATGATCTGGAGGGAGGTACATACACTCACTGCTCTTCACCCCATATATCAGTTTTTTAAACTGGGGGTCATGAACCATCTGGCATCCTGTAACTGAGTGCTGGGGTTGTAAAGAATTGGGCAACTGTAACAGGATTTTGAATGCACAATAATGAAAATTTAGTGAGAAATTTTATGAGTAAGGAACCTGCAGTGTTCGCTGTGGCACATGCCCGTGCTGCCTTGAAAGTCGCACTGTGCCTTTGGCTTCTGAACACAGAACCTATGCTCCTTGCTCTGCACCTGCTGTCATCCCAGGCAAAACCAATGCAAGCTGCTTGAAACACCTCAGATCGGATTTGGGAGCATCGTTTGCTCTCAAATGTGATGGTTTCCTGTAATACACGGTTTTCTGCTCTTGAAGAAACATGATGTTTTTATTAACAGGAAGCCAAGATAAAAATTTAAAGTTTAAAGACAAGTTGGTGAGTGAACACTTTTATGGATTTTTTTTGTTGGTGAGTGAACACTTTAATATCAAGGATTTTTTTTTTTGTTGTTGTTGTCATTTTTTTCATTTTTCAAGACAGTTTCTCTGTGAGGCTCCAGCTATCCTGGGATTTACTCTGTAGATCATGCTTGCCTCAAACTCAGAGATCTACCTTCCTCTGCTTCCCAGATTCTGGAATTAAAGACATATATCACCAGGGCTGGCATGAATATGTGTTTTATAATCTACAGACCCAGAGAGACCAGGTGCCAAGGAACATTCAGAGAGGGCTTCTGGCATCTTCCTGTGAAGGAGAACTAGAAGATATTTATTTCTCTAGCAGGTGAGAAGGCAAACATGAGAGATCAGAATTGGGGGTGAAGCAGTACTGAAAAAAATTACAGGAATGAGGGGGCATTCCAGGGTCAGGTAAGAATCTGGTGTAGGGGAATTTCCCATGAATCTACAAGGATGCCTCCAGTTAAACTTCCTAACAATAGCAGGTAGGTAAGTCTGAAATGGCCATCTCCTGTGACTAGGCAAGTCTTCAAGTGGAAGGGTTAGGACACCAACCCAGTCACAACCCACACACCTTCAGCTTTAAGTCTGTCCTGCTTATGGGATGTGCTGGGGTAAGGGTGTCCTAAAGATTGAGGGAGTGGGCAACTGATGACCAGTCTAGCCTAAAATCCATGCCAGAAGTATAAGCCTACCCACGACACTGTCAGGATGAACCAGAACCCACAACCTAGATGACCCAGAAACCTAGGATAAAACCAAACAGAACTGCAGGGAAAAATTTAAATGTCAATGTAATGATTGAAGCCTAATGATATACTGCTATACTCATAGACTGGTGCCTCACCCAATTGTCAACAGAGAGGCTTCATCCAGAACCTAATGGAAACAGATACAGAAACATAGCCAACATTAGGTAGAACTCAAGGAATCCTGCAGAAGAAGGGGAGAAAGGATTGTAAGAGCAATAGGGGTCAAGGACACCACAAAAAAACTCACACAATCAACTAACCTGGGAGCAAAGGAACTCACCCAGAGTGAACTGACAACCAGAAAGCCTGCCTGGGATCCACCTACATACGCTGGATATGTTACAGTGTCTAGCTTAGTCCACTTGTGAGACTCCTAAGAGTGGGAATAGGAGTAGTCTAGCACTCTTTTGGGACCCTACACCTCATGCTAGGTCATCTTACCTGGCCTTAATACATAAGGAAGTGCCATGTTTTCTTGATACTCATGGAAGTCCTACTCTTTCCTAAACAGAAATGGAGGAGAAGTGGACATGGGGTGGGAACAGAGCAGGGTATGGCGGAAGGGACTGGAAGGAGAGGATGGAAGGGGAACTGTGGCTGGGATGGAAAATTAATTAATTAATTATGAAAATAAACCAGATATTCTATGGTCTCTTATTCTCTGTACCTTGATCTCCTCCACATACTGTTAAAAAGGTAAATGACTGTAATGGAATGGTGTTTTCCAGAAACAAAAGGACAGTTCCACATATGAACTCCAATAACTGTAACAGCATAAAGCAAGCAAACAAACAGAAAACAAAACAAAAACCTGTGTGAGATCCAATCAGACAATATCCCAGAATGAAGAAGGGAGGTTGGCTCAGTAGTCCATCTCCAGCTGAAGAACTATTGGTAACTGATAGATGCTAGGAGAGGAAGAGTCATTTGTCCTAAGGGTCCCTGGCAAGTGGAAGATGCTTCAGCGCATAAGGATATATGGCCAGTACTAACATTTAGACTTTACTTCCTTGACTCATGGGACCAAGCACTGAATAATATTCAAAAGATATATTAAGAACATATTCTACTTTGAACCATGTAGTAATTTCAAACTGCATGACAAATTATGTGGCTTGACCATATTCTATTTTTCTATCCCAGAGGAACAAGGTCAGGGAGTGAAGCAGCAAGTCTATACAAATATTTCTATTAAAGTTTTTTTGGAAATAAAACCTATCATCTTAGTCTTACAAGTTTCTATTAGCACTACTTTTCCATTCATATTTCTAACAGATTTTACGCCTTTGAAGCAAACACTTTAAATGTAGAGAAGGAAACACAAATAGATCAAGTATGTTTCAGAGATCTAAATTAAATTTTAAACTACAGAACCCTACTAATTTGAGAAGCAACTGAAATAAAACATTGAACTTAGAAATTCTGAGCTCTAACTTTGTCTTTTCTGTGTTCATTGAGCAAATACTGAAAGAATGGTTACTCCTTCAGAGTTGTGGATAATACTAATTTACCACATTTAAATAGGATGTCAGCTTTTACTCTAAGCCTGTAAAAAACAAAATGTGCCACAAAATTTAAAGTAACAGTTTCTTATTACAAAATGGCCCTTAGGAAAACTTGGTTGAGTGGGAAAAAATTCAAATTAGCTTAAGATGATTTCTTGCTTTGTATATTCTGAATGCAGGCAGACATGGATTTGTTGATATTTGAAGGTGTAAAACATACCCCAAACTAAAGGGTGTTATCTGACTTAAATGCACATTAGCTCCATAGGAAGGAAAAGTAGAGGGGCAACTAGATTTGTTTTCATGATCTGAAGACAGAGCTATGTTAAACTACATAATCGAGTAAATATACCTTTGTATTATGACTATGCACTCACAAGCTATTTATACCTTCCAAAAATAGCTAGAGCTTTTCAAAAGCCAATGAAAATAAGAAGTATGATCTAGACTTTTTTGGAAAGCAACTTTGGCAATTAGTGTTAAAATGGCTTGCATGTATCCCAAAAAGCATAGGAAGAATTAAATAAATGATATCATGAAAATCAAATTTTTATTGAAACTCTTAATCGTTTCTCCCATACACCATGGTTTTCTCTCTTGAGTATCAGTTGTGTGGATATTCTAGTAAAGTAGGAAGAAATTCTACAGACACATCCCAAAATAATCCCAAATAGTTCTAAGAGTGTCAATAGTGATTTATAAAAACCTCAGCTATCCAACTTACACAACAGTGAAGTCAGAGAGAATTCCCATACATTCTGTCTATAAAAAAATAATTTCTACCTTCATTTATCATCTAGAAAATATCCAGTAAACAGGGTGAGGAAATAAAAAAGTATTTGTCTATTTCAGAGTACATCTCATTTCTTGTTAGTGGACACTATAAATATTGCCTGATCAGGGCAGAGGATTATTTTACCTTGAGCTTATGGACAGAAAACATGGTTTGGTTGATTCTATAATAAGAATACAGAGGAGACTATTGACTACTAGCCTAAACTGTTATAGTAATTAATAGTAGCTTTTTAAATGACACTTTACTAGAATCAGACTAGTTTTAAATGTTGTATAGAATAATGGATCTAATTAAAGAATAGTTTAGATAATATGTGGATCTTCAGAATGAAAACAAGAGGAGGATAATGATTTCAGTCGCTTTCCTCTCCTTCCTACTGAGAACAATAAATAGGAAAATACATGCTGGCTATTATGAAAAATACTATAGCCATCAAGAGAAAGACTTGTACCACCAATAGGAAAAACACCACTCTAGATGAGTTGGTACCCCCTGTGCACAAAACAGTTGTAAGAAATACCACATTACATAAACTCACTGATCCACTTACCTGCCAAGTGTATGTTGATACTTCCAGGCATGAAAGTGGCTGTCCCCAGTTAAAGAGCGTCTGAGAGAGGGTGGATTAATGATTGCAATACATAGTGTATGGACTGGACAGAGTATAAAATCTGATATTATAAAACTATTGTATCAGGGGTCTAAGTAGACGGAGTCAACCATATTTAACATGTCCAAGGAAAGAAAAAAGAAACAAGTCATGAACATTCCATGGATTAAGTTCATTAGTAAAGTGTGAGGGGATCTGTCCCCTGTAAAAACCGAATGTCCTGATATTTTGGGTCTGTAAAACTGGATGTGGTGTAAATTTTGCTGCTAGGAAAACATGGAATATTCCTGTAAAAAAGGAACATGTTAAACCTCTATCAAGATAAAGACTTCATGTTCTTATCAGAATCTATATAAATACATACAGTATATATTATAAGGTCATTATGATTATGTGTACATAAATATTTTTAGAGCATTACATATTCTAACCATGGAACAAATAGAACAAATATGACAATTTATAACATTTCAAAGTAAAAAGTCTGTATCTTAGTTGAATAAGTAAGTCTAATTAAAAGTTATACACATTATTTCAAAGAAATGTAAAGATTGTACAGACAAATAATTCAATAAAAAACAAAATTCACCTTTTACCAGCAAAAGGAATAGAGCAGATAAACAGTCTATTTCATTTTGAAAATCCATCATTTCCCTGCAAATAGATAATGTATGTTTAAATGCCAATTCAAAATTTCAGTGTAAAATGAAAAAAAAATTCTCCACATTCAAGACTCAAAAGACACTGAATAGGAAAAACTTCAAATATAGGTATAATAATTAGAGAAAGTATTATATGTTCAACATGAAGAGTTTGTTATGCTCTCATGATCCCTTATATTTATATAAGGATGATTTTATTTCATCATAGGCACTTGCTATTTTTGAGTAAGGTAAGCATGTTAGATAGATTCAAAGGGGAAAATGCAACCACAATCAGATCTTTACTCCACATCTATCAGAACTAAAATACACTCAGGCAACTATTTTTAAGAAGGAGCAGCCTTTGGGTGGGTAAAGACAGACCTGAAAATTTTATACTAAGTACTGTTAAGTGCCAACTGAAGGAGGCTGACTTGGCACAAGCCATCTCTTTTTTGGTTCATTCCATAAGATGGAAGTGTTGTGTTTATAAAGCTATGCCACCTTGCACCAATTCATTTTTAGAAAATTTAAATATGAATTAATTTTTATTTTACATGTTTAGGTGTTTTTTTCTCCTTCATTTATGTGTATTTACCACATGCTTGCCTAGTTATCATGGAGGTCAGAAAAGGGAATCAGATCCCATTTTTACAGACAGTTGCTGGCTGCCATGTAGGTTCTGGATATCAAATCCTAGTCCTCTGGGAGAGCCACTTGTGTGCCTACTCACTGAGCCATCTCTTCAGCACCAATAACATATTCTTCAGAATCATTTCTAAACTCTTAAAATTACTTTTCTTCCAATAATATACCAGATCCATGTACTTAGTCTAATTTGTATATTAGAAATTTGACAAATATTGTCATCATTGCAGAAACCAAAAATGGATAGTGTGTGCATGCGTGTGTTAGTTTGACTGCAAAGATTTCCATGCATACAAAGGGAATATGGAAAAGTGAGTGATTATCTTATATATGGTAGAGAGCCTGAAGTACCTCTTTTATTCAATTTGATTTTTCAAAGCAGAAAGTTTAATCTGTGTGAAACACGAGGGCAAGAAATACATGTAAATATGTAAGAATTTTATTTCCAAAGAGGAAACTTCAGCGTGCTCTGTTGAAAGTCATTTTCCAGATAAGATCATGACACTGATGCATAGTATCAGCAATCCTCACCAGTGAGTAAATGAGACCAAAAAGGTGTTAGGCATGATTAAGCAGCCGCTGCCTAAAGTTCCTAGGCCATCAAGAGCTCCTGAAAAATATGGATGGGTTTTATTAATTATAGCAAATCAAACAGAGCACCCAAAAAAATGAAACCATCTTGCTTTAGGGCAGATAGAATGAAATTTGCTGTTTATGGACTTTTACTGCACTGTTTTAAGATGCCTTTCATAATAACATATAAAATGTTGATGCTGGTTTTCACAAAGGCAGTAAGCTAGTGAGGGAAGGAATGGAGCAGGAGGCCTCGCATGTAAGTGATTTGGATTCTCTTCAAAAGCTTGCTTGAGAATAAGATAGTCAACCTGCTTTTATGGCAAATGATAAAAAGAGCAGTAAAGTTAAAAGCTAACTGTTACACAGCCCAAAACCTTAGACTCTAAAATTGAGAAACCTCACCCCATACCCTTGTTTCTCCATACTCTCTGTAAGAATTTTAAAATAATAATAATAAAAAAATGCTTGTTGATAGGAACCTAATGCATCAATTGAACAGGGTTTATACTCAAGAATTTAACATTTTTGGTTTTAAGAATGTGGGCTGTAAAGTACTTGGTCATAATCATTATAGTTAATGGTGGTGGTTAAGAGTGAAAGCCCAGCACTAACACCTATTTGTAACTCGTAATTGTATTTAATATTTGTACACTTTTCAGAAGCCCACCCAGTTTTAGGATTAGATTGAGGCTTTGTTATTATTTGAACTTTTATACCTACTCATTAATTTTCAATTATGAATGCTCACTAAGTTCTGTTTGAGTTTTAATTATGACATTTAGAAATGTTTATGATGTATTTCTCATTCTACTTATTTCTTAGTTCATCTGTAACGCCATTTTCTCCTATTGCCCAAGGATCACTCTACAAGTAGAAGATAATAAACATAAGACACAAAAGACAGGAGGCTTATTCAGCTCACCAATTTCATTGTTCTTATTACTAAACTGCTACACATAATTTAGTAAACACTCCCTACATCTGTGCTGGTCCATGGACCAGTGGAAATGGGTAAATTCTCACCAGAGGTTTTGTAGTGGAATCAATTATATATTATGAAAGCGACAAGAGAAGGAAATCCATTTTAGTTGATTTATTCTAAACTTTACAAATGGCAAGTTTGGAATATATACAAACAAGACCAAAAGAATCCAGAATATGTGCCTTTAGTATTAGGAAAACACAACTCAGATAATACTAGGGGAATAATGCAAAGCAAAATTCCTTTAAGAAATTTAATCATTTTAGGAAAAATATGGTTTCTAGCCTTTGGTTGAATAAAAACTAGCCAGTTTCACTTACAAGATCTCATATTAACTAGAATGAATACTTTACTAAACTACACTCCCCCCCCAAAAAAAAAATTCACCTTCAAATACAATAGTTACAAATGGCGAGAAACATCTGTCATTTAAAAAATATTTTGTTTTATTTACAAATTCACCAAGGGGACTTTAAATAGCAAGGTTGAAATATTTCCATGGACTGTATTTTGACCTCAGATGACTCTAACACCTTACGTGTATAATACAGAAAAAAGGATGAAGACTGAACTTACATTGATCATAATTATAACTCAATGTTAAATTAAGATTCCCTCTAGAATTTTGTCACATTGGAATAGGGAGAATTTAGATGAGTTGTTAGTATATAAGGACAAGTCTTAAAATGTCATTTATAATAAATTCACTAAAATATCCTGATAATGGATTTCATCATGGTTATCTTGCTTACTTACAGTACAAGTTTCAGTTACATGAGACTCAATTTAATTACAGCCTGTCAAACATTTAAAACAAAATATATTTTATGTGGAAAACATCAGTGGCAACAGGGGAGGAAGTACTGGCCTTTCCTGAGCTCTTAGCATTGAGATATGTTCCTTAATGTCTTAGTAACTCTGACTCATAAAATCAGATAATACACTATCACACAAAACAATATAAAATCTGTAATCTTAGGTTGTTTCCTTCAATAGATGAAAGATGCACAAGAGTCAACACATTGCTTAATAAATTAAACAAAAGAATACACAGATGAGTTACTATAAAGCAAAGTTGATGCTTCTTAAATAGAAACACCTAGGGATGGGCTGTGACAGCCCACACCTTTAAACCCAGCACTAGACAGGCAGTGCAGGTGGATCTCTGTGTGTGCGAGGCCAGCCTGGTCTACAGAGCTAGTTCCAGGACAGCTGAGAGCTTTAACACAGAGAAACCCTGTCTCGAGAAAACAAACAAACAAACACACAAACAAACAAAAAGAAAGGAGCATGCTTTGAGAAAAAATGAACTAGCGAGAATTCATATGGGCTTCTCAGAAAAGAGTCCTCTCTGTTATGACACCTTTAAAATAGCTTTTAAACACAAGGGTTAAGAGCATGATTGTCATGGAAAGAATGACAGCTCCTGGGGCTGTGGGCTTCAGAGTTTCACTCAACTGTCTTACTGTCTTAGCATTACATATCTACACTTACATGGTAGCTCTCCAGATATTCCTCAAAGGATTACTGAGAACCATCGTCCTCTCTTTCTCTCTCTCTCTCTCTCTCTCTCTCTCTCTCTCTCTCTCTCTCTCTCTGATAAATGAGATTACAGGGTAGATTTAGAGATGCCTTGGATGAAATTATAGTTGGGTAATGCAATAACAGGAGCTACTACATCTGCATGAGAAAATTAGAACTGCTTTGCTTTGTTTTATTTTTTCTGTAAATGAGTTTTCTGAAGAGAGTCACAGAAAGTGCAACCGGGAAGGAAGAAAAACTTTTAAGCATTTATTGTTAATGGTATTGGGATTCTTAGTTTTGAGTGGGCCAGAAGGCTCAATGACACATTGGATGAGGGGTTCCCCTCTCTGACCCATAATATTGCCATGATGCTTCAATAGGAGGAAGTGTGTTAGAGGAGGGACTCTAGGCTTCCTGTGAGACAGCAGAGGGTTCTCGGGTGCAGTAAAGTAAGGCCTGTGCTGGAACACAGCTATCCGTGGAGAACCCACTGAACCCTGGAATAGATGGGTAGCTGACACTAGGGAGCATTTTGAGGGCATGTCAACTCCTTATTGGCTCACTCTGATGCACCAGTGAAGATTGTCTCTAACTCCATCTGATTCTCACCATACATCCCATAAGAGAAAACTGGTCGGGTCAACACAGGGCTATTTCTTGGAGCCCCAACCACGATGTGAAGTTCTTCTCTTCTTACTCGGCTTAAATCTGCTTACTCCATGTCCTCCTTTTCTTATTCCTTTCGGATAAGAGAAAAGCCATTGGCTTAGGGTGGCTTTGGTGGCTGCTGATCTTCAGTCTGACTCCCTGGGTGAACTTCATCAAGAAACTAGAAGGGCTTTCACACTGAATCCACAGGCAGGAATCGCATCAGCTCCCTAAGAAACATAGAAGAGCATCTGCTTCTCCTGCTGATATCTTTTTACAATAGGGCCTAAGGTGGATGGATAGACACTGGGCAGGGCAACTCCACAGGCTGCGGGGGAGGTGATCCTGGAATGTGTTGGACATGCATTCCTCAGATGCTTGCAAGGGGTGACTGCCCAGCTATTGGCTTCTACCCATTTTTCACTGGTTTGGTTTCTCTTTACTCTTAAACACACTGTTGGTTCCTTCAGCGTTTAACCACTGGCTACTGGTCACTCTCAGGTTTTGGATATAAGTTTTTAAACAGAGCAACATTCTGTCCACCTTGCTTTGGGCCTTTTCCTATCTACTTTGTTTACTGTATTTTTGTTATCTTATGTGTCAGACAGAGAAAGACAGACTGCATGATCTCACTCATGAGGAATCTGAGAGAGCTGAGCTCTTAAAGAGGGGGTGGTGGTTCTGCAGGCTGGGGAGGAGAAAGTATAAGGATTGTTGCAAGATATCTACCTTCTGACACAGTGCTATAGTTTGGTCAAAACAATTCTGGTTTTTCAGAACAAAAATAATTAAACATAATATAATGTGTAAAGTGTGACTTTCAGTATACTTCTTGCAAATGATAAAACTTTAAGGTCCTGTGTATACTGATTATTCTCACTTGAAAAAAAAAAAACAAATACAACATAACCTATTAATATACATAAGTGTGATCTCTCTACCCAAAAAGTAAAGTAGAAAAATAATAAAATTTTAAATTATTTTCCAAGAAAAAGAACTATGGTATTTTACTTAAGACATTTTATGCCTGGAATGTTCATGTCTTGTTCTTAATGAGCTCTCCTTGCTCTCAGTTGCAATAGTTTGATGATTATTAAAAATGCTAAGAGTTTGTGCTGATTTTGATGTTTTTATTAATTCAGAAAAATATTTTAATTACCATTATTAAATGCTATAATTCCCCATAGTTTTTTCTTTTTCAAAAGAATTTAAAAAATATTGATAAACTATGACAAGTGAAATAAATCTCTTCATCCACTCAAGATGTTTAGCTGTACAAGATTCAGTAGTAACAAAAACAATACAAACAAACAGCAAATGCACTTCTACTCGAAGTTCAGGCACCCTCCTTCATTCGAGAACACTGTTTTATGTTTCTGACTCACTCTGAGCCATCTTCATGACATGTTGTACCCCTACCCTAATTCCTCTATATGCCTGTTCTTGCAAGGTACCTTCAAAAATAATTCTCTTTTGAGCCTTCTCTTTAGATTTAAAAGTTATATAAATGACAATAATAATGTTTTTTATAAACAATCCATTTAAACATTTCTCTCATTAGACTTTATATAGATTTCTGTTTGAGATTCAAATTAAATGTATAATGTGAACAATAATGTACACTAATTAGTTTAGAAATAGAATTGCAATATTTAAACTTTCATTAATTTGCATAGGCCTTCTCCTACCTTTTTATGAATTATGGTTGTTTCGTACTAAACAATCAGACTAGAATGAGTATTAAAAGTACATTAAAATTAAATGGAGCAATTTGGTGTGCACAGTCATTTATTCCTTCTTTAGAAATCCCACAGCAGAGAGCACATTGTTCTGTCAAAGCCCTTACCACATTGTGTTATAATTACTGTTTATAGTCTACCTCTGTGACTAGGTAGAGTTTCAGGGGATCTCAATGCATTTGTCTTTAGATCCTCTTGCCTGACATAATGTCTGACATGCAAAGATTCTCTCAGGATAAATCTGTTGAATGAAAGAGTAAGAGAGGGAATGGATGGGCTTCGGTTCCTCCTTCTGCCATTCATACTGTTAAGCCTGTTGGAGATTCAGCTTATAGTTGTCACTTAGGTGAAATAAACGTCATGAACAACCTTGAATGAGCTCTGGTGTGGATAAGTTATAACAAATCACAAGAACCTCAATACATGTAGTAGGAGTTGGTTACTGAAACACCACAGATACCTGGACACCTAGTTCTGCCCTCCCCAAATCAAGTGTCTTAGGAAAAAAAGAGGTTGAGTAGACAGTCATGTATACACATCATGGTGGATCAAGCATTCAGGAGTCTTGAGATGTGAGTCAGATTAATGTTTCTGTTTCAGGAATGGTGCAGGGAGATGAGCTCTCACCGAGAACATGATACCACGTGTGTGTGTGGGGCTTTTAAAGCTCTCTTGCCTCAGCCCCTTTCCAAGGGTATTCAGAAGCATCTCATAATCTTCAGCCCTAAGTGTACAGAGAAATGCTTCCACTGAATTGTCATTCATCATTCAGAAAGTTTCCTATTTGTATCTGTTTCCAAAATCCAACTATCTTCACTAATAATGTTTGTTATCCTTAAGTGTGTGATAGAGAAACACTTTGGGAGCCTCTTGAATATTCATATTACAAAATCAATTTTAAAAGTATGAAGGCATTGTACCAGGTGGTGCTTTCATTTACCACTAATCACTGTAACTTATGTGACTTCCTGAAAGTAAAACAAAACTACCCACAAAACTATCAGTCCAGAATTCACAATTAAATAAATGTTTGACATATTACTGGTGGTTTGTTGTCATACATCACATACATGACATTGGCATATTAACATGTATGATTTAAATGCCTTAATAATGTAAAGGGTATTTTCTGTTGACAAGTAAAAATATTGCACCATCCTCTGAGAAGAGGAATGTGGAAACACTCAGCCCTTTAAAGGAACAGTGAATCCAGTGTTGATTGATTTTGTTTGATTCTTGATACAGTCAGCAGCTAGCTCTGACTGAGGCTTCAGACAGGTCACTTAACTTCTATTTTATTTCTTTATCCTACCCTTTTTACTTTAAACAACATAGAAACAGAGTTTGGAAGAGCTGTCAGTGGAGATTAGCTATAAAACAAACACAAGTAGGAGTAAATCTTAGAGAAGTCACAATGTTAAAAAGCAAAGAAAAAAAAAAAAAAAAAAAGAAAGAAACTTCATGGGCTATCACCTTGCTTTTCAGGAAATGTATTCTACATTAAGAAACCTCTCTTTCTCCAGCAATATTTACACTATAGGCACTGCATAAATTCTGTCACCGAATCATTGTTTACTTTACAGCTGTCCTCAGGAATGCTGGAAACAGACTGTGGAGACATCAATAAAGAAAGAATTTAAAACTGTTTAATGGATTCTCACAGCTTACAGAGTAGTTAAAAATAAGACAGAAACAATGATGATGACATTATTTTAAGAGCTCTATTTTTTTTTAAGAAATTTAGAATACAAAATAGGCATAAAATAGAAGTTTTGTGGATGGAAGGGAAAAGATGAGTCATGTAAGAATCCCCACAATGCTCATCACACTCATGAAAGCGCTCACATTGCTCGGCTTGACCCACTGGATACTGGATCCACCATTCTTGAACAAAGGGGCATCGAGTGGGAATGTGTGTTGCTCCCCTACTTCTTGAAAAGACAGACTACATTGAGGGATGGACCTGGACTCCGACTGCACATTTAGTATGCAAGTCATTGGTTTTTCATTTCTAAGTTTCTTAATGATAAGACCAAAACCTATTTCCATCAAACTGGTTTCACTTATGATCCTTAAGTGCAAAATACATCCATCTGGGCTTGAAGAAAATGATGCCATGAAATGGAAATCTAAGTTTTAGGCTATAGACAGAGCGGTGTCCTACTAGAAATAAGTGGCCATTTAAATGTTACCACATCTAGTTCTGCAAATGTATCCTCACAGAGCAAATGATTTTTTTTTTCCAAAAGTAAGTCATAAAATTCTCCATTAGTGGCTGGTAATGGACCGTAATATAACATGTTTTTGGAAAACACATTTGGAAAATTAAATGATAGAAATGATGTCTATGTAAAGAATATTAATGCTGCCATGACACAAACTTGTAGGGATAGATTTTCACTGACAACTGTTAACACAAGGTTTTCTTCTTTCTTGAGGGTAAAGTATCTCTGATTCCCCATCAAACATCAGGGCTAGGCTCTAAAAGTTATTCCATACCTTGTAGTGTCTCGATTGAGTAGAAAGATGAAAATGATACATGACTGGTAGATCTACAAAACTTATGGTAAAATCAATGAGAAATCTTTTTGGTGTTTACCAGAAACCGTATTAACCTATATCGGAATCCATTCCAAATGTTTACAAGAAGTCATTATTGAAGTATCACCCTACAGAGATGAATTTCAAGGAAGTGTCAAGACAGAGATGAACTTTTAACATAAATTTATCTATGTACTCTCAATGTGCTGCCAAAGACACCAGGGATATATATATATATGTTCATTTTCCACATGCTTCAAATGCTTTCCCTCAAAATACAGTGATGGAATAATCCTCTAATAAACAAGTAAATCAGTTCCAAAGTCTTCTAACAAGTGAAGACGTTAATTCTGAACTTAGCAACTTCTAGTTTAAAAGGGGATTGACTTTCTTATATAAAGGGAAATATAAGCACTTTCTGTGCATCTCACATCATATGAGACTTAATTTTCACAAATAACAAATAGCAATAATATTACAGTTCTTTTTAACCACTAGTGCTAGGCAGACCCTATTCTAAGTGATAACAAGTGACTGTTCAGGCACTTTTGATTTACCAGAGAGCCCTATGGATGAGGCATCTGATAAGCAAAGGTCTGGGCCATAGTAAGAGATCCAAAATGCTCAGCTCCCATGTGTTTACCTTTTCCCCTGGAACCAAGAAATTGGAAGACTCACTGAGGGTCATCTCTCACTTCAAGTGTTTAAATAGAATTTCTGAGTGCTTCGCCATAACTTCCAAGGGAAATGTTTTTCTTGGGCTCATGGTTATAGGATGGGTTCTGTCACTGGCCTAAGGGAGTGCCTTTTAGAGAGAGTGGGCAAGTTTGTTCACAGGCACACACTAAAATGCAAGAGAGGAAACCTGAATTTGAACAAGCTTCTGTTTCCTTATCAATTGAGCACCAATCTTTATGATTCTACAACCGTCTTCTCTCTTCTCACTTCTCAGTAGAAGGGAGTTAACAACCCTGACAATAGTCTGTAGACAACAAGGATCTTCAAAACTAGGTTTGATTACAAAATTAAGGTTAAAGTAACCAGTGGTTAGGCACACAAAGGTGGTTAGGCCACTCCATTTTGGCATGAAGGGTAGAGGATTTTATGTCTTGATCTTTTCTATCTAACTGAGGGGAAACAAACAAGTGAACAACAACAAAAAATATTGCTTCATATTAAGCATGATTGGCCTCTTAGAGCCGACATCATTAGACCACAGAAGATAGGTAGGTGCACTGCAGAATCAAAAGGATTCTTAGGTCCTATAAATATTAGTCCTTTAGGGACCACTCTTGGACATCAAAAGAATTTCAGGAGCAATTTTTATAAAGTGAATCTGTAAAATAAGATGGAATTTGAAGCTGAACACTGCTCCACACCAGTAGTAATAACAGCATTTGGAAGACTGGAGCACGAGGACCCTGAATTTGAAACAAGTCTGAGCCAAATAGTGAGATCTTATCTCTAAACAATAAGAAAGCTGAAATTTGTACAATAGAAAGTGCAGCACAGCAAAAAAGTACTGAGCAAGAACTTCTAGGTTTGTCCATAGGTTCTTGTTACAAGACTTCACTTTATTCCAGAAATAACTTCCACTGTGGGTCTGTCCTCTGTCAATCTTATACATACTAAGCTAACTAGACAAACATCGTTTTCTACTTCTTAGAAACTCATTGCAGGAGGGAGGGTCTAGTCCATACTCCAAATGACTTGACAGATTTAGATGACCCCTCCTGGAAGATATCACCTTACATGTGGAGTTGGGGTAGGGGGTGGGAGGGGAGGGTGGTCGAGTGGCATGGGAGGATGGGAGAGAGAAAGGGAGGGAGGGAGGGTGGGAGAGGGAACTGGAATCTATATATATATATATATATATGAAGAAGGAGGAGGAGTAGAAGAAGAAGAAAAAGGAGGAGGAGGAGAAGAAGAAGAAACTCATGGATTGCTAAGTCAATAAATATTTCCCTAAATGGTTTGTCAAAGAGTTTAAGCCTTAGTTTTGCAGTTATTGTTATTAAGTGAGGATATGATTATTTGAGTGTGCAAGTGCATGGGTGTGTGTGGTGCTATAAGCACATGTGTGAATAGGCACATCCGTATGGCACCCAGAGAAGGACACTAGGCATTTTTCTTGATCACTCTCTACCTTAATCTCTTGAGACAAAGTCTCTCTTAGAACATGGAGTTAGACAGGCTGCCTGCATACAGCCAGCAAGTCCCAGAGTTCCCTTTGTCTCTACTCCCTGAGTTCTGGAGTTACAGGTATCTGAGCAACCATTGTCTGCTTTTTATAATGGGTACTGATCTCTCAACTTGCATCCTCCAGCTTATGGAACACTCTTCATGGCAGAGTCATCTCCCCTGACCTGAATGAAGGCATTTTACTAAATGACTACAGGAGTCTCCCTCACAATTATTACCTGTGATCCATGACTACTTTTGTGATAGTTGATGGAATAACACAAAATACAAAAGGATGCAATATTAACTAAGAAGCAGGAGAGTAGAAATGCCAGAGCACGCTACTTTGACATTACTACTACATCTTAATGTGAACACCGAGGATAAGCAGAGCTTGAAGAATAAATGGATTTTTTCCCACACACACACCACACATGGAAGTAGAACAGACACTATTCTGGAAGGAATGGGGTAACAGCAGAATGAAGTGGAGGATAAGTGAGAGTAAAGGAGAGCTGGGGTGTCCAAAGCACACTGTGTATTTAAGGGCATTTCATTAGGAAACCCATCATTCAATGCAAGCAATATGTGCTAATAAAATGTAAAGACATTTAAAATGATTGGAACAGTCAAGTTTTCTCTATTCATTTTCCCTCGGCCACAACAGCTTTAACTTACTGTCATCTTTTTTCCATATTATGTATAACATAAATTAAATGCTGCTATATCATATGTGAGCTCAATGATGTTTTGTTATGCTATTTATACATGAAGATGTAGACATTGCCTCTCCACATACAAAACAATACTGCCATGTCTGTGCACTGGCTGTCTCATACCCAAACCGGGGTTTGTGTACTTTGGTGATCTTTCACTCCACTACACCGGGCATGGATCTGCAGTGAGTAAAATGGACAGTAGTAATTCACAAGTATGAGCTCAGAAGTAGCAGAGACAGAAGGCATGCGCTGAGTGTGAGCTGCTTTGGTGGAAGGAGACTGTGAATTGCCTTAATGTCTTTCAGAGCAGTTGCTTATTGAGCTTTTAAAAACACACATAGCTCTTTAAGTCAGGAATACAGACAGGGAAAGAACTTAAGAAGTTTAAAAAAAAAAAGAAAACAGTCTTAAATGAAGGTCACATAAAAATATGATGTGTTGGTAAAGATCTGACAGAAATAAGGGACAGCCTCTCAAAATCTCATCACCAGAGTGCACTATGGTTTACTTTTAAATAGCTATAGAAACAATACAACTCAGGTCTCTTTCACATCTGTCATAAACAGGTAGAAGGATGGTAACAAATGGGTTACTTCTATGTACTCATACACTCATTCATTCAAGAACACTGAACTTCAACTACATGCTAGTTAAGGAGTAAAATGTGAGCACAGGGAGATTATGGAATCATAAATCATATAGAACAGGGTTATATGTCAAAGAGCTTATACCTAACAGTCTACCTCCATGAACAGTAGGGTGTACCATTTCATTCATGTGTACTCTGTAATGTTTACACAATGGTAGCCCCTAAAAATGAATTTATAACCATAAATGTCTGTTGTTAAGTGACAATGAATGCTTGTCTAGGATCAGGAAGAAGAAATTTCTCAGGGTAGGGAAATGTAAGGTTCTTTGCTCTAATGGAAAAGCCTGGTCTCACACACTGTCTCCAACATTTCCTCTTTTCTCTAGTCAGAAGAGTAAGCAGTAACGAAGAACACTTTCTGAACGCCCACTCTATGTAATTCAACTAACGACTTTAAGTTCTTATCTCAAGCGTAGCATTCTGTGACTGTAATGATGCCCACACTACAGAAAAGCTCAACCTCGCAGAGACTAAACAATGGCACAACCCATGTTCCCGCCTTTATTGTGCCTCTACAACTTCTGAAAACACCTTTTCATCATTGTTCATTTATGCCTTTCTATATGAAGTACAGGAGCTAGGGCCCAGTTTGCCCAGTGAATTCCCTCATTACAAAAGAGATTCACTGGGTGTGAACAGTAACGAGAATGCATGTGCTTGGTGGAGGCACTGCAAATTTCCAGACCTATGAATACCAGTCCCAGCCCGCAAACACAGGAGGGGACTGGGGTTTGATGAGAAGGTAGAGAAGTCTCCATTGGGAATCTGAACCATGCAGAGGTGCAGGAAAAACAGGAGAGTGTGGGGGTCACTAAACAAAGAGCAGCTGAGCCTATGGGGAAAGGAGACATGAGGCTGCGAAAGTATCTAGAGGGTGCGATGTCTCCAGATGAGGGCAAACAGATGCAACATGGGTTATGTATAAGAGATTTATCTCCCTAGGACAACGGATCTCTCCAAAGCTAGTGACACAGTGGCAGAACATGTGAAAAAACAGTGTGGTGTTATATTAACTGAGCACTGAACCAAGTTTGTTTTACAGAAAATTTCCTTAAGGAGCTTAAAGGCCATCATGGAAATCATCATACAGCGAGGCTTCAACACTAACAGTTCTTAATCACCTAAAGTGCATGATAATGTTACAAGCTACCTTGGGTCTACGAGATGTAATTTGCTAGCTATTGAATTGTCTAAAGCGATTTTACATACTCCCAACATGTAAGGAAGACGGTTTCTTTTAAGTATGTTTCAGTTCTTTGTTGTAAGTTCTTACATCATTTGATTGGCATGATTTCCTCTGATAGTCATATTCTAGTTACGTGTATTTTGTTACCTAGTTAACCGCAGGCAAATATATTTATTATGTCCCTGTAATAAAACTTTAGATTTGAAAATGCTTTTTAAGCACAGTTGCCTACAAATTTCATAGGTGTCTAAGTGAAATAAGATTTTCAGATATGCAAGAGAAGCAGAGATTATTTTGGATATACTAATATTTTTTCAAAGACAATTGGACTCAAGAGGTGACTCAGTGGATAAGTGCACTTGCAATTGTAGCAAATGACCTGGGCTTGGTTACAAAAACCTACATGGTGGATCATAACTGCCTATGACTCAATTCCAGATGATTCAATGAGCTCTCACCCTTGTGGACACCACACACACTTCAAGTACATACATACATGCAGGAAAAACACTCATAAACATTAAAAAAGAAGAAGAAAATCCTTTACAATTGCCTATTTTAAATTTAAATTAAACCTGTAATCCTTACTTTTTATTGGCTAAATTTGCCAGCACTTCATACAAAGGGAATGATTTGTAACAAAACTATTTAAGGAAAAAAAAGATATTTTATCTGTTCCTATTTATCCACAAAATCTGAAAAGGACTTTTCTTCAGGCCAAGGTACTTCAAAATCTAATCCATAGCAGAAACCAAGCAAGGCCACCATCCAAGCTCACCACCAAGTCACTGACAATCTCAAAAGACTTACTTACTGTCCTGTACTAGACCTTTATCAATACACCAGCAGATGGGTAGAATAGCATCTTACTTCTCATACAAAAACATTATACCCCCAAAATTTACATTTAAAATAACCCTGCCTTGGAAAACCATCCAAGACTCTGACATAGGGGTCAAGCCAAACTAAAGGAAAGAATATTAAAGAACCATTTTTAAAAGTTCATGGGGTAAGGAGCCATAGTGATGGTTGTGTTTATGAGTGAGTACTTCTCTTACGGATGATCGAAGTTTGGTTGCCAGCACCCATACTGAGCAACTCATGCTTGGCCATCACATGAATTCCAATGGATCTTATGCCTCCATGGGCACCTGCATGCATATGTAAACATCCCTTCACATACACATTATAACATAAACAAAACAAAAGCCTTATAACCCACCATTCTTGGCCTTTGGAGACTTTGTCTCAAATATATATAATAAAATCATTAATAAATAAAGATTCATAGAGTCTTAAAACTGCCCCCAAACCTAGCAAACAGGAACGGTATGCATTCTTAGCTTACATGGAAAGTGGTGACTATTAAGGAAAAAAAGTAATGGGATAAAATTGTAAGACAGTACTAGCTCCCTATAGCCAAAATTGCATACAAACCTGGCAGATCATTAACCTAGTAAATAAATTGTGCCAATGCTCTCTGGCTTCATTGCATCAAGTCCTGGGAACACATATCAGAGAAGGAAATACAGAAAGGCAAAGGGTACAAATAAGGAGAGTCATCCTTTCCCTGGAGTGAACATTGAAACAACACTGTGCTATCTCATTTCCTAGGTGGACACATGTAAAACTTCAAATGAATGACTTTCAATGATTTGATTTGTTTATAAAAATATGGATTCTTCTTTTCTCTCTACCAAATGGCTTTCCTTTCACCTTGGTCTAAAGAAATCAGACTGGGAAGATCATTATACCTATTTTAGAGATAGAAACACATATACAATTAGAGGTGTTATTTTCCAAAATTTGCATTGCACAGTAGTGACAGGATTGGGCCAAGTCTTTAAGTAGGCATTACACAGGAAAGGCAAAAAGTTAACTTCAGATGCATGAAGACAGACTGGAATTTCAGAGAGAAGAGATGAGACATACTTGTCTTACCTAACAATGAAGAGGTTTTTAATGTGATCTGACCAAAGCAGTAATGCAGGCAGCTATGCCATGACAGTCCAAAGGAAAGAAGGAAAAAACAAGAGAAAGAAGAGACAAAAAGCAAGCACAGCCTCCTGATGTTTTCTACGACTGTATCCATTTTCATAACTTCTGTAGCACTAGACATCAGGACTTTCAATAAAACATGAACTGCACCATATAACATATGTTTTGACTATATATGTATGTATGTATGTATGTGTGTGTGTATATATATGTATGTGTGTGTGTGTGTGTGTGTGTGTGTGTGTGTGTGTGTGTGTGTGTGTATGTATGTATTTCTCTGTGCAGCTTTGGAGCCTATCCTGCCACTCAGTCTGTAGCCCAGACTGGCCTCGAACTCACAAAGATCCTCCTGTCTCTGCCTCCTGAGTGCTGGGACTAAAAACATGCACCACTACCACCAGACGACAATATACTTGTATCATCTAGCCACCACAGCTGTTCAATGTCATAAACACATAATCGTTTAGTTCTTTAAAAAAAATCATTTAATACTAGAGGTGTTAGATGAGCTATTTTGAATCATGATGGAAAAGCCAGTTCTCACTGTCATGTTGATCGGACTTGTTCTAAATTTAGGCATTCCTTACTTCCAGGGTGGGGGTTCAACACCTGTGTTACTGGGAAGGAAAAATCACTGACTATGCTGAAGGATGAGGAGTATAGAAGCTGAATAGCATTGAGGACTTTCCAAGACTGCTGACATCAATCCCAATCTTTCTTACTGATGAAAGTTTTAAGGATGAAATTGAGAGTCGATCTTGTAAGAGGCTTAAAATTGAGACAAGGAAGGGAAAAAGTCAGATTCACACTAAGATCATTAGAAGACAGGGAAGAAAATGTGAGCTGTGTCTGAATCCTAAATTTGGGAACATTGTTAAATGCTTCCTAAACGTTAATGACACAAGGAGCCTGCAGAGCTGGGAATACTGTAGTCCCTTGTTTCTGAATGCTGTGGAACAGAAGTAATCATGATGTGGACGATAAACTTTGAACTGCACTGAATTGGAAATTTCAGTTAAGAGCAAATATACTACCTGTTGTCAGACATGATTTGTAACCTTCTGCCATTAGTATATTCTTGAAAAGAAAAGTCCTCATTGAAGTGTTACTGTGTAAATCTCTGAATTGAAACAGTGTCCTAGAAAAAAGGCTCTAGAAGTCTGGAAAGGATTGAAGTACTGGAGCAGGGAAGCTGCACTCACAGTGTTAGTACAACAGACACATCATCCATCACTCCTGACTGTGAGTCCTGAATGCTGTTAGGTCATAAGAAACACTGGCACAGAGCAGTCAAAACTCAGCAGAGGAAGGCACACAGCTTTTAGTTTTAAGAGTTCCCATTCGTGTAAGAGTGGCAAATACATATACACACAGACATACACTGTTACATACACATATACACACCCATCCCTGAGCATACTTTTCTCATGTTGAAAGAGAAAACTGATACCTTTACAGCGCAAACCATCCCACATGGGATGTTTAAGAGTAGGAGCTACAAATCACTTCTTTAAAAATAAAATGATGCAAACACTTTGTTTTTCAAAGTATGAAAGCATAATTTTATGATTTTTTTCTTAACATTTTCAAGAGATAAGAACCCTTTCATTGCTGATAGGTTTGCATGCTGTCTTTGGGACTTTTGTTAGACCATGGTCAATGTACTATTTTCATGTTTTCATTGATTCTATACTCCTATAACTCCCATAGTGAATAAGTCCTTATTTTATGATCTTTCCAATACTTCATATTTAAATGTTTAAGCATGATGCACAGTGGTTTTTTGATCATGTAATTCCTTGTATCATTTTAAAACATTGTTTTTTATTTCTTCAATATTATTCAGTGGATTTAGCTGGCTAATTATATGTACTTTGTTAATCAAATACCACATAAATTAGGCTTTGGCAAGTATTATAAAAATGTATATTTAGTGACAAATAAAATAGAGCTTATATATAGGTAGGTAGATGAGAAGTTGATGGTATGTGTAAGAGAGGTTTTCCAGTTCTACCTGAGCTGAGGTCTGGATAAACTTTTAAAAAATCCAGATATTGACAAGCAGCAACTTCTTACAATCACCACTCTCTTAAACTCTTGTGAACTACTAGGAATATGTGAAAAGTTGGTACTTCAGAGAGGAAATAAAATAAACACACACACACACACACACACACAATTTATACATATATAGTAATCAATTGAAAAAGCCCATAAGAATGAACAAGCTTTACCAACATAGAAATGTCACCATTCCAAAGTCTAATGAATTAGTCACCAGCCACAAGCAACTATTTAAATTTTAAATAAAATGTAAAATTATATGCTTCAGTTACTCAAAACACCAACAAACTTTTTAGCCAAATGTGGCTAGTAACTATTTTTATGGATGATACAGAGAACACTTTTAAGAATAATTAAGTTAACATTTATATGCCCAACAACTTTTATTACTATTATAGCTAATACTTGTGGTGGATTAGACCCAAGAGTTATAAGAACTTGTTTGTAACAACTGGGTAACAATACTCCCACTGATCCTCACTTTTCACTCGCCATCAAGTACTATATATGATTGCTCAGAGTCAGTTATATTCATTGCCAAGCCATTTAATATTATAAGAACTGAAATATAAGTGGAAAATCAATAAGAGATGTTCTAAGTTGAGTGTTTCAGAAGGAGTAAATAACATTCTATAACTTTCAAGTTAGTAGAGAATTAGGCAAGTGCACGTTTAGGAAACAAAACAAAACAAAAAATCTTCAAGGAAAAAGGAATTCTCCCCAGTTTTCCTTTCTAATTAAAGGCATTCATAAAGCAGCTAAAAATAGAGATAATAGGTGACAAATCATGAGACCCAGGAAGATGGCTTATAGCTACAATGAGCAATCCAAACCAAAACACATTCTTGTCTCACATAATGGTAGGAAGGATACATGTTTGTGTGTGTGTGTGTATACATTTATATGTATAATTATACACATATAATACACACAATATTATATTTTATTTATATATATTTTATTTATATTATGTATCTAATTTATTCAGAATGCTTAATTTTTAAAATATGTGACATATATATACTAATTTTTAACATGAATTGGGTGTAGGGAGATAGTTCAGGTAATAAAGTGTTGTCCATGTGAACATATCAATCTCAATTCAGTCCTTGAAAGCCAAGTGTGGTGGTACATGTTGCTGTCTCAGAAGTGGGAAGGAAGATATAGGCAGATATCAAGGCTCACTGGTCCCTTGCTGACCTTACTCAGTGTGTTCAAGGTACATGATTGTCCCTTCGCTCAAGAAAATGTAGACAGATGAATGATTCTTGATGCCATATACATGTATACAATGTTGAATCAGTACACACACACATACACACACATACACACACACACCACACACACACACACACACACACACACGTCTTTATGACTAAATTGTTCAGCTGTGAACTACACTATACATATTGAACAACAAGTTTTCTAGTGCAAACACATGTTATATGTTACTACTGGAAACTTTGTTTATAATGGCTTTTGTCATTTCGAGAGAGGAGAGGAACATGAAGGGGATTGAGGAAATTTCAGATGAAGGTGGAAATATATATATATATATATATATATATATATATATATATATATATATAATTCACAGCTTCCACATAGCACAATAAGATGAGGATGCCGCATTATGAATGAAGAAAGGGTACAACACTTAGGGTCAGCTTACAAGCATTTTAAAAATGAAGTGACACTCCTAATATCCCTTATACTGAAATTGAAAGCTCTGTGTAAATCTTCTCTGATTTGGGATTACTCTTCTATATCAGAATATTTTTACATCATTGACTCACTTTTTTTTTTTTAATTCACCAAGGAGTACTTGAACCTATTTTAAAACCCCAAAGATGAGCTGTGAAATAAACAGAATTCTGTGTACAAGGGTTTTGTGCTCATTATAAATAGTTATTGGTTAGTTTCATAAATCACCTTCAAACATCATATCATAGGTTTAATGAAGAGTAGACAACAGACCCTCCAGATGCCATTAGAATGTCCCCAATAGGATGATAATACATTCCTGAGTATCTCGAAATATCCTGGAAAACATAGGGCTTTACACCGAAACAAAATTATTATAATTTTATACAGAGGTTCCCCGTATAACCCATAAATAACCCAAAGTTCAATCCAATACAACAGGCATTGATTCAATACAAATGTGGTTCTTTCTAAGTACATACCAGAAAGTACAAAGGCAAGTCACAATTCCTTCAGGCACTGATCATTATTAATGGAACTCAGAGTAATTTCTGTGGGGAAATCTAAACAGAAACAGCCTTTCTTCCTGAATCAGTAAAGATTTTGTGGATGAGCATGATAGTATCTTGTTATAAGAGAAGCCGTTTTGTTTATAACGTAGAGATTAAAGTACAAAAATAAAACGTTTGAGGGCAGCCACTAGCTTTGCATGGAGACCTCTCACAATGAACCCAAATGGGTCTCACGGGGGTGGGGTGTGGGGAGACAGGTATAATCAGGAGTCAGCAGTTACCCCACATCAGTAAGTGCTAGGAGCTCTGAAGGAGGAGTGAGACATGAGTTTATGGCCCAGGGTAACAGACTCTGTGTTGCACTGTTTGGGGAATCACCTCCGCTCGTGAGTCACCATTTGGTAATAGAAGCAAGAGTAACTAAACAATTATTTACGGAAAGTGACTCACATATTCTAATGGCATAGTTTATGTATTGCTGAAGTGTTTTCAAACAGACACGCTCTGAGCAATTTATCTGACTCCTCCATAGTTTTCTGGCCATTGTAGTTCACAATACTGTGAAGTCACAATGTTATGATCTTGGTTGGGTTTTTCACCCGAGGCTCAATCTACTGTTTATACTGGATTGTACTTTTCTTACGTTCCTTCTATCTCATTCAATGTCATATGCTACAAGGAATCCAAAGTAAATCATAGGTGACAAGAGAAGGCAAAGAGCATTTTAAATATTGTCAAAGTATATTTACAAAATAAATTGAATCAGCCACTATAAATACAAATGTGTACACCACACTGCCACAAAATGCATATATTGATAAAGTATGATTCATTAACAATCAAATGTTTGTGTTTTAGTCAGCATTTCATCTGATACAAAATGTACAACCCTTAGCTTAGAGTAAAACCTGGGACCTCAGGAAATGATTCAATTTGTATCACTGACCTGTGCGACTGAATGTCAATCTTCAACCTGTAGCATATTTCCCTTCCAGTTGAGTATCTAGTTTCCCTGTTCCTAACTCACATCATGCATGGTCTTAAACCTTGGCATCTTTCAAATTAATCCTGTTAGTTTTTATAATTAAATTT
Organism: Phodopus roborovskii; assembly: GCF_943737965.1. Taxonomy (NCBI): domain Eukaryota; kingdom Metazoa; phylum Chordata; class Mammalia; order Rodentia; family Cricetidae; genus Phodopus; species Phodopus roborovskii. The sequence continues at coordinate 17,526,002 of NW_026126470.1, read as the reverse complement.
GCTATTTATCTTTATCCAGAAATATATAGCAATTTTAGCAGCCTTAGGGTTGCCTTGGCAAAATTTATCACAGTCAAAAGCAAATACAATTATAAGAAGTGGCTTTCTCAATCTATGGAGTTTTAACACTCTTCTTCACTCATGGTATGCCCTTTGCCCTGCAGAATTTCTGTGACTTCTGTGTAACCAATATAATGAGTTACAGCTTCATCTTCCTTTAGAAAGTATATGCACAAGATCATAATTCTCAAATCTGATATAGTATTGTGTGTGTGTGTGTGTGTGTGTGTGTGTGTGTGTGTGTGTGTGTATGTAATTCATGTTCAGGGGCTCAAAGAGGCCTGAAGAGGGTATTGGATCTTCTATAGCTGGAGTTACAGGGGTTGTGAACTACCCAAGTGGGTGCTGGAAACTAAACTCAGGTCCTCTGCAAGATCAGCAAGAATCATAATGACTGAGCTGTCTTTTCTGACCCCTTTAAGTATTTTATAACGTACTATTAAGTTATACATCATAGTTGGCCTTTCCAGTACAATTAACGCTCCTTTGTTGAAAGAAAAAAAGGATTTCCTTTGCAATAGTATGTATCTGATCCTTTCAGTGCACATTATCAGGTGGTCTCCAAATCTATGCACTCAGTATTGGGGTAAATAAATATATACAAACACAAATGAAATGGGTGCTAAGTTCTTAGGTGCCAAATCATGACAGACATATACTAGCTATTTTCCAGTCCATTTCTCCCATTTTTGTGCTCAACCAGCACCGTATGGCATGATGACACTTCTATTTTCTAATAGCCCAAAGTTTCTTGAAGCCTTGCTTTTTGGGGGGCAGACGTTAAAAAGATTTTTTTCAGAGACATTGGTAATATTATTTAAATATAATAATAATTTTGGTCAGGTTTAGTGTACCCATAATTCCAGCATTCAGAAAGCAGAGCTAGGAGAAGCACCAGTTCAAATGTTTACTGGGCGACATAGCAAGGCCCAGAGCAGCCTTGGCTTTTAGGCAATCTACATCTTAAGAAATAATTGCTGAAAATTATTGGTGTTCAGTTTCTAAGGCTCATATATTCTGTATATAGGAAGTTCATTGCTTATTGTCATTATTCACAGTTTTAAAGTAATAAAATATTTGGATGCCTAAGTATTCTATTCTAAAAATTAATGATCACTAAGCCAAGAATTAAGGTGGTACACACACAACACACACACACACACACAAACAAATGTACAATTTATAGGATATATTCCATTATTTATTGAGATATTTTATTTGTAAACTAAAGTTTTAATGTCAAATGTTACCTAAATTTAGTGTTGAAAGTTTATATATGTAAAATTAAATCAATAGCACTGCAACACTAGGAGTTACTGAAATGAACAGCAAACAAAATTATGCTAAAACGTGTCATTTGTTTTGATAGCATGATATAGAAAATGACTTTCCTTTACATAAAAAATGTTTCCAAATTTTAAAATTCCATTTTACATCTTTGTGTATTATAAATTGTATGATATATTTGTAGGGTTTCCAACAGATACAACTCAGTTGTATGAAAAATAAATGACAGTATAGAAGATAAGAAAAATATATAAAACAAAGAAATATGATTTGTTAAAAATCATTAACTGAGACTTTTGGCATGACCTATTGTTGGAATTGATGGTAAAAAGAAAAACAGTTGATCTGGAAAAAAAGATATTTAAATGGTTAACATAAATGTGTGTTATTTAAAGCTAAGATCATATAAGCTGAGATGAAATAATTAGTAAGAATAAATTTATTCTACTATTTATTCTAGAGAAAAGCTATTCCCAATTTTTTAAATTGTATGTATAGAGTAAATCAAAGCCATAAAACAATTGAGATATTACTGACTTAGAAGAATCTGGAAATATGTTATAAATCTTTAATTGGACCAATAAACAAAACTCAAATTTAAAAACTCTTTAAAGGCTGAAATATTATAGCCCATTTATTCATCCTTCAAATATTTACTGTTTAAGATGTGTAAGCATTGAAAAAGTACAATGAAAAATAAAGCATGGACTTTGCCCTCAAGGGGCTTACAGTCTAGTAGAAAAATATAAACATATTGATAGCTATAGCATAAGTTAGAAAGTGATGGGTCATGAGAAAACTCAGATAATACATTAAGGAATTTATTAAAATCTATAGACATATTCTTTCTATAGTCTCTAATCATAGAATAAAAAACAGACCAATGATCAATTTCACAATTAAATGTCAAATTTTTGATCCCAATGATGAAAAATCAGAAGTTTCAATACTACTTAGTCCACTATCCTTCAGTTCATTAGAATGGTAAACACAAAATAACAACCCAATAGAGATAGTATTGTGTCATTGTTTATAAGTAGACACAAGCAAAATATCTTCTTAAACAGGTCTGAAATGATCATTTCAATGCATTGAGGCCTCACATACTCATGACACATTACTTTCTTTCACAGAAATCGGCTTAGTTAGATTAAAGAGATGAAGAATTCCTCGATGGCTCAAGTGTGCTCCAAGGAAAGCTAGAAGGTTGTACAGTTAACTCCCAGGGTGTAACTCTAAACCATACAACCTACTACCTCAACCCGGATGCACACAGCTTCCAATGTTGCTTCAAACTCTTTATCATATCTTCAGTCAGCTCCTCCAAATATGGCGGCCAAATACCTAAGGGCTTGGCAAGGTTGTAGATAGAATATTCTAGCGGTTTACCGATCAACTTCAATTGTATCTTACAGGACTACCCTAATCTCCTGTGTTGATGGTGTAGGTAACATAAACCACATTCTGACATCTTGTTTGACATACTTCCACTGGCAGTGAGTAAGTTTAAAAGTCAGTAGCATTAGGCCCAATTTTGAAGAGAAATGGGCTCAATAGTAACATAAAAATCTAGCTATAGACTTTATTCTGCTGTTGAAGTGGACAAGGCACATTTAACTAACAGAAAATTTGCTAAAGTTTCTCCACAACAGCTATTCAGGTCTTGCTCAAAGCCAGCTATTAAAAACAAACAAAACAAAAAACACAAAACAACAAAAAACCCCACCAACCTTTGAAAGCAGTTTATTGCACTTGAATCCAGCCTTGAATGGCTGTGCTACACATAATTCCAGAAAGCCAATAATTAAAGCTTGCCTTGTAAGACACACAAGGATTAATATGTAACATGAAGAACAGAGTAAATATGATTGTTTCAAGACTATGAAAAAAACAAAACAAAACAAAACTTGAAACAAAACTGGCCTGTTTTCAGGAATGTGCTGAGAATGGAATTGAGCAGCACTCTATATAGTATTTTGTCAGATTACCACAGTGCCACAGACCCATAGAAACGAGCTTGTGCGGTCCACTTCACCACAAGATCGGATCTACGGGTTTATGCCAATGGGCATCATCTCACATGGACCCTCTGCCAGTGTAGAATTTGTTCTAAACATCTAATTCAATTAGGGGATAAAATAATATTAATATTTTAGTGTAAATATTCTAAAGTTTGTACTCTCAGGATGCATATTCCAAGTTAAAGACCTTCAGAAATGCACTGACCTAAACACAGGGTTATAAACATGAGGATCAGAAAGTAGTTTTGCAAGTTCTCCCCCCCTCTCTTTTTTTTTTATAGATTGCTTTTGTTTTAATTGTGAATATTTTAACGTTGTTAAACTGTTCTAATTAAGGACTCATATATGCATATATATATAAATTATGCTATTGTAAGACATGGATATAGTACTATGAGTCTACAGTTAAAAAGACATTAATTATTAAATTAATAGTTTATGCATTAGAGTGCTTGAAGTCATTCATGAAAATCTGTTATGATTTTAAGGATGTATAGTAACATTACATTATAGCTTTTGTAAAATGAATGCGATTTGATTGACTAGTTAAAGAACACAAAAATCACAAATCCTAAATATATAAATATGTGTCTACAGCTGGAATAAAACTATACAGTATAGAAAAAACTGGTATCCAAAATCTAAAATCAATGACAAAATAAGTGTGTCATTATTGCTATCCTGTACTGTTTGCATTCATTTGTACCACATCAAAGAGCACATAGTCTCTTTCAAGAAAATATACTTAAATTTATTTTCCTCCAAAATTATATCCTTTAAACAAAACATACACTTGCTTATAACTCTCCCGTGTTCAACAGGTTGAAATGAAACAAATTATTCTTAATTTTGTGAACTATCACACTGTAAGGGAAGAAGCCAGTGAGCACACATTAAATCAGTTACATGCGCTTTTTAGGATTCTAAGCTCATCTGCCACAAAATTATAAGTTGCACAATTGTTAATCATTTCAGTCATATAAAAATATGACTTAGCTTTTCTTAATTATATCTTCATTGTGAAAAATAATACTGCATACTAATTACTTCATGATTTGGCATTTTTTTAAATAAATAGAAATAGAATGTATTTTATAGAGTTTAATACAGATAATTTGGCCTGCATAAATTTCACCACTATTTATTTTCAAATCATTCTCCTACTTATTAAAACTATGGTAAATAATCAACAATCATGCATTCAATTGTAGTGACAGTATTTCAGCATATATTATATATTTCCTGAAAGAAAGAGGAAACAGTGGTTGTAGCCATCATTGCTTTGATTTATTGTCTTACTAGATATATGAAAAAGATTGAAAAGGAAACCATGAGTTTATACCTTTCTCCCAGATTGTACTTCCTTTTATGGTATAACCACTGACAGCATATTTTTCTTTTCCTTACATAGTGTCCTATTCAACCATCTTATACCTGTACCATAAGAGCCAGTAAATACATATGTGCTCAGAATGACGGTAACTGGGCATTGATCACAACCCAAACAAAAAGGTTCACAAAGGCAAGTCATGCTGGAAACTCTCGAAAGAAAGCCACCAGGGAGAATGCCAACAGCTAGCTCAGAATAATAATTTTCTCCTGAAAATATTGCACATTAATTACACTTTACACTCCTGCTTTCCTTTTTTTTTTTTTGTTTGTTTTTACCTGAGATGATTTTTCTCCTATGGTCATTTTCTTCTCTTCTCATATCCACTTTAAATGCTCCCCTAAAAGAATCACAAAGGGAAAAATTTCAAACAACTGCCACCTCTGAAGAACATCTGTATGGATTGCGAGAACGGAAGTAGATGGCCGGGAAGAAAGCACAATGTCAAAATGGGGGAAACCCTTAAAAGTATTTTTCTTAAGGCTTGGCAGAGTCTGAGGGCCCCACCCCAGGATAATCATATGACACAGAAATACATTCTCGGTATGCACTTATGTGTTCGTTTGGGTTGGCGTTGCTTTCAAGTAACAGTTTTGAAAGTGAAAGATGTTTCTTAAGGAAGCAGACTAGGTTCTGCACAATGAAGCAGCGAGAAAGCAAAAGGGGGTTTGGATTTGGCATGGAGCTTAATAAGATAATTAGGAGTGTGGAGATTCATGGCTTCTAAAATAACATTCAAAATAATGTTTTTTTTTTAAACTAAAGAATCTCGAAACATGAAAACAGGTTTATCAATATTAATTAAGCCTTTGAAAGTTGGCTTTCCACTAACACAATGGAGGAACAAGAGGTATTTTCTAAATAATCACTGAACAATAACCAATAAAGTCAACAAAACATTTGATGCAAATGTTATCTATGCATAAGGTCTGTGTAGCATCTCATAATTCTTTACCAAATTACCAAAAAGAAGACAGATTTATGCAGCTGTATAATATTTCTCTTTGTTTATCCTGTGTTTCTGGTATAATGAAATATGATTTTAAAAGCATAACCATTTTCCTAAACTTTACTTCTCATGGATCATATTACCATATCAGTTCTTACTATGAAAATTATAACTTTGATCCACACTTCATATTCCAAAGCATTTTGTATTTTCAGAATTTTTTCCCTACATTTTTAGGAACATTTTTAATAAAAATTTTAATAAAAGTAGTAAAAATGTAGACATTTTGTCACAAAATGTTTAACTTTTTTAGCATTTTTTTCTCTGCATATAGACGGAATTATTAAAATGCAGAGCCAAAGCAGCTCTGAACTTGAAACAAGTTTGTACAGACTTTCCCCACCGAAACAGTGAAGGGCAACTTCCAACACTTTGCAACTGCTCTAGGGCAAATTTTTTTCCACGTATTTTAAAAAGTAGAATTATTAAGGAACAAACTATTTTGTATTTAGCAACTGAGAACACGCTCTTCCTATCTCCCAATTCTCCTCTACTGCAATTCTTGTAAGTAACTCCCTGTAAACTAATTTTCTTTAACATTATTTGGGCGCATTTTCCAAGCAAGACTCTTTTTCAGAACTTAGAGAAGTTTCTTCTTTTGCATTTCAAATTATGAGTCCCAGAAAAATATTTTAATTTCCATGCTACTGAATTCTAAACCCTTTACTTCGCGAAAAGTAAAAGTGGACACACACACACAAAAAAAAAATCACAGATACCACCCTGCTATCTCACCAAAACTTCCGTGCAGAAGAGTAGGAGCATATTTCTAGTGAGTTTTCTATTCTTCAGTTAAGTGTCTATGCTAATGATTAGAGTAAGAAAGTGAAAGAAAAAAAAGTGTAAAGTGGATGGTGAGTTAATCAGAGTAAATGGAAAGTGCAAGGACCCTGATTTATATAATAGAAAGCATAAAAAGAAACAACAAAACTTATACCTGATATGAAAGTGCGGGTTCACCAAGTGCAATGAGTTTTTGAAATAATAATAAAGAAGCAAAGAAATAAAAACCAAGAAGGCTCATTGGGTGGTGTTGCCTTCAAGAGCTGCTTTACAAAGCCCGATGCCTCAGGAGTTAGACAAGCCAAAGTTTGCTGCTTTTGGTTAGTTTTGGTTTGAGTTTTTGTTTGTTTGTTTTTTTTTTTTTTTTTTTCGAGCAGGCGCATCTCATCATTATCATTATTTTTCAGCACTCTTGCAAGTACTGAGAAGCTCTGGGTTTTTGTGTGTTTGGCTCTTTGCTCTTTCTTCGGGGCTCCTGCTTTTTCTCAGCAGAGGAGGGCTTGTCGTCATTCTCTTCCTTCTCCGTGTTCCCAGGCACAAAGCACTGCGCAGAAGCTGGACCAGTCCTTGCCATCAACTAGCAGCAGAGTGGTAGAAGGTGACCCGGAATCCTTCCAGGCTGGGCTGACTTGAGAAATGAGGGCTGCACACGTTTGCCTCCCGAACCGAAGGGGTGAGAAGGCTGGGTGCCAGTTTGCTACTCGGCTGAAATGATCTCATGTTCACTGCTCTGTCGTCCTGTTCGACCAGTTCAAACGCTTGTTCATTATAAACCAAATACATACATAAATAACCCAACTACTTGGATTCTTCGTAACCAAAGAAGGTATTATTAATAATAATAATAAAAATCAACAGTCAGAAAAGGGGGGGGGAGGCACATACAATTTTAGGATTCACTTGCTATGCCTCAATATTCTGTTATTATTTCCCTTTTTCTCTCTCTCTTTCGAGATAAGCAGCAGAATTTATCAGGCGTGAAAGGGACAGCCTCCTGGTGGCCTGCCAAAAACCCAGAATAAAGGCGAAGTTGTGCTTCATAGCTCAGTTGCTTGCTGAGTCTGGCTAAAGTCAAGTATTAAGATCCACCATTTTCTGATCCTTGCTAGAAAAGATGAAAAAAGTCAGGCCCGCTGCTGCTTCCAAGTCTCCGTTGGCACCATCACAAAATCTCAGTCGTCAGGTCACATGATTCTCTGCCAAATGTAGAGTGAGTGCATTCCCATCAACCATTCTGCTGATACTGCGAAGGCAGCTATTGTCTCGTTTAGACCCAAAGTTCAGCCCACTCTTCATTGAATTAGCTGAAAAACGCATCACCTTTGGGGGCTGGGAGTCATGGAAACGTCTACCTGGCAAGCTGCCCACTTTTTCTGCCCATCAACCAGAGATGGGATTGTGCTGCCTAACGCAGTGATGACTTGGAATGTGAAGAGTCGTCCAAAGTGAATCTAATTCTTGCAACGCCTGTTTCATTTGCACAGAAAACTGCGTTGTAGTTAAGGGAGGAGAGAGAAAGAGAGAGGGGAAAAAAATCTTTCCTACTAAAATTAGCAAATAAAGGTCTGAACATGCCTGCTTTGCAACTTTATTTCTCAACACACCCAAACGGTTCTCAAATGAGAAGCCTGAATGCCTTGAGAGTTTTCTTCATTAAAGGCATCTCTGATGTTTTCTTTACCGTGAATGCAAGCCCAGGACATTTGTTTTACTCTCCCACTTTAAAACTTCAAAACAAAACGGAACCTCAGGGTTTTCTTTTTCTTTCTTTTTTTCTTTTTTTCCCTTATTTTCATTTTTTATTGCTTTCTAATTTTACCTAGCACCAATTTTGTACTACATGGCCACTAGCAGCAGAGATGCATTATTGCTACCACCTCCACCAAAGTGGTCCCCTGAGAGGCTGGCTTGTCTCTTCCAGCAGGCAAATGCCTGCAATTGGGTCTTGTGATAATCCCCATCACTACCTAGCACAGCTGCTCTGCAAGTTTGCTAAGAGTGACACATGTGAGGAGTGTTCTTTCTGTTCTCTCCCTGGCTATGGTCTGCCTGTGTGGCATGAAAGATGTCTTTGAAAGGTGCAGGGAGTGTATCAACAGCTCTTAGGCAATGAAACGAACTGCTTTCCCCTCCCTGGTGAGTTTCCATTCTAGCATGCAATGAGCGCTCCCATGTACAACATTTCCATATCTTCTAAGAAAAGCAAAGTGAATTCAATCTGCATTTCCTTAAGCAGAATCTAATGCCAAATATGAAAGTAAGCATTGCTAGAATTTAAGGCAAAGATAAGGAGCACAATTTAAAAGGCCTGTGTTTTCATACTCCATTGAAAATTTTCTAGTGATTATATCTAAATTATGTTCACAATACATATAAAATTAAGCTCAGTACCTAATCTGAAAAATAGATCTGCACCCTCTCCAGGAATATACACATAATAAATAACATTTGACAATTCAAATCATGATATGCCTAAACATTATATGTGAAAGTCAGAGAGCCAAGGAACTTCCTATCAGCGGCTTCAAAAGGCATTTCCATATTCATGAGGTCATTTTAGGAGGAGCAGTGGCAAGAATCACATGTACATATGGGGAATGTCATGGAATCCTGCCGGTCTGTAATTGAAAACTGCATGCAATTCTATGCAGTATAACATGAACTAAACATGTGCTGAAGTTCTGCAATTACTTTTTCCTAGATAGAAAATTTCTGGGCAAATTTTGTCAGAATCTTAACCAAACACCTAAGACTGTTGAGGGGAGTATTGTACATGGCAAATCTCTAGCCCCTGTGTTGTAAGACTTCACAAAATAGGTAACATATAAAATAGAAAATTTAAATTCCTAGTGACTGTTCAGTTTTGCAGCAATTTAGCACTAGTATTTGGTAGGTCTTACAATAGGCTCAGGGGAATAACAATAAGCCAAATGGATAAGACTCCCATGGGGTGTCATTCAGTAACTACTCTGAAATGAGAAGAGCTCACTACAAAACAGAGTGAGGCTAGTATCCAAAAGAAACTTTTTATAAAGAGGTTCTTCATGAAACAATCAGGAAGAAATTGAAGAATGGAAGTAAAATGCATATTAAATATAAATTATAGATGGAAATGTTCCAGTCTGAAGTTTTGCCTTCCGGTTTAAAAAAAAAAAACATCAATTGGTATTTAATACATTTTATGTTTAACTCGCATGAAGAAGAGACTAATGGAGAAGTTGTATGGTGACCTTCCAATTGCAAAAGAAAGAAACCATGAAAAAGGGAAAAATTTGCATTCAGGAATATGGAATAAACATGCGTTTTCTAATCTATTGAATATTAATATCTCTAGAGAATAAAACAGATAGCAGGAGACTGTGATGGATGAAGAGAAAATGGCAAGAAAATTGGAGACTCAGGAATAAGGGCTGGCATGCTGCTGTGGTCCTTCACCTTTGCTTTGCTGGGTCCGTTTAGTCATGTGTTCAGAAAAACAGTGGTCCGCAAAGATGGTACTTGTCAGGACATTGCCATTGTCTATAGTCAAACATCACCTAAAGAACCGAACCATTGTCAAATTAAAACCCATACTTACAAATGTCAACCTGTAGCATAGATGCCACGAAGGTAAAATAAAGTGCCCTGATGCCCTTTCCCCAACCTGCTAGAAATAGCATAAGCCAAGTACAAGGAAGGTTTAAGAGAGGGTATTGGGGGAGGCAAACAAATGAAACAAAGTATAATGGCGCGCGCGCGCGCAAGACACACACACACACACATTGCATACACAAATGCATGTTGTAGAATAATCTTATCGTATACTGTGAAGATGGGTCTTTACCAAGGAGACTTATGATTGGTTTAATAAAGAGCTGAATGGCCAATAGCTAGGCAGGAAGATGTTAGGCTTCCAGGCAGAGAGGAAAAAAGAGGAGATGACACTAAGGGTGGGAGAAGACACCAAAGAGCCAGAGACGAAACAGGAGATACAAGATGGAAGAGAGGTAAAAGGCCACAAGACAAAACACCGATTAATATTAATGGCTGATTTAAATGATAAGAGCTAGTGTGACAAGCCTAAGCTAGAGGCTGAGTTTTCATAATTAATAATAAGTCTCTTTTCATGATTTAGGTTCAGGTAGTCGGAAAAAAGCCTGCTATACACTGGCATGCACACACACACACACACACACACACACCTAGAATCTATGATGAGCCAGATGTTGGCAGCAAATGCCTTTAATCCCAGCACTTGGGAGTCAGAGGCAGGCAGATTTCTGTGAGTTCGAGGCCAGCCTGGTCTACAGAGAGAGTGCCAGGTTGGGTTCCAAAGCAATACAGAGAAACCCTGTTTTGAAAAACCAAATGGGCGGGGGGGGGGGTATCTATGATGAAAACCATTAATTTCACACCAACCTAAAAAGCTGTTGAAATAAAAAAAGCAAGTCTATAAAATAAACCTCAAAACATTAACAGCTGAAATCACACAAAGGTGATACATTTGTTTGTTTAAATATTTATTCATTTTTCAGACAGTCTTACTATGCACTTAAGCTGTCTGCAAATCCATCCTTCTGCCTCTATTTTTTGACTATTGGAGTTTCAAAAGTGTTCATTAGTCCTAGATTTCACATAGGTTTTGTTTGTTTGTTTGTTTGTTTTTCAAGACAATGTTTCTCTGTGTAGCCCTAGCTATCCTAGAATTAACTCTGTAGACCAAACTGACCTTGAAATCACAAGAGATCTGACTGCCTCTGCCTCCTGAGTGGTAGGATTAAAGGCAAGTGGCAACACTGTCTGGTATGTTTTCTGTTTTATTTCACTAAAATGCTCTCAAACTAGACATCAACTGGCATGAAAGTACTTAGCTATTTCCAAATACTTTGGAAATACAAGCACTGGGCCTAGCTTGAGAGTCCTGTTGAAGAGGAAGAGGAGTTGTAGCAGCCAGGTTTCCCATGATTGGGAAACCTGCAGAGACAGCTGACCTGAGTTCTTGGGAGCTCACATGACCTACAGCTAGGAAGCCTGTGTGGAACTGATCTAGTCCTTCTGCACCGTGCGACAGTTGTGTAGCTTGGTCTGTTTGTGGGACTCATAGCAGAGGGAGTACCTATCCCTGGTACTTGAGCTGGCTTTTGGGAACACATTCCTTATGGTGGATGCCTTACCCAACCTTGATGCAGGGGAAGGAGCTATGTTCTGCCTCAACTTAATATGCCATGCTTTGGTGACTCCCATGGGAGGCCTGCCATGGGGGGGGGGAGGGAATGGGAAAAGAGGAGAGAGGGGAACTGTGGTTGGCATGTAAAAATAAATGAAAAATAAATATAATAAAAAAAGAGAGTAGAATACATGTTTAAGTAATCCATGGTTACAGAGGAAGTCTTAACTAAGACAAACAAAAAGAAACCATACAAACATAATGGAAAGAAAGAAAAACGGAAATTGTAACTTATAAAAATTTGTGGGATGCCTCTATAATCGTGTTCAGAGGGAAAGTAATAACAATATCTGTATATATGTTGAAAATATCTCAAATCCATAATCCACACTTTAACCTCAAAACTCACAATAATAACCTAAGTAGATATGGGAAGGAAAATTAGCATAAATGTATGAATTTAAAACAGAAAAATAAAGTCAATGAAATAATATTTGGGTTATTTTGTGGTACTCATAAAGATGACAACACTCTAGTAAAGCTGGAAAAACAGAATCTCCAAGCCACCGATATTAGAAATGGAATAAGGGAATCAACTCTAGATATCAAAAGAAAATAAGGGAAAATTACAAACCACATGAAGACAATTTGGATATTTCCGTTGAAATATACCAAGTCTTTTAATTTTGTGTGTGTGTGTGTGTGTGTGTGTGTGTGTGTGTGTGTGTGTGTGTGTGTGTAAGAAGAGGACATTGGACCCACAGAGTTTCAGTTATAGTTTTTTGTGAGTGGCCAGGACCTTATTGAGTTGACAGGATCATTTCCCATAACTAAGTAGGAAGCATTCTTAACTGCTCAGCCATTTCTCCAGCTAAATAAAACAGGTGTGTGTGTGTGTGTGTGTGTGTGTGTGTGTGTGAACTCCTTCAAATTGAAATAACTCATTTCAATTGACTTAAAACTGTTCACAAAGTTGAATTTATAATTTAGCAGCAGTTTACTCAAAACTTTAGTTTGTCATACATTGTTTACAAACAGAACTAGGGAAAGAAAACTAACCTTTACTTTGAGAAAGGTTTTCAAAATGATCACAAAATGCCTTTTTGCTAATATATTATATTTATATCTGATGATTAAAAAAGAAATCTAAATAGTGTTTCCTTTAAGTTCAGAATCAAGGAAAGGATGCTCAGGTCCCATACACTGATTCAATAAAATAAATCTGTAATTTACAGTTAGAAAACGAATAAGGGGGGTAGGGGTGAGTGGGAGAGAGAGAAGGAAATGAGGAGAGAGATAAAGTGGATACAGGAATGGAACAGAGATAAAGAATCAGCAATACAATTACGGATTTGTCACACAACAAACAGAAGTAGATGCAAACTCATAAGATTGAATGTTGATATTTGCCCTTTGTCCCTCCTTCTGTATTGATTGACCTCTATCCACTTCATGTTCTCTCCCTTCCTTCCATTTCCCACTTCGTAACACCTCTACCCTTATCTTCCCTACCAAGCCTCCCATCCTATCCTATGGTCTTGGTGTCTGTGTTTATTTCATGTTGTATTTAGCTCTGAGGATTTGCATCAAGGAACCACTGATGAGAGAACATGTAGTCTTTGTCTGTCTCAATCTGGGTTATCTCACCCTATATAATCTTTCCTAGGTCTGTCCATATACCTGAAAATTCATTAGTTCATTTTTCTTCACAGTGGAATAGCATCCCATGTATGTATCTACCATATTTGATCGAGTCATTGAACATCTAGGTTGTTCCCATTTCCTGGTTAATGTGAATAGAATCGTGATGAACACTGTTGTGCAGATAAGGGTGTGGAATCCTCTGGGTATATAGTTGAGTCATAAGACATTTTCATTTTGAGGGTTCTCCATATTGATTTCCAAAGTTTCTGGGCCAGTTTGCATTACCACCAACAGTGGAATGAAAATCCCTCTTTCCCCACAACATCCCCAGCATGTGTTGTCTTTTGCTTTGTTGATGCTAGCCACCCTGTTTAAAAATTTTGCAAAGGATGATGAGCTCTTTAGAAGTATTTCTTAACCATTTTTATTTTTTCTATTGAGAAATCTGTGTTTAGGTTCCTAGTGCATTTTCTTAAATTGGACCATTTGAAAAAGTCTCAAGGAATTACTTATAGTTATCTCAAATTATACACAATAAATATATGTGTGTATGTACTTTTTAAACATACATACACACACACACACACACACACACACACACCTTAAAGGAAGTTAAGCTACTTGAGTTGACAATATTTTACACAAGAACCATAGACTAACACTAACAACAACTCTAACACCAGGTACAAAAAAAAAAATCATTTCAATGGTTGGTCAGAGTGGTCCAAGTGACTCCAAAAGTAGTATAAATTATTGATGTAGATACATAAAATTATTCTGAACTTTGTAATTTGTATACATGCAAAGACTTAGATGAAACAATTTGTGTATGAAAAGATTACAATAGGAGGAATTAATATATGTGATTTCAAAATAGATTGCATAATAGTATATTATTCTAATATTTTTACCAAAAGATACAACATAAAACTATAGTAATAGCAAATTCAATTACTTATTGTGATTTTACCAATAAAGACTATATGGTATTGTAGAAAAATAAATACAGATAATAGAAGAGAAAAAAATAACCAAGAAAGACATTCATATGATATATATATATATATATACATATATATATATATATATATATAAATCCCCAAGTGTTTTGGAACAAGAGTAATAAAAATTGTAAAATGAAAGAGTGACACTTATTTTATATCATAGGGAAGGGCAAATTATGCATGAAGTGGCTAACACAAGCAATAAAAGACAGAAAGAGAACTTTGACTTATCTTCCACTCCTTTAACTAAAAATCAAAAATTAAATATAAGACAAAGTACACAAAAGTTTTAACAATAACATAAAACCAAGACCATTAAGATGTGTGGTTATAGGCTGATAGCTGGGAATCCAGCATGGGACTGACTCAGATCCCCTGAATATGGATCTCAGCTAGAAGGACCGAGCAGTCTAAGGGACTTCAGACAATGGAACCAGGATGTATTCCTAGTGCACAAAAGGACCTTGCGGGCACATACCCCATGGAGATATACTCCCTTAACCTAGAGACAGGAGAGAAGTCCTAGTCCTTACTTCAAATGACTTGACAGATTTACATGACCCCACCTGGATGGCATTTCCCTACATGTGGAATTGGGGTGGGGGGATGGAAGGGGAGGGTGGTCAGGGTGCATGTGAGGGGGGAGAGAAGGTAAGAGGGAGGGAATGAGGGAGGGAGAGGGAACTGGGATCGACATGTAAAATAAATAATAATCATAATCATAAAAATAAAAAGATGTGTGTGTAGGTAAGATTCTTAGCATACACACACAAAAATAGCATACAAGGATGGGGGAAATCTCACATGGCTCATCCTTAGAGAATTATGGGCAACTGAGGAATGCTGAGGGCAGAAACAGTCTTCCTCAAGGTTGATTATTGCCCACAATTATTGGTTATTTGATACTAAGTGGCCAGCCCTAAGTGTGTGTGTGTGTGTGTGTGTGTGTGTGTGTGTGTGTGTGTGTAATAATAAAGAAAAGGAAGGCACAAGTTTGATTGAGCGAAAGCAAGAGGAGGGACATTGGAGGGGTCGGCCAAGGGTTAGAGGGAAGAAGGATAAAATGATGTAATTATATTTTTATTTCAAATAAACATATTTTTAAAAGAAAAACTGACTCAGTCATCCAAGAAATTAAACATTTTTTCATTTCCTAAAATGAACCATTAAGAATTTGAAAATGTAAGCAACTGATGGTAAGAAAATATTTTCAAGCCTCCTATTCAACGAAGCACCAGATTCCTCCCAAAATGAAGCTACTTCACACCTCAGTAAAAAGTATTAATCAAAAGGAAAACGTAGAAAAGAATTGAGGCAATTTCCATCCCAAAAGAGAAACAGATACTGATAAACATCTACACCAGAAGGACAACAAAAGAATAAACAAATGTAGATAAACATACCAAGGGAATGTGAAAAAACATTAGCTTTCAATAAAATGAAAAGTAAAATCCCCAGGTGTCTCATGTTTGTTAAAAAAGATGAAAATGAACAGTTTCAGCACTAAGGGGATACTGAATAGCTTCCTTGCTGCTCATAGTAGAGAAAACTGAAGCTACAACTCTGAAAATGGTTTATCATATTCTTTTCAGATCCAGATACCTAAACTAGTAATAGCAGACTCCACAATGACATCCTTTAGCCTCCACGGGCATAGAGTGGCACGCATGTGCCCACAGACACAAGTCTCTCATAGTTATATAATAACAATAAAATCATAAACTTATTGTGTGACCTTCAATGTGAAACCTGGTTAGTTTTCTTCCTCACTGTGAAAATTTAGGGCCTGGAGAGATGGTTCAGGGGTTAAGAGCACTGCCTGCTGTTCCAAAGATCCCAAGTTCAATTTCCAGCATCCACATGGTGGCTCATAACCATTTGTAATGAGATCTGGTGCCCTCTTCTGGCCTGTAGATATATATGTAGGCAAACACTGTATACACATTAAGTGAAAAAAATCTTTAAAAAAAAAAAAAAAAAGTGAAATTTTATATTGACACAAAAGTCTGAATGCTTACAGAAGCTATACTCAATACAGAAAAAAACAAACAAACAAAAAAGCTAGGAAGCCCAGATATTTTTCAACTAGTGACTTATTAATGTAATCTCTACAATGGAATACTATTTAATCAATAAACTCAGGAAAAAACTAATGAAGTATTCAACAACCTAGATGGTTTTGAGAGAATTCCATTGGATGTAAGATAGCAATAGCAAAAGTTATTCTCTATAACTGCATTTCTACATTTTTTCACAATTTCATAGAAGTGACAAACAAAGACCTATGGCTAGGGTAGGAGGGACATAGGTATATTAAAGAGCAATGCCGGAAATCTTTAAGGGACTCAAAGTTAAGTATGATGACAGTAACTTTTTTATAACACTGTACTATAATGATTTTCAAAATGCCACCAGTGAAGGAATAATAATTCATAGTATACCTGTTTTCACTACATAATACAATCGAGTCCTCAGCTACCTCCAAAAAAGCAGCTGTCATCTTTTAAAAAGTAACTCATCAGGAAAAATAACTGCTTTACTTTACTTGTCATTTGAATCTGTGATATTAAGAAAGAGTCACAGGTATAAGTTGCCCATTGATATTTTTTTGGGGGGGCGGTGAAATTTCATAGATGTATTTTAGAATCAGCGCTTGGGACAGCTAGCACGTTAGCTTGTGAGAATGTCCTAGGTCAGAAGATGGCAAAGGTCCCTAAAGGCATAGTGATGGGTGCTGCCTCACAATGTGGCATCTATCCCAGTTGCCTAGCTTTGCTTTTGAAACATAGAAGCTGCCAGAACAATCTGCATGTGAATTGAAAAGTGGCTGCTTTTTAGCAAGCGTTTCTTTACATGCAACAAAGTTTTAAGTTCATCAGTGCTAATACTATAACACGTGTTCAAGTTTTCAGACACGAATCAAAATAAAACCAAAACATTAAGATGAATAAACTCTACACAAAAGGGTTTCAGTTTAGCATATGGAGTACACTGTACTGTACTGAATTCTGCTTTGGGGCGTGGCAGCTCTTGATTTGTATTGCTTCCTTTTTCCTCTTATAACCACCTCCATTTCTGTATTTGCTAACTTCCCCGTTTAAGATTTCCTCTTAAACTTTCTCATTTTTATTTTAAATTTCTAATTCACTTTGCATATCAACCACAGTTCTCTATCCCTCTCCTCCTCCCACTGAACCCCATCCCCAATCCCTGCCCCCAATTCACTACTCAAAGATGGTAAGGTGGCCCATGGGGAGTCAACTAAGCCTGGCATATCAAGTTGAGGCAGAACCAAGTCCCTCCCCTCTGCATAAAGGTTGAGCAAGGTATAAATGCTCTCTTATCTCTACTTCCCTTTGTCTTTGATGAGCAAAACAAAGTTCTACTGATAAAGTGTAGAACTTGAAACCAAGGGGAAACCTGGGTAAAAGTCATTTCCCAGAGATCACCTTTTGCTTTCAAGTTCTTCATAGTTTTAGTGATAAATAATACTGACTCCTATAGCACCTCTTCAATCAGGTCTGCCTTGGCAGTTATTGAAGAATAAGTTATGGAAGAAAAGTCACTGAAGATTCAGATTTATTTTGAGTGGGTGGGGTGTTTAATAAAACAATGCATAGAACCGAAAAGAAGAATATGGCATGATGAAGTTATAGGAAGTGCTTGCTTGCATGATTATGGACAGATGGGCAGAAACGTCATAGGTAATGGGAAAGGAAGTATGGTCACCATAAGAAGAATGGCATTAAACTGCTTAATTATAAAACCATAAAAATGCCTTTAAGCACAGTCAGTAACTTAAAAGTCCAAACTAAATGCCATTACGACTGTACCTTGCACAGATTTCAGAGTCCTAATCCTTCCCTGAGATCATATGCCCAAGAGTAGGCTTTCAAAGTGGCTCTTATTAAACATATCTTTCTTCAAATAATTGTTAAAAAATAGCATAAAGGGCAATTTTTAATTTTTCAAAAATAAGAATGTTATTCCCCAAGAGAAAAAGAACTATATATTATTATTTAAATCGCACAAATACTTAAGAGTCCTCAAACAATTAGGTTTGGGATTTCTTTAGCAGGTTAGAATGTTTATAGCACCCTTAAAAACAAACTGATTTGGAATGATGCCCCAAACCAAATTGCACATCCAATGTTTCCTTATGATCTCTTAGACACCAACAGAGTCCCATTAGGAAAGCACAATGTTATCTTGCCACAAGAAAGAAACTGATGAAAACAGTTTCAATATAAATGAAAGTTATAAGTGAACACAATTTCCTAAAATACCTATAATGTAAAATAGGTAAAAAAAAAAATCACTGACATAGTCTATATTCATGATTAAAAGTCATGCTCAAATCTCTGTAACAGGCATTTGCAAATAAAGTAATATTAATATTTTTGGCATTCTTCATGTACAAACATGATAGTAAGACATTTTAATAAATTGATTTGGTTGGTGACTATGAGACTAGTTTCCTTATTTTTATTTTCATGAGTGCAAAGGAAATTCATGTGAATAGAGGTTTCTTTCTAGTACACCACCACCCATCGTACAGTAGGGAAAAGAGCATAGTTATTAAGCAATTGTATTTTGTGTAACTTAACTCTTGATTTTTTGTTTGTTTTGATTTTTTTATTTTTAAATTCTGTTTCTATTATTATTATGATTATGATTATTATTATTTTACATATCAATCTCAGTTAACTCTTCCTCACATCCTGCCATGCTCCCTGTCCCCTTCTCCCATCCCATCTGTCTCCCACTCCACAGGGAGGGTGAGGAGGAGGGATCATCAAAATGTACCAGGTCATTTGGAATAGGGCCTAGATGCTCCCTCCTGTCTCTAGGTTAAGAGAGTATCCCTCCATGGGGAATGTGCTCCCAAAGTCCTTTTTTGTACCAAGGATACATCCTGGCTCCACTGTCAGAGGTCCCATAGACTGCCCAGGCATTCTAACAGAGATCCATGTTCAGGGGTTCTGAGTTGGTCCAAAGCTGGTTTCCCAGCTATCAGTCTGGGGGTTCATGAGCTCCCCCTTGTTCAGGTCAGCTATCTCTGTGAGATTCTTTAGCCTGGTCTTGACCCCTTTCCTTATCACTCCTCCCTCTCTGTAACTGGAATCCAGAAGTTTGGCTCAACATTTAGCTGTGGGTATCTGCTTCTGTTTCTAAAGGCTACTACATGAAGGTTCTAGGATGGCATATAAGTTAGTTATCAATCTCATTATCAGGGAAGGGCATTTAAGGTAGCCTCTCTACTGTTGCTCAGATTGTTAGTTGGGGGTCATTCTTGTAGATCTCTGGACATTTCTCTAGTGTCAGTGTTTTCTTCAAACCTATAATGGCTTCCTCTATTATGGTATCTCTTTTCTTGATCTTGTCTATTCTTCCCCCAACTCAATATTCCTGGTCCCACATGTTCTCCTCTCCTTCCCTACTCTTTCTCCTAACTCCCTCTCCACTTACTGCCCCTGCACTCCACTCCCAATATGCTCAGGAGATCTTGCCCCTTTTACCTTCTATGGGGGACCTTTTATGAATCTCTTAGGTTCTTTCCTGTATTCTAGCTTTTTTGGTGGCGTGACTTGTGGGCTGGTGATACTTTGCTCTAGGTCTAAAATATGAATTTGTACATACCATGTTCCTCTTTTTGTGACTGGGTTACCTCACTAAGGAAGGTTTGTTTCTTCAAGTTCCATCCATTTGCCTGCAAATTTCAAGAGGTTCATTGTGGCTGGGTTTATGTTGAGGTATTTCATCCATTTGGACTTAAGTTTTGTGTATGGCAATAGATATGGATCTATCTGCAGTCTTCTACAGGCCAGCATCCAGTTATGCCAGCACCATTTGTTAAAGATGCTTTCTCTTTTCCATTGTATAAATTTAGCTGCTTGTCAAAAATCAGGTGTTTATAAGTCTGTGGGTTAATATCAGGGTTTTCAATTTGATTCCATTGATTTATCTGCCTATTTTTTTTGTGCCAATAACAAGCTGTTTTAAGGACTATAAGCCTCTTGGGTCTTCTGCTTTCTCCATATTAAGTTGATGATTGTTCTTTCAAGGTCTGTGAAGAATTGTGCAAGGATTTTGATGATGATTGCATTGAATCTGTAGTTTGCTTTTGACAAGATGGCCATTTTTACTATGTTGATTCTACCTATCCAAGAGCATGGGAGATCTTTTCATTTTCTCTAAGAAGCTAGTCTCCAAAACACCAAATAATCCAATTAGAAAGTGGGGTAAATAGAGAATTCTCAGCAGAGGAATCTAAAATGGCTGAAAGACACTAAGAAAGTGCTCAACATCCTTAACTATCAGGGAAATGCAAATCAAAACATCTCTGAGATACTGTCTTACTCCTGTCAGAATGGCTAAAATAAAAAAAAAAAGATAGTTTATCCTGGACAGGATGTGTAGAAAGGGGTATAGGACTCACAGAAAAGTGACTGCTGATTCAAGACAGACATTGTTACAGAATTCCTGCTTCATGGAAGAATCTGCCAGACAGTGTGCAGGACACAGAGAAAAGTGACTGACAAACTGCCAATACAAGAAGACATTTTAAAGTTTCCTGCTTTGCTGAGGAGTCTGCCAGACACACTATATAGCATATGGGCTGAAGATGAAACATTACAGAAGAACTTCAGGTGCCTGACCAGGTAGCAAGATGTCTTTGTCATTTCTAGAGTTTATATATTATCCTTCCGTGGTCTTTGATGGAGTTGAAGACAAATAATTATGGTTATCATTTTCCTTAGTTAGCATTAAAGATAAGGTACATATAAGACTTTAGACTCACGGAGATAGGATAGATGATGAAATACTTCTTTAAGTCTTACTAAATGTTAATGGACTAAATATTGTTAACTGTGATTCTTATTTGATAACTGTTTTGTGATATATTTTGCTATGCTAAGGTTAAAACACTTCTTTTTATTTTAGAAGGAAAAGAGATGATGGGAGATGTCATTCTGTAAATATGTTTCTTGTATTGGTTAATGAATAAAGCACTGTTGGCCAATAGGAAAGGAAGATAGGAGGGGCTAGGAGACAAGGTGGGAAAAGGAAGTAGTATGGAGGAGTCAGCATGTAGAGAGTGGACACAACAGAGGTCTGTGCCCACTATCAGGTAAGATGAGACCATGTGGAAACGCTTAGATTAATAGAAATGGGTTCATATTTAAGACAGAGCTAGCTGATAAGGAACTAGTACCCGGCCAACAGCATTATATCAAATACAGAGTCTTGGTGTGTTATTTGGGGCTGGCATGGTGGTGGGACTAGACCAGCAAAAAAACCTTACTCCTAACAAAGGGGTATACTCTTGTAATGCTGATGGGAGTGCAAACTCATACAGCCACTTTGGAAATCAGTATGGCAGTTCCTCTGGAAAATGGAAATTACTGTACCTCAAGATCCAGTAATTCTACTGTTAGGCATTTACCCGTATGATGCACATTCATACAACAAGGTCATCTGTTCATCATAGTAGCATTATTTGTAATAGCCAGAACCTGGAAGCAACCTAAATGACTCTCAACTAAAGAATGGATAAAGAAAATGTGGTACATTTACACAATGGAATACTACTCAGTGGAAAACCACAATGGAATTCTGAGATTTGCATGGAAAGAAATCATCCTCAGTGAGGTAACCTGATCACCAAAAGATGAACATGGTATGTAGTCACTCGTATATGGACTTTAGACATAGAGCAAAGGAGTACCAGCCTACAATTCACACCACAAGAAAAGCTAGAAAACAAGAAGGACCCTAAGAGAGACATTCATGTTGTCCCAAATAAGGGGAAATGGGCAAGAACTCCTGAGCAAATTGGAAGCATGAAGGGAGGGGAGAGGGAGTTAGGAGAATGAGAAGGGGAGAACAGGAGGGGAGAGGTGTGCATGAGGGAACAGGAACATTGAAACAGGGAAAGAACAGAGGAGAACAAGAAAAGAGATACCATGATAGAGCCAGTATAGATATAGGGTGAAGTCTGGCACTAGGGAAATGGACAGAGATCTACAAGGATGAACCCAACTAACAATCTAAGAAACAGTGGAGAGGTTACCTTTAATGCCCGTCCACAATAATGAGATTGACAACTACCTTATATGCCATCCTAGAACATTCATTCGTCTAGTCATTTATGGGAACAGAAGCAGACACCCATAGCTAAACATTTAGCTGAACTCCTGGAATCCAGTTGCAGAGGGGGAGGAGTGATGAGCAAAGGGGTCATGACCAGGCTGGAGAAACCCACAGAATCAGCTGACCTGAACAAGGGGGAGCTCATGCACCCCAGTCTGATAGTTGGGAAACCAGCAGAAGACCGACCCAGATCCCCTGATTGTGGTTGTTAGTTAGGAGGACTGGGCAGTCTAGAGGGCATCTAGTAATGGATTAGTATTTATCCCTACTATATGAATGAACTTTGGGAGCCCATCCTACATGGAAGGATACTTTCACAGGCTAGACACATGGGGGAGGGCCTAGGCCCTGCCCCAAATGATATGATAGACTTTGAAGTCTCCCTATGGAAGGCCTTGCCTTCCCTGCAGAGCAGAAATGGGATGGGCTTAGGTCTGATGAGGGTTATAGGGGAGAATGGGAGGGTGATAGAACTGGGTTGACATGTAAAACAACTTTGTTTCAAATTTAAATTTAAAAAGGGGAAAAAAAGAAAGTATTGGGGAAGGAGACAATTGTATTTGCTATTGAAATACAAAAGATATGCTAATCTTTGTATGCTATGTTTGTATCCTACCACTTTGTTGATATTACCAGCTTTCAGAGTGTTTTCAATGAGTCTTTAGACTTCCTCATGTGTAGAATCACGTGATGTATAAATAAAGATGCTTCCTTCTTGCTGTTTAAGAAATATAAATAAAAACCATGTGTATGACAAGTAGCAATGAAAAAATATTTGTAATGCACTCTAATGTACAACATCCCATATCCTTTAGTGTCATTAATATCTTTATAGTTTGAAAATGGAAATGGTATGAAGAGTGACACATGGTGTAAATGTTTATGTTCACTTGTAGCTATAATTATTTCTATAGCATGTTTTCAATACAGAAGAAATGAGTATAAAATGAGCTAACGGAATTAAGTATACTATCTAGGCATGCTGAGTGCCTATTATGACTTAAAAAAGCCTCCAATAATTTGAGTTCACACTTGCTTTAACAAACATAATTCTCTGACTGTGGGGTTCTGGGTTCACAGCTGGACTATATAGTTACATTTGCTTTGTTTTCTTCACAAACCATGCATCTCTATCACCCATGCTCAATTACAGTTATTGTAATTTGTTTATGGTGGTTGCTCTATGATGAATTTCCAGGAAGTATTGTGAAGTGATAATACATACAGGTGTGTCTATAGGATTTTGTTACATAGGTTAAGTGAGCATAAACAATATGTTTCATTTCAAAAAGTTTATTGCTTAGCTTATACTATATGTAATTCATTAATTTGTAGTATTGTAATATTTGGAAATTTATCTTAGTACTTGTCCACTCCCAATGTCTTCATTATAGTTTGTTAAAATACTTAAATGCCCTTGGAAGGAATAATATATTATGAAACTAGCTTTCTTTTTATCCTTCCAGATACTCATGCTTGGTGGTTCTGAGGCGAACAAACAAAAACTAACATTGCTATAGAATGAAGTCTTCACAAAATAAAGAACCTTCTGGAATGCCATACATTACTTACTGGAATAAATTTCACATGCTTAAAACATTGTACAGCAGGGTCTTATAAAAGAGACTGGTCAGTTAAGATGTAAGGTAGACCAGTTGTTCAAATGAAAAGTACAGCTCATAGGCTCATAGTTTTGAATATTACTGGCCCTATTTAGGGAAGTTATGAAACGTTTTGCAGGTAAGAGTATTTCTTGTATAATTGTGTCATAAGTGACATACTTTGAGGTTTAATACCTTAGCAGATTTCCTCTTCTCTCTCTACATCCTGTGTTAGATATGTGATCAGCCAGCTTCATACTTTCCATGACTGCTCCTATGCCTGCTTGCCATGATGGATCCATCTGGAACCATAAGCTAAATTAACTCTTTTATACTCTTTCCAAACAGGAATAAAAGCAATAATGACCTTACTGGGTTTTGAAAAAATACAACAGGCAGATCTACCCAAAAAGGTTAAAATGTCTTCTGCATATTATCTATTAAATAGTGTGAAATAATGTGACTTTAGAGTCATTTTCAAAGATTCAGACTTCTATGCCCAACTGAATATGTTAATGAGTGAAATCTATGTAAACAAAAAAATTCCAGCAGGGTTTCTATAAAGGTCAAATGTGCTACTATGATAGTCTTCTATGTGAAGCAATGTGATTTTGAGTAGATTATGCCACTTAACATCTAAGAAGGAAGCAGAGCATATGGTTATTTTTTTTCTGTAGATCAATACACTTAAAATCAGAATGAAGACTGAGAAATACACATTATATATATATATATATATATATATATATATATATATACATATATTTAAATTTAGGAAACTATAAGCTTTATTTTTGCATTTTTCCTTCCTGTCTCCCATCTTCTCACTTCCACTATCTGTCCCCATTTTTATCTCTGATCTTTTGCCCTATAGGTGGCATGGATAGGAGGGGGCAAACCATATAAGATTATGTTTCCTGTGCAATCACCACAGACATTTGTAGTTTAGTTTAAAACAACAGGGTTGGTTTCCATGAATGATTACAATTCATTGAAAAATAAATAAAATTAAATAATTTTGAATTTTATAAAATTTTAATTGTGCTACTCACTTTGGGCAGGAAAACAACCACAAAATCACCAGTTCTGATTTGTATATAGCTCTGATTTAGTGATGACTACAAGACAATCAATAAGTAAGATTTTAAAACAAATTCTTCTTTAGCAAAATGGTACAAGCCAAAAATATTTTGTAAGCATGTTCTTCACCAAAAGGATTATTTTCAAATGTATATTTGTTTAAATATTTTCAAATGGAATCATAAACTTCCATTTTTAACTTCTATGTTTTTCAAATATGGCTAAATTTCTTTAGGTGATAACTTCTCTATATACCAAGTTGAATCTAAAAAGAATAAATAATTACATGTATGATTTTAAAATACTGCATGAACTTGATGGCTGTGAATCTTGAATTTAAACCAAACTCTGCCATTTATCTACTTGAAATAGAAATTTGGAACACATATCTAAATATTATCTATATGCAAATGAAACTTTATCTGTACACAGAAACAGAAACATTTTTTTTCCTTATAAACTACAAGTATCATGATGATTCTTAAAGATTTGTCAAAATCAAATCTTTAAATTTGTTTACATACATTTTTATTTATTTAAAGTATTTAGTGGTATATGATACTGCATTTTGAAAAAGTTCTAGGTGATATGTGATGCAAAGATGGGGTGCAATTTAAGAATAATTAGAAACCAAGAAAAGCCAAAGGAATCATATAATTATCCTATAAGACTATCCTGCAATTCACTTAAATAGTAATTAAAACTTAGTATGTGATGAAAAAATTATGATGGGTAATTATCAGGATTTTCCCTTTCTTAGGGGAATAGCATGTTCTTTGTTCTAATCTATATTAATTTAAGATGATTGAAAACACAAAATTTAGATAAATGTGTGTATGATGGTTATCATAAAATCTTACATTTAGTCAAAATGAAACATGTGTTGTGATATGTATGAGAGTTTTAGAGTTCAAATTGTGTAATTAATATGATTAATTTAGTCCATTTTAAACAATGAGAATTCAGTTATATTTATTCATACATTGCAGATGGATCAGGTAAGAAAAAATGAGTAAGGTAAATTGATCATGGGAAATAGGAACAGAAACTTAAAAATGATAAAAGAAGGAATACAGTAGTCATATATAAAATGTCTTTTTTTCCATACATAGGGTATTCTGTTGGCTCTAAAACTATGTCTACAAATGTATTTCCAAAGCTCCAATCCCCCTGTGCTTGAAGAAACTATTGGATTTAGGAATCCCAGTGAAGGTTGGAAGTCTTATATTGATCAGTGTTTCTATTTTTCTAAAAATGGAAAAATTTCTCTTAGCGACTTCAAAAGAGGAAGAACTCCCCCACCTTTTCCCATTACAATTCAAGGAAAACTGCAGCAAGGCAGGGAGGTCCCTATTGACACTGTGACAGCTCCAGTAGGTTGAAAAATACGGAGTGGCAAAAGAAGTACTTGTCAAATTTGTACAAATTGAGCTGTGCTTACTTCTAAAAGCAAGTCCTAAAGGTTATTTTTTTTTTTTACTTAAACCAATTTTTATGCCAAAATTTAACCTGAATCCTCACTGACTAAATATAATTCTGAGCAAATTGAGAAATATGGGCTCACCTTATGAAAGTTATTCATATATTTCAGTTATTCATGCTAACAATACAGGTCAGGACCCATACAGATCTCAGAGTATAAAATACAGAACAATTGATCTGTGTCTGCAAAGAGTAAAATAGCACTTTACATTACATGTAGTATTTTATCAAACATCAGAATATCAGTGGAGATAAATCATTCCTTCGTTCTTTGGAATGAGGTGAATACTGCAAAATATTATACAGAGATCTATGTCCTGAGGTAAGAAATTAACTCCCTATTACTGAAAAACATTATGCACTTCAGATGCAAGGCTGCTGAGTTGTGTACCTCACCTGAAAGCATCTTCCCCAAAGACCAGATTTCATGAGAGTATAAGGTGCCATTCAAGCTTTCAAAAGTGAGAAGTAACCACAATCCTATCTAATTATGATGCCTATGAACCTCATGGCTTTGCAAACTACTTCTCAAAGCAGATAAGAACTATCTACTAGTATCTACCTACCACAGTATATTTTCTACTAGATTTGACTACGGTCCTGAAAATTGAAAGTGTAAGGTAAACAGAGGAGGAGGGAACTCTTTTCCTCTGCTCATGCCATCCAGGCCTTTCTTCCTTCATGGCCTTCTCTTCATAAAATATAATCTGATATGCTTATAGAAAAAAAAAGCATTTCCATTCATTGATAACCCCCCACACACACACTTTATGCATTATCTTCCTACAAAGACATCTAGGTGCCACATTTAAGCAGGTGCTGTCATAAAAGGTTAATTCATTTCTCTCGTTCTATAGTTAATATTAAGAGATGCTTAAACCAAATTTCTGAGTTGTTCTTTATCTATGATGAATGAGATGATTTGTCTCTCACTTGCCTTCCCTTTCATTTGTCTTATTTCATAGTTCAAACAGAACTCAAAAGGTACCCCTTACCTGATCTGTATAAGACTGTTGGAATTTATTGGAGAAAAATCAACACATGAGAACCATGTGTTTCTTTAGGCAAGTGAAACTCAAAAAAGTCAAGTTTTGTCTACCCTTTTAAAAATGAAAGTACTATGTTGCCCAGAGCAACTTCTTTCCCCCCTGTAATTTAGGAAAGATTCAATTTGTGGTTTAGAATAAGCTGTTTTCCTTGCTTCCTTTAGATAATTCTCACTATGAGTTCTTCCTTATTGTGTCACTCGAGGCCACAGAAGGTTTCCTGTGTGTCCTTTTGCAGCATGCTGAGTGTATAACTAATGCTTCACTGCATGCATGGGCATTGCAGAGTGCATTAACAAGCACACAGTGGAGAGACGAAGATCTATTTCAGGCTTGCTGCTGAATTGCTTTTCTCTTGGCCCAGCTTCCTTACGGTCAGTGGCACTTAGCTATGAGATAGTTGGCCTGGGCTTGAACTGTAGTCTGTGACCCAGGAAGAGAGTAAAACTCATTGGCCCACACAAAGATCAGATCCAGGATACGGCCTCATTAGCTTCATGATTCAACCAACTGAACTAATTAACCACAGATGCACAATTATCATGCTGATTTCACTTCAAGAAGAATTACAGAATAGGTTGACAAATTGCACTGGAATACCTTAGAGGAAATGTGGATGAGACGTATTAAGTATAGTTGAAGAAATAAAAGTATTCTCTGTCCTTAAAATCAAAATAGAAAGGTGATTTTCATTATGGCAACTGCATCCAAAACATGTTTGTGGTAGTTAGTGGTGCATTTAATTATTTTCCTTTTAGGACAGTATAGTTTACTTGGTATACTCTTGGTCTTTACATCATTATATGATGTTCTCAATGTGCACTATTCATTTCTTAAAAGCATGAATTTTAAGAAGTAATCAAAAGCGTAACACGACTTTAGTTTTTCAGGTTTTCTTTTCTTTCTTTCTTTTTTTTTTTTTTTTTTTTTTTTCTGCATCACTGTGGCTGTCTGTGTTTAGTCTCCCGTGATGGATGCTCTGCTTTCCTTCCCTGTATCCTCAGATTCCTGACACCACTTCATCTCTTTCATACTGATGTCCTCATCTCAAGCATTTACAACTTTCTCTTCATTATCATAAACAAAGAAGCCTTTTTTTTATTTTCTTTATCCAGGCAATATCCACACTGAATTATTGTGTTTTAATTATCATTGTATTTAGTGGAAATGGGTAAATGAATTGGTTCACAACCATGTGCTCTCTGAATGGTTTAACATTTTCCCCTTGAGGCTTGTTAGGTTGTCTAGAAACAAGGATGCTTAAGTCACTTCTCTGGATCATAGGGAAAAGTCCAGCACAGTTTTTCTTTAGGCAAGTGAAACTCAAAAAAGTCAAGTTTTGTCTACCCTTTTAAAAATGAAAGTACTATGTTGCCCAGAGCAAATTCCTAGAGATTTTCAAGTGTGGATCCATAGTGTTTCTCTAACATAGAAGGTGTAAACTTGGGGTTCAAAGAGCCTCACTTGCTTCATTAAGTATGATTCTCACAGTATTTTACCTACATCGCAGAGCAGTGGATATGGACAAACAATATAAATATTTCCACATGTCCAAGGAGAAAACCTTATTAGAAACAAACCCCTTGGATTACTTATTTGGGTTATTTAGTTGCCAGTTTATTGATACAGGCAAATCAGTTGTTGAAATAACAGGGCAAGTGGAATTGGCCTGGTCATATATAATGCAACTTAGGGGATATTTCTACATTAAAAGCATCCTGTATTGAATTGCTTAGTCAAATTACATAGCAAAAGGTGGTGTGTAATGCTTAAGTTTTTTTTTGACTATACCTATTATACAAACAATAGCAAAAAATAGCAGAACAACACTTTACATGTTTTCACTGTACCTGCAAACTGAGCCCCATACTACCAATGAGAAGAAATGAAATTTACTACTTTCTGGAAAAGAATTCTCATATTGGATCATAACATGCAGACTGTATGACTTCTCTGCAGTAATGAGTGGCCTACAATGTAATTCTGACTGATGTGCATATATACGAGGGGTAACACTTTAAATGTACGAAATGTGTTTTTATCAGTCACGAGGTTCATATAATCATCAACTTCATGAAACTATCAAACTCACTACTTACTTAGTTTGAGGATTCCATTTGAAAAACATGCAAGACATTTGAAACTTAAAACCAGCCTTTGACTCTAAGCTTAGAAATAAATCCCCTTAGTTTGAGCTTGGCCATCTTCCTGGCTGTTAGCTTACCTTCCTTACTGCACACAGTACATTAATTCGGTGTTTGGTAGGTGGCATTAATAACATTACTAGGGCACTGTTATGGGATGGCATCCATTATGTGCCACATACCTTTATCTGATGTGTTCACTGCTTTTAGCCTTAAGTCATTAAATGGATTGCTAATCATTATCAACTATGTTAAAAGTACCAGCTATTTTTCATAATTGAGATGAATGGAGAACAGGTGTCTATTTCAGTGCATTCTATTGCCATTGCTGTATAACAACTCACAACACACCCTAAATGAATTCATATTATCATGTGCTGCAATCTTTATACAGGCAAGAAATTGTTGTTTTTGTAATAGTGCCTTTAACTGAGAGATAAGAAATATGTTAGCACATTAGCGCTCACCATTTTGCTCATACAACTAAACCAACAATCATAAGACTGAGCATATGGGGGGTGTAGTTATAAGATTAAAATATAGATATGGAGTGTACATGTAAATTAAATGCCTCAGGTATCCTCTCTGTTTGTTACTCGCTAATTGCCACCCTCTAAAGCTAAAAGCTTATCACCTGCTTCACACCTGCAATATTGGGAATGTTTTCCATGTTTTTTCCTGGCTGCAGGGTGCCTGCAGACTTAATTTCCATCCACCAACAGCCATCAATGTATTGCCTACTATTTCCAGACAAATTCATTTTCATTGCTGACTTTATTATATAATAACCTTGTTTAGAAGTCACCCTTGGACCCCTATTTCTGATTTCACAACTAAATCTTCTCAGTGCAGGTGTTTAAGCCATACATATAAACATTCTCTTCAGCACCATCAAGGAAACTGCTCAGTCACACCTTCCTATTAGGGGGTGGGGTCACTGATTCATTATCCATTGGAAGTATATTCCCACTTTTATGCTAGTTCTCTCATATAAAATCTTCTCCACTCTTACATTTGTTTCTATAGCAAAGCTTTATGTCGTTTTCAGTATTACAATCTGAATGAGTTCATGTACTCATGCTCATTGCAGCATGATAACCCATTTCCATCAATTCCCAATGTCACTTCATGGTTAATGGCGCTTTATTATTCAATAGTCTTTTGTATGTCTTAGACATATTCCCATCTCTATATCAAAGGAATTAATGTGGAGTACTGTGCTATTGACTCCAGTAACTTTCACTATCACAAGACAAGCCTAAAACAGCAGTGCTCAGAAATTACTGATTGTAGTGCATTTCCACAAGTAAATCTGTGGTTGTATCTGCATCTGAATCTATAAGGATTTCCTTCCTGATTTTCCATAAATAGAAATGGGTTTTAAAATAATATAAAGAAAGTGTGCCTTGAATGGAAACATGTTAAATGATACCATACAATGTAAAACTGTTTTCCTTCTTTCTGTACATGTTGTTTCTTCTTTCTGTACATATTTGAGAGCAATGGTAAGATATATACCTTAAGTATTCTCAAAGTGTATACACTTATCCTTTACATACCATGAAACCAACTTATTTGTATAATAGAAAATGGTCACAAAATATTTTTTAATGTAGAAACTAATCCCATATAGCACATTGCATTTAAAGTTTGTCCTATTGTCTTAAGAAGGCCGCACAATTGCATTGGTAAATACAAGGGACCCCGGTGACAGCTCTACTTTAACCACTGGTTATTGATGGGCGTTGGTGGCACATTATCAAAGCATTGTCTTTGGATTGCTGATGCCATCACAAGTCTTTTCAATTATTTTCATTTTTTAAAAAAGAAATAAACTAGAAGCCTAATGTTTTCTGGCTCTGTGATCAGCACCAATGGCACACACTTCAGGGGCAACCAACACCTGTTATGCCATACTAATAGGTAGTGAGTAGATGGAATTATTCTATCCCTTTGGAAAATATTTGACTTATTATTTTTCATATATATATATTTCATATATATATTCAAAAGAAATTGCATTAGAAGTCTTATATAATCTTAATAGACTTTTAAAGAATGGAATTTTGAAAACTATTTGGTTCTATTATGTAAATACTATCCCACCAAACAGCAGCAAAGACACATAGCAGACCATATTCTGAATGAGTTTTCCATTTCTTTAGACTTCATTATATATTTTCATGGCTCCATACTCTATCTTGTCTTTCTCAAGAACCTAATCCTACACACACAAATAGTTTTTCATATACATAATATTTTGAAGAATGGAACATAATATATACCAGTATTAATATACTCAATTGTAGCAATATTGACAATATTTAATGGTAATTATATTGAAAATATCTAATAATTTTAACATTAATACTTTTTGTATACAGACATGCCATAATTTTTGCAAATATATGCAGTTTATGAGATTCTTCAATACATCAGTGGTGGGGGCTCATATTAAAGCTATGGAGAGATCAAGGTCATTGATTTCCTTGGGCAGCTATTATGATATGTTTGCCAGAAGGTGTTTAATACTAGTGATAGTAGAGAATAGCTGTGATAACCAATTTATTTCTTGTGTGTGCATTTTAGAATTGGAGGATTATTCCTGCATATCTATTTTCCCCACTTCAAAATTGTTTAAGACATTCACAGGAACAACGACAGAAAAGGAAAATATCTACTCATGGGATGCAGTGCTCGTCTTTCTATCTTATCCAAACTCTGCTGCACAGGAAAAGTTCAGAATATAGAAATAAATCAAGAACAACTCATCAACCCAAAATATGCCTGCTTTTTCTTCAGAGTATTCTAAGTTCAATTTAAATTTTCCATTTCATCCAATCTTAATTATTACCAGCACTTTCCCACCAGCCTGGTCCCTGAGCCGCATCAGTCCCCAAATAACAACCAGAGACTCTATTAGTTATAAAGCTGTTGGCTGGTTACTAGCATTTCTTATTGGCTAGCTCTGTGTTAAATATTACCCCATAATCACTAATACATGTATTTCTACACTTAATTTTCTAAACTAACTACCATGTCTATTTTAACCCTGAAGAGAGGATTGTAATACAGATTTCTGCTTCATTTGTCTGAAGAAAAACCCGAGTCATAAATAATGTGATACCGTTTGATGCTCTTATTTCATAGCTCAATAGCCTTTGAATGTAAGTTCTCATCTAGTAAAACGAGGACAGCACTCTAATAATCATGCTCTATGTAAACTAAATGTACAGGTGCCAAAAATTCAAACCACTGGTTAGTAACGAGCCTGTTTTTTATATAGTATTATATGTGTGTGTGTATACATGTGTGTGTATACATGTGTATGTACATATATATATATGATTATATATTATACTATACTATACATAATTACATTCACAAAGTCTATTTAATGAGTTTTCTCTCCTACTCATCTTTAGTGTTGCCTTATGTATTTAGGTACCCTTTATAAGTGTCAAAGCAGAAAACCTGTGAACCTAAGCAAAATATTATTGCTGGTTTCACTGCCAGAGGATGTGTTTAAAATGTCAATTTATTTTCTAAATCAAAATACTATGCTTTGCTTGAACTGATAACAACATCTATCACTCAAAACATTTCTGTAATTAAATAATATGTGTTAGGTGACAAAAATTTAGTACCAACAATAAATTTAAAACTATTTTTGGAAAATGACATCTTCTTATTTCTTGTAGCTTCAGAATGGGAAACAAAATTTAAGGTATTGATTGCATATGTTTTGTGTCCCCAAATACTGTGGTTTGGTGCCACCTAATCAAATGAATTTTTATTGAACTTAAGCACCCAGACTTTCTATATTCCATGATTCAAGGCCATACTTTTACCAAGTATCCTTTTGAAAATATAAAACAAGCATAATTCATAGGGGTATGATAAAAAGCACTGGAAGTCTATAATAGAGATAGATGTTGAAACTTTGGCTGGGAATGGTTATAAGAACTAATATCTATTAAAGGTGGGGAAATTAATATCTCTCTAGATCTTTGTTAAGAATTACAGGCAATAGAATTCATGTGTGAGAACTTTTACTCTTCTGTCAACCACTACATTCTCATAGAATTTGAAAAGAGCGGAAGTGAGATATAGTTCTGAGAAAGTGATCTCATCGGTGTGCTTATTCCTGCAATTGGGTGTGCTACAGTACTGGGAGATGGAGCCAAGAGATTAAGCAATAAAGAAGCCGGGCAGGTGGCAGAGAAGAGTAGAGGAAGACAGAGACCACCTAGAAATATAAGGACTTAAGAGAGAATCGGACCAAAGGAAAGAATAAAAGCAGGAGATATGCTGGTGTAAAAAGAAACACAGTGCCACGAGAAAGGCAAAGTCTGCCACGGGCAGTCCGTAGGTTTGGAAAAATTTATCTTGTTTTAAGTGGGACCTACACGAAATGAGATGAGGTTGGAATTGTTCCAAGGCAACCTATAAGGCCAGGGCTTAATTTCAGGCTCTCTTCTCCTGTTTTCTAGGGTGGGAGGATATCCCCCCCCCCCTTAAGAGGATTCTTTGATCCTTAATGAGTCTGGCCAGGATGTAAAGAATAAAACCGAGAAGTGGTATGCTTTGTTTTGTTAAAGCAAGTGTTAAACTTTGCACCATTTGTGTGGTCTAAATAAAGTGTGTTGGAACTGAACCTTGTATTACTGAGGTATTTGAAGACAGGAAATTAAATGCCTACCCAGGATGCCAAAATCACTTCTTGGCAGAAAAAAATACTCCATTTATTTTAGATAAATTTAAGTGCAGTAATATATATATATATATATATATATATATATATATATATATGCAGCTACTTCTTCCAAAAGATAATTAATCAATAGTTACCTTTGTATAATTCAGTATCTGGTCTAAGAATCTTTTCCCTTCTACTTTTGACTTTAAATGTTCCTAAGCTAATAATGATACATCCATTCAGCTCATTACTATGAAGTCACAAAAATCTGAAAATATAAAAGCATTTTTTGAGAGTCAATATAATATGAAAGCAATCTTTAGCTTCTTACTGTTCCTTTGTATACAGCTTTTTATAATTAATGTCCTTTCCAAATGGTTATTAAAAGAAAGTTTGGAACAATTTACTAATTATAAGAGGTAAACATTCTGCTAAATATCACATACATACAAACAGATATAAACACCAAAATATATAAATACAAATATATATTGATACTTGAAAAATAATATTAACAGATGGAAAAATATTATTGTCTCCAAGTTTGAAATCGTAACTCTATGTAAATGATGCTAACAGAACTGAAAGGATCAGTTATTTACCTGAAAATTGTATAAATATATTGACTATTTTGTTTACAAATTTTTCTTTGGAAATAAATATGTGTGACAGATGAGAGGCAGACCATAAAAACATGAAATGGCATCTCAACACTGCTACAAAAATAGATTTAATCACTACTATTTAAGCCCATTTTACATGATAACTTTACACAATTTTCAGTTCAACTTAAATGCACATATGTTATACAGAATAAAATTGTCACTTAATTAAATTTAGCAATAATTATTGGTACAGGTACTTATGTATCTTTTTATATGTACCTTTTTTTCCCCAGTGAGACAGAAGCAGAACTGTCATAAACATTTCTGTATTTGTCTAGGTACATAGAGCTTATGTTATTTTAAAGGAGTCAGTGATTTTTAAATTGAATCTTCTGGCACTAGGACACACAATCAAAGGCCTTTGAAATGTTACTAAATATAGTTGTAGGGTACAATAAACACTCAAAGATGAAGACAAATATACAAACAAACAAAAAGCCTTAAATTCTGTGTTAGGTCGGCAGGGACTTCACGTATTTACTAATGAAACCACAATTAGTAATTCTCTGTAATTCTGTTGCAGAAACAGAAGTTATAGGAAGAGAAGACTCACAGATGTGCCATCTTGATTACTAGTCTAGATGTGCTATCAAGGCCTGAGAAGTCTAGAAGGAAAAAGGGAGTTGGTACTATGTCTATGCAGGCACATGGACCTGAAACAAAGACGTAGAATCCACTCTGTGCATAAGTAGGAATGGTTGATATTCTCTGTGTATTGTGTCCAGAAGGTGACCGTGGGACCTTAGTTTGTTAAGAAAGAATTAAACTCAATAGTGAAAGATAGATCATGGCAGTTTTTGCAAAAAAAAAAATAAATAAATAAATAAATAAATGACATCATATGCATCCCCACTCACCCCCCCAACAACAAACAAAAATAAGAACAAAAAAGAGCTAATATAAACTTAAAATATCATCATTAAAAGGAATAAATAAATCCAGTGTGGCTTTGTATCCTGTAGTCCTATTACTCAAGATAGTAGGATATGTGAGAAGCAGTCTTTTTAAAGATTTTATGTGTGTGTGTGTGTGTGTGTGTGTGTGTGTGTGTGTGTGTGTGTATGTGTATATATATGCATACATATTTATGTTAGCTATATATGTGTATATTTTATATGTATACATGTATATATTATATATACTTATGTAAGCATTGACCATCAAAAAAGTTTTCAATTTTAGTTAAAAAATGTGAATCACAAATTTCTCATGGTAATATAACAAGCATGAATGTAATACTCACCTATGTGTATCTGTACATGCATGTGCACACACAAGCACTCATACCCCCCACAGTTATCTGTTTTAATATAAAACATCAAATATTTGCAAAGAAAACTTATTTTTCTGATGCAATTGTTTATAAAAATGCTCTTAAACTTTTTTCATCTCTTTCTTCAAAGAATTCTTATTTTTATGCAGTTTTTTATATAATTTATTATTAATTTATTTTCATTAATTTTTATTTTTGAGATTGTAATATAATTACATTTCTCCCTTTTGTTTCCTCCCTCCAAACTCTCCCATACATCCGTACCCATTCTCCAAATTCATGATTTTTTTATTGTTATTACATACATATATGTATTTAAATAGACACATATATTCTTGAGTATAACCTGTTGAGTCCATATAACATTGCTTGTATGTATGTTTTCAATGATGACCTTTTGGTACTGAACAATTAGTTGTTGTGATGAAAGACTCCTTATTTTAAGCCTATGATCTCAAAAGTATTGTTTTCTAATATGTTCTTGTTATCAAAAATACAACCATCACACACACACACACACACACACACACACACACACACACAGAGAGAGAGAGAGAGAGAGAGAGAGAGAGAGAGAGAGAGAGAGAGAGAGAGAAAGCTCATGAAATTCTAAACTGGAAAATTAGGTGAGTAATTTAATTTAAGAGGTGTCTTATTTTTAGATACCAATCAGGGATGCATCTGTTTAAAATACCATGGAAACCTTTCAAAGAAGGACGTACTACCTTTAATTATACTTTGCATCAAGATACTCATAAAAAATTGCAGTCTTAAACGATAGAATTCATCATGATCTCAAATAGCCAATTAGACAACCGTGGTTTTCTGCTTTTTCCTTCACTGGTTCCCTGTCCTCCTGAAAGTAATTATGTTTAAAAAGTTATGAAAAGAATACAATTTTGGTTTTAAAAATCCATTATTTTTGAAGTTTTATTTTAAAATATTTTTTAGATACAGCCCAAATCCCCTCACTATTTACTGATCAGGAATGGATGGTAGGTTACAATCTGCCACTGCATGATACACAACAGGGAGTCAGATGTGCAGAATGGAAGAGAGGTAAAGAGCTACCTGGCAGAATGTAGATTAATATAAGACAGGCTCATTTAAGTTGTAAGAGCTACTTGGGAACAAGCCTAAGTTAAAAGTCACACCTTCTTAATTAATAATAAGTCTCCATGTCATTATTTGATGGCTGGCAGTTCAAAGAAAGTCCAACTTCAGCTACCAGTCTGTTAAATGTTCATAACTTAAATCATCATGTTTAACCCAAACCCTTCTTTGTAGTCAGTTAACAACACCTTCACCTACCTATACTTTCTTGTAAACCTCTGAGATTTCTTCAAGATTTTCACACATAAATTGCAAAGTGTTCCAAATTTGATATCTAAACAATGCATTACATGAAAGCTATTCAAATGTATTGTCTAACTCTCTTCTTGGACCTTCTTTGACCTTTCCTGCTTGATTAAGTTATATCGCATTCATAATTGAAAAGCTCTCACACGTCATTCCAAAATAAAATCTGGCTGGTTGATGCCAGCTTTTAAATGTATCCATTTTCTCTTTAGTGTCCTTAATATTTTTGTTATTTGATATAATTATGTTATTATCACCTCCTTTCTTTTCCTCCCTCCAACTGCTTCTATGCAGCCCCTCTCCACACACATACCAAAACATGTTCCCTTTAGTTCAAAGTAGTTAGCATTTCCTGCAAAGATGTTGAGATATGGCACTTGGTTACTTGTCCCTCATCCACCTCCACTCTTCAAACACACTATATTAATTTTTCTCAAGTGGAATTTCTTTAGCTGCATTATGTAACTATGGTACCTCGAACTATCGTATATATTTAGTTAGTGTACCTGCCTCTTAAAATCTCTTTACATCCCCTTCTCTATAGGACCCACTTGAAGCTGTTACCTTGGATTATGTCTGTGTGGTTTTTTTTATCTCAATAGACATCTCCAAGAACAAATATGACTTATTACTACTGAGTCTTCAGTGCCTACAATATTACCTAACAAGCAATAAAAGATGAATGCACTTGAGTAAATCCATAAAATATAAACATGTTACTAAATTAAAATAAATGCTTGAGAGGCTGCTAGCATACTTTATTTTGGACTATTAAATGTTTCTTACTTTTAAAATATTCAAGTTTATACTTACTGATTCTTTGTATTCCGAGATTCATAAAGGAAACTAATGAAAGTTGTCATATACTTTCACTGACTGTGTGTAAGAGCAAAGGAATGGCGTTATATACAGTGTGTCTACTTTATTCATAGAATACTATCCAAAAGGAAATGATTCATTCATACATTTTATCTGTCTTGATTATACCTAATGCTTAAAAATCTACTAAGTACTTATTATCCGTGAAACATTAGTGAGGCTGTACTGCATTCTGTTGAAACCCTTACATTTGGGGGTTTGGCCTATCAAAAACCAAAGTGGGATTGAATGTCTTAAAAATGTCTTATATCCTGGTGTACAAAAGGACTTTGGGAGCACATTCCCCATGGAGGGATACTCCCTTAACCTAGAGGCAGGAGGGAGGGCCTAGTCTCTATTCCAAATGATTTGACAGATTTTGTTGATTCCTCCTGGAAGGCATCATACTCCCTGTGATGTGGAATGGGGGACTGGATGGGAGAGTGGTTTGAGGGGCATGGAAGGGAGGGAGGAAGGGAGAAAGAGGGAACTGGGATTGATATGTAAAATAAGAAAAATAATAATAAAAGTGTGTTCTTGACACAGGGTGAATTTCACTTCAGGTGCTGTAGTTGACTGGAAAATTAGCACAATTTTCAGTGTATTAGGTAGGTAGTTTGGGACATATTAATTTAGGTCATGGGGATATTCAAAACTCATGGTAACAAGACAGAATCTTGGGGCTTATGCTTAAAAAGAAAAAAAAAATAGAAGTAATAGATCTATTGCAATGTAACAGAAGTAAATAATGGTGAATACTTTCCCCCTTGGGTCAGCAAATTCCACTCTCAATAAAGATATTTTGAAGCCTTAGTTAGGGGGAAATACCAAAGAAAGTGACATAAATTTTCCTTTCTAATAATGGAAACGTGCCTCATCAAGTCTAAGCAGACCAAGATAATCAGAAGGGTCAATCAAGCACAATGGCTGTTAAGGCCTCAACCATTCAGGTCATGGAAACCGAAACAGGTTGAGGCAAGGAGCTGGCTCATTTTCTATTTTCTTTGGTAGTAGAGACACGTGATTTTTTAAAAGTAAGTCTGGAACCAGTTTTAAGCTATGACAGTCTCTGTTTGCGGTATGCTTGGAAATATGGAATGAATTGCGGGGGTTTCAAATGATCTATCCAAGCAATAAATTAATTTGATGGCAATAAATTAATGATAAAGAAAAGCTTTTGCATGACACTGTGGCATGCAACAGTGTTAGCACGGGGAATTCTTGCTATATATGTATAGGGAAAAAATACATATGCACTTTCTTTTGCTTTGACCTCTCCTCAACAGGCATCTCAAATTTAATTTCTAAATTCTTTTTTATGTTTCTCCCTACATCCCACACACCTGTCCTCCCATTTACCTTAGTTTAATTTAGGATAATGTCATCCATCCAGAAATACAAGGAACAAATTTTAGGAATTTTCCAAGCTTTAATCTCCCTTCATATTGCAATTTTCCTCTCTCCCCTTGAGTACACTCTCTCCATTTCCTAGGAGACTCCAAAATCATGTACTGATACTATTCACAAGATTTTCAAATCTTTCAGTATTGCTGTTTGTTATCTTCAGCTTCTTGGCCAAGATTGTTGAAACATCATGGTTAAACATTCCCACATCTGTCCTGCCTCCTTTGGATATAGTCACCAATGATTAAACTGGAATACCAGCTGCAATGTTATATTTATTTTAAACATAGGAAAAACTAGGAGCCTTACTTTTTGCCGAGAAAACTCTATAATACTTCTCTCCATCACAGAAAATAAAAACGGCATTGGGGGAACTGTAGACCTGTCTGTCTCCCTAATCATGGGGCTATTGAATGCTTCTACCTCTGTGCTCAGATCTTCTTCCATAAGCTATTTTAACCTTTATCTTGCTAGTTATTTTAATTAAGTTGACATTTATGCAAAAATATTTATAAACCACTAGTAGCCAATCAGACACAAGACTGAATCACCCTATTTTTCAGTGTAGTTCAGTCTCCATCATAGGTATTGTTTCTGCATGGTAAGGCTACTGTGCTATGTTCCATGACAGATACCCCAATAACTATCTCAGCAAATCAAACGGAAATGACATTGGCTTGTATTATTCTGGACACTAAAATCATTGTATATGAAGATCACGTATTTTAAGCCACTGTAGTAATTCTTGATAAAGGTATTTTCTACCAGCCCTGATTCTATCCATAGTGGAAGGGTAAAACTAACTACTGTAAGTTGTCCTTTGACCTCCTGAAACATGAATGTACAAAATAAACAAACAAAAGTGCAATAATGTGTCAAATAAAAAGATTACATATTGTGTTCTTGTTTACATCTCTTGAGCTCAGTCTTGTGTCTCTCTATTGAACTGAATGTTACTGATTTTGAAAACTGGAGCTATAAATTAAACTTAACCTGTTTTCTTCTGTTCATATTTTCCTACTATTTCTTATTCTCAATTTTTATGTCATTTAGGATTGATAAGAATAGCACTTCTCACTATTATGGTCAGAGGAACATATTGTTTTCCCCCAGGAGTAGAACTTCTAGAAGTTTCTGATTGTCCATTGAAGGCCAGCACACAGACAGGGAAGAAGAAGTTTCATAGAAAAGAATTCTGGTAGAATTAATGCTTAGAAATTCAAACTCATCCACTACAAGAGGAATTGAGAATTTATTAGGCTGTAATCATGAGCTCTCACTGTTTCTTGAGACTCCAGAAGAAAGTGGAGACCTTGATGTTAAATGAGAAAGACTTCTTCATGCAATCCAGTAACATAAAGGAAGAAAGAATTCCAATAATCCCTGAGGTTGGGCCCTTCACTACATAATTAATTATGATACAGTTTTTTGATTGTAAGAGCTTATAAAATTTGGTTCTGCACACATACACACAAATGGTTAAATTCATAAGCAAGTGTGAAGATTATTTTCACACCAAGAAACATAATATTCATAACATATTCATGGCAGGTTATAGACAGGAAACATTACAAACATGTGCAGGCACTTACATATGTATATCTAGAACTTCATATTCACACGTACATATACATTTATTCTTACATGTAAATTGTCTATTCCTTTGCTATGCATACTAGGCAGAGCATATCTATTCTTCAGATGCCATTATGGTCTAACTCCAAATTGTACTATTTCACTCTGACTCTTAGAACACAACTGTTTTAAAGATTACTCCTGTTTCAAGATTTTCAGTTCTCCAAGGGAAGAGAACACCTGGATGTAAGTGTCTCTAAGTACAATGAGATACATGGGATTGAGCCCAGAGAAGTTTTGAGAGATGAACCAAGTAGGTGTCAGTCCAGGACAGCTCAGTAAAAGGAATGTTAAATAAGACAAGATACAAAATAGCGGTGGGTGGGTCTATTAGACCTACTTTATGCAGTAGCAGTCATGTGACAAGACGGATACATATCTGAACTTAATTTCCACAGTCATCCTTATCCTGTTGATCAATTAACTTTATTCAGTGCTGCCTTATGGGCTTAATACACTATAAAGATATGCAGAAAACACAAATTCAGGAGATGGTGGTAATAAGTTCTGAGAATATACTGCCGGTCATAGGAAATGTCAAGAACAATATTTTAATAACAGGATAGATAGAAGCGACCACCTCCTAGCTTTCTTGCTTCTCTCTTTGATTTCTGGCTCTTGTCTTTCTGGATTCTGAAATTCAGAGATAAGCTTAACTCATGTGTGTTCTATTATTACCTTCCTAAGATACTATGACATTTTTTAATGGAAGAGGGAACTTAATTCAGAGTGGTTTATTTATATTTCCCAGTGATTTTATAAGTGCATTGTTTAAAACATTACAAACACCTATATGTGGGAATTTCCTACCTAAGACTTGACTTAATTCATTACTTGATTTGTGTGCCTCATTTTGGTCTGTCTATGTTATGTTCCTTCTTCTTGAAATTGAGTGAAAAAGCAAAGCTATGATATGTCATATGTAAGATCCTACCCTCAATATTCTTTGAGAATTTGGGATTGCAAAATATAGACTTGGCCAGAAAAAAATAATGGCAAGACAAGAAGCTGTCACATTCCAGATGCCATCTATTCCCTTGTTTTCCACATTTCTCAGTATTTGTTGTTTGATCTAATATACTCATGCGCATGTACATGGGCCTTGGTGTCACCTCACTTGTAATCCAGCAGAAGAGAAAACAAGTAAGTGACGAGAGGATTTTACAGACTGTGCCAAGAGCCATGGTTATGTATTGAGAACCCTGGACTATAAATTCATTTCTTTCAGCTTCTACACAATCATATTTTATTTACTTTTCCCAAAGAAATTAGTAAATCTGGCCTGGTGTTGGTGGCACATGTCTTTACTCCCAGCACTTGGGAGGCAGAGGCAGGCAGATCTCTGTGAGTTCGAGGCCAGCCTGGTTTACAGAGCTAGTTCCAGGACAGGCACCAAAG
Organism: Phodopus roborovskii; assembly: GCF_943737965.1. Taxonomy (NCBI): domain Eukaryota; kingdom Metazoa; phylum Chordata; class Mammalia; order Rodentia; family Cricetidae; genus Phodopus; species Phodopus roborovskii. The sequence goes on along the minus strand of NW_026126470.1, from coordinate 17,482,860 downwards.
CCACAGAGAAATCCTGTCTGGAAAAACAAAAAGAAAAACAAAAAACAACAACAAAAAAAAAAAAAAAGAAAGAAAGAAAGAAAGAAAGAAAGGAAAGAAATTAGTAAATCTGATCTCCATATTTTAAATGAATATTATTGCCATTTGAGGTTCTTTCAAGCACAATTCAATCCAATGATAACTCTAATTTTATTCATGAGATAATGTCCATGACTCAAATGGACATTTGAGTAATGCTCAAAAGTAGCAATTTACATCACACAACATACTGTAAATTACATTCTTTATCTTCACACAGTTTCCAGTTCATATATTACCATTCTTTAGAAAATATAGTTTTTGATTCATCAAAAGCCATTTTTTTCATAGGGTATTAACAAAAGAGCAATATCATATATGCAAACAATACACGGAAGGCAATGGAAATTCTAAGTCCATATCAATTCATGTACTTTCAATTTTAAAATAATATCAGTAAATTTACTATATTATCATTTCACTCATAAATACTTGAATCTTCTGTATGATATTTTAGGATAATTTTATATCTGAATACCAAAAAGAACCATGAAAATTTCATTCAAAATAAGTTCCATTGTCCATCAAAATCAATGTTTGTATTTTTATACCTATCCATTAGAATATTATGATTTATCCAGAGATAATAGAAGGGCAAGAAATGACACCTTATAAAATGCACATATGACTTAATAGTTTTACTTTATAACTCTCTTTTGTCTCATTTAAATCCAATTTAATTGAATGAATATTTATTCTGCATTCATTCATTTCAAAGATAAGTAATACATAGTCATTAGCCTCTAGGCAAATAGCCTTCTGTGGACAAGAAGATAAATACAAATTAATTTTTATAAATGAATTCAATTTTCCTACAAGTTGCTAAGGCAAGGTATGACAAATGATTGTCACAGAGAAAGAGAAGAATTTCTAAATGCTTATGGAAAGAGATCACATCTGTGGTAAATCTTGAAGTATTTGGATGATTGTCAATTTTACCTACTTACTACACATTTTTATGATCAACTATACCATTTACTTTCCTCTGACAAAGCACACTTAATTATTACTACTTTCTATGCTTCTTGCAAAACATTTTTTTCATTCCTTAATTTCTTAATTTAATATACAAATGGGAATTATTCTTTTGTATGTCTGACAGGACTGTAATTAAGGGAAACTTCTCTCTGTTTTATTTAAAGTTCTATTTTAAAAGCCATGTTTAGAGGATCTATTAAATAAATGATGACACACCCAAATATCATCTAATGCAAATCATTAACAAAGAGGAAATGGATACTATTGACTTAGATAGAGATTAAGGAGGGAAAAATCTCAGAATTGTGGAGACAGTATGAAAGCAATATTTGTCTTTATTGCTGTTAATGGGTATGATGAAAGATTAAAACAAGCAAATGTTAATAAGCTAACTTTTAGGAAAATGTCACTTCACATACAGTATAATTCTTTATTTATATTGTAATAATTCATATAACATGACTTTTATTAGAGGTACAAAGTATGTATCATCTATTCATAAACAAATAGATTTATTAAAATGTAGTTTAGTAATATCAAATACTAAATACAAAAAGTAATAATTGATTTTTGTGAGTTCACAGAATATTTTTAAATAACTGCTTTATAATAATTCAGAAAATGTCAATATTTAAAGACTCTTAATGACTAAATTGTCTATAGGCATAAATGGTTCTTCTTAATGTCTGGAATTGATCACACAGCCATGAGCATGGTAGGTAAATAGCCAACTATTGAGTTACAACATCAACCTCTGATTCCATCTCTAGAATAATAAAATTCCAGTGAAGTTATAATTTAAAAGTTCAAGTCAATGCAGAATTTTTAATTTCTTAGAATTAAAGCTTAAAATCAACAAGCAGAAATTCTCATGTTTCTTTTGTTCAATATGTCAAGAATTTCAGCTGTAGCACTTACAGATGAAAGCCAATACAATACAATACACACCTCAGTTTACAATACACTTGTTACCAGACACCAAATTTCCTATGAGAAATACAACAGAAAACATGTATAAAGTTTCAATAGCACCATAAAGTCTTGACTATTCATTAGATAACAGTACAAGACTTCCACACAAGGACACCTGTGTCTAGACCTGTATACAGCAGCTAAGAAAAGAAAGCTCTGGGCTTGTAAACCTTTACCCAGACTCCTTCAGCATAGGTTGTGCACAGTATTCTCCCAATTCCTCAGATAGCCCTGACAGGAGCTTCATATGAGTTTCTGGGATCAGCTCCTCTATCATTCATTCAAAGATCCAGCACAGTATTTCCACAGAGGCTTAAGAAGTTATTTTATAAGGCCCACAACATCTTTTTTGTTTGTTTGTTTGCTTGTTTTAATTCGATCTTCACTTCACTTCAACAAGTTACCACAAATGATGTTATCACATGTACTTTACAGATGGGAAAACATCATCCTACAGGCCATGATTTGGTGGCCACAAATCTTGACAAATGAATAAACTTCTCCCCAACAGCATAACAAAGCAAAGGCACCATTAAGTTAGCTCTACGTAAATGCAGCCTACCTTCCCGTTTTTACAAGAACATTCTAACCCCTGATACACTCTTGACTTCCATGTTATTGTTTTGGTTTTTATCCAAGGTCTCTGATATGTACTATTCTGCTCTTTTAGGCACGAAGCAGTCTGTCCTGAATTAGAAAAGAGGTTCTACAATGTGGGAGTGCGGGTTGACCTACATCTGAACAATCTGCATATGATTCACCACAATTAACCAATTTGGTTTGAAATAGCTACAATTAAGTTATTACCAGAGAAGCATTTACTAGACTAGAAACTCTAAATTTATCTTCATGTATGCTCTCACCAAGGAAAGAGCTGTATTATTTTCTGTACTTTTAAGCACAGTAAATACTGAAGACAATCCTTCCAAATGAACATTGGTGTCATTAAATTGTTCACAACTAGCTTCTGTGTGCTGTATGTTTGGGTTATTTCCTTAAACTTGTTAGGTACAGAATAGCAATAAAAGTATAGAAACTACTATAAAGAGATATTTGACATCTGTCTGTCTATCTGTGAAGGTTCCTGATGTATGGAAATTATATATGGTATGCCAAGTTACTATAAAATCATGGAGAGTGTGCTAAAAGAAATGTATACACGTATAAACCAGAATGATATTTTCAGTAAAACAAACACATGCAATAGAAAAATTGCCAAATGGATAAACACCAGTTGTTATGAATTAAAGTTTAGCAATTAAGTAGAAATAATACACACCACTGGCAATAGGCAGCATCAGTCCTACTCATATCTAATGATGATGGCATATTTTGAAAGCACTAAAACAAATTTATAATAAAAAATATTTTTCCTACCTTTGTAGTTGAGTAAATGCTCTCTTAGTATCCGTTAAGGGTAACCTGGGAAAACAATGGAAAACAGATGACGTGGGAGGAAATGTAAGGTTTAGATGATAGGTCATTATCAACATTTAATATTAGTACTTAACGAGCTGGCATCTTCACATGTGAACGAGGCTGATATCACTGTCCACTGACAGTGGGGGAAGGCACATTACAAGGAAAGTATCATATGCAGATTGGATTTATTTGTGCTTCATAAGGAATATTTAACCATTAAGACTGTTTGCTGTTCATCACTACTAGCTAATTTATTAACTTCACTGTTCACATCTTGGAGACAAGCAAATTACACCATATAGACACAATGAAGCAAAACAGGTACACAATAAAAAGAAAAATTAAAACTAAGTTACTCTAGATTTTGGGCTCCATCTCTCCAGGGATGGCTTCACTGGTCAAGATCATTTGTTCTTGCCAGAGGTCCTAGTTCTCCCTACACCACATAGTGGTTCACAATTATTAATAAGTCCAGTTTCAGGAAATCTGATGCCCTTTTCATCTCTCTCTGGGCAGTACACACACACACACACACACACACACACACGTGCGTGCGTGTGCGGTATACCTGTCTATATGTAGGCAAAACACTCATACATATGAAATAAAATAAATCTAAGAAATTTAACTACAGACTTACATAACATCGTACATTATTGAAAATATAGGTGCTGAGAAAGCAGCTAGTTCTTTAAATATGATAAAACTTCAGCCCAGGGTGGCCGGCATCCTGTATTTTTGAGACTGCATACAGATACTATCTGGCATAAGGACTGTCACCAGGAAACTCTTGTGTCTTTCATGAAGACAGATACTCGTAGACTGGAAAGTAATTTAAGACTCCGCTGTTGACAGATAATCAAAGCAGTCTCTTGGCTAGCTTGTAGCAGGACTCAGGGTAGCCTTTTAATTTCCTGGTTTCATAATCATTCCACAGCACTGAGTCATTAAAATTCCTTGTACCTCCCAAGACTGACAAGAAGTAGAGGAGGTAGAATTGTGAATTCTGCTCCTGAGAACTTGATATTTAGGCCTGACTTGGGAATCTGTGTCAGCAGTGTTTACTGCCTCCAATTC